>NC_138661.1:52451222-53100222 GCF_964273445.1 Streptopelia decaocto
CTGTTCTGTAATGCTTCTCATCTAAAAATTTTAATTGAATTTTTGGTGTGAAGTCCCACCTTTGTGACATGAAGACGATTGTAGCATCAAACCAAAGTTCCTTGGTTCATGGGCTTCTGTTCAACTCTCAGCCACCTGCTGCACCTTTCAGCACTTCTGCAGGGCGCATCATTTTGCAGTAGGAAAGAAATTCAACTTCTGCTTTCCAGGAAGTGAGGTGCAGGGTGCAGGCAGGATCGGTGCTGCCTCTATGTGTGTACCTGCCACCAGTGGTCCTGTGCTCATCTCCTTGCCCACCTCCATCCTCAAGGTGGTAGTGCAGAACCTGAAAGGTCCTAACACACATCTTGCAAGGGCTTGTATTGCCCTTCCAAAGGTAATTTCCATCAAGTTATGAATCTCTAGTTCCTTTTTTCTCCACTCACACTACATGTGGCAGCAAAATATTTCATTATTTACGCTGTACATATTGGAGAATAGGATATCCACTATTCCATACAGAGATCCACAAATGACCTGGGAGCAAAAGATTCAATGCCAAATTAGCAATTTGTTCCTGGTTGTGCAAGGAGCTTCTTGTGTGGCAAGTTGCTTCAGCCTTGGCAAGCCATTTCATCCTTCTTTGCCTCAGGTCCCCACACCTAAAAGGAAGAGGATTCAGTTTTACCGCATCTTGGCTGCTTTGCAGGTTGTGCTGGAGAGGAGCCATGGGGAGCCCTTGGCTGGGCTTCCTGAGTGGGGTCTGAGTGCCACCCCCTCAAAGGGCTCAGCTTCCAGGTGGTGTAAGGGAAACTGCAAGCCTGTGCAGTGTGAAAACCTGTCTCTAATCATCTACCTGAGTCATAAAACAGCTAAAATCCATTAAACTTTCTTGGCAGCATCCTGCTTCTTGTTCGTAACTGTGGTATTTCACAGGCATCGTGGCGCAGGCTCCACCAGCGGCGTTTTTGCAGCAAGGCAGGAGCTCCCCTCGGCTCCTGTGGGGTGGGAAGCAGCATCCTGGCGGCAGCGCCGGCTGTGGGAAGCGGCGCTGCTAAAAATACAGCATTGTGAAACCTCTGGCACCTCCACTTCCCTCCGCCGCCGGCTTGAGCTGCAGGATGTCTGCTTCACTTTGACATGGCCGGCAAGCCCCTCTATAGCCAGGGCTTCTTCCTCTTCTTCCTCCTCCCTGCCAGGAAACCTATTTCAGAGAAGGAAGCAGGAGGAAAAGGGCTGGGGGCCGCAGAAGGGACAGGGGATGATGCACGTCCTGGCATACGTGAGTGTCTGGGGAGCAGCAGGCAAAGGTGGGGGTAGCTCAGTTACGGGGTGCATTAAAAGGGGGAAGGAGGCCATTCCTCGCAGCCGTAAATCATGGAAATTTCTTTTGGAAGGTAGGAGTGACTAAGCTGGGAAAGATGGGGTTGTTCCCTTGCCCCACAGCTGGATCTGGGAAATTTTAGGCTGAATGGCATATCATTTGGTGAGGCTCAATCCAGAAAGGAGCCCCACTGTGCATGGTGAATGGGGCAGGAAACTGGGGCTGCACACCTGCCTTCATTGTGATGCTCAGAAGGTGATACCATCCTGTGAGTACCACCACATCACTTCCCGGGGGCTGGGAGGCTGCCTTTTCCCTCCTCTAGGCAGCATCCAACCGGGGCTTCCTCCTGCCCTGCCGAGCAAGAGCGGCGTCCCTGTGCAAAGCAAGCCTTGAACAGGCAGGATCCAGCTGGAAATTCTGTCTGTCTGTGGAAGAAGCAATAAATCTCTGGAAGCTGGAAAATAGTGGTAAAGAGGAAATGTTGGAGCCTGCCGCGCCACCTCTGCTGTGCTCGGGGCACAATCTGCAGGGTCAGCCCCATCCCAGACAGCACTAGCAATGCAATGGGGATCCTGTGCTTGGGACTGGGTACCCCTCGAGACTCATGGTGGATTTGTGAAGGGGTGAGGAAGGTGGAGAAGGTGTTATTTTCATTGAGGGGTTGTTTCTGTTTGAGGGTTATGTCTGTGGGATTTTATTATTTCTTTTTCATTTAAAGGAAGGCATAAAAAAGTGCATGTAGGACAAGGCAGCAGAATGAGAACTTAAAACACTCCAGAGCAGAGGAAAGTGCAAGGCTCTAAAAGTGGCAGAGAAAGTTAGTAGCACTTAAAATGCTGGAAAATAATCCAGGTGCTCCAAGTTGGAGCCCGAGCAGTTGCTTCTTCCAGCAGCATCCACCTCTGCAAGTGCCTTTGTGCCAGCTGGGGAGGTCGGCTTGTGGAAAGCAGATCTACGAGTGTAGTGCTGGCATTGCTGATACTGCAGCTTTTAGGTTATTTCTTGCATTAAAGTAGTCCCCCAAAATTTAAATGCAGAGTTGTGCTGGGCACCTGGGGAATATCTGCAATGCGTGGCGGCCTCAGCCTGTGAGACATTGCTGTTTGACTAGCTGGGCAAGCACATAGCAATGGGGTAACCTGCATGAGATCAGACACGTACAAGGGAATTAAAAAAAAAAATATATATATAGATATATATTTAATGTATGAGGATGCACAGCCTGGAGACCAGTGTGACGCTGCCATTGGTGGTTGGAGCTCTTCTGGCTCTTGTGTTGGCAAACAGCAGCAGCTGTAGGATGGGGAGAGAAGAAAATACCAAGCTTATATCTGGAACAAGTTGTTGTGTTAAAAATGAGATTATCCCAAGGAAGGTGCAGTGGAAGGCAGTGTTACTGTGGCAAGCTGATGAGGTTGTCTCCCTCTTGTCGTCTTTGGTTTGGGAAGAAAGATGCCTTAATTACGTTCTGCGCTTCTTGGTGTTGGAAGGATATACAATTTTCATGGAAAAAGTTACTCATTGTAGCCTAAACCCTGTTTTCATTAGTATCTGAACGTTGCTTTCTCTTAAGAAATCCAGCTGCCGTTGGATTAAAACTTCCATTTGGAAGTCCTCCATGCTCTATTAAAAAAGCAAACGGAGTCAGGCAGTTGAGGGAGGGACGTGGGGTGTTCCTGGGTACATTGGAGCTGAAACTGGGAACACCTCGAGATGGTTCAGCTGGCTGCAGTAGGCAGATCTCACTGATGGGCTGGGTTTGATGTGTCAGAAGAGGCTGTATCCCATCAGCTGATGCTCCCAAAGAAGTAAGAAATATTTTGAGGCTAGCCTGCAGCCTGCTTTCAGTCCTGTGTTGGGCGTTTTAGGGCAGGTTTGATTGGAAAGCAGCTGCTGCTGCTCCTCACACTGGTGTTGCCCCAGCTTCGCCATGGGTGGCTGTGGGTGCCAGGATGGGCACTGCTGGGTGCGGAGGGCAGCGTGCTGGGGCAGAGCAACGTTTCCTTGAGAGAAAACTAAACCAAAAAGGGCTACAGCCTTTTCTTCACCTCTCACAGGCAGCACAGAAACGCAGATCTTCCTTGGGATCTCTTCTCCCCTCAGAGCCACTGAGAGACCTTTACTTTAAGAGGTGCACTGATTAATCTGGGGACATTCCCCTTCTCCTGAGAGGATAAACACGGGCTCTGTTATGCCCTCAGACAATGAGCGAGCTGTGCCAGGCTGGATTTGGGTAACTTTCTGTGAAGCCACAAGCTGCCTTATTTGGAGCTGAATTTGAGCACGGACCAGCTTTCGTGACTTTTCTTCATAGCCAGTGTTTGGAGAACCTCAGGCTCTCCCAAGTGCAAGAGACATCAGGGACTGTGCCAGCAAGGAAGTTGCATTGGTTGCTGTGGGAGAAGTGTTAAAAGCTGATTATTTTGGTAGCAAATTGAGGAAAGGCAGGTAAAATCTTCTCTCCCTCACCAGGGAGCTGGGGAGGATTTTCTCTCTCCAGTAAGTGGAAAAACCTCAAGGCCAGTTTGCCCTATGAGTCTTGCACAAATTTTGTGGTTTTGCCCCAGCTTCAGTGGAACCTCTGTGAAAATCTCTTGGCTGGGATTTGCAGAAATGAGCAAGGAGGAAAACCACCAGCTGACCTCCCGAGGGGCAAAGCTGGGCTCCTGCTGACAGCCTGTCTTGCAGATCCCAGTCCTTGTGTGTTCACCAGGCCTCTGCTGTGCTTGCACAACTGTAGACTTTACACTTTTACTGAACAAACTCTCTTTTTTCAATGTGACCTTGCTGGTGCCTCTTATATCTGGAGCTGACCTGACTTGGACCCTTTTGAAAAAAATAGTTTTTCTACTTCTGTACTCTTTGGCAGTTATCTTCCTCTTTTTAAGATGAGTGGCTTCAAGGATTTAGAACACTCAAAATTAAATTGGCATTTGAACACATACTTCCATCCTTTTGTAGAAGTGATATTGAATTCTTAAGTGTTTTTTTCACATGTATATTTCTTTCTTTGCCCTGTCCCTCTTGTTTTAAATGGAAGGGGAGGTGTCATGGAGAACGTATTGAGTTCTGCTGGAAATGCTCTGGTGGAGCTCCTCTCGGTGACGCCTTCTCCACTACAGTGTCCCCCATCTGCTCCCATCCTCCATTGCCATTCCCCGCCCCTCCCTGGAAGAGAAAGCATTGAGGAAGTCAGCCATAAAACTTCCCATTACTTGGACATAAATATTCCAGTGGTAAGATGGGTTGATGCTCTGTAGGCAGAACATTTCCTCCTGTGTTTGAAGCCTGTTTTTGTCCTTGCCCTGGGGTCTCTGTCACGCGTGTCTGCAAGCACACACATGTGTGTGCAAGTGTCTGGTCTTCTGCTGGATGACAGCACGGGCAAGGCAGCAGTTTCAGCCTCATCAGCTCACAGAGCTGCTTGGCCCTATTGAGCATCTTCATGGTAGCCTCTAAAAGCAGCATTGCTGTGCCTTGGCCTGAACTGAGACTTTGCTCTGCTTCAATCCCTGTGTTAGGACGTTAAGGAAAACCGTATGTGCAGGAGGAGTGGGAGGGCATGGTCCCAGCTCACAGCCCACCCACAGGGACCTGTGTTATGGTTTCTCTTTTTCTATTGTGTTACGAAATTAAACGGGCAGTGAAACAAGCAGTGGAAGCGATGGCTGCAGGGGTTCCCATGCTCATGGGACACCTTGGAAGTGTGTCTGAGGTTCTCCAAGACACACTTGATATTCCTCCAAGTGATGCTGCAAGGGCAGCTGGTGTGAATCCCTGTCAGTTCCCTCCTGATGGGAGACATCCCTGAGACCCATGGTGAGGGAGTAATGGGATATAACACAAAGATGCTGCTGCAGACATTACCAAGTCCCACTGAATGTAGTTTCTTAGTCATCTGTGTGCTCCTATACACTGTGCTAAATGTCAAGATGTGGACATCGTGAAGAGTGTGTTTGGGAGGGGTTGGAGGAATTTTGGATCCCCTGCAGGTGGGTACAGCACCAGTTCAAAGCCACGTCTCTGCCTTTGCTCTGCATTACTAGCAGTTTTTACTGCTTTTTGGCATTGTGTTGGTTGAACAAGTCTCCAAGGCAGAGCAGCTTTTGAGGGTGTAGAGAGCTCTGTCCCATTAGGTCTGCTCAGACTGGAAGTCTGACCCTGCATGGGAAGTAATGTGGCTGTGAGACTGGGGCAGAGGGAAAAACTGATGGTTCCCCACTTTCTGAGCCACAGTCTCCCCATCCTTCCTACCCACTTCTCAGCAGATCAAATAAAACCCAAAAGTCTGTTTGTACATCAGAGACATGAAACAGGGTGCTAACAGCCTGTTGGGAAAAGGGAATAAATGGGCCTGATCCTAACTTGAAAAGCTCTCCTAAAAACCTCAGTTGCACATCTCATGCTTCTTGGGTAATGCTGAGCCTTCCATTTTAATAGAGTAATGAAATAACTCTTAGGAAAGAAATCACCTGCAGGAACTGGAAAGGGCTTTGCACATCCCCAGAACGAGGAGGCTTCTCATAAAGCAGGGAAGATTGTGTGGCTTATGTGGCATAGGGCGCAGAGCTGGGATGGCGGCTAGGAAGGATGTTCTTGTACATGAAAGGAATAAATAAGAATGTGCAGAAAGACGAAAAGCAAGCCTTCTGTTCCCACCTGAAAATGCAGCTCTGGGTCTGGCATGGCTGGATCAGTGGATGACGGTGCTTCCCTCTGCTTTCTCCCCAGCTGGCCGGAGGCATCATCCTGGGAGTGGCCCTGTGGCTCCGGCATGACTCGCAGACCACGAATATCCTGTACCTGCAGCTGGGGGACAAGCAGGCCCCCAACACCTTCTATGTTGGTAAGTAGGTCTGGGGATGCTGGCATCGCTGCATGGGCATCATGCCCCAGGGTATGCTGCAGTGTGCCCAAAAACAGGGCAGAAAGCTCTGGGTGAGCAGCAAGGAAGGTAGACTAAAAATAGTTCCTGCTCCCCCCATACTCCCCAAAATATCCCCTGCTGTGCCAATCAAAGTGTTCACTAAATGTTGGCTATGACCCAAGCACAGAAACCAAAGCCATGGTGGCTAAAAGCACAAAAAGACATGTTATGACATAGTGAGCTTTCTCCAATGCAGCCTCCCCCAGAGCACGTTTGGGAAGAGCGGGGAGACTTCTTGGAAGCCTGTCTCATTTCCTATCCAAAGGGACGTAAAAGTAGCCGACGGAGCGGCTGGCGGTGGAAAGTGAAGCTCAGCAAGCTCGTGACTCATGTTCTCCAGGAGGGGCATGTGGAGCCTCTGTGTGTTACGGCTAAGCTTAGCACGATTTTTCAAATTTGATGGCATGCTGGCGTGGTAGAAGATGAATATCCCTATTTTTGCCCTGTTCTCTCATGATACCTTAGAGACAAGGGGGAACAGCTTGCAGGAGGGGCTGCCTGCCAGGCAGGGGCTGGCTTGGAGTGGAAGCTGCCACAGCTGGGGCAAGGACCCGTCTGATCCCATGTCCTGTTCTCCCCAATAGCTGAAATTACCTTCTGGAAAGGGTCTTCCTTTGGTTTTCTCTGCTTACCCATGAAATGGCATGTTTGAGCCCTTTCCCTGACTGTGCCTGGTTACAGTAGATGCTCCTGCTGTAAACTGTGGTGTGTTTTCCTCTCTTGCTGTCCCTCCCGCTCCTGCCTCGCACTGAGAGCTGTATTTACAGCATTTCTCCCTTGTAGACTTCAATTTTAAAAAGAGAAAAAGCAACTGTTAAGAAGTTAAACCCTCTCCTTTTTGGGAAATAGCCCAAACATCTCCTTCCTTCTGTAAGCCAGCAACTGATGCCTCCCTAGTTAACACATTACTCCCAGAACCAGGGGGACCTGGAGTGTTGGTGTTGAGTCCTCCCTTCCTGCCTGTTGGGCATCTTTTGCTTTTCCACCCCTTTTTGTTTTATCTTTGTCTTTGGCCTCTGCTATTTAGAAGTCAATGGGGAACGGACTGTGGGTCACACCACCGTGCTGGCTTTCTGACACCCGTGAGCGGCCCATGATTTGAGGCTGACTGTCTTTTTAAAGTTATATTCAGCAACAGATCAGCCTGGATTCCTTCTGGCAGCTGTAATTTCCATGCAATAATAACAGCAGAGCATTTATTTCAGCTGCTGCCTCTCCCAGCCAGCCCTCTGGACCCTGAAGGCTGGGATTTCTTTTTGCCTTTTTTTTTTTTTCCTTCCCTTTTTCCCTCCACCCCACAACTGATACTCCCTCCTTTTTCTCCTCTGGCATCCAACATACATATGAACATGATGTTCCTGCTTCGGGAGCAGGAACCTCTCTGGGGTTGGCCTCCAGAGCTGTTGCTTTTTTTGTTGTTTTCTTTTCCCCTTGCAAACCACTTTCTGGTGTTTGGCATGGTGTGCTGGTCCTGGGATCCATCAGGAGGCTTCTAAAGCCTGGCCAGGCTTCACCGCGGTGCTGCAGGACAGGGGAAGGAATAGAAACTGTCAGAGGAGGAAAACTTGCACCATGGAGCTTGTACTGAGTGAGGAGGGGGAGTGGGAAAGCAGCACTTTGGTGTCTCCTGGTTTCTCTCTGTGTCCTTTCCCCTGCCCTAAATTTGGATCTGTTTTGTTAAAGGCTACTTTCCCACGATGTTTGTGTGTTGCAGGAGAGGAAGAACAATTAACACAGCCAGTTGGTGTGTGGGATTTGACGGCAATGGGGAAGTGGGAGAAGGAGGATGTGGGGAGCAGAGCAGCTCCTGGGGTACCAGGCATGATGCTTATCTGCTGCAGGAGCAGGAGAAGGGGAGCAGTCCTTGCTCTCAGCTTCCCCTGCACCCAAAGGCTGCTGGCAGCCACTCTTGCAGCCCCCGTGGGCACAGGCAGCTGTTCCCTGCTTGCCTGTCCAGCCCAGGAGGAGGGAAATCCTGGGGTTGGGGTTTCCCACAAGCGGTACCCTGTGGCACTTTAGCACTGTGTCCAACAAGTTGTCTTGTGGGCTGGCTTGGGAGGTTATTAAACGAGCTCTTCTTCACGGGCTTTTCCTCAACGTGGCTCACAAACCATCTGATCCCCTGACCACTTGTTGCAGTCTTGGCTTTTAGCATTTCCATTTTGGCTGTGGACACACCGCTCCAGCAAATTACAAACTAACTGCTTCAGCGCTGTAAAGACTAGCCAGTACCAGGGATGAGGATAGCTGATGCACCATAGTTTCATGCTTTCTTCACTATAAAGGAAAATACTTGCTTTTCATCTGAGCTAGGCTTATGGTCTAATATGCATTTATTTGCTTTATCTGTAGTTGAAAACCTAAAATCCTTCTTGCCCTTGTCTAATACTGCGTCTCAAGTGCTCTGTGTGTCTGGAGGCTGGGCGAGGTGTTGATAGCAGGTCAGAAAACATCCTTCAAGATAGCTAGAGGCATTGATAAGTTGAATGCGAGCAACCGGTTAACCACTGCTTAGATATTTATTTACCCTACCCATAAAGACCACCATTTAAAAAACAAAAAATGTAAAAAACTGTGATTCAATGATTTATGAGAGCCCATGGGAGAAGGCTGAGCTGGCCCATCTCTGCAGATACCAGTACAAACTGGAGCAAGCTCATCTCTGCACAAAAAGTTGGTGCTGCAGTGTCAGTGGTTTTAAGAGCCCCTGGGGATCTTGAAGAGGCAAGTGACACTGGACTTATTGCTTTTGTCCCATTTTGTTGGCATCATAATGTGATAGGGGAAGGCCAGGATGCCCATCCTTCAGGGATTTGGTTATGTGATGTCCAGAGATGGCCGCTGCAGGCAAAACGCATTCAGCAGGGTGGGGACAAAAGCCTCGGCTCTTGTTTGAAATCCAGGGGTAGGGATTTAAGGCACATTTTCCCCCTTGCTGGGCTGTCTGTGCATTGGGAGCATCCCCAGGCCTTTGTCCCTTCCCGTGCCTTCCCCGAAGCTGCCTGGCGAGGCGGGGAATGCAGCGGCCGGATGGTCTGAGCTTCACTCTTGCCTGCCAGATCCAAAATAGGAAATCTGCGTCCAGCTGCTCTCGGGGAGAGACAGGGCGACACGACCCGCTGCTCTAATTAGCTCGGCCCTGGGAGCAGGGCCAGCGCGAGGAAGAGTGCAAAGGCATCCAGAGCTGGGGTGTGGTTTTCCGTGTAGTTTTGGGAGTGAGGAGGGGGTTTGTTTTGCTTCTGTTTAGTTTTTTCATGTCTTATTAGTAAATCCTCTGCTGGGAAGTGTTTCCTCCCTGGAGCACGGCAGCACTGGTGCTCCTTGGGAAGGGTGTAAGGTTTTGGGCAGGCATGCAGTGGCAGGTTAAACTTGGTCACTGAGGCTGCTGCCACCCCCCCATTCCCAGCTGTCCTGCTGGGTATCCCTGCCCCAACAGAAAGGCAACAAGGGCTTTTTTATTCTTTTTTTGAGGGGGGCATTCCCTAGCAACAAGGCTGTTGACTGTGTATCTGGGTCCCAAGCAGGTCAGGCAGCAAAGCTTGTGGGAGACGCTTTGGGCTAATTTTAAAGCCATTAGCACGCCTGCAACACAGTGTGCTGCGGTGGGGCTGGAGGGGAGGCTGGCTAATGAGAACACAGGCTTTCTAACAAGGTGGATCACAGACTCTCTTCACCGTCCTGCTCTGTACAAATACAATCCAGTATAATGATTTCTGCCCTGGAAATGAGTTCAAGCTACTTTTCACAGAGACTAGGCTGTGGAAGAAATGGGCCAGAAAGCACAGGGATGCTTTGAAGTATTTGTCACAAACAAGGACGCATCTGAGTTGAACTGAGTCACATCTGCACACTTGTCCTTAAAGTCAGTGTGACATCCATCCCTGGCAAGCTTTTGTGGGGGGTCCTCAGGATTTTTGGAAGTGCTGTCTTGCTGGCCTCAGGGGGGTCTGACCCTTGCAGAGAGGAGGGACTGCCGAGCATCAGTGCATAGTATGGATTGGGACACCTGCCTTAGCTCCCCCAGGGCTTGCCCGCTGTCCTTACAACATGTGAGGATGCTTCAGCTGCTCTTGCTGTGGGTCCCAGCTGTGGCCAGCAGTGCAGAGCATCCCAGCACGTCATCCAAACAGACTTGCATTGGCTAAGTGTGTGTGGGGAAGCTGTGCCTCTGTCCATAACAGCAGCTTGTTTCTCAATTAGCCTTTTCAGGGCTGCCTTGGACAAAAAGCAGCGATTCCCAGGGTTTTAGTTGCAGAGGGTGTTGTGATGAGCTCCGGCATTTTGCAAAGGCTCTGGAAGCCAGTGGTGCTACAGCGAATGTGGACCTGCCATGAGCAATGGGGGGCTCTTGGTTTCTCTTAAAGCTTTCATCCTCATCCCCATCCCTCCAGAAATATTAGGCATCTCTTAAAGGTGGTGCCAACTTCTTTTTATCATGTGGTTAGACTCAACAGGAAGCCTTTTGCTAAACTTGTTGTGAAAGGGCTAGAGAAGAACCCAAGAGTCCTGGCCTCTAAGTCCTGTAATAAACACTAACGAAAAACCGCTTTCAGTTTTGGCATGAGGTGCTTCAGCGATCCCTGCAGATGCACACAGCTGGTTCAGCACTGGGTTCTTCTCTCACCTCTTTGTGCTCTGCTCTTTCAAGGCTCCATGTGTCAGTGGTTTGCCATAGAGACACGAGCTGTAGTCAGGCTTGTGTGCTTGGGAGTGGAAACTAAGGCTTGCATTTGGCCTTGAACCACAGCGAGCAAAATGAATTATTTAAAATAATAATATAGAAGTGGATTCTTTTAAAACAGGAGTACATGCATTTTTCTCTATTGGAAATAAACTTATGTACAGCTAAGGGCAGTTTAATTATTTAGTCCCTTAAAGGAAAACAAAAGCTGAGGTTTACTGTATCTAGATTTCCCTCTAATCCCTGTCAGATAGCTTCCTTCAATAATACTGGAATTCCTTTTAAAATAGTAGTTTTGAGGCAAAATACTTTGTCGGTACTTCCCTCTAAGTGTCTGCTTTATGCTGTATACCTTACAACACAAACAATCCTTTTGTTTGTTTGTTTTTATTCTTATCATAGAATTCAATTTCTGTTTAAAAAAAGCCAACTTGTATTTAATTGCAATTCAGTCTACCTTCATTGTGACCAACTCCTCCCATTCATTTACTCTGTAGACTAAAATTGGTTATGACTTAAGGCCATAAATTGGTACCATTGGGTTATTTTGGGTTCAGATATATCTGACTACAAATAATGTAGTTGTCCTTCTCCTTTGCCCTCCCCTGTTGGCTCTGCCACCGGGGACCTGTGCCAATGGTGGCTTCTTGCTCTTCAGAGTTGTTTGAACCTGTAGCTTTGACAGTTTTCCTTAGAAAACCTGCCCCATGTTTCGACACGCAAAGCCCACAAGAAGCCCTCCAGCAGCATTTGGGCTCTGTCAGCAGGTGAAACCCTGGGGCACACAGAGGTTTCCAGAAGTGTTGCAGGCTGGGGCAGCAGAGGATGGGCCAGCGTCTTCCAGCCTGGGTCTCCTGTGCTGTGCCACTATCATCCATCCCAGTGCAGGAGATGTGCCATAGACGTCCTCCCAGCTCTCATGGGTATGCAAATGTTAAAAAACCTCCTGTCTCCTTCCAGCATTCCCTGGGTAGGCAGAGGAGAAGAAATCTGACTGTGGCATCTCTGCGTGAAGTCATTTTGGTTATGGGTGTGTGCACACAAGGACATTGTTTGGGACCTTCTCCACCTCGCCTTTGCTTTTCTGATGGAGATGTGTCCTCTGCTTCCTTCTTGCCGTGTTCTCACAGGCAAGGGCAGCATGTACAGCCATTCATCTCCCCGTGTGAGCCATGCAGCCCCAGGAGAGCTCGCCATGCTTTGTGACACTGTTGCTCCATCTGGAAGTCATTAGCAGCCACAGAGCAGCGATGTTTTTCTTGGGAAAGGGAGTGGAGGGGAACGGAGGGGCTTCCCAGTTATCGTCCTCCAGCAAACCCTCTCTTTTTCCACCCCCTCTCTCTTACCCAACTTCCAAGAAAGCTCTGTCAGTTCTGCTCGGCCAGTTCCACTGGGCAGCTGGACAAAAATGTCCGGGCGACCCTCCTGTGCTGGCTGGGTGGTGCAGTCACCCTTTTCCTGCCCCCACCCCACCCTGGAGGGGCTGTTTGCTCTTTGCCTGTCTCTTGCCCCCAAGTTGCAAGGAAGCCCATCATGGTCGTTTTTTGACTACGGAGAGTCTGTTCATCCAGGATTTGTGGTGTGGGGTAGAATGAAGTCTCCCTTTTGCCACCATCTGATGATCCTACCCATTTCTGCAGCAGGGCTGGTGGTGAGCCTGTGACATTCAGCATCTCCAAGCCAGAAGCCATGGCAGGGCAGGCACCACAGCCACCCTCTAGCCCTCAGAGGCTTGCAAAACTCTTGGGTGTGCAGGGTCTCCCCTTCAGGAGTCTGCCTGTTGGGGGAAAAACCACAAAAATCTCTCTTCCCTCTGCTCTCAGCCCCTTTCTAAAGCCCATCCCGTGGAGAGGGCAGGCATGGCTTGGAGAGCTGCCTGGGCTTCCTGGGAAGTATGGTGTGATGCTGGGGGGTTCTTTTTTATTATTTTTTTGTCTTTTGGAAACATCGCCATGGTGACCTGGGGGAAGAGACTGGCTTCCATTAGCTTAACGAGCTAAAGCTGCTGGGAGAGGATTGAAATGGGTCTGGTGCTGCCCAGAAATGCCCATGCCTGGAGCTGCACAGCATCTCTGATGGGGATGGTGGGCACAGGAGGAGGGCTGGCCCACTCCCTGATTATTTTAGATGGACTCTGCTGTGCTTGTTCCTCCTTTTATTTGTTTTTCATCATGTCCTTTTTTTCAGTTCTGTTCTCTTCTACTTGTTTTGTTATTTCTCAGCAGGGAGAGGACATGAGTTTTATGACTTTGCAGGCACCAGTTATGCTGCTTTAGTGCCAGAGCAAGTACTGACATGGAATACTGCCTTTTTATTTCCCTTCCCTGCTCCCAAAACTGAGCATCCCACTGCCTACCTGGCCGGGAGGCAAAGCACCTTCCGCAGAGGTGTCATCTGTGTGAGCTGGGAGCTAGCTGGCCTCTTGGTTGCTTTTTTTAATTTCTGACCTAGCACCATCCAGAGAGAAGTGCTCAGTTACGCTCAGTCCCCTGCATGTGATGTTCAGGGGCTTCCCATGTGGCTAAAGCTGTAGCCCAAAGCAGCACATGCCCTGGTTGTATCAGGGAAGGGGGGGTGAAGTTTGGTCCATTGCTGATGCTTTTTCTGATGCATCATGTTCTGATGCTGTTGAGCAAAGAGTTCATATCACAGTTGCTGTGCCTCCTGCTTTGAATTCAGACAGGACTCTGAACTTCTGTGTAACGAGGAGGCGAAAGGAGATAGAGGACTCCAGGCAATGTTGAAACCACTTGTCTCTGTTAGTCCTCCTGTGACTTCCCCGACTCCGAGACACAAGTCCTGCAGCTCACAGCTTGCCGTCGTGGGTGGCTGGTTGTGTTTGGCAGCTTTAGCAATGTTGCTTACTGCTGCTGTATCAGAGAACTGTGCCATAGGGTTACGAATCACGCTCTAGCCTTGCTCAGGGATGTGGAGGCACGTTGGTACCTGTAAATGATTTGCTCACTGTACCTGTTGCTGCAGCTCTGGCTATTCCCAGGGTAATCTACTGCAGCTGGAGAGAGCAGCATGGCTGTATGCACTGCAGTTTACATTTTATACCTCTCTGATTTTTTTTTCTCTCTTTTTTTTTGTTTATGGCAAACAACATATATTGTTTTAAAACTCCTGAAAAAGTGGCAATAAAAATGAGCTGGGAAGTGGCATGCGAAAGGCAGATGGAGCCTTGCTCATGCAGAACTGTGCCAGTTTGGGTAGAGCCCTGAAGGAGCAAATATTAGTTTGGTGAAGCATTTCTCACCCAGGACAGCCAACAAGGAGTTAATCCCAACTCTGATGCTTACATAGTGAAGAGTCTTGTGCTGGGGGGAGCCTTCTCTGACTTTAAGGAGGATAATGTGCCATTCAGGATGAGGATGACAGGTGCCTTGCTCACAGACACAGAGCCCAAAACCATGCTGGCCGTCATCCCCGCCGTTGCCAGTAATGAAAGTTAAGACGTGTCAGGCTGCTTTCTGGGAAAAGGGCTTGGTCATTCCTGTCTGGGCCGTGATTGCCATGAAATAGTCCCCCAGCTGCTTGGCACCCAGTCTGGAGGCAGAGACGCCCCACCGGCCCCATCCCTCAAGGGGAAGGATGGGTGTGGGAAAACAAACACCATCCAAAGCGTGTGGTTGGGCACTTTGATTGCCTTCATTGGCATTTCCGTGGAGAAACACCACTAGCATTCATTGTACAAGATGCTATTGTTGGATTAAATATTTGTGCTTGTTTTTAAATAAACTCTGGAGCAGAGTCCGCACTGTTGCTCCCGGGAGGCTGTAGTGCTCTGGCCGTCGTTAACAAAAGGCGACTCCACTTGTTTGTGCCTGGCAACGAAACTGGCCTTTATCCCAAAAGCCTTCCAGGGTTTTTTGTGGTTTTCCAAGTTCAGGCCAGCCATTGCCGCCCTCTCCCCGGCTTGGCTGCATGTTCCTGTTGCTCCAGCCCCACAGGTCGCATCCGCTGGGCTCCAGTCAGGAAGCCGCACGTGACGCACGTCTTCTTCCCTTCACTCCTGTACTTCTTGCTGTTTGCTTGCTTGACAGCAGCGCTGGCTTTGGTGAGGGGTTGGCAAAGGATGAGCAAGGAGAGAAGTGGGACCTCACTTGTCTGTCTGAGGTCTGCGCAGCTTGTCTGGGGTGGGAGTTCAGCAGGTTGAGTTTGGTTTTGGTTTTTTGAAGCTGCATAAACCCCAGCAAGAAGTAAGTACAGAGGCCTCCAGAAGACCTCTATAAAATGGCAAATGTCTCTTAGTCTCCTCCATCAGTTGAGGTTCTTGGTGGGCTTTTATCTCCTAGTTTTCAGAGCAAAACTTTCCTACCTGCCAGTGGCTTTTATGTCTTCCTGATGATCTCAATATAGGATCATCTAGGCTCCCTTTCTCACAGGAGGCTGGACCAGATGATCTTATGAGGTCCCTTTCAACCTGGGCTACTCTGTGATTCTGTGATCTCCTGGCTATATTTGTTCAGCCTGGAAATTGCCTTCAATATTCATTTTGAAGAATGTGAGAATAAAATCTCCTGACCATCCATGGGAGTGACTTGGTCATTGGGGTCCCCTGCAGCATCATGCTGCTTGGTGTCCGGATTGCGGCATCTGCTTATTACCCATTTACTGGGGTGGTTAGCATGACTAGTGAATTCCCAGGCATTGAAGTGACTTGCCCCCAGCCCAGCTTTGTCTCCTCTCTGCTGACCCAATGTGAGAAGAAGTCAGAAGCTGCTGCACTCAGGGATGAGCAAAGTTTATTTTCCCAGAGGGCCTTGTGATTAAGACTCTCCAGGGGAGCCACCCAAGGCTGTAAGATGGAAAAACCTGATGGATTGAACACGTTAACCGTCACCATTGCTGGTACAAGCTGGAGCAGCGAGGGCTTGGTTTTGGGCATTAGTAGTTTCTGGTGACAATAAACAGACTTTTTTTTTTATACACTACTGATACGTTGTTCTTCTTTAAACAGCAGTTATGTAGCCTCTGAAAATCTCTGTCAGTCTCCCTGGAGCTTGGCAGGCATCCAGCAGGAAGCCTTCATTTTACAGGGTACATTCCTGCCTTCCCATCGCTCCGGCCCCCTCTGCCCTGTGCTCACCCAGCGTGCTGCTGGCCATGGGGCTCTGCCCGGCTGCCGCTGCACCTCCCATCAGCTCCACACAGCCTGTAAAGTCACCTAATACTTGAGGCAGGCCCACAAAACTGACGGCCTGTCCTTTTCAAGAAACTCCCGGGCAGGTTTCTTTTGCTTGTTTTTCTCTGCTCTTCCTGCCTTCAGGCAAGGACGTGTCCTGTCCCCCAGTATGGAGCTTCAACAGCCCGCTGGGTTTTTGTGGCTACCAAGTACTGTTGACACCCCCTCAATATGCATTAGGAGGTGCAACTCACGCCTTTTTCCCCTTCTGCTGGTGGTGTTGCTGCGAGGACATTGGTGTCACCAGCTGCGGAGCTGTCAGGGTTTGTGCCAAGGGGCTCCCTGTGGGGTCAGCATGTCTCGTTGTGTTGGTGTGTCCCTGCAGCGGTGTCCGCCCTCATCTCCCTCCTCGTCTCCCTCCTCGTCTCCCTCCAGCAGCACCTTGTCATGGCGGACGGCATCGTATGAGTGTGGGTCGGTGGGAAACGCCGTCCCCAGGGTCCCTGCGCTGTGGACGCTGGGCCGCGTGTCCATCACCGCTCCACCCAGTTGGCCCTTGTGTTGTTTGGATACTGGTGGCTTTTGTTTTGAAAGAGGGAAGACGCAAGAGCCAAAGTTGACCCTTTCCCAAGTTTTGCATATCCAGGAGGGGATTTTAAACAACTATGTATCTGTTTTTTCAGATAAAGGTTTAACGGCTTAACTCTGTTCTCAGTGCATGCTCTTTAGACTTTGCACTTAAATTATCAGAAGGTTGTTTAAAAGCACAAACAAAAATCTCAAACATGATGGGCTTGTACGAGCAATTTTAATCTTGAGCTCTGTTTATACTTTAGTGCTGCTCCTAGAGGGGAATTGACAGACTGATACAAGTTAAAATGCTTTTATAGTTATTTAACAAAATAAAACATTTAATTGTAGGGATGTGTCTCCCAAGCACTAGCGAGATGCACTGTATTGCCATTACATCTGGGATGTCCTGTGTACTTCTATTCTCATCCTGGTTTGGTTTTTTTCCTCACTATCAGCTAAAAATGGTCACTGCAGTCTTGTCTCATTTGGAATGATTTCTTTGATTATTTTTGCATGTGTCAAATTGCTTTTGAATGGAAGGTAGGATTCACAGTAGTAGAACCACAATACTTGAAAATATTAGTTAACCAAAAATGCATTAAATATATGGGATACACTAGGAGAAAGCTGTGTTTTTAGAAAAGGAAGCAAATTTAATTGAGGTGGTGGCGTTTGGCCAAGTAATCATCATGGTCTCGCCAGTCTCATGGTTGATGAGACCATGGTGATTACTAGAAGCAGCAGACCTGGGCCTTGAGCTAAGCTCTTCTTTCCTGGATGAATAAACTTTAATTCCTCTGCTTTTTGAGCCTCACAGTACCTAGTTTCCCATCTTTGAACTAGTTATGGAGTAAGTTGACTGTGCAAATTTAGTAAGTTGAAGTAAAAGTGTCTTCCTCTTTGCAGAAGAACCTATAACAAACAAAAGCCAGATTTTATGAAATTAAATGCTTAAGCAGTGCTTTTCCTTTAGTTTCGTGGCTCATCTGTCTTTAAAATGTTAGCCAGATAAATATTTGCATGACATTTAATATAAATAAACTGTATGCTTTACTGTTTATTTTAAAATATATGCTAACTAATAATTTTCATCTCCTCTCCTTAAATATTTAAAACAGTATGTATGCCATGGGAACTCCCACACTGCAGCATTTTGGGGGGCTGGAAAGCCTTTGTCCTGCCTGCTGCATCCTCTGCCTGTTACTGCTCAAGTTCTCTGCGCTTCTTCTGGTTTTGGGGGTGATGGGTTTTTAAGTTTTGGTGTTAGCAGTTTCAAACACTTGGAGATCCAACTCATGTATGTTGTGTTCTTCTACTACATCTGCCACCACCTCTATCCATATCTCCTGGGCCTTAATTCTGCACACCCCTATTAAACGGCCCAGGGGAGCCAGCATGTCCAGCCTGGTGCTACAGGGTGCTCTCGTACAATGCTCTGCAGTAACACATTTGCCTCTCGCTCTCCCTTGCAGGAATCTACATCCTGATTGCGGTTGGAGCTGTCATGATGTTCGTGGGGTTCCTGGGATGCTACGGTGCTATTCAGGAGTCTCAGTGCCTTCTGGGAACGGTAAGAGGCAGAAAGCTTTGCATGGTCCTTGGCACTGTGGTGTCCATACCATGGCCGTGCCTTCCTCGCTGGAGACTTCTGCAACAAAAAGGGCTGGGAGGATGTGTGAGCATGTAGGTGGGAACTAGCTGACCCCTGTGAGGAGGAAGGCAGCACTATTTGGCTGAGGGCATCTCTGCCCAGCATGCTGGAGCTCCGGCTGAGCTGGCAGGCATCTTGCAAGCTCCTGCTTGTGCCTGGATGCAGGCCAGAGGCTGAAAGCAGCAGAAGAGGTGCAAACGGTGGGATTCTTGGAGATTCGTTTTCTCTGTTATATCTAGAACCCACGCCCCTTGCTTTTTTTCCCCACCGTGGTCTGGCTGTCTTATCAAGCACCCACTAAACTCTCTTTCTTACTAATGTCCCCTACAGCTTCCCCTTTCGCTCTCTTTTAAGGCTGCCTGTGGTGATTCCAGTTCTTTTAAGGAATCATCTGCTATTTTTATCTGTTTGGACAAGGAAACAGCAAAGATTTCCCACAATATGTTAGTGAGGACATCTAGGTGCATCCTGGAAAATCCATTACTGAAGTGCTACAGGCGTCCTTGATGTGAGGCAGCAGCTCAGGATTCCTGGCATGGGATGAGCTTAATTGTGTAACCCGTGGCCACACCAAAAGCCTTTGCCTTAGGGGTAAGGGAGACCCATTTATTTAAAGCAAGTTCTCACATGTGGTTCAGCTTTAAACTCACTGAAAAACAAAAAGAAAAACAAAAAAAAAATGGAGAAAATAAAAAAATTGGAAGGACTTGCCAGCCCTTGGCTTTGTTGGGCTGGGAAATTCTTGGTGGTGGTGTAGTGGCCCATGAGTGTGGATTCAACAGGGACAGAGGGAAATGGAGCTGCTTTCCCTCAGTCTCACCAATGGATTAACCTCTAGTTGCCTCTGTTTCCCAATAAGAAGGGGGTACTTCTCGCTGGCTTTTGTAAAGCACTTCTGAATGTCGGTGGATGGAGCTGCTGTAGGCGTTTGCAGGCCTTGTCACTGCTGCTGAGAATAGGAGCCAGGGCACAAATATGACAGGGGTAGTTGTAGTGAGGTCTGGCAGCTTTGCATTATTTCTTTTTGTTAACGTAAGCAATGACAGAACTTGACCTACCCCTCACTCCCTCTTCAAGTGTGAAAGAGGATTAGAAGGGCAGATGGTACAACATACCTGAGGTCTGACAGGGAAACCGGCTGCTTTGGCTGAAATTAGCAGCTCTAGCTGCTGTGCACTGCCCGTGTTTGCTCACACCTTGGCTTGCTAAGAGAAGGCTGGAAACACCTCAGGATGGTGCTTTCTGCTGGCCAAGGCTCCCACCGTGTTCCAAGGACATTTCCAGGCAACGTCCTTAAGGTGTTGCAGGGAAGGAGCCACACTTTCCTCTCCTGCAGCCAGCTGGTGGAGTGACTACAGGCTTATTGCAAAAGGGGCAAGTACCAGGAAGCTTCACGCTATCAAAATCCTGTGCCAAAACTGGTGTGGAAGCTGAACGGCAAGACCTGACGAAGGCAGTAGGGAGCCGCTTAGCATGGAGCGGGCTCTGCTCCCTGGGAAGGGGCTGGGACCCATCTGACCACCTGGCTGGGAACACCACCATGCTCCCATGGCATCAAGCTGCATCTCTGCTGTTTTGCATCCAGCTTGCAGAACTGCATCTGCAGGTAGTTGTACCTCCAAATTTGGGATAAACTAGCCATCCTACACTGGAGGGTAACCCCTGCAAGAGTGAGCCCTAGTGCTTAACCAGAGAATTACAGTGGCATTGCACCCGCAATTTATGGTGATGTGATTCCTTGAGTGGATGTGAGACCCAGTCCCCCAAAGATGTTCCTGGAGAATCAGGGACGGATAGGTATTTAAATAGGAGCTGGTTGTTTGAACAAGGATGTTGGAAGTCCTTTCCTGCTGTCAGGTCAATAGTCTTGTTTCTATTTTGCTGATAACCCTTTGCTCTTACACATGAAAGCCAGGTCAGAGCATCATTCTAGAAACTCCTGTTTCCTCTGTTGTTGAAGAAAATGTCCTGAATGTGTCTGAAACAGGGACTTCTAGGAGCCAGGGGCTGTCGTCCCACCCCATTCTGTGATTTTTGTCTTCCTCTGACTGCATTCACCTCTTTTGCTCCTTTACTTCCATGGCAACTCTCTCAATTTGGGGCCTTTCCCAGGAAGAAGTCACTGTGGGTGATGTTGTCGTGGAGGTAATGTTGGCTGTGTGTGGACTGTGCCCGTCCATGCCTTCTCACTTGGCTCTGATGTATGAGCTTTACAGCTTCCCATTCCCAGTCTAACAGAATGACCATCACGATGTGTTCCTGGGATCTGAACAAAAAGATGGAAGGAGGCTTTGGGGGAATGGCAGGGAGGAGTGCTGGAATTGCACAAACAGGGCACGACTGTGGGAAAACATCAGTCTCAGTATTTATGCAAAAAACTGCAGAAGCCTTGCAGAGCTGTGGATGCCAAGATTGCTCACCATAAATCACACCCTGACTCCCTGCAGCTCCTCAGTAGTTGAAATGTGCTTTTAACCCTGCACTGGCAATTCCCATCCTCAGAGCATCTGTGGCAAAGTAAGAAGCTCGTCTGGATGGTTGGGCAGGTGCACAAGGAGGAGCAGTGTGTCTTGTGCACAGGGCATCCGCATCCCTGCCAGTCCTGGTGTGGAAGGCTCTGCTGATCCCCAATCAGCCATCCCAGTGGGATCTCTGGATGGGCGGGTGCATCTAATGAGTTATAGGAAAGTGTGTTTGGGCTAAGTGTGTGTATGAGAGATAAAAGGGGTTAAGCCAAGTGATGCCTTGCTTTGTTCTCCATACGTAGAAGTGCTGCTCCACTCTTCTACCCACCTAATTGGTGCTCTTGCCTGTAGCCAGAAATGTTAATTGTCCTTCTCTTGATTTGTCTTTGCAGTTCTTCACTTGCCTGGTGATCCTGTTTGCCTGCGAAGTTGCAGCTGGAATTTGGGGATTTGTCAACAAAGACCAAGTAAGATGACTCTGAAACCTGCCTTTGTGGGATGGGGAAGCTGGGGCAGAGCCACAGCAGATCCCAGCACGAGCTGTTCTGCTCTCAAATTGCTCATGGACTGAGTCATGGGGGCTTGGATTAGTGATGTGATCTGGGCAGGTCACCCAATTCCTCTTGGCTGGGCTGATGAACTTTAAATGTGAGCACTTGATGGTACCAGCTGCCCCTTGTGGTATATAGCGCAATGTCTGGAATAAAAATAGGCTTGTCTCACTTGGGTCTCCTCCTTGCTGCTACACTGTCAGTCACAGTGTGAGTTGATTCATGGATGAAGTCATGAAGGAAAGCCATCTGCACATCCTAGGTGCCAAAGAGCAAAGTGCAAACGTGGCCCCGAAGGGAGGGTACACCATCCAGGGAGAGCCCGTGTCTGCATTAATGGGATGCCTGATGCTTCCTGCTCTTTGCCACTATCATATAATCCACTTTGGGCTGTTTGTCTGCAAGAACTGAGCTTGCTGCTGATCAATATGCTTTGCATGTGCAAGGGGTGGAAGTCATGTGTCTGTCCCAGGCACCCTGCTAGAGACTGCTCAGATGCAGTCCACTGGCTGGAGGGGGTTAGGTAAAGGGTAGGACTGAAAATTGCAGCTTTTTACCTTCCCTTTCTGCTCACCTTCCCTTCACATTGGCCACATATGCTCATACACACGCAGAGTTTGGTCTCAAAGAACAAAACTATCAGTGCATGGGAGCCATGGCCATTCTGCAGCAAGCAGCATGCTGGGTATTGATCCTCAGCCGTTGAGGGTTTGGAGGAAAGGAGGGGACTGCTTGTGCTCAAAGCCAAGGTTAGACTCTCTGGTGGAGCAGGAAATGTGTTTACTAAGAGACATAAGCCAGCTGCGTAAGGAGGTGGTGGCCTGCTCAGCTTTCACATGCGTGTAGGCCACAGATGACCAGCTCAGCCGTGAATGGGAACACCCCCTGTAGTCATTCACCAGAGAAAGCATGACTTCACCAGAGTAAACTCTTCCGTGGCTAAACATATTATTATGCAGGCAGGGTGCTGTTTCCTAGCAACTTTGGCAAGCTAATTAACCTTTGCATAGGGGCTTGTGCTTCCTGCAGATGTTAGCTTGAGAATCCTGAAGAGTCCAACATGTGTGACTGAAATGACAGCAAAAAAAGTAAAGCCTGAGTAAGGAAGGACCTTATGCAGTTTTCCATGCTTGGCCATCAGAGTATAAAAGCTGAGAAATGTAGGGTTTTCCAGTACAAGAGTGATGACCTCAGCTCCCAAAATTAATTGTGGTGGCAGTCTGTTGGTCTCAGCTGCTTCTGCAGCCTTGATAAGAGGATGGGCTATTTGGAAGTCCCCACTCATGAGGCAGGCAGCTTGCTGCTCCCTGCCTCGGTTGGGAGCAGTGCGGGCTGGGAGGGAAGCGCTGAATGATCCCAGCCACCCAGAGCTGCTCCCAGAAGGGATTCAGTTCCACCCAGGTTTGCAGCCCTGACCAATGCCCCTTGGGGACACAGTCGTGTCCTAGTGAAGCAAGCACAGGGTGCTCTTCCACGGAGCTGGAGCAGTCTCTCCTGGAGACTGCCTTCATGGAGATACTGTAGATACAGGATGGAGAAGCAAAAAGTAGAATTTTTATATATATATATAATTTTAATTTTTTTTTTCTTT
Source organism: Streptopelia decaocto (assembly GCF_964273445.1). Lineage (NCBI taxonomy): Eukaryota > Metazoa > Chordata > Aves > Columbiformes > Columbidae > Streptopelia > Streptopelia decaocto. Next base: position 52,474,096 of record NC_138661.1, read on the forward strand.
TTTTGTCACACACCAGAATCACACAGTAGCGACCATTGCCCTCCAAAGCACGCTATTTTGAGCAGTGATGGAGAAATGCTGGGATAATAGTTTGAAATCGACCTCATTCTTGCTACAGTTTCTTTTTTAGTGTGCTAATCCAGCCTGTGCTGCTGAGACCAGATGTTCTGGAAAGCATTTTCCCTTTCATACTTGCTCATGTTGTACTTCTTTAGCTTCTCATGCATGTCCTCCTTTCATCTGTCTCTCCCACATTATTGGAGGGTGTTAGAGGAGAAGCCACAGGGCCATTTTCCCTGACAATTAGGTGTTTTTGCATTGTGGAGCAGATCCCCATGGGTGGCTGCAGCTCACCAGCCCAGGTGGCAGGGCTAGAGCATGAATGAGACTTCTCATACAACCATTTACAGGATGGGGGTGCCCAGCTGCAGGTAGGGACCTGGTAGAATTTGACATCCATCTGAAATGCCTAAGCTTACTGACCCAAATGAGCTGCCTCACTAGGCTTGAGCATGTATTCTCTCCCAAATTCCTGACGTCCCCTCCAAGCCAGACAGTAAGCCTACTTAGAGGTGGCCTCGTTTGCACACCCCACCCCCTCCTGACTTCCCCAGCGTGCCACACAGACTCACACAGAATGGTTAGGGTTGGGAGGAACCTCTGGAGATCGTCTAGTCCAACCCCTCTGCAGCCTCGGTGGGACGCGTGTTGCCTGCTTGCTTTGTCTCCATGTGTCGAGTGGTTCAGAATAAGACATTTCTGCCTTCCCGACAGCAACAGCAAATCCATGCGGGCTGAAGGCCGTCTCAGCTCCTGTGGTTCACCCTCTGGGGCTTGGCTGTCTTTGCCTGCTAGAGAGAGCTCGTGGAGCGCTTGCGTAGCATTGGCTGCAATCTGCTGGCTGGTGGATGAGGTTCTTGATATTTGCTGCTCTTAACGTTCTACAGTTGGAGGGACTTGAGCCCTGTGAAAGACAGGCCTTTTTCACACACCTGTGCAAATAAACAAGGTCCAAATATATTTAAAAACTGCTCATCTACCTGCGAGTGCCATTAGAGGGAACCTGTCCCTTTTAGGCATATCTGCTGGTTGGATTTCCTTCTTATTCTCTGGCTGAAAAGGACTTTTTCCCCTGTTGTTCCTAGATAGCCAAAGATGTGAAGCAGTTCTACGATCAAGCATTTCAACAAGCGCTCATGGCAGATTCAGAGACAAACAATGGGAAAGCTGTAGTGAAGACCTTTCATGAAACGGTAAGACATTGGCGGTCATGCTGCACACTCTGCTTAGGCTCCTGGAGTTGGCCAGAGCAGCTGCTGATGGGTCCTGCGTGCTGCAAATTAACCTGATTCACATCTGTGCGTGGTTTGTCAGCGGGTAAGTGGTGAGGAGTGACTGTCGCTGTGTAGAGACTGATCCTCCCCACCCAGGAAGAGGCAGTAAGTTGAACTACAAGTCCTAGGGCATTGAATGAAGTCAACACTGGATTTTTTTGATGCTTAGAAGTGAACTGGATCAAATGTGTTCTCAGTGCAGGGATTTTGCTGCCTGCTTTCCAAGCTCTATGCAGAAATATCTCTATAGGAGTTTCTTGCAGGCAGAGGAAATGAGAATGTGGGAGGGAGGAAGGAGACTTAAAAATAGGGGTCAGGAAAATGAATGGGAAAAGCAGGGACTGAAGTAGATGATGCTACATTCAGATCTTAGCCTGTCACGTTTGCTGTTCTTACAAGTCAAGAAACAAAGCTGCACCCTCTTCAATATTCTGACCTTTGCACTGTGCTGGGAAGTCTGGCCCCAATTCTAATAAAGTTGCTTTTCATTTACCTCAGCACCCCTGATTAAGTAAAATCCAATGGATAAAAAATGTTGCTCTGAGGAACTAATCTTGATACTTACTCTGCTCAGCAGGAAACAAAATCTCTGGAGATAATTGGGTTCACTTTCCTTCAGGATACCAATGCCAGACCTGTCTGGGATTATCATAGGAAGCAGCTGCATTGCATGGAAAAAATAATAATTTAATTTGGAGAGTTATTTGCCCTCGTTTTTTCCCCCCTCCAAGAAGTCTCCTTGGTCTTGGGTGGCTTCAAAGATGTTTAATGGTGGGAAGAGCATCGCATGAGTGTTTGCTGCCTGCTAACACTGGATTTTGTTAATTGTTTTTTTTCTTCTCTCCATTTAGCTGGACTGCTGTGGTCCCGATAATGCAATAGGAGTTATCACTCCCCTGTGGAGAGAAGACCTCTGCTCAAAGAAGGACTCCGTCCTGAAAACCATGTTTGAGGTAGGTACGGCTGCTCTTTGCCCAGCACAGCTCCTGCAAGGAAACTCAGCTACCGGGGAAATTTGGTGATTTATTGAGGATTAGATAAAGGGCAGAGATTTCATTTATTTGGGGCTCATGTTGAGGGATGTCAGAGGTTCATGTTGATACTTCCTTTGTTGTTCCTGCTTGAGGGGGCTGGCACATGTGGAGGGTGAAGTCTGGTGGGAAGTCCCAGAGCCAGGATGCAGGAATGCAAGCAGGACCAGGGGGAAGCAGAACTGACTTTCTAGGTGTCAGGAGCCAGTGAGGGGAAAGCAGGCTTTCTGACCAGTCTGCTTCTCTCCTCCAGACCTCAAACTGCCACAAAAAAATTGATGAGCTGTTCTCCGGGAAGCTGTACCTGATCGGTATTGCTGCCATTGTGGTCGCCGTGATCATGGTAAGTGTGACTGCACAGTGCCATGCTGTTGTGGGACAGGGAAGAAGTGCCTTGGGGTGCCCCAGTCCTGTTCCAGCTGGGCTGGATCTGTCCCTGTTCTCAGATCCCCCTGCAGCTCAGCGTACAGCGCCAGCGCTCTGCACCCCAACTGCTCTGGGATATGGTGAGACCAAGGATGCCATCATCCCTCGAGGGGGTCAGGATGTTGGGGCAGGTGCCTGGTGAGCATGGTGGAGCAGGAGCACATGAAACCCCATCCAGAAGCGCAGAGCACTGTTGAGCCTCCTTGCTGCCTCCAAAACCGCTTGTCTCTCAGATGCCATGTTTTGTCGCAGGGGTCTGCAGTGGGAAGGGATTCGCTTTCTTTGCCATGGTGGGTTTGCTCCCCAGTGACAGTGGGTGGTGTGGGCTGGTAACTAAGCACCTGCCCAAAGCTTGGGCTGTAACATTGTGGGGATCTCAGAGCATTTGCTGCATAGCTGGCAGTTGGGAGGGTTGCAACATATCAGCACTGCTGCCAGCAAGGGCAAGGGGAGCATTGTCTTATCTCAAATTGGCCAACTCTTAATAAAAACAGCAGTGAAGACATAGCATCTCTGCCCTTAGCTCTGGTGTGAGAGTGTTTACATGGAGTGTGAGACCTTGGGACAGGGAGCTCCCAGGCTGTATGGGTCAGCACCTCACTGGTACCCCTGTATCTCCCCACAGATCTTCGAAATGATCCTGAGCATGGTGCTGTGCTGTGGCATAAGGAACAGCTCCGTCTACTGAGCCGTGAGAGCCAGGGAGGGGAAGGGGGGAGCAGGGCGGACGGCGCTAGAGGGGACCCCAAGTGCCACCAAGTGACCAGGAGACATTTCAACAAAAGACAAAGGAAACTATGTATATAAATACTTCCAATATTACCATACAGTACTTACCATTTTTATTTTGAAGTACTTTTTTTTTTTAATAAATAAAACTTTCCCATATCCTTGTGGCTGAGTTAGTTACACATCAGTTTTGTGTGATGGAGAAAGCTGTTGTAGCAGGAGATCAAGTCCTTCCTCCCCCTTCCCCACCTCCCATAACTCAGAAATAGTGTTGGTGGAAGATGTACAGAGGAGAAGGCTGCAGCCTGTTATCAGAAAACTTTGCCTTGGTTTTTACTCTTTTTTCAACACCAACTTCTTTTATATACACAATCGGATGCTGAAGCAGGTTTTAGCGTTTGTACTTATCTTTTCCTACCATCACCCCAACTCCCCAGCATTTCCAGGCAGTCTGAAGGGAAGCCTGGCTGACCACCTGCAGCCTGGGAGAGGGGAGAGGAGGGGAAACAGCCCCCATTGCCCGGGTGCCATGTGTCCCAGGGGAAACACTGGTGCTTTGTTCCTCTCTGACCTGTTTGCATCACTAGGTCAATCCTTAACAGAAGACACGCTTAAATTTTTTTACTTTCTGAAGAGTGGGAATGTTCTTAGCTTTTTGTTTTTGTGGTGTGTTTTGTTGGTTTTGGGTTTTTTTTTCCTTGGGGCTATAACTTTATAAATTGGCTCATTTTCAGTGATTTGTTACATTAAAGGGTCAGTGGCTGGGGGTGAATTTAGTCCCAGTTTTTCAAATATAACAAACTGAAAATTAAGTCACTTTTTAACCTCCTTCAATGTTTCTATGTTTCTTTATAGACATATGTTTTTAGGAGAGTCTAGTTCTGTACTAAGTTTCCACTGTTAAGCTAATGCTTGCATACCAATGATATTGGGAAAAAAAGGAGAACACTGAAAAAAAAAAATGTCCTTAACCTTAGAAATCTGTCATTCATGTATTGCAGGATGATGCTTGGGCGTTCCCAGCCAAATGCATACATGTTTAAAATTTCATCTTTGTATCACTTTCTTGTTCAAATGAAATTTTCCTTACTTATAGCATATTGTCGCACACTGTAACATTGCTGGGAAATTGGAGGAAAAAAAAAAAAGCTTATTTTTTAAGACCTTCCATTTACAGTTACATCAACGGCGGGAGATCAGCTTATCAAAGCAAGGGAATTCAGGATTTTAGATCGCACCAGTTGAAACACTTTCTTGTGACCTGGTAAGCTCTGATTGCCAGTTTGATGTATGTGGCTTCTGTCGTATGCCACTCTGTTACCATGTAGATAGAGGGGGAGAGTGACCCAGGAGCTATGTAAGAAAACCAGAGTGTCTCTAAAAAGATGATCTATATGTATAGTTCTATAGATATATATTTTTAAGCAAAGCCTTTTTCTTAGCTGTATGGGCACTTGAGCTGGGAACAATAGTATCTTTTAGCTCTTTGCCACCTTGAAGTAGGTAAGGGGAGGAGTTGAAACTAGTGATCAGCTTCCCCACTTCAGGAGTTATTCCTGTTTCCTGAAGTATGTTGCTTTCCACCTTCGTTGCAACAAAGAGCTCCAGATCGGATTGGGGCAGGTAGAGACCTGTGACCATTTTAAACTAGTACCTTGTCCACTGCACATGGTTGCTGTGGCCTTTGCCACCACAGGACAGGAGATTCCTGCACTGGGGCAAACTGATCCATTCGGAGGCTTTTTTTCACCTTCCACTCCCCCCTTTTCTCTTCCTGCCTTTTAGTATATAGGGCCTTTAAAAATTATATAGGTAAATATATCTATCAAGTTGTGCTGGGTAAGAGGAGGAAGTGCTTCAACAGAACTTCAGATTGAGGGGTTGGGCAAGAAAAGATTCAGCCTTAGAAACAGCCTTAAAGCAACACTGCCCTGAATGTCCACATTGTGCACATCGAGAATGAGATGAGGTTTTGCCATAGGAAACCCCTTCCCCTGCTCCCCAGCGTAGCTCCTTCAGGTCATCTACTCTGTTATGTGGCTATATGTATATGCATCCACCAAGCATGTGTGTTTACATATATGTGCATCGGGATTGTTAGCATACAGAATGGACGTGTAACTTGCCACCTTTTTTGTTGACTGTTGATAAATGTGTATAAATATGCCATTAAGCATTTCAATTCTGTTTTCTTTCCTTATGCGGTATTTTTGATATTGTTCAGTATTCAGTTGATGCTGTGTAAGTAGCTGGAGGTCTGTTTGAAGATGGGCAGGGTCTCAGTGCAGCTCAGGGGTGACCTTGGACATTGTAGCTTTAGGGGTCTGGGTTGTCCCAGGCAGGAGCAATTGGGATAAAGTGGTATTCAATAGGGAGTCTGACAGCTGTGGGAGGAAGAAGAGCGGGGTGTCTGCTCAGATCGTGTCCTGCACAGGCTGTGGTTTGCGCTCTGACACGTTTCAGAGGTGGCTTGTCACTGCGGCGAGCTCTGGCGGCAGCTCTGCCAACCACCTCCTGTCCCTGTGGCTGCTGCAGGAAAGGTGCAGCAGAAGGCGAGCAGCCAGGGCCTGGTAAAGTCGTGGGAGGGGGCAGAAGGAGTTTTGCAGGGCGAGGGCAATGCTTGCTTTAGAGTTACTAGCTGAGAGTCCCCATGTTCCATGGCCATCAGCTGCAGCAGGAGGGGTCAGCCCTGGGAGAAGAGGGACACAGAGGAACCATTATGCTTAAGAACACTGAAGCAGCTGAGAAACCCTCATGGAAAAAAACGCCCATTTGGGTCTCCTCTAGTCCAGCCCCCTGTGAAGCTGGACACAGGTTAAAATAAACTAGAGAGGGAGCTTTGAAGGGCTGTTGCAAGCACTTGGGATCCATAAGTGACAGGGCTATTCTGCCAGTTGGTCAGTCCCAAAGCTGGCTGAGATGAAGGGGAAAAAAACAGTAGGTAGGACCTCTGCCCTGTCTCAAACCCTCTAATGCATAACTGCGCATTTGTGTGCAACATGGGGCCCTGACCTGCGCCCCACCACACCCCCAAAAAACAAAGAATGAAATTGTAAATATAAATTGTAAATATAAAACCTTCCCTTTCCAGGGAAGCATCCTCCTGGAGCTAGTGATGGCTGAGAAAATGGCTGAGCTGATAGGAGGAGGAGGAGGAGGAGGAAGAGGAGGGAGGCTGGTGGGGAAGAAGAGAGTCAACTGTCCAGGTCTAAGTTCAAAGACCACATCAAAAGGTCAAACAGAGCTGCTGACAGCTTAACTGAATGCTTGAGTTTTTTTCATACTGTGGAGCATGCCACAAAGCAGTGTGTTTAACTTCTTTCTGCCTTTTTTTTTTTAAGAAATGAAACAAAAATCAATTTAATAAACATTTCTCATAGTGTGCATAGTGTGATGAACCGCAACAATTTTACAACCAGTTAACCTTAACACTAGGATGCTTTGTGAAACAGGCTTCCACAGCGTGGGGTTTGGCAGCCTCTGGGAGAGGGGGCCTGTGGGTAGGTTGGGGCCGCATCCAGAATGGTGCTGGGGGAAGGCAAAAAGTGTGCTTGCTGGCAGCAGCAGCTGCTGTGGTTGTGCCCTGCCTCGAGGGAACGGGGACACAGCTGTGGGGGAGCCAACGTGGATTGCAAAACAGGGCGACTGTGCTGAAATTTTGGGGGCCGCAGTGGCAGCACTGTGCACGCTCAAGGGGCTTCTCAAGTGACCGAAACCAGCGTAAAGTGCCCTCTGATGCCATCTGGCCAGGGGCTGGTCTGTTTTTTGTGGGTGGCCTGGTAATGCCACCATCGCTGCCACCACCTGCCCCTCCGCACCATCAGGGGAGAGCCTGACTGAGAGCGAGGAGGGAGGCGAAGCGCTGTGATCCCACAGCTGCCTGCCTTTCTGTGCTGGCTTGGAATTCTCACTGCGTGTGAGGCAAAGATGTCCTGCGCTGGCCACCAGCCACTGCCCATGCTGGTACAGAGAGGGAGGGAACGCCAGGCAGGGGTGGGTGATGTTCATCTGCCACCAGGATAGTCTAGCCCTGCTCCCGGCAGCTGTGCCCATGCTACATGATCACGCCCATCTGTTGTTCTTTCACTTGTTTACCTGAATGTTAATGAAGCCAGACATAATGACTACTGGGGGGGAATAAAAGTTATATTTAAAAAAAATAATAAAAAAAAACAGCAAAAGCCCTTGTTAGTGGATTTTTAATGATGTGTTGTCATATCTTGTTTCTTTCCATCACATAGATTTCTGCCACATCTTCCAAGGGAACAGGCTTGTCTCGTTCTTGTGTTCAAGCACAATTTGGGCTGCAGGGAAGGCAGTCCTTAGCTGACCCTTGAGGTGGCTTCCCATGAATGCGATGCTCTTTGCTTCATGCCTTAAAACATTTGTATTGTGGTGCTGTGCTGTTGCTCCAGATGGGGATAAAATTACTCCTATCTCTCTGGAGCTAGGATTAAGCTGATGTGAGTCACTGTCAGACTCGGACTCAGTGTTCAACCGGAAGAGAAATGATAGTGGAAACAACCTGGCAAAGCACAATACATATTTGGCATCCAGGGCATGTCTTGGGACCTCAGCCTGGAAACAGAGCTGGGCCCTGAACCCTTCCCTGGTTGAGTGCAGTCCCCTCTGCTTGCACCGCGGGTCTGACTCTAACACTGATGTGCTCAAAACAGATGAGATGTACATGATGCTTGAGCCGAGACGCTGAGAGAGGACTGGGAAAACCAGGCCCCTTTAAGGTGCTGTTAAGTGAAGACATGGGTTATTCTTGGCTAACAGCAGTCTGGCTGGGTAGGAGCATGTGAGGCCACACCGATAAACCACTGTGAGGGGAAGGGGTGGGTGGAATGCCCGCAGCCCGCTTGTTCTCACATTGCACTGACAACCCGGGCTTGCGCTTCTCTTAAACGTTTTTCTCCAGAGATCTGAAGGACTTGGAAAGTAACTGGAGACTTTACTGTGGACTTCCAATTCTTAAGAATATGACTGTAGAATCTTTTTTAGTGAAACAAGGATTTTCACAAAATATGACTGTGAATTTTTCTAAGCTCGACCAAGTTGGGATTTCTTCCAGTGGAATTCTTCTCCTCCCCTCTCCCAAACTGTTAAAAACAAAACACCCAACACTCTTGACTGTTTCTAATGAGAAGTTTTGGAGGTATTTTTTGCTTTGGCAAGCTCTATTTCATAAGCCTCTTCTGGGCTGGTTGTGTTGTAAGTAGCAATGTGCCCAATTGTTTCCTACTAAGACAGCTGGAACTAGCAGGGATAAATTGCTTGTGTCCATTCCCTTATTAGAGGTGGTCTAAGGTCTAACCAAGATTTGCAAAATTCCTACAGGAGGGGAAAAAAAAAAAGGCAGCCAGCTCTCTCATGTGAGAGCTGCTTATGGCAGAGGTTTCTGCAGAGGAAAGCACCCTCGCTGCTGGATCCTGGCTGCCCCCTCCCTCTGCATGCCAGCTCTGCTGGCCAGGTTGGGTGATGAAGGATGTGTTAGGTAGTGGCTGTGCTCATATTCCTGCTCTGAACTGCCAGTTTCCTTTGCTGGGCATGGCAGGGTGGCCCTTCCAGTTAGGGGAGAGGAGCAAGTTCCAGCTCCAGGGCAAGCTGCCGAAAACCGAGAAGACTGTTCTGAAAAAAAACATGAATATTTCAACAACCTCGTTTACTGGCAGGGCCACAGTAGGGCTGGGAAGAGTGGAAATAGAGCCCCCAATGAGGCAACATCTGCCATCTGTGGGTGCCGAAGGGGAGAAGCAAACAATTAACTTCCTGGCTAGCTCTTGATTAAGTGGTAAAGACACAAACTAGAGACCCCAAATCCCATCGGCACCACGCTGTGCAGTTGAACTAGAGGCACGGTGTTAATCTGTGTATTTTTATCCGACCACTCCTCTCAGTTTCAGGCTGGGGAGCATCAGGTTGCCTTGCACAGGGCATAACCTAAGCGGGAGGGCGCAGGAGCAAAGACTCGCTGTTCCATTGCAAGAACTTCAGCCAACCTTTGGCACCTTGTCAGACACAGGCAGGCTGGTGCTCTCACTTCAGAGCCCAGGGAACTGAAGCAAACAGAAGACGCCTCCCAGACGCTGAAACTGCTGCACAGCTGAAACCCGCGTTGTTTTCACACTTGCGGATACATTAGAGGGTACATAAACTTTGCAGCCAGGCATGCCAATGTGGACTGCCTGGTGTTTCTCCACTGGGTTAGACGGCCCATCTCAAGTGCCAATGGGTGCAAGTTACACTTCTAACTAGAGTTTAATCACACCTTTTTTTTTTCTTTTTGAAAAATGGTGTTTCATGGCCCTGCTCTACTAGGTCATTCCCTCATGTTAGAATACAGCTTTGCTGAGTACCAAAGAGATACTGGTGTTAGGCCAGCTGAGATGGCACACATAGCACTTTGCCTGCCAGCTGCCAGTCAACTGGTTAAGATTTCCTCCAGCAAGGGTTACTGGTGTTAAATGCAAAGCCCTGTGGGGGCTACAAAGTCATGCTGGTTAATGAATCTCCTATAGTTCATGTTCTAACAAGGTTTGGAGAGTTTTAGGGTTTTGTGGTTTGGGGTTTTTCCTTAATGTTCACTTCAAGGCCCTCAGCTGGTTCCAACAACGTGTTTCAGCCCTTTGCTACTGCTGTTAGTATCGGGCACACTGGGGCAAATAGCAGGAAAGAAAAACAATGAAGCAAGAAGTAGGAGAAAAGGTTTTTAGTACATACATTCTGTAGCTAAATTGTAAATAAACAGAGACCCTTAACTGTTTTTGTTTCTTTTTAAAATTCCAAATAATTGCAGAGTATTATTTTTGCTTTTAAACTCTTTCAGTTCCCTCCCACACATGCGGTGACTCTAACAGAAAAGGGGTTGTGAGTTCTCCCTGCACGTCCTCTCCAGGCCAGCAATAATACTGTTATTGTGAAGAATCAAGTTGATTAAGACCTTCATAACCTGCCTGCATTAAAACTCACTCCACAGGAGCTAATTTTATGCAGTTACCTTATGGGGAAAAAGCACCAACATTGGTAAACAACACTGAAATAAATCTAACCTGCTTAGCAGGTAAGCCAGGCCCCAAGGAAAGTGCAAAGTAAAACAGGTAAGTGAAGCTCAGTGTAGAGGAGAGGCAGTGCCAAGGACTGAATCCTGGAAACTCACCCCATGGGGGATTTCAAGGCCATGAACAGGCTTTCCTTCCTGCAAATGGGAAAGGGTAACCCAAATGATTTCCTTCAGCCTGTACCTATTCTGGCTTGGTGTGACTGCCTTCTCCCAGCAGAGAAGGATGTGGTGGTCACTACTGTGCTTTTGCTCTTTTGCATGCCAGGAAAATACTCCCTTCTCTGCCTCCCCTCAGGAGCTCCACCATCAGCTGTGTGTGGCCAGAACAGCCTAAATTCCCTATTCCTTCCAGACACAGGAGATGGTCACAATGCATCCAATCATTGTCTGGCTTGCAGGACCTGGGCAGCTGTTAGGGAATCTCCTGCCACTTTCCTATAGCCACAGGGAGGGGGGCCAACAGTCCCTGCCAGGCGCCTACCCCCAGGCTCTGAGTGCAGAAGCAGCAGGAGCTGCCAGTGAGCAGCAGAAACAGTTTTCAGATGGGGGCCAAATGACAGATTTCTTTGCAAGAAAGGAGGACCCGGCGCCCAGTAGCAGGGCTGAGACTGGTATGCGTTTGCACGCTCTGCCCCCACACATGGGGATGCACTGGCTTCCCGCAGAGCTGTGGGGCCATCTCTGTGAAGGAGCCAGCCCCTCGCACCCCCGCACCGGATGTGGCCGCTGGCTTGGACAATGTCCCGCGCTGCAGCTCAGGCCACCTTCCAGCCCCCACCCCCTCCCAGCCCCCCACCCCTCTTCAAGCCACCTTAGTTCATGCCGGCGAGGGGAAAACACTTTACCATCTGTTCGTCTTCAGAGTCTGACTCATTATTTTTATTTCTGCTGTCGCCAAGCAATAGCGAAAATCCCAACACACCAGCATATCCACCGCTGCAAAGTGTCTTGTCCTCAGTCACCAGAGAAAAAGCAGCTCATCCCCAGCTCTCCGCAGTCTGCAATAATAAATCTTCTGCAAAAAGGAGGAAAAGGGTAGAGTCAGCTTGTGAAGGTGACCTTGGCCATCAACATACACAGCATCCAGGCAAAAAATTAGAACTCCTGGCCTCTGGAAATGGTGGAATGGGGCTTGTCTCTGATGGCACCCACATCTACAGGTGATGGAGAGAGTGGAGGTGGTATTGCCCTCCTCTGCCCCTCTGAGCCCCTAGTCTAGCACTGAGCCAGGGTTCAAAACAAAAGAGCAACATTGTTTGCATCCATTTATGGTGTACACTGCTTGTCACCAGCCTTACAGAAACGGGACATGCCACTACTTACTTCACATTCTCTTCTTGCCTCCTCCTTATTGCCCTCAGAAACTTGCTCCTGGCATGTCCCTGTGTTGTGGTTTAACATGACAAGCAGCTGAACACCACACACAGCTGCCTGCTCACTCCCCCCCACCAAGTAGGACAGGGGAGAAAATGATGAAAAAAGATAAAGCTCATGGGTTAAGATAAAGACAGTTTAATATGACAGAAAGGGGGGGAGGGGGAGGGAGAATAATAACAACAGAACATATAAAACAAACTATGCATGATGCAATTGTTCACTACCCACCAAGCAATGGTCTCCCAGTTCCTAAGCAGCAGCCCCCCGGCTAACTTTCCCCCCAGTTTACATACTGAGCATGACATCATATGGTATGGAACGTCCCTTTGGTCAGCTGGGGACAGCTGCCCTGGCTGAGCCCTCCCCAACTTATTGTGCATCCCCAGTCCCCCCCATGGGCAGGGCAGTATGAGAAGCTGAAAAGTCCTTGGCTTACTGTAAGCACCACTTGGCAGGAATCAAAGTATTATCAACATTATTCTCACACTCGATCCAAAACACAGCACTATGCCAGCTACTAGGAAGAAAACTAACTCCATCACAGCCAAAACCAGGACACCCTGACACCCTGAACAGTGTTACACAGCACTGGCAGCCTTCACCCATGGTTTACTCTTGTCTCCCTTTGCCTGTTCACTACTCCTGCGATCCTCTCCTGCTCACCTACCAGAAGACTCATCTTTTCCTTTCCTCCTCCCTCCAGCCACAAACCCATTTGAATGCCTGTGACCGTACTACCATATGTGTATACATTAAAAAAAACAGGATCACCAAACGGGGAAACACCTCTAGAGCTGTTGTTTTAAAACTAGAGCACGACTCCAGCCAGATGGAAGACATTTTGCTCTAACCTTATCATTGCTGCCAAATGTATTCCAAACACAGCCCTCATCTCATAAATTACTGTAGTTAGCAACACTCCAGCAGGCGAAAGTATGTATTTAAAAACTGACAATGTAAATGAAGTGGCTGCAGTTTATATAATGGGGGACCCGGGTGAGGCCCCGCTTGGAAGGATCCAGTGAAAGCTCCTCACTCCGGGCGCAGCCTGAGCTCCAGCACATCCCTCGGCAGAGCAGCCGGAGTTGCAGAAGGGCTGAGAAGCGCCACTAAAATTATACAAAGTGGCACTACATGGTAATTTCTTCTTTTGTTGCAAAACAAGGGCATAGATGAGCTTTGCTTATACTCAAGGCCTATGGCAAATTCCTCAGAGCAGGGTCATCTGAAGACGTAAAGGCGCAGCCTTTAGAGGTTCAGGCCCTTTGCAGGTATTGATTTAATTTAATGGTGAAGCCCCAGGGCCAGGCAAGGCAGCAGGAGCCCGAGCCAGGGCAAGCATGGGGACAAGCATGGCAAACCTCACCTCTGCTTTTTCCTTAACACAGGGTAAACCAGCTAAATATTGAAGCCACTTTGGAAATACAATTCCACTGAAAATTTAAACTTTTTGCTAAAAGGCAGTGTGAGGGAATCGGGCATCTTTGGCCAACAGCAATAAAACATTTTCAGACAGGTTTCCACTTCTTGATGTGCACACAAAAAATGTTATTCTGGGACTGAAAATGGAAACTCGTTTTTTGTTTTTTTTTTTTTTTTTTTTTGGATGGATAGTGGTTTTATGTTCCAAGTGACCTGGGGCTTTCTGGTTAGAATATAAATACAAATTTTTAAAAAGAAAAGAAAAAAGCAGCAGACATTCTTCTGTAGTCTTCACTGTGGCCAAGCCGTGCTTTTCTGGTGAGAAAACAAGCTCTGCCTGCCATGTTTTCCCCCAGAGTGTCCGTGGGCGGCCATGGTGGCTCAGCCACCGCGGCGGCGGAGCCAGCGCGGTCACTCCCGGCCGCCGGCACCACCAGCGGCCCGAACCCGCCCCCGCGCCGGCGGCCGCGGCAGCGCCAGCTCCTCTCCATCTCCTCACAAGCTGCAAAATGGCGGGCGCCTTGGGACCTGTAGTGCCCCCGGCATCGTTTCGCGGCAAGCCCGTGGTATTTCCCCAACGCCCCGGCTCCTAAAATGTCCCCCGCCGGGGAAAGCGGCCGACTACAACTCCCGGGACGCACAGGAGAGAGGCGGTGCGGGGCTTCCTGCCCTTTCCGCGCCGCTTTGCCTGCCGGGAGTTGTAGTCTCGCCACCGGGCGCTGCCGCCCCGAGGCCGCTGGTGGGGACTCAATGTCCCAGCGCGCCCCGCGCGGCGCCGTGGCCTCGGCTGCCGGCGGAGGGGAGAGGCGGGAAAGGCGGGCGGCTGCCGTGAGGAGGCGTTGGGCCCATGTTGTGTCGGGGTACGGGGCGATTCCCTCCCCTTTCCCCGCCGTTCGCGCTGTGTGCCCGGAGGTGGCGGTGCGCCCCTGGCCTCCGTGCGCGGCCCCGAGCGGGAGTGGGGGGCGGTGGAAGGGGCGCCCCGGGCACCCCAGATCGTGAAGAGAAGGGTGTGGGGCTGGAGGAGGGTGTCAGCTCCCGAGGTGCAGAGGCCTGTGGGGGTGCAGGGGGGGTTGTATCCAACATGATCCCGGCCCGGGGAAGGGAGCTGGGCCCCGGGCGGGCAGGCGGGACGGCTGGGGCTGTGGGCTGCACCTGGTGTTGAGCAAGACCGCGGGCTCAGTGGTTCCCCCTCCCTGGGCGGGGTGCTCCCGGGGGGTGTGAGCCAGGCTCCGGGGGCTGCTGCCCTCTTTCCTGGCCCAGCAGCCGCTGCGGGCACCGTCCTGATGGATCGTGCTCGGGTTGGCCGGGGTTGCTGGCAGGCTGCTGCAGTGCTGTCCCTGTGCTGGGGACACCCTGCTCTTGGCCGTGGTGTGCAGTGACTGGAATCTCTTTTCCTCACAGGCTGCAGGAGGACACACAGAGCCTGTTTGATAAGACCGGGATGGAAGAGTCCAATGGGAACCTTCCCATCCATAGAGACACCATCCTGTCTGATGTGTGCTTGGATCACATCACCGTAACAAACCTGTGAGTCTTTCTGGTGTGCTGTAAGGGTCAGTATGCTTGGCTACTAATGCTGTTAAGGCTAAAACATTTACTTAGGAGCAAAATTCTTCTTTTTTGTGTAGCTGCCCTCAGATATGGTATACACCAATTCACAGTCTGTGAACGCTTATGCTGCCATTTGAAAATGGCTATTTTAGTAGTCAGTTATGCACTTCAACGTCTCTTCTAGGTTATAGTCATTACTTTTTTGTGTTATGAAACCAAGCAGAAGAATATATGATTTTCAGATGATTGTTTCCTGTTTAGGGGTTACACTGAGGGCAGTGCTTTCAAAAGCAGTCATCAGATCCCTTTTGTCAAAGACAGACAGACTTTACACAGCACTCAGTCTGTTGAATACTTCAGAAGTTTCTGTATGTTTTAATGCCTCTGGCCCGCGGAAATTCTGGCCCTAACTGTGAATATGACCTTTCTTTGAAAACATGCCTCTGTGGTATCCATGGTCTCTTTTTTCACAGCATTTCGTAGTTGCAAAGTTGCAATGCATAACTTATTTTATATTTTCTTAGCTGCAGTTAGTACTGTTAATTTAGTAATGGTTTGCTGCACATGCAAATTACAGGTCTATTTTTTTAAAACCTTTCTCCTGTTCTACAGAATAAGGTTGGCAATGTCAATGTGGAGACTGAGTAAATATTATTAGGCTGTGTGTTCTTTTGGCAAAAATCCAGGAATATCTGCAGACTTTTATACTAGCAAGAGTTTCTGTCTGATTTAGAAACAGCTTTGGATGATTCAGGGGGAAGGAATTATTTTTAAAACTACATTTCCAGTGTCTTGATGGAAATGTTTGTTTTCTAGGCTGGAAGTGCTGAGATCTTTAATTGACCCTCAGGAGGGAAGCTGACTCAGTCTCAAGAGAAAGTGAGTGACTAACAGACTCTATGTCTGTTTACTGCATCATTTCAGAAGAACCTATAATTAGGTTAGTTGAGCTTATTCTAATAATATATTAGAACTGTTTCTGTAATTCACGTTTTTGCGAGCTGAACTGAGGTGTGTGTTTGCCAGTTCTGTTTCTGATTGCCCAGCGAGCGCCAGTGTGATCATCAGCTGCCTCTGTTCTGCAAGGTTCCCTTCGAGCAGGTGGCAGGCTGAATCAGATGTTCCAGCTGCTAGTGCAAGTTAGGCTTCAAATCACAGTCTTTTTATTGAGTGAAGGGCCAGCTCTAGCAGACCCTTGGTTGCAGCCTCCCCTTGTTTCCATGCAGACACATGGCAAGTGCAATTAGTTTTCTTAATCCAGTAGGACTGATTTCTTGAGCTGGCTCATTTTGTGATTCCAGGAATCTAGTACTGACGTGAGAGCTTAAACCCAAGGAAGGAACAGAGCTTGTACTTTGTCACTTGAAAGCAATCCTGCAGCTGTAACCGTGATATTTTTGTGGCTTCTCTGACAGTGACCTCAGTCAGTGACAGTGTCCTTTATAATAGGCAGAACATGATGATTATTGCGATAGGAGGCTAATGCAACAAAGGATTGTAATAGCCAAAAGAAAGTGTGAGAGGTTAGGATGTGTTTTTGTGGGTTTATACAGTATGATAAATGCAGGGTGTAACTTGGAGAGGTCATTGCTGTCTCTTGGAAGATGTGTAAGACAGGTATGGGACATTCAGATTAGCTCAAAAACGTTATGTTCATCTTTTAGTTACTGGACCTGCTGTAACCTTTAAAAAAATTTGGTGTGCAACTTGATTTTTAATTACTTCATATTCTTGTATTGAGTCTTGTGCAAGTCTTTATTTTTAATGTGCATTGATTCCTTAGATAACATTTTCATTTCAAATTGCCTAGTAATCCCTGAAATACAGCTGCTTATGATATTGCAGTAATAATTACATTGCATGACACAGAATCACAGAACCACTTGGTTCTCCATTCACAGTTGAATTTTTCTGCTCCATTGTATTCTAGGCCTTAAACTTGCTGGACATTTGGAAAACCATACTTGCAGCTGTTCCTGGGCCTATGTGAGCGACCTCAGTGGAGCAACAGCTCAAAGATGGGAGATCAGGATGCAGGTGAACCTTTTCTGGGAATAGTGGCTGGTGGTGCCACAGACTATGAAGGAGTTCTGCCTTCAGACACAGTGTCACTCAGCGATTCTGATTCTGATGATTTGGGCTTAGCGGATGAAGCAGAAGTTGATACAATATCTCCAGAGGAGCCATCTGTAGATGATGGGGATCACAGATCAAGGGAGACCCCTGACTCCTCAAACAGCAGTCAAAGATCTCCTGTCCAGCCGTTCCATCTGAGGGGCATGAGTTCTACGTTCTCCCTCCGTAGCCAGAGCATTTTTGATTGCCTGGAAGAGGCAGCCAAGTTATCTGTGCCCTCAATGCCTGAAGATAATGTTGTTGATGGAAGGTTTAAGCGTCCATTGCCTCCAGCCACAGGGTCAAGTAACACGGTTCCAGAAAGCCTGGGCAAGCAGGCCAAGCCGGTGCACGCTCCCAAAACTACCCCTGCAGTGCCTGACTATGTTGCACACCCAGAGCGCTGGACCAAATACAGCCTGGATGGAGTTTCAGAATCTAGTGACAAGACTAACAGAGCAGTGGCCATGGAATTTCTAGAGGGTTTGAAGAAAAGAGGGGAGGAACAAAGCTCAGCTGCCCAACATAGCTACACCCCATACTTCAACCAGGACCCTTCCAGCTGTGGAGCTGGGAGGATTGTCTTCACCAAACCTACAAAAAGGGGTGTTGATGGACTGGAAAAGAAAACATCAGCATGGGAGGATGACAAGAAACATGTGACAGCAGATCCGAAAGGAAAATCTCTTAAGAAGACTGATGACTTGAGGGAAGAGGATAAGATAGAACTGGGGCACTTAAATAGTGCAAGTGGGAAGGCAACAGAAGAGGACGAGTGCTTGACGGCGGGGGACCTGAATACAGACACTAAGCTTAGTGCAAGGTTTAGTGGTGCAGGTGAAGAGCCACGGGTGGAAACAGTTGGATTTCATTGCAGTAAGAAGAAAAATAGGAAAAATTTCCGACCTAAAGTAGATGATGAAGGGGAGGAGGAAGAATCCTAAAGGCTGGAGCACATTGGAGACAATCCAAGGACTTGTACTGTCTTTGGATACGTTTGGTTTTTTTCTCTTTTTTTTTTTTTTTTTTTCTGGTCTGGAAACCATGTGGTACCTTTTTGTCTAATGGTTTGCATTGTAGCCATCAAGAACATTTTATGTTGTTAGAAATTAAGCTACCTAAAATACACTCCAGACTCTTTGTTCGTGAGAAGTCTGTGGGCACAGGATAGTTGCACTCTGGCAGGGGAGAAAAAAGTGCGCTGTCTTTGCTCGAGCTGCTCCCAGGAGCTTCTTCTGGAGCTGAAGTAGCCCTGAGGGCCAAAGAAAAAGGTGTATTAGCTAAAAGACTGCAAGGCTTCCTACTAACGCCCAAATTTAGAGCAGTTCCCAAATCCTATAGATTCTTGGAACAAGGATGATGAGCTCATTATGCAGAGATTTTTAAACAATGAAAATCAAGCCTAGTCTTCCACTAGATGTGATTTCTCCTGGCTCTGTCCCAGGGAGGAAGACTTTTTAAAAATAGATAGACACATCCTTCTCTCATTGCCATTGAGAGTGAAAGCACAATGATGCCCAATCATGAGTTTAGAGGGCCCAGGTGGGAGCTAGCAAAACTAATATTTTTTTTAAGGTGGGCTTAATATTTACCTTATTTTGTGTTACATGACAAAAATTTTTAAAAAACAATGTTTCCTGCGGAGAGGGACCACTCTGGATACATCCTGGTGAAGACACCTTCAGGATGGCATCAGCAGAGTCCCACCATGTTCAGTGTAGATCAGAATTTGCAACAGCTTCAGTTGTCAAGTTGGGCAGCAGCTTTTCCTCATACTGGTAGGCTGTGATGTGATGATTCCAGGCCTGTATATTTATGTGTCCTTTCCAGGTGGCACTGCTTCCACATTGGTTCTGTGTGTGGATTTGGTGGGAATGAGAGGATTTACACCAGAACTGGGTATTTTTTTTGTTCTTTGGGATTCAATAAACTTTCAGTTGTAGCTTGGTTTCTTCATCTCTTTGAACCCTGCTGATTAGTGCAGTGATAAGAGTTTTAACAAATACTCAGTTTGTTTGATTTGAGAATTGTCTTGAAAATCTTCTAGAATGTTACTCTAAGCTTACCCTCTGGTAACTTGTTCCTCAAGTCTTATATTTTAGATTCTAAAATGCACATTTTTTTAACATTTTCAGTCATTTTATACTATATAGAGAATCACCTCATAGGTTGAATCACATTGTAATGTATGTCAAATATACTAGTTCTTCACACAGAATGTTAATAAATTTTACAAATAAGGTTAAAAGAAAGGTTATATGATTTGAAACTCAAATTAGTTCAGGTCAGTTTGGACTGACTTTTTTGCCAGTTTTCTAAATAAACCAAGCCCAATGTTAGTATTATAACCGTGTAGTGAAAGAATACTTCTTTAAAATTTGCACTTCTTCCTGCTAGACTGTGCCTGCTCAAACCCTGACGGATATTTGAGGATGTTACTTCTTCTCTGAAGGTGTCAGCACCTTATCAATAATTGACTGGTAGGAGCGAATCATTTGGGTCTTTGTGTTTGAACAGATGAATCATTTGGTAGCAGAAGCAGAAAACAATGTAAAATGAATACTATTGCTCCATCTTTTGAAATTCACCTTTTAAATTTTAAAAGCTGAATGTGTTTTCTTGTGAGTATACAGTTCAATGCACATTAATTAATGGGTCATTGCTAAATAAATCAGTTGATCTAGTGCATGTGAGTAGGACATAACAGTTCTGAATAGCTAGATTTTGGTTTCCAGTGGATAATTAGTGTGCCATTTCAGAATGGAAGCTGCTGCCAAGAGCAGGACATGCTGGTTGTATGATATGCATTATTTCCTAACAAAGAATGTAGAAGTTTACTGGTTTTTAACTGCTGCTTGTCTAGGGTGAAGAACAGCTAGGACAGTACCAAAATCCCATCACTGTTAATGGGGTCACTGAGATCTGGGGCACAGCTGAATAAACTGGACAATTGCCTATTTTATGAGGACATCATAACAAGATTATTAATAAAAGACTCATATCAGAAAAGTATTTTTATCATATCTGAGATTTCTTATTTTCTGCTTCTGGTAAACAGAGAAAGTGTTTGCACAACCAACACTTACATTGCATAGAAGTGGTGTTATATGCATGAGGAAATTAAGTTCGTTTGAAGCTTATCAGTGTAAGAAAGACCACAACCCAACATTTCTCCCTTCTGATGCTGTTTATATTATTCCAAAGAAATTTACTTTTAAAGCATGATAGTAATATTCATTTTATTGGTGCATCTTTTCATGCAAAATTTTATTAAAGCATCTAACTTTTGTATGCTACAAATGTATGTGCCAGTTGAAGTAATCAAAAAATGACATTTTGAGTTCTTAGTTTGTAGAATAATTGTTGCTACGCATTCTTGCTTTAAAATCTCTAAGTGACTTTTTTTTTCCTGACCTTTGAGAGAGAAAAGCAAAATGCAATCAGAAAACTGCTAAGGTGTAGATGCAGTGTTCTATGTGGTGTGACATACAAAGCTTCCTTTAACAGCAGCAAGCTGGCCGCAGTTGTGTGGGGGTTGGTGTGACTGCAGGAGGGTCACCTCTGTTGTGTTTGGAAAGCCACTGCAAGGCACTGCACGCTTGAGGACCATGCCATGAGATTCCAGTTCCAGTTTCTGGGGCTGAGTGAGGAGCCCTCAAGAAGGAATACCAGCAAAGGAACAACACTTCACCGAAGGCAGCGTGAGAAGAAGATGGTAAGTGCAATCATTTGAGGGTTGTAAGAACTCCAGGAACTGTATGGATTGTAATAGTTCAGTATTCCAGGCCCTTTCCTGTGGAAACTATTTCTTGATTTCCTTTCCAAGCAACTCAGAAATATGAGCTTGCTTTCTTGGCCAAGGAAGCGGCTTGTTTTTAAGTGCATAAATGATCACCCTTCTAAAGGGAGACTCCCTTGAAGAGAGAAATGTGGAAATGAGCAATGTGATGTTGGACTGAGGGTGTGGTATTTAGAGAACAGAAGGCAGGTTGTAATTTCTAAAGGTGGTAGAGTCGCCCTGGAGAAGAAAGTTTTTAGTGTGATTTGTGGAACGGAGTTTTGGACAAAGGACCAAACAATATAAGAGCAGGAGGGAAGAAAGCCCAAGAAATTGAAGGAGGAAGACCAAGAAATCTCAGTAGTGTCAGGCATTGACAGTGCTTGGTATAAAGGCTTTGAGGCTTTTGTGAGATTAGGATTTTATTTCTATAGTAGTTCAGTAGGACAAAAGGTTTAATCTGAAGAAATGGGAGTGTAATTTAATTATCAATGAATGTGATGTCACTCTTGGACTGATCTGCACACTCTTCTTCTTTTCTTCCTGGCAAAGGCGCGTCTGTGTTTGCATTCATCACACCTAATAGGATTGTAAAAGCCATGTGCTTGTTTAAAAGCCTTAGGACAATGGGCACATCATAGTAATTACCTAAGAAACTTTAAAAAGTTGAAAATAATCCACGGTAAAAAGATACTGTAGATTCTACTACTTTGCATTTGCTCAGTAAATGACAGAAACAGGTTTCTTCCTTATTTTTCCAGCTATTTAAGTTTCTGATTTTTATGCAATGGCACTTATTAAAACGTCTGGGGAACATGCTACAGGATGTTTTTTCTTACTGGAATGTTGATAATGAAGGAATTTACATATGTGTTTTATAAGCTTCTAACAGAATTATGTCAACTTTGAGGTTAGTTTGAGTCTGAGTGATCTGAGGTCCTGTCATATCACAAGTTTGCTGAGTTTGCAGCTACTTCTTTTTCCCATATAGTACATATGTGTTCAGTTTACGGGTTTTGGAGATATTTTTATGCAATAGATAGTAATAGGTAGATATTGAAATAGATCATTAAGAAGAAGATCCAAAATCTTTATTGTGTTGGATATCCTGTGGTGGCTGACAAATAATCTGTTTCTGTCTCTGATGTTTTAAATGCCAAACGGTGGAGCCCAGGGACGCAGGACAAGATTTTTAACTGACATAAATAGTTTCAGCTCTGTAGGCAAATGAGCTGTGTTGATTAAAACAAAGTAGGAGGCTCGCTCAATTTTTTTTAAAGTGACTTGTTATCCATAATAAATGTTTTGGTAATACTTTGGTAGTTCTATCTTATTGACTCAAGAAACCACCAAGACACAATCATTTTAACAAATGCTGCTTACATCCTTAAAAGGTTGGGTGAGATCATTCTAACCCACACTAAGTGATAGTTCTTTCCATAAGCCTTTTAAATATACTTAACAAAAGGTATTTCTTTCATTCTGAAGTATGAATATTCTGTTCCTTGTTTATATTCCCATTATCTCTAGGTATATTCCTCTGCACTTCCTTCACCTCCCTAAGTGGTTCTTTTCCAATCTTTTTTTTTCCTTGCATTTTTTGACTAAATTGTTCAGCCGTATGAATTAGCATTTCTATTATTGTTTTCAATACTTACATGAATAGTTTGAAGCTGGTTGGTTGCACAAGAGGTTGGTTTGGGTTAGAACTTCTGCCATTGAGGAGATAACAGCTGTACAGTAGCAAATCTACAAAATATGTAGTGATTTCTTCATCAGCTAATTTTTGCAGTGCCCTACCCATTCTTAAATTTGCAGGAAAGATAATCTAGGCAGCACAGTGAAGCAGCATCAGAAATACCACTTTTTCTCTTATTTTTTTAGAAATAGTTGAACGGTGTCAGAGGAAGTTTTGTATTAAAGGAAGAGGAAAATTTGTATTAAATACCTAATATTGCATTATCTCAAGCTGGCACAAACTTGTTAAAGCATTTCTTGTGTGTTCCTGTTGGACCTGTAGTTGGTGTCAACATTGTTCATTGAATAGCATGACTTTTTTTTCAGGAAGCCATAAAATGGATAAGAAAGGAGAGGGAAACTGCAATGGCACTATTTAGATAAGGAACTTTCAGTGAGGCCAAAATTACACTGGAGAGTTCTAGGCACAAAGAAAACAATAACTGTTGTGCTATGTAGCACATGGTAATGCTGAGCATTTTCAGACTGTTTAAAAAACGTTTGTTTATATTTCAAGGTTTTGTCATCAAAAGCTCATGATACAATTTCCTTCTATTATTTATGCTTCACATTTGTATGTTAGACACTCCCTTTGAGAAGCTGGTATCTGGTATCTAAGAAAATTAGAAAAGCTGATGTCCAAGAAGATTAGTCTAGGTCACATCAGACAGAATGTGGGTATAATATATTCCAAGTGGTCAGTTTTAAAGAAAGAAAAGGTTGGGTGAAGGAAAGGATTGGAGGGGGGAAAAATGAAGCATTTCCTTAATGAAGGAAGTAAACACTTGTCAAGTAGACTAGCAAAATGAGGAAGAAATGATGTATTCTTTCTACTGGAGGTCAGAAATGTTTCTTTACATACGTATATCACCAGAGAGAAAACAATAAGGAAAGTGAAATAATACCACAGATCCGTTTATCCTTCCCTTAATCCCTGAAGAGGGTCTGCCAAACCACCATTAAATGAGAGAAACATGGGAGAAACAAGCTGATATAAATGCATATAAAAATACTACTTACCTGGGCTTCCATAACTTTAAATCGCTTTTCTTGTTCTTTCAATCCACTAAAATATTTGGACAAATTATCCACCCTGTGGAAACAAAGCAGACACGCTGAGCAAAAAAAAAATAAAAGGAAAGGCCTCAGAAGAAATCCTAAAACACAAAAAACACATCACTTGCTAGAGCTATGACCCCTCACTTGCAGTTCTGTGCTGCTGAGACATCCCAGAGCCCCCTAAAAGTTTTGTCCTTTTGAGGTGTTCCTGCAAGTATTTATCAAACAGAACAGCATTTCTGGGACACTCTCATGCACTTCTTGCCCAGGGACTCGGGATAAACTCTCACAGGTATCAGCAGCTGTTCAGCTCCTGGCAAGGGCCACTCAGCCCCAGCTGCTGTGGAAATGAAGGACAGCAGAAAGGAGCCTTAGGTCCAGCTCTGTCCCTCCAGCCACTAATGTCCCATCTGTACCAAATGTAGACTGATCCTGGGAGATGAGCCACTTAAAACTTAGATGAGGTTTCATTTTTGGAAACTGGTTTGACATTTAAATCCCTTTTTCTATGTAGTCCAAAGTGGCTGTGCAGAGAATTTCCATATAGTGCCTCCAATTTGATGTATTGTCTGCATGCTTTCTGCATCCTTTACCTCTTCTGCCATCAGTTCCTTATTCTTAGCATCCGATTCTGTGTAGGCTTCTCCAATCCCTCTCTGCTTTGTCCTAACTGCTGTTTCAGACTTTCTTCTAACAGGTTAAGTTCTGTTCAGGTCTATGTGAAAAAACTGCTGCTGGATGGGTCTAATGCATTTTGGGTCTGGTTCAATGCAAAGTTCAAAGAATCACTTTCTGAGGGTGTCATAAGCTTTGAAATACACACTGCTACCGCCTAAGAGCAAAAATAAAAAGCCATAGGTATAGTGGTGTTCATCTAAACCTCTTCCAGTCTCTGCTGCTGCTATACCAGAAATACTGTGAGGCCAGACTAATCCTGACTCTTCCCTTTCAAGCAGTAACTTCATCTACAATGTACTACCTTGAAAGCTTTTTAGGTGCAAAGCTAGAAAGAATATAATTGTGTCCTTTATTTGGAAGCAATTGTACACATATATATTGCTTGATCTCAGCAACTGAGCTCTCATTCCTACGGTTTGTCAGTGACCTGCTTATGAGAATAAAGTTAGTGCCAACAGAATAATTTTAAATTATTATGAATTAAGAGTTTATGTAGATTAGAAGAGTATTTTCCAGGAACATACTCAAGTACGCTGCTCTGGGCTCCAGCCATTCTGTGAGTTAGACAGATGGGAGTTTTATTTTGAAAGACAGCACAGAAAGAAAATGGCACAAGAACATATCCATGGAACTTTCTAATGATAATAGTCAGTTATATCATAAGAGGCAACAGCTGAAACTGGTGAGAAAAGCTTCTTTAAAGAAGGCTTTGCTGTCTAGCTTTCAGTTTTGCCTTAGATGTTTGTTTTCCCTGCATATAACTATTTTCTGTATCATTTAAAGACACAAAGTAAACATTTACTCATTCAGAATAAACCTCTGAATAATAACTTAGCACTTTCTAAATTATTTCTTTAGAATGCTAAACCAATTTAAGTGGTATTCCTAGTGGGAAAATAGAGAAGTATTTAAATGGAGACTTGATTAAATACAATTTTAGAGACAATATCATTAATTTCTGGGGAAAACTTTATGGCTTTATGCTATGAAACTACAGAGTTGTTCTTCTGCATCTATGGGCTGGAGGTAATTCAAGATATCCTAAACTTCCATTCAAAAGTCTAATTCAAAAGTCTATGTTTTATTTTTACGGGGATGGAAGGACATGCACTGCATTATAGGAAAGGAACTATTCTTCCACCATTTCTCTATGAAAATTATTGTCAATGACCTTGACTGCAGATTTGGCTGGAGCTTACAGCCCTGTAATTGTACATCAAGAATGCCAAAAACTCTTCTAATATTGTAGTGATGTTGACTTCTCACATTTTTCACGGACTGCATACTGTCTAACTGCATTCTTGTTGGACTCTTCATATAAGCTTTAGAAGCACCAGAATGTTTATCTCATGCAAAGCTGAAGACTTGGAATGTACAACTATTGTGGGTCAGAATAACATACTTATTAGATGTGGCTTTCAGCCTTTCTTCGTTGCTTTCCTTCCTTTCTTGTTCAAGGTTTCCAAGATACTTTTCTTTTTGCATGAGCTCCCATGTTATGATTTTTTGATCGAGCCCAACCGGAAGATCTCTTTCTGTAGGAGAAAAAAAAAAAAGAAATTAAGAATGATATTTTACTTCCTTTTTCTCTTGTACTAGTAGTGGAAGGCTGCTATGCTAAAGCTAAATCGAGTCTTGCCATTGCAGGAGTTTCATGTTATGAAAATACAGTATAAAATAAGTATTTTCTCCTGTTTTTCTTGTGATGGAAGGCAATAGATCTTTTTGGCAGTTGGATATGAGTTTTCTAAAGAACAGCACAGACCAGTATCTGTCGTTCCATTTAAACTCATTTACAACCTGTCTGGACTTACGATATATTTTAGCCCCAAATTGTTTAACGAGCAGAGCTTTATGTTCAGATGCAGTTTATCATCTAATCTTCTTTATTAGGACAATCATAAATAGGAGGAAAAACTGAAAAAATTCCTTCACCTTGAAATATAAAGCTTGTTGTTGTCAAGTGTCACAGCCAACAACAGACCTCAATTTCACAGACATATTTTGAATGTAACATGCTAGTTTTGTATCTTCCTGAAAACTGGTAAAAGGGCACACTTGGCTGGATGCTCCAAACACTGCTGAATGTATAACCTGAGCAGGCAGGTACTTGTTTTCTTAGGGGAAAAGAAAAAATTTTAAAAAATTAAGAATCTTGGGCAGTATGCTTTAATAGCCAGGTCCATTATTGGCCTGTGCATGAGGAGTAAATAGGTTTATTATCAGACACTATTAAACTAGACGGGCCAAGTTTGAAATCACTATAGAAAGCCCTCAAATGCCTTCTGTAATTAGCTGAACTTCATCTGCCCTTTTACCGATAACTTTTAAGGGACCACCATTTCTCTAAGTGTGCTCGCTCTCTTTCCCTGTCTCTGTACTAGGGAATTCCGCTGATACTAGTAGATTTTTAGACTTGGCATATGTTTTTGGAGTTGTCTGTACTTAATAATTACTAAAATTCAGAAGAAAATGAAATAACTAGTCATTATTCATTAAACCTATCTGTTGGTGTGTGGTCAGGAATCAAAGCCCTTTAACCAGTTTTATATTGACACCTTGGTTGTAGTAACTATGGTGCATAAAGAAATGCATTGTGGGAAACACTTTATAGTACAGGATAGATTATAAGCCTTAATTTTTCATTTGTACTCTCCTGGCGCTCTTTGTCAAAAATAAATTGTGCCTCTTGGCTTAAGGAAATCTTAATTGCTCTTCTGCTTTGCGTATGCAGCATGTTCTAGGGGAGTGTCAGGGTCTCCAGTTGCTGGATGCTTGTTAACAACTCACCCAGATGTTCTTTTTTATGTTCCATTTTGTTGAAGATTCTTCTGACAACCAGAGTTATGTGGTTAATAATGATAAATGGTGGTGCTAAGGCAGGCCGGCCATGATATTCAACAATCAGGTTGTAGCGCTGAATTTTCCAGAAAATGTCTGCATTGCCCTGAACAACTTGAAAAGTGTAGCTGTAATTGGGAGGGGAAAAAAGTATATAACTGTTTCTACCTCAACAAGCTAAAGCTTATTATTACAAATTTTAGTCCCACATTTACTTTAAAAAAGGAACAGCAAGTTCAGCAAGTAGTGTTAATTTAATCTAAAGTTTATGCAAATTCTTAGATATTAAAATAATTGCAGTTGCAGTCTTCAAATGTTAAAAAATACGTTAGGGTTTTTTTTGAAAGAAAAGTAATTCCATTTCACTCAGGCAAGATCAGCAAACATGCCATGTCAGTTCTCCAACCAAATGAATCATTATTAGCTGTGGTGACATCAAGCATTTCTCCTATCTGCAGATTATCCAGTGTTAAGTCTGCCACGTTTACAGCTGCTTTGCACCTGCAGACTTGTGCTGCAGCGCAGCCAGGGATCTGAATCCTCCTATGCATGTTTAATTGAATTTTAGCAGTAAAAGAGTCTTCTTGTCTTTAATGGGGCTAGAGTAAGGATGAGGAGAACTTAGGAACTATATAATCAGGGAAGCTTATCTATCTATCTATCTATCTATCTATCTATCTATCTATCTATCTATCTATCTATCTATCTATCTCTCCATCTCTCCCCAAATAATATTAATTAGGAAAATTACTACTGTATTCAAAAGGAACAGCCAACAGCAATGTAGTAAATGTGGGCATTCAGTTTCACCTTTGCAGCCTCCGTCTTGATTCCTACAGAAATCGCTCTTACCTGAACATAGCAATCAGGAGATTCATGAGGAGAACATTTGTGACCAGTAGGAAGATGACCAACAGAAGTATGACAAGCCAGTTGGCATAGCTGTTGGGACACGACGGTGAGTTCTCCTGCAGAATCTGCAGTGGATTAAACGTGCAGTTCCTGGGATACATTCGTGATGCTGCAAAGGAAGACACAGAAATAATAGTTTTGACAAATCTTACTGCCACGTGCATTTCTTAGAGTGGAGACAAAAGCTTTGCATTTGGGTGAGCAGAATATCTGGCTTTCAACAAAGAATGGCAAGAATTACAAATTATTCCTGAGGTCTGAAGTGCTGCATTTCATAGCTACTAGAATGCAAATAAAAATTGAATTAGTATCTCTAAACATGTCTTTTTTTAAGAACTAGTGACATGGATGGATGTGTGTATTTAGTACCTTTCATGTTAAGATACAAATCAAGGACAATCATGATGTTAATTACAAAAATGAGATTTAATCTTGGCTGCATACAAACAGCAGCATAATCTGGTTCTGAATATTTTACAAACACGAAAAGCTTAAACCCAATATTGTGGTAGTATTTTTATGCGGTCCAGCAGGACCGTAAATACAGGTCTCAAACCTATAAGGACAGTTCTTTGACTGCTTGGGCTTCTGAGCTTGCTCTTGCAGTTGAAAGATCATTTATGTGAATTAATATCCAATGTCTTTAATTTTGTGAAAGCGTAACATGCCACGTACATGAAGAGATGTTGCTTTAATATGCGAGAAGTGCACACCTCCAGTGGTTGTCACAACAGGCTTTTTAGTAACATTCAGCAAAGGGGGATTGTATTGCAAAAGCTGTATCCTTTATAGGTTAGTTTTGAGTTCCCAAAGTCAATCTGCCCTTGAGTATTTAGCAGTTGTGTTTCCCCACATAATTGTGTCTTCGCAGTCCTCACGCTTGTAGTCTTTTCCACACTGTCATGGATAACCCCACAATCATATTCCTTAGAGCATGCACTTAAGTCAAAGTTCACCACAGCTGGGACTGCTTTCACCAAGTGCATTACCTTATATTTATCTTCACTGAATTTTATTCGATGATTTAGCACTCATGAGGGTCCTCTGCAACTCTTTGGTGTCAGCTTTAGTCTTTACTACCCAGTAATGTGGTTTCATCAGCAAATTTTGTCCTCCTTATTACCCATCTCCTTTTCTGTATGTTTCATAAATATGTTAAACAGAATAAGCCCCAGAGGGCCCAAGGACAAATGACTCCCTTCTAGAAGTTACCTGTGTAATTAATTCTTTTTTTCTCTATATTTTAAGCAGATATTTATCCTTTGGAGTCTCGATAGAGAGAAACATATTTCTAGGGGATATTACATCTGACCTGTTTCCAAATGAGATGAATCCTATTCCAGAAATACTTTTTTCTCTCCAATTACTTTAATGGAAATAAGAATGGCTGGTTGTGCTGTGCATGCTTACACCATGGACATTTAAGGTTAACTGAGATAAATCACACCCCTACTCTCTTGTCTCATTCAGACTTTTTTGGCTTTTTTAAGGCATATGCTTTTTCTTATTAAGCAGAGTGAACTTGAAAGAATGTTTACTGGTTTGCATCGGTCTATGGGATTTTTTTGGTTCCACCCATATTTCCTCAAGCTTGGATCCTACTTCAATATTGCCACTGACATTTAGCACTGTTATTCTGGCTAATGCTGTGGCATTACTTCAGAATTCTCTGGGAGATGACCTGTATTTTACCTTCTTACCTATCAGAAATGCTGCCTTCTGAACCTTTATGTCCAAGTATTTCCATGTGTTGTGATTATTTTTATGTTGTTTTGTTTGAATTTTGCACATATGCAATTACTAGCTTTATTTGATTTGGGTAGCTTTACCTCCAGAGTCAATACAAATTCTCTAGAGGAATATTTATTCTAAAACATAAGTGTTTGCTTATGGGCAGAGCTGTACTGCTTTAACACTGTCTCATTAAACTACTGCCAAAATGTATGGAGGTGCTATTATTTCAGTTTACACAGGATTATCTGGGTCTAGGTTCAACTGGACAGAAATGGATTGAAGTGAAAGAAGGTATGCCAGCCTTTAAAACTGCAAATCCTTGTGTGAATATTTCAGACAGCTTGTCTAAATACGGCCAGCCCTTATGCTCTAATGTAATGCCATGCTGCACGTTATCTCTTTGCAAATACACTATTTATATCATGGTAATGTGAAAGCTTTGGCCTGTAGGACAAAAAAAAAGAGACAATACTGGGAAGGAATTCCAGGCTCTAATCGGAAGTGTGCATTCAAAAATGGCCAAGTTAGGGCGGAAAGAAATTTCCTCACTGTCTATTTCATCCAGTGGAATCTGGCCAAATATTTGAAGGTAGGGACGATAAAGCACCCTTCTGAATATCCATTCCACTCGGCTGTCATCGGGATGAAGCAGAGCTTGAGTTGTCACACCGTAGGCAATAAGCCACACGCTCAAGAAGAACAGAAAGAAGAAAACATCCTTCATCTAAAAAAGAGAGGGAAAGGGGAGAAAAGGAGGAGAGGTGACTGTAATAGTATAATCAGAGAACAGTAGTCTTTCTATATGAAAATGGCCTAAATAATTCTGTTTCTTTACAAGCTTGTTTAGGCTAAAGGAGGTGGAATAGGACACTGTTCCATGCACAGAATTCCTCTCTTGACCTTGCTGTTATCATATTGCTCTTGGCCTGTAATCAGCATTTTTCTTTGACAGCTCGTTTAGATAAAGACATGTTTTAACACTATACTCTTCGTTTGCTGTTTTTCTTTGACAGCTTGCTTAGATAAAGACATGTTTTAAATTAAAACCATGCTTTTCAATCATCTAACATTTAAAAATGAAACACATTTTACCTTTTAAGTGAATCTCATTATAAATTTAAAATCCAGATTTTTGGTGAGATCTCGCTACCATCGACTGCTTTAGTGTGAATTACAAGAGTTCTGCTGCAGCAGTGAATCCTGGCAACAGCCGGTGCTCACTGATGAATTACTGAACACTGATACAGCAGACACTGCAGGATCAGGTAGCTTCTGTCTTGGGTTTTCAAGCTAAGTAATGCATCTGAGGGACTGTTTTCAGAACTTCCTGCTTTTAAACATTGTGTTTCTCTACAGAAGCAGAAGTAATTGAATCCTAAAACACTTACTTAAAAAAAAAAAAAAGGTCTAATAAGTATTTCAAGTGCAATAATTTTTCCCTAGTGGAAGAGGAACACTTCATCCTCTTCCCATCTAATCTGACAGAGTTCATTAGGGAATGTAGATACATATCAATTAGATTACTGGATTCTGCAGTTACCCAAAAGCATAGACATTTCAGACCTCCAGGAGATTACTTGGAGTTCTCTTAAGAAAGAAGGTATCTAAGCTAGGCAAGATATAGCTTATGTCTCTCTGACTTTCACCAATCTGTTTTATCTTCTGGATGATTTAAAATTCAGCAATGCTGCAGGACTGTAACTGTGATGTAGTTAAGAGAGAGCGGTGGCGAGTCTGGAAATATTTTTTTCCAGTCTGCAGTCTGTCTGTGAACAGGCATTGTTCTGGCATTGAACTCCCATTTTAGCAGCTACCAGACTTGTTTCAGCAATTCTGCAGCACAATTGAAAAGGAGAAACACAATAAGAGAATCTTGGATTGCTTCTCTGTTTAAGTAAGGGAAATGATCTTGCTTGAGCCCATTTGATGGACTTTTCAAGAAGGTATCATTGACTGAAGTAACTTTCACTGTTCTTTCATTTGTTGTAAGGTTCAATATTGAACTAGTAAAGGTAAGGCATTGGGTTGGCTTGGATGGGGGGAAGATGAAAGGTTCCATTTTATGGTTTTGTCAGGCTGCTGTTAATGTTCCCATTTGCATCTTCTTAATCTCTGTGTTATCTCATATGACTTCAGCTGCCAGCACATTAGACACATCACCATACCTGTTCCAGGCCCTGGTTTAGTTTGGTATGTAGTAAGGAAGGGTTAGGAACTGGAGATCTGACTTGTGCTCTTACAGTAAAAGTCTACTAATGCTGTAAGCTAGGTAATGTTCAAGAACAAATATTTACTTGCCATTTACCTTTTTGCTACTCCAAGCAAATGTCATGTTAGAGTTCCAGTTATTGCATTTGTAGACAAATCCAAATAGTTGGTAGTTATGTTTATTCAATATATAGGCTTGTTTAGACTGTAGGGCTTTTACTGAGCTCTGCTGTGAGTCACAAATCAAATATTTGTAGATTCTATAATAGCACTTACAATTAGACGAACTCCTCTTAATCAGTTACCATGAGCTAATTGGCCTAGAGGATTAACATGCCTAAATAAAAAGCTACTTCAGCATACCCAAGCACAGTAACTGTATTCCTAATGTCTCATTTCCTGACGGAGAGTGGTAATAAATAAAAATATTTTATCAACATTTTCCAACATATGCTCACAAAGTACTAATATGTTTTCATTGTAACTTGGAGTTACAAAATACAAGAATAACTCCTGTGGGAAACTTGCAATTATCCTTTTTTTTGCAGAATTTTATTTTCACACTACTTGCGAATAACAATCTCTTTCCCCAAGCGGAGCAGAGTCATTCAGTAAATGCTGTGCCCTTCTGTAAATGGCCTGTCATCTGTCTGAGGTCTTTGCTCTGAATGCACACAGCTTATAAAGCAGGAGGAACAGCAGTAAGTCAAAGACACTCCACTCTTCATTTGCCAGATCTGAGGATAAATGATTAGGTAAGGTAGAAAGATTAGTAAATTGTGACTAACTTATTATACTACAGAGCTCTTTGGAAGGATCTATTTCAAACTTATTTCATCTAATGCTCATGATAAAGAAGGGAATGTATTTAAAATTACAAGCCTTAAAAATATAACAATAAAGATAGACTATAAACTGATTTCCTTTGTAAAGAGAAGATTTTATACTCTCAGTTTTTAAGAAAGCACGAGTATTTGCCTGAGACAGACTGAGCACTCACCATCCTTTCCACAATTATGATCTTTGGTCCAAGTTGTTTGTGAATTGCAAAAATATGTATAAGTCTAAGTGTAAACACCATAAAATCAATGGCAAGTATTGTACGGCCAGCTTGAAAAGTCGAGTTCAGCATCCTGCAGAACATAAGAAATGAAATATCAGATCTCAGCAAGTACTTGGGAGAAGCATTTTCTCAAATATTATGCTCAGTTTTCAGGCATAGCCTAGTTAGGAAAAGGCAAGTGCTTCAGAGCTGTGGTTGCATAAGCAGGTAAGAGCAGTGTAACATAATGTCTGTACATTCATGAGAAATAGCTGGAAGATGGGGGGACAATGTATTCTCTGTCTGGGCTTCAATGAGGTTTTGGGTTTTTTTTAATAAAAATATTATACATTGACTAAAAGTGATTGGCAAAAAACAAACAAAAAGCAAAGCTTCCCTGTATATGTGTTTGAATACACCAACATGTATTTTTTTTGGTCTCTGGAGCAACTTCTGTGTTTCCACAGAATTTTAGAGGCTTTTATTGCAGAAACATGTTTCAAAGCTTGTAAAAGTAAATGTCATAGCCTCTCCTTTTGTGCCCATGAGACTCTTCTGTCAGCTGACATACATAGCCCCTGCTACTGATGCTGACCACATCACAGGGAACAGATACATACCTGCAGGTTACCCCAATTATGAAGAGGAAGATGGTCACCATATCACATTTATTCCAGTTATCCTCCACATATAGTTTAAATTTTTTCATTAAATTTGTGTCTTCATCTGTATAGAAACTCTGAAAAAGAGAAATAATCATCAATATTGATCTGTTTTCAGTTTCACTATTTCATTGTGAGTTTTAATGTAATACCTGTTCCTTTTTTCTCTTTCATTGCAAAGAACAAAACCAAATTCCTAGTGCATTAGGGAAAAAAAGCTTGAAAACATAAGCTCTGATTACTGTCTTAAAATTCAAAAATTGGATGAAAAAGAAAAAAATCAAATATTTTTATTCTTGTGATATTAACCTTAAGCATTTTTGAGGCCTGATTTATAATTTTGTCAGCATTCAGACTGTTAAACAATACAATAACTTCCAGTCAAAATTCAGTTTCTATACATTTCTGTCTAAATACCAGGAACAGTGTGGCTTTTGTATACTGGAATTGTCAGTGAGTGCACATTTGATGATCTCGGCAAAGAGTTGGGTTTCTTAATTGGGTTTTAGCCTGGCACTCTTCATGTTTTACAGGTTTATAATGAAATGTACTTTGATCCAAATATTTTCCATGTCCTCCTCTGGTTATAGCCTTCCTGCATAATTTCAAATAAATTGTAACAAACCGGGATCCCCTGCACTGTCCCTATTTCTTAAATAATGAACACCTATTTGTTCTTCCAGAGTAAATGTTTACAACTGCTTTTTCATGCCTAAAGAGGACAGCTTTATGCAGTTGGCAACACACTAGCACCATTGTTCACACATGATCTTGGTTGTTGAGCTGAGGACATTCCAAAACCAGTAACTTGGAGAGTAATGGATAAGTGGGGGCGGCGGGATTGTGGGTTTGTTTTTGTTTTTAAGAAAAGCAAACCAAAAAGAGATCTACTCATGTTTTGAGCTGAGAAGCATTTTAGGAAAAACATAAATAATCTGATTCATTTACTCTTTTTTTTTTAAACAATCCCCAGCAGGGAAGAATCTTTTTAAAAGATTGTCTGATGTGTTTCCAGGTGTAGAATGTAACTTCCAATTTACATTATTTGTAGTGGGAGGACCTAGTTCTGGGGAGTGAAATGAGAGAGATACTTCGCAAAGTGAAGGACACCTGATTATTAGCTGCCCCCCTGACTTGGCTACAGCAGGATGGAAAAACAAGAGGTGAAGCTCCAGGTTTGTATGGTGGAGAAGGAGCTTGCTCTAGGAGAGAGAGGTGGAGTGTTCTGGATAAGGTAAGTTCTATATTGCTCTTCTGTGCAAAACTGTACTGACACTTGAAAGCTTGTACAGGTATATAGATTGTAAATCTATTCAAAATATTGTCTTAAGTTTTACTGTGTTATTACTGAGGTGTTGTACGTGACTGACCTGTCGGATTTCTTCCAAGACCAGGGTAAAAACCCAGAAGTAAAGTATAATTTCTTTAGCAGATGGACCCTCAGGTGGAGGTGGTTTAAAGTCCAGTAAAAGGACATAAGTAAATAGAAACAGAAAAGCAAAGTACATTATAACATTCCCCATAAATACAGTTACAGGGGCACTCCAGAATTTTCTCCACCGAGTAAACATGAATGTCGCCCACGCTGTTTTTTCAGAAGGGTTCTGCTTTTCCAATTTACCATTTCCTCTGCAAAACAAAATGAATATAGTCTTGGTGATTAGTTTCTAAAATTAGTCCATAGGAATAGACTCAGTGTAATTCTATATCAATCTTCTTGTAAGATTGTAACAGGCAGAAGCTGGGCATAGCAAGGAGGAAGGCTGTAGAAGTCAG
The DNA here is from genome assembly GCF_964273445.1 of Streptopelia decaocto. Lineage (NCBI taxonomy): Eukaryota > Metazoa > Chordata > Aves > Columbiformes > Columbidae > Streptopelia > Streptopelia decaocto. The sequence goes on from NC_138661.1 coordinate 52,509,574, forward strand.
TGATCACATTAACATAGCAGAAATATTTCAAGTCAAAAAGAAGATTTTGAAAAGCAAAGTCATATCAGACTTAAATGCATGTTCTTGTGATTTCAGTTTTGTTACGTTAATTTAATTTGTAACTTCAATGTGTTCCTGCACATAGTACAAACACTATGCAAACACACAAGGAGAGCCGGAAGTGGGCTAATTGCTCTTCATTGTTCTAAACAATGGGAAAGTAAATCAAATGGCTAATGCAGTTTTCGAATCAGTTGTTAATTATTTTGGGTCTAAAAATTTCTAGTAATGCTTTTATGCAGAAATTCTTGTTGTTGCTGTGACTTTAAACAATTCCTCTTTTTGACCCAGTCTCAAAAGTGCTGGATCATAGTAAGTGTGTGTTTCTTGACTATCCTTGCTGAAGCCTGAGAGAACTACTGAAGGAATGCTTCAGCCCTTTACGCAACTGTAAGCACTGGCATCTTGCCCTTTATGATTAAATTAAATTGCAGAAAAAGTAATATAGAAGCCTTTTAGCAAAAAACAGTTGGCCTCATACATTATTTATTATTTGACTATTGTGGAATTATGCAAGTATTTTGGTAACTGAAGGGAAATTTGACCTTTACTTCTCCAGTTGTTTTGCTGTGTTTTGGAACATGAAGTGCTATCTGTTGGCAATGGAAACTATCCTCTGTAGAAAACGCAAGTTGCCTGAATTTGATAGCAATCTGATCTTAGTGTGGAGCTTTGTTTCCACATAAATTGCACTCCTGTGTAAACTAGGGATGTTATTGGATCTTTAATTTTGTGATTCTGACACTGAGAGGTGTGATCTCTAAGGAAGGATGTGCACACTAGGGTATGTTTTTAAATTTCACCTCATAAAGAATAAACAATGACTCTCCACTGGTGTTACCTTCCCCTGACATTCTCGCTAATTATTAAATACATTTGTTACAAGGAAAAGTTTCTTCTCACAGCCAGTCTTTTCTATGTGCCTGATTCTGTAATACCTCTCAATTTATGACATCATAAGATACATTCCCATGGTAACAGGCTAATAAAATAAACAGATAATTGCAGCTTTACCGTAAGATGCTGAAATAGATCTGGGAGAAGAGAGCCTCTTTGTCAAAATAAATTGCTAAGATAATAGCAACTGGAATGCACAATGTAATGACCAAACCACACTTCACTTGGGATATGGAAGTGCTTTATGACATTGCTTACAAATAGCTCCCAAGAGGTAGATGCTTTTACACCTATTTTATAGGTTAGGGAGGGAGAGAGAAGAATGAATTATTTTCTCCAATATACTGGCAGTTAAATGTCAGAGGTAAAACCAGAACCTAATAACTCTGACTTGGTCCAGCACTGCATACTGCAGATGATGCTTCCTCACCACTGTTGTTCATATATTCCTGAAGTTCTCTTCAGATCCTTGAAAAGCATATGCTCAACACAAGTGGCTGTTGAGCACTATTTAGCCATTAAGAGGACTTTGTGCTAATCAAAAGTCTTTCTATCCTGACTTAAGTCCTCGTGGCCTCCCAGCGTTTGATGATGAGTATGTGGCAGAGGTATGGGATGGGATTCAGAAGTTCTGAATCACAGATGCATGCATGACCACGAGCAACTAACAAAATCTTTGTGCTCAGTTACATGTTTGCATAACAGTCCCTCTTTGTCATAAGTCTGTTGTTGTACTTCAGGTTCCTCAGGGCCCATCTTTTAAAACGTAAATGAAGAGCTCTAGTACGGTGGGAAGCTGACTTAATATAAAATTCCCAGGTATTGACGTTTGCAAGTACTTCTATTGCTGCCTTTGTGGGAAAGTATGTAGTGATGCACTCAAATAACGTAAGGTTTTGCTGAGAACCTTCTTTCTGCTCCGCTCGGTAATCTGATAGGGGCTTAGTTTTGAAATCCAATGTGTATCAGGCATCATGAGCTGAAGGGTATCTCAGGAAATGCTTCCAATCCTCCAGGTATTAAGCAGATTCCTTGTTCTGGAGAAACTACCTGCTCAGAACAAGTAAAGTTGTGTCTCCTTTTAACAGTGATATATCCCATTTATTTTTTGTATTCCTTTTAGAGAGCAACAACAGCAGTAATCAGAGGGCACAGCAGTTTTTGAGGAGTAATGACTTTGGTTGTCCTTCAGCTTTAGATTATTAGCTGGTCACTAATCCACAAGAAGTGTCTGTTCTTTGATTGTTGTTGCAAAAGTTGTATTAACTAATGGTTTTAAACTTACCTGTCTTCTTCCTTGGAAAAAAACAGAGTCCTCTCCGTAGCTAAACTGTCCAGCTCTCTAAATGGCTCTGGCTCATTCTTTGATTGTTTTTCCTCACTGTAAGGAAATAAACTCATCAGTTGAAAGATGATGATTAGCAATTTTTCACTACTAAATTTGCATTCAAACAGAACTGCTAGCATGTACTTATCTTGGACTTAGTCCACGGAAAAGCTACCAAATAACGTGTAATCCTTACCTCTGCAAATTCTGTTTATTTGTAAGGAGAAGGCTGAAGTCACCCACACGATTTAGAGAAGTGATAATTGCCATGGTTCACAAAAATGGAGCAGGAGGCTCAAATTACTTAAGATTTGACCAAAACCAAACCCCTTAGTCCTAGAAGACAATACCCAGTGTTCTGTTCCTGGTTACTCTTAGTAGCAATTAAGAGAGGAAATGCCAGAAACAGTAGGCAACATGATGCCAACTCTTGCATTTTCAGGGAAAGGAGGCAAAAAAATGTCCTCAACAGAACATATTAGAAAAGGCTTACATTGTTTATGAATCATAATTTAAACCTTTCCATGAAAACTTTGCCCAAATTTCACATCAAATGACTCGAATTTGTGAATTTGGCTGCCACTATGGCAAGAAGGTCATCTTTGGCGATACTGGCAGAAGGAAAGTCTTAAGTTAGCAGTGCCAAACACATGCTCCTCTTGCATTTTAAGTAGTTCAACAGTTCAAAAACATATATTTCATAATAGCATGTCATTCCATAATGCCAGTTCTGATGATTCGTATATGATTCTCACAATATTGGGAGGTTTTCTTAAAGTTTCAGTTTCTGGGTTGTTATCACTGCCTAAGTATCTTGGCCTCCCCTCCCTTTTTTTAAGAAAGCCTGAGATTCTAGCCATCTTCAATGTAACAAAATGCTGAAAATTACCAACTCCAAAGCTATGCCTGCATAAGATTAACAAAGAGATCTCATAAGACATTGAATCTGAAAATCTTAATTGATTTCATGTCAGTCCTGTAATTTTAAGTTTGACTTATGGTTATCGAGGCTTGTGGCTGATAAAACTGCTTTGTGATGGCTGTTATTCTAGATAAGATATTGAGGTTTGAACAAGGCATCTCCAAATCTAGAAATAGATGGTGCTATACCTGGAGATATTCTACATATTACTGTGTAGAATCTGGAGCTGCCAGAATTCCAACAGTCTTTTCTGTGGACTGTGCAAAATAGAACTGATCTATGTGAAACCACGGCATTGATCTTTTAAGTGTTAGAATAGGCACTAGCACAGGACACACAAATCACTCAGTACCCTAGAAAACTTATTTGCAGTCCTTCTGTTGACACTTAAAGGCAGTATTACAGTGAGAAATTTTGAGTGTGGATATTTTTAATGGCTTATTTTTCATCCCTTACTTATCTCTTGCACCCAAATACTTATGTTTATACCTGAATGATATTAAATTTGTGTAGATTAGGAAAGGACACCAGAATCCACAGATTAACTTCAGAATTTGTGTACTTGTAGACATGTCTCCCCACCATATTCTTGTCAGGAAGGCCTGAAAGTCAAGAAAACAAGAGATGGCTTTAACATCTCAAAAACATACATGCAGATGAAGTGCACCTATCTTCTGTGGCTTCTAAGACAGTGAAAGCTCTGAAAACCTAAGGAGCAGGCACATCTTCAGAGAAGACAGGTGCTCTGCGCGTCCCTCTGCAGATGTTGTTGAGTATGCAGAGTTACGAAGAGGACGGTGGAAAGAAGAGCAAGTCAAATGGGGTTAAGCAATATCTATAGTACTAAGAAAGTGCAAGTCAGGCACTGGGAGCTAAAAGCACCATCACTCTTAATTTAGCTTTGTGTATGTGGACAGAACTCGGGTTGTGAGAGCAAAGCTGAACAGTAGTTTGATTTAACTTTTATCAGTGAGCGCTTCCTTGAATATGAACAAGGAGTTACCTCACATCTTGGAGCAGCCTCAGGCAGAATTAAAGTGCTTTCCTGATGCTTCGCTTTCAACAAGGAATGAAGAAAAAGCACAGGACAAAATAAGGGCTAAGCCTCCTCAGTGTGCTGTTTTGCAAGCTAACAGGATGAAAGGGTGGGAAAGGGGGGAACTGTGTTTCTTTGTTGAGGATGGGGTTTAACATCCTCTTTGTATGGTGCTAGGGAGAGGGAAGAGTCCCTCCTCTGAAGAGTATCTCTTTGGGGAACACATTTCATGTGTTTGTTCAGTTGCTGTCCTATCCTCTTCTGTAACCAGCATCATGCTTCAATGTCCTGCGGGTAGAGGTAGTGAGAGAAGGGTCTGTAAAACTTACCTGGACACCATCATGTGCAAAGAAAGACTTTGCATCTGCTTCTGTAGCCAGCTGAAGGCAGGTGGTTTTGCTCCAGTACTGATTTTTTCTCACCAACAAAGCAAACGCTCTCTCCTCGCTGTTGTGGTAGCATTCACTGAACAGTTCTGCCAAATGAAGGAAACGTTGACAAACAGATCTTGTAATTTAAAAGAAAAAATAAAAAATGAATGTAGGGCATGTGAGTGATGCGCATAGGGCACAGCCTGCTGGCAGGAAAGCCTGAGCACTGCCATATGCTCCTTGCTGCACCAGAGAGTTCTGCGAGGCTGAAGTAGCTTAGAAGAGCTAAGAGGAGGTTGGAGGGAGATAAGAATGGTGCTGGACACTAGAATAATTTGCTATGGTTTTATCCATATGTGTACATGTGTTGGGACAGAAGGCAAACTAAATAGATTTGTCTTGGTGAAAGAAAAATCACTGTAATTTTAAAATTCCTGCTATTTGCAAAATGGTATGGAGTAAATCTCTCAGTACCTCCCTCTCACCTCTTTCTATTGGCATGTTCCCTTCTCAGTCTGGGGCTTCTAACAGGTCTTTTTTTTTTCTATTGTTTGAGTTGAAGAGAAAATCTTCTTTCTCAGTGTTTCTACAGACAGCATGAGAAACTTACTGGAAAGATGTCAGTATTTGTTATAGTCCCTCACCTGTAGCTGCCTCATGTGGAGCTTTAGGCAATATCAAGCAAAACTGTATCTATTGGATGATCCTCTGACACTTTGAGGGATGAGTTGCCAAGCTGTCCCCACTCTCAATAGACTAAACAAAAAAGCAGCTCAGCTTTGGCTTTTAGCCACCAAATGCTTGGTTTTAAGACATAACTATTTGACATAAAATAATATTAGACTTGGTAGAGTGTGGCATAGTTCTGTTTCCAGGGAAGCTGGTCTTAGAGCTCAGAAACAAGGATAAATGGTCCAAAAAGTCAAGGTTTTCTCATCAGACAAGGTCTGACTTCTTGTGTTGTTTCATCCTGCTGGTTCACTTGATTATCTCAATAGTTTTCCTAGGCCAGCCTACACCTTGTTATGCTGTGAGGGATGAGGAAAAACTCAAGTTCACTTAAAATAAGCTAATATACAGAATTCTTTTGCAGTTTATGTGGTATTTATCATTCTTCAGGAATGTTCACTCTACTTAGTATTGACAGTGTTATCCAGGCCAGAAATGAAAACTGAGGATCTGACCTAATACCAAAGCCAAGGAACAGACTTCTGTGTATTGGATTATGGCCCTGTAATTCCCTGACTAAATTACTGGAGCCCTGTGATTATATGAGAACCTGACTTATTTTTTGTAAATAATCATGGCCCTGTGAGAAGAGAGGAAAATGTGATCTGTGTATAAATAATGTAGCAGTGTCTGCATGAGCCTTCAGCTGCTTGATATATCAGCTTTAAGGTGGGAGAAGAGCCTCTGCATTTCCACATGTGGTGTACTTTAAAGCCCTCTGTTCACAGCAGTGCTGCCTTCAGGTACGGATTGGATTGGAGTCAGATCAGCAGAGAAGCTTGTGTGCAGGCATCTGTTTTTAAGCCAGGCAAAGGGGAGATGGCTTGGTGCTCCGGCATTGCAGATGTCTGAGCTTTCTGCTGTAGGGAGGGGCGGATTCTCTGCTGTGAAGGAAGGCTGAGCCTCGCTCACAGCTTTGCAGTGCAGTTAGCCCTCTTCTGGGTGAGGTAATCTTGAATTATTTTTAGCAGCAAAGACAAACCTTAAACTTGTTGTTCTAGTGGCCCTTACAGAGCAAGCTTGATATTGCAGGAAAACCGGGCTGCTATGAGCCTCAAAGTGTTTTGGTTGTTCTTTCTTGCCCATCACTGTAACACACCCTGTATTGTAAACATCAGACACTTAAACCACCAGCATATAGCAGGAGAATAACCTTTTTCCATGCAAACCACGGGCCAGTCTTGGAACACTGATTTTTCCAAAATGATTGTTTTTTAAGTCCTTCTTCTGTGGTATTTGAATGTTTGGGACTGCCTGTGCTGCAAGGCTTTAAAATTATTTATGACAGTTGACCTTTTGCAACTGAAACAGTATTTTTTTTCACTTGCTTGCCTTCCAGTGGCAGTCACTTCTTAAATTTTTGATGCTGCAAAGAAGGTGCCAATACTTACCAACAGCGAGCTGCTCATACTTGGCCTCTTTCATTATACGCGCAACTTCGGTTTCTGTCTCCAGGTGGGACATCTCTTTAAGGATCTTGCAGGCTGCCAGAGCTGAAGCTACACCCTCCTGACCCTGTAGAATTGAAAGTGGTGCTGTTGTTACCATCCCCTGGAAGGCATTTCTGAACTGGGGAGATTTCACTAAGGAACACATCTAACAACAACAACAACAAAAAGTCATACGTCTCCCCTTTGAAGAATCTTCCCTCAAATACAGACTTGAAAATCCAAAATGTCAGTCGAAATGAGAGTTTTGGTGGTATTTGAGGGCTGAAAACCACATATTGATAGTTCTTGTGTCTTGTAAGGCTGGAGACTTCTGGGTTCGATTGATCTTAGAGAGGTCTGATTTGGGGTAGCAGTCAAAGACTGAGAGGAGAAGAATGTGTTATGGAACTAGAGCAAAACAGTCTTATGTGCTAATATACCTTGAGTACAGCTGCGCTGAGACCCTGCATAAGGATGCATTGGAAAGGAGGGAGCACAGCTGGCAGAGGCACAACAGTGGCGCACAGCAGAAACGTGCCTTCTGGTAATGGGGCTCCACAAACACGAGGCCCTGCAAGGCGCAGATGTGTCTGCATGCACACGCACACACGCTCCCTGGATGGAGAGCTGTGCTGCAATTTGTCCCTCCCCGTGGCTCCTTGCATGCCAGATGTAGCCGGTCTGGAAGCTCAGGGATGGAGCCCGATGGCTGTGTCTGGCTCTGTGCGGGGAGGGAAGCTGCGGCTTTGTGCTCCAGATGCACGAGACAGGGCCTCGGTTGTGGAGGGTTGTAAAACAGGAGCCAATTATGCCAGTTTGAAGCTCAGCCTTCGAGGGGGTGATGCTGTTGTTCCCTACACATGTAGCACGTAAGCTAAAGATGCTCGATTGCGCCGTGCTAGAACCCAAACAATTGACCTATTGTGGAAGGAACAAAACCAGAGACTGCGAGTAGTGAGTCACCAGCAGCAAGGAAGAGAATGGCCAGCTCTGCAGCTGAGGTTGACCAGCAGCACTTTGCGCTGTGCTGATTTACCTCTGCTCTGCCCTCCCTTGCTCTCAGGCCCCCTGGCCTCTGCTGGCATGAGCCACAAGGAGATGAAAGGCCCTGTAAATGCCACATCTCGTATTTCAGAAACAAACCTGTCTGTCATCTGAGCTGCGAGGCTGAGCAAATAACATCTCATATATTTGAAGCATGCCAATATTTTACCTGAAGCGGCTGCAGCTGAAAGCTTACCATAGCCCAGAAATAGTTCGCCATCTTGTGCCGGTTTTGAAGTACTGCCCATACAAACAAATCCCTCCAAGGGTTTTCAGTTTTCTGGTTCATATCCAAAGGCTCAGGTAATCGCTTCATATTCACTTTATCCTGAAATATGGTTTGTAGAAATTCAAACCCGCTTTGCAGTCTCATTCCATACAAATGACATGATCTAAGCTGCTCTTGGCCTTGCCAGCTACTTCATATTCTTTCGATTTTTCTTTTACTTTTTATTTTCTGTAGGACTGAGAGGTAATTAGCTCATTCTGTATTGAATCAAAGGACCCTTGTGCCCCCGATATAACTCAATATGTGTGAGAATGTCCTGGATGAAACCGTGACTCCATTGAAGTTGATGGTAATGCTCTCATTGACTTTATTAAGGCCACAGTTTCACTGCTGGTGTGTAATATCATACAAGACAAACCTGTGATTAGCTCATCCGAGCTTGCCTTCAGTTATATTGGATTCTGCTCAACTGCCACAGAGGACAGGGTTTCAGAGAAAAGGAAACAAAAGGCATTTTATTTCAACAGAAACAAATCTTGCCAAGGGCCTGTACAGGACAAGAATAGAGTATGTCAATGCCCTCCTTTTAGTCTTTCCTTTGAGAAACCTTTCCCTCATGCAGGGAGTATTTTAAGTAGAACACTGCTTGTCCCTTTAGCACTTGATAAAAATCTCTCCAGAGGAAGTATGGCAACTTAGGTCAAGTTCTGAGTTTTAAGTATATTTTTAAACTGCCTTTATATATATATTGTGTTATTAATTACAAGCAGCCAGAGTGTTGTGTTGTTTGGGGTTTTTTTTCCAATAAAAAAAGGTTTTGTGAGGATATATTTTTTTAATCGCTTAGACTATGGAACTCTGTTCACATTATTTTAATGGCATTTTGGGGGTGTTGGTCTGGCTTTTTTTTTGCTTCAGTTTCTAGTGAGCTATTTAATCAAATGAATTGCATTGAAAACCCTGCAGGAGACAAAGGTATCTCAAAAGTCTCATCAGTCTTCATAACCACTAGTTCCTAACTTGAAATAAGACACACAATTTAGCAGCAGGGACACTGGTGTTCCAGTACAGTGATGCTCTTTTTGTTGCCAGTGATAGTGGGATTGAGCTACTGGTGCCAGCCATGGGAAGAAGATTTAAAGGAAAAAAAGCTAGTAGAGAGAGTCATCTGGTATCTGAATTAGGCCTTATTTACAGCACTTGGCTTTAGCTCACTTACTGCCAAATCCCACAAAATTAAGTGAGATTTTGGGGGCAAATTCATGAGTCTGGAATCTGCTTAATAACTTAAAAGGCGTTGCCCCAAATTGTCTGTCCTTGTGCACAAAGAAATCCTGACTAGATTCAAACTTAGCTTTTCTTACTACTAAGTAATTTAGCTAGGCTTTACCAAACAAAAGTGATTTAAGCTCAAGTGAGTTGGTTTTTTTTTTAATTTATTTTTTAGTTTAAAGTGTTTTAAGATGAAACTAGAACTTGGCAAATACACAAACAAAGGTTTGTTTATTTTGTCTATAACTCTGATCTGAATTAAATTTCTCTGTTCCTCTCTATTTTGAAATCATGTGTGGAAACCTATTTGCAATGCTCTTGCAAAAACCTGGGTACTTACGACTTTCGGTATTAAATACACTGTCAAAATGCAAAAATTATTATATATCTATTGCACAGTTGTGGACAGTGCACTGTAGACATTTCACAGTGGTACCCATCACGTGTTATCCTTGTCATGTGCGGGCCAGAGTGCTTGCCAGGGCCACTTCACACCATTGTTCCTATGTGTTGGGGTGTGCTATGTCACTCAATAACAAGACTATAATGATCTAAAGGCACTGCACATTCTTGAATATCTAATCTACTTCTACCCCGTATAAATCTGGGAATAGTTTTATGCACAAAGTTTACCGTTTTCAGACCTGGGATTGAAAATGGCCATCACCTGCTTGTCTTTCTCCTAGAAAATACTCTTCAAGTAATTCTACTTGAAGTTCTATATGAAAAATGCAGACTGTTATTTTTATGTCTAATTACTCTTTACTAAGCATATCTCCTCATATTCTCCATATATCATTCATGGAATCTGTTCTTACACATGTGAGGGTTACAAGATCAAACTGTTCTCCCCATGCAAGGTGCTAGAAGGAGGAATGATCTGTGGAAGTTGTGCTAGAAGAGTGTGAGATACACGGACCTCTCCAGATCCTCAAATAGAGGCCGTATCTTAGCACTAGTTCAAGGTGGAGTAAAACCTTGCATAAAACCCCATGTGCAGAGGGGGAGAAAGAGGAATCACAACCAGTCTATCTTAGAAATTCCTTTCTTTTCCTTTTTAATTTTGAAATTTAGCTGTAATTTACATTTTAGCTGTAATAATAATGAGCTAGAAAAAAGGAATGAGAAACTGAAGTGACTGTTTCTCTTATCTTCCGTTTCCTTCTCTGCCCCCAAAAGCTAGACTTAGTTAAAATTTTTCAAGTTCTCAATTGGAAGGCAGCAGGCCTATGATGGAAAGTTGTAACTCACGGATCTCTTCTTGCCTCCATGTCTGAGGTCTTGATAGAAACCTTTGGATGCATCATGGAGAAGATCCTTGAGAACTCTAGAGACTTCACCAAGAGTGAAGAGTGGACAGATCTCCTTCTGCTCTTTATGCTGTTGACCAGTGAGCCCTGCCAAGGTCAGCTTGCTTTCTTCATGTTTCTTCAGCAGAAGTTCATAGAGGAGACATTTCTGAGAAATGGAACAGTAGAGTCTCTGCAGACGACTGTATGTCAGGAATTCAGATATGTTAGCTCCATTGTCAATAAATAATTTTACGAATTCTGGTTTGTCATTGACCAGAGCATCCATCATCACTTCCTCCAGGTCACAGGACTAGATTGATGAAGGGAAGAAGGAAGAGGGTAAAAAAAAAAAAAAAAAAGGAAAAAACCAAGTTTTTTGGCATCATCATGGACGGATAAGGAGAGAGGTAAGATTTAACATGAGGACAAGCACGTTTTGTCTTCCACCAGGTCAACAGTGAGTACAATGAGAAAAGGAGGCAGAACTCTTTTCTCTCTGACAAAACATATATGTAAGCAGCATTGTTAAAACATCAACACAAATAGCATGCTGTAGGAGTTGTGGTGATGTTGGGTACCCACCACACTGAGTGTTTATTTACATGGCAGTTGGAAACAGTGCTGTTCTTCCTACCATCTTCTCACAGTAATATCTGCATGCTTTGATTTGTAAGCTCAGGTTTGTTTGAAGTCGGTACAGAACGGGGAAAAAAATTCTTGCCCCCAAAGAGCTCAAGAAAGACACCATGACCACTGAATTATTCCTCTGTCTTTAGCCATTATCACATAGGGGACCAGAAGGACAAACAGCCTAAGGAAGCATATTACCACTGCCCAATTTCTTAGTGGAGAATGCAGGTAGCATTAAAAACTGAAACCTTTTATCAGGATGGCTCAGTGTCCTGTACACATTGGATATTACACAGATTGTCCTTTAAGGCAATAAAACCTGGTACCTTCCACTCCACGTCACCATTGAAAATTTCACTTTTAGCTATGTCCACTCTGTTCCAGGCCACTGCCAGCTTCAGTTCATCCAGATATTCCTGAGCTTCCTGACTGTGACTTTTACAAGCTGGCAAAAATAGGAAATGCAAATAAACTCAGTACTTCACACTTGTCAATTTACCAATGCTATATTAAATTAAACTAGCAATATGAGCACTCTTCTGGCTGTCACAGCATTTTTTTCCTACCTTAAGAAATATTTTTTGTTTAAAAATTTTTTTGTTAACTGAATTATCTATTAAAACATTACATTTAATTCTCTGTAGGATTTTAAGGGACACCTTGGCTTGCAGAAAGGAGGGGGCAGGACTGGCGGTTGTTTTTGTCTTTTTTCTATTAGCACATTAGGAATATATTGTTGTTGGTTTTGGTTGTTTGTTTTTTTTTTCCTTCTGCTAAATTTAGGCTACCACAAACCATTAAGTTAATGCAAATTGAAATGGGTGGCAGAGCAAGTAATGTCTTCTTTCAGAAGACACACTGAAGATTTCTTAAAGGAGAAATTGATTGTTTCTGGAATTAAGGCAGTTCAGGTCTACTTGCGTGTTTCTTGTTTGTTTCTTTGTTTTTAAATGGCTTGTAATTGGAATAACTGCTCCACTGAGTTTCAGGTATTCTATAACTTCTACTACTAAGAGAAACAAGTAGTGAAATACAGGAGCTATTAAAATAGTACTATACAGTAGCATAGATTAAAAAACAGACACAAGTTTAAAGCAAGGTTACAAGAGCTACGGTAACTGCCGCAGTTCATTTGTCAATAAGCAAGCAGCAGAACTCTCCATCAGTAATGAAATTTGATCTAACAGCCAACAGAACTTTCTCTGGACAAGAATGAAATATATTCATAGCATAGAAGAAATCAAATCAAACAAGTATGATACTGTGCTGTGTTTATTGTTCTTACCTTTTACTAAAGCTTTTAAAATGACTGTATCTAGGTCTTCTGAACCATCTTGCTCAAAGTTGTGCAGGGTTAGAAGATGTTGATGTGAGATAATGTTCTGAATCTATTGAGAGTTGAACAAAAATCATTTTACCCGTTGTCCTACTGCTATGTATTAATGCCTAAGAGCCCAGTGGAGATCATCCATACGGTGTTTCCCAAAGAACTTGTGTTCTAATTGTAAAGCTGAGATTTGGCAAGGAGACAAATATTATTAGTTTCCCATATATAAATAGGTCCTAAGGCAAGGAGGGAGTTATTGCCTTTTCCAAAATCACTTAGCAAGATAGGAGGAACTGAACTTGGATATCCTGAGAACCAGACCAGTGCTTTAATTAAAAATCCTTAACTCACATTCTTATTTGATTCATAGTCATGTTGTGGCCAGCATACCACTAGTTTTGTTTTACCCTTTCCTGCTTTGACATTTAGGTTTTGCTCTCAGAAATGTTTATTTAAAAGTATCGTCTCTAAATCTTACTTGAGTAAAAGTCATCAAATATTGATATATACGGTACTCATTCCTTCTGCTTCTCTATTTATTGAGTTTTCTTTCTTGCAATGCAGCTGCACCAAGACTTCATGAGCATCTGGCAATATTGCTTCTACATGCCATTCCATTCCCTTTTGTTAGTGATCTGGCAAAGTTCTCCCTAATGGAATTAATATGTGGAACTTTCAAAGCTAAGGATTATGGCAGAGGCTTCAAAGAATAAATAGTGGGTCAGATTGAGTAGACTTGGTTTATCTCAGAGGCACACAGTGCTCTTCAATCTTCACATAAAGACAATGTCAAAGTGGGTTTTGTTTGTTTGTTTCTTAAACACTTAGGCATAGTGGTTTAAGTCCACCAAGTGTGCCTCAAGACAAAGAGTAAAGAAATATCTGTGAATGTTTTGTCTTTCTTTTTAAAAAACACACATAAGTAACAGTAGGATAATTTCTAAACACCCTTCATAGAATCATTTTGGTTGGAAAAGACCCTTGAGATCATAGAATCCAACTGTTAACCTAACACTGCCGCTAAACCATGTCCCTTTGAGCCTCATCTGCATGTCTTTTAAACACCTCCAGGGGTAGTGACTCCACCACTTCCCTGGGCAGCCTGTTCTAATGCCTGACAACTCTTTCTGTGAAGAAATCTTTCCTAATATGCAATCTAAACCTCCCCTGACACAACTTGAGGCCATTTTCTCTTGTCTTATCACTTGTTACTTGGGAGAAGAGACCAACACCCTCCATGGTACAACCTCCTTTCAGGTAGTTCTAGAGAGCGAAGAGGTCTCCCCTCAGCCTCCTTTTCTCCAGGCTGAACAGCCCCAGTTCCCTCAGCGGCTCCTCATCAGACTTGTGCTCCAGGCCTCTCAGCAGCTTCGTTGCCCTTCTCTGAACTCACTCCAGCACCTCAGTGTCTTTATTGTAGTGAGGGGCCCCAAGCTGAACACAGTATTCATAATTCTTTTTAATTTATTCATGCTTATCCACAATTAGGTTTCCATTTAACAGCTGTAGATCATGACTTGAGTCTCTTCTGTCACAGCTGCACAAGCTCCACAGCTGTGGAATACAAATAACGGTTCACGTCCTCCAGAAGGATTGTGGGGTTCCTGGGTGCTGGCTGTTACTTGAGGAAATAATTGAGGAAGGACAGAGCCCTAAGTGTTCAGCTGAATCACTAGAACAAAGTAGTTTGTGTGATCAGCTGAGCACTTGCTTTTAATGTTAGAGGGATATTCTGATACTAGCATCATAGCACTGGAGTACCCAAAACTTCTGGGCAGCTTCTTGCCAAACGTTTATTAAATAAAGTACCAAAGCTAGAAATAATAGGAGAGAGGTTGTGAATGTAATGAATGTAATTATCAAACATATGAGCTCACTGTTGCTGTCCATTGGAGAATGTCCTTCCACAAGAAGCTTTCTGCAGGGAATTTCTCCTTGACTTGCTTTTCAACAGCTTCCGGTGTGATAAGCTGTGGGTCATTTACGAAGGCAGCTAAGATGTCAGCTACACCTCCAGACCCTGCTAAGATAAGCCAGGGAGCAGAATTTTCCAAACCGCTGCAAATTCTCTGTAGTTTAAAAAAGTACATTTTTAGAATTCATATATGGAAAGAAAATGGTATTCAAAAGAAGGATTTCTTACAAACTAGGAATAAATGTGTACCTAAATTAGATTAACTATGGAGCTGGTCTGGACTCCTCCAAGCTATTACAATTTTTCTGATTCTGTTGCAGGTTGTCCATGTATAGGCCCCTGACTATACTTCTTTTCATGACACTTTTGCTAAGTAGCTAAGCAGTCTGATTTGGACACACAATGCATAAAACTTCTTTGTCCCTGACTTTCCCTGCCCCTGCAGTTTGTGTTTGAGCATAGTCAAGTGCAAGAGGAGCACTCTATAGGAATTCTTAGCAGGCTTTTATGGCTGCTGAACCTGGTGATGTGTTCTGAAAATGAGGAACTTGCCTGTCGGAATAGACTATTGGGCCACAGGAAAAAGCCACTGTAGCACAGCAACTACAAGGGTTAAAGGCTGATAATTCTATTACTTGTGCGATTAGAATGAGGCAGGCAGGCTGTTGAGAGAGAAAACCAGAAGCCATAGCATCAGAATTGCAATAACGGCTATTTGCTGCCAATCTGTTTTTTACTCTGGAGTTATGCAAGAAGCTAATGAGTCTCTAAGAATCTATTGATTCGTTGTTGAGTAGAGTTGGGGCTTTTTTTAGTTTGTTATGGATTTTTGTTTGTCTTTTTTTAAAAAAAAACAAAACAAACAAAAAAACAACGAATGTTGTAGTCCTTGGTATGTATCATCCAATTTGAACTTAAGAAACTGATATTCTAAAAAAAGTGCAGTTATCCATTCCCAGCACATGTACATATAGGGCAGCTCCAGCCAGTCACCTTTGGTCTCCAAGTCACTTTGTCCTCTAAAACTTTGGAAAGAGGATTTATAGGCTGTGATATGTGATTTTTCAACACCCTAGATACTCTCACTGACATTTTAGCTTCTAGAAGGGAAGCTCAAGAGGTGACATAATGCTAGTTTAAACAGTGACACTTCTAGTATCAGTGTGTTTTAGTCCAGCTGGCAAAGATAGGACAAGATACAGAGACTGGAAACTGAAACTAGAAAACATTACCAGAAATGAGTTGTTATTCTGAAAGAGGTTAGCAGCTTGTGTGGCAATCTAATCACTTAGAAACTTTAAATTATGATTAAATGTGTCTCTAAAGGTACTGCAGAGTACTCCTTTTCATCTGAGAGTTATCAGAGAGAAAATGCCATGTGGACATACAGGCTGCTACAAAGTAGCAAAATAAAATACCAGTAAAAGTAAAATAGAAATAAAAGAGTATCTCCTAGTTAACAGGTTATTTGGGTTGTAGAACTAGTCAGAAAAAAAAACAAAACAAAACTGATCCTTTGCTGAAGAAGTGATGGGATTGTTAGCAGACAACTCTTCAGTCTTCTATCTGACAATGTATTTTTGCTCAGTGGAACTAGGACACCAGAGTTTTAGATGGCTTACCTAGCAAACCTGCTCTTGTACTTCTCTGAGCTCTGTGACAGACACAATTGTCTCACTGTTGCTGGACAGCACTGAATGATTAATCTTTTTTTGTATTGTATAATAGCACAATATTTCTATTTTGCTAGATTTGGAGCTGGCTTCTGTGGATTTGCTTTGGTTTTGGATTCCTTCTTCCCACGGTATGAGCTGGTAATGGAAGCTTTAATGATCAGCTGGCACCTATTTGAAAGGAAATCTTTCTCCCAAACAAATACTGGCAAATTTAATATTCACAGGATTCATTTTTAATGGTGTATGGATATGAACTTTGACTTTATGTAAAGTGCCAATACATGCATTTGCCATCCAGCCAAATTTTCCAGTAATTACTTATCACCAGTTAGTTTATTTTTCTAAAGTTGTAAACAGCTGCTTACCTCAAGTGTGCCTGGTCCTCCATTTACCAGTAAGCAAAGCACGGGGATCTCAATGCTACCCGTTCCTGTAAAATAGATGGTTTAATTTTTGACAAGTTAACAGCTTTCACAAAACTAATGTGTTTCTGCTGACTCCTTGAAAATACTTCTCCTGTTATGTGCTGGTTTGGTACCTACCAGAACATGAGCCTGCACAATGCCGGCAATTGCAGAAGTGAATGGCAAAGGAAGAGAATAACACTGTGCCCTGGCAGATGGGGTCCTAGTCTAAACATCTTTCCCTCACATGTCCTGCATGATCCCTGGCAAGCAGTCCAGTCTGTTCTCACCTCAGTACACCTCGGCTGCAAAATATGGATATTGGCACTTCTTTATGTTGTAGCACTGTTGACTTTATTTATTTACTGCAAGGTGATCAGATAGTGGAGTATTGGAGCTGCATTAGGGTGCAAGGCAAGATTGTTAGGTTTTCAGACAGGCAGCTACCATTATTTACATTAAGATACAGTTAGAAGTGAAAAGCTGCTAGTTTGTCCCAGGTATTATGCTCGTGCAGGAAGGTGTAGTGGAATTCAGGAGAAAAGGCTGATAAAAGGAGGATTTAAGAACACCAAGAAGCTGACTATGCAAAGCAGCTAGGGTAAGATGAGTCAGATGTGAGTTGATAGGAACCATATACTCTTTGTTACTCTGGTTAAACAGCTTAATTTAATTCAGCACAGTCTAATGTTGCAATTATTAATAACATAATCTTATACATATGAAAGAAATCCTAACTAAATATATAATTTATGTTATGGCAGCAGGTGAAGAAATTATGTAGGCATCCATGTCCTTTACCATTCTCCCACAGGGGCCCAATTATTTCTAGATGGTTTATACTGTAAATGCTGAACTCTGTAATCCAAAGGTGACTATAGATTGGCCTAAAAGACCTACATCAAAATAGTAGCATCATGAGATTAATGCCTCTTTCAGCTGGAAGATAAAAAGCATTTGGTTCAAACTATTTTTTGATGTTTCCCTTTGTAGGTCTCCCAGAGCAGTGTACAGATCACCACTTACTACTCGTTGGATCTGTTGTGGGGTGACTACAGAGATGACGTAGATCTGAGCTGTAACCAGGACATGATTGGCAAGTAACTTCATTTGTTTTAGTGAATGGCATACTATTGTCATACCTCAATAAGGTGATGTTCTAGTTTGAAGAGTGACTTCTGTGACTACAGGTTCCTCAAGATACGTTTATGGCTTCAAATATTCTTCATTTAGATAAAAATTGGCACTGAAAGGAGATGGGGGGGAGCGGGGGAGGAATGATTCTGACTTTATGCTGAGAACGTGGGAAGTCCTGAACTGCAAAGAATATTCAGCACATCAAAAATTTCTTCTGAATGACTTCTAGGTATTTTTTTTAATAAGGCAACTCTGCATGACCTTATTAAAGTGTTTTACTTCAGTAAAGTCGCATAGCTTTGCTCAGCTTGAATATAAATGAACGACATTGGTTTTGTTTATAGAAGATATCAGTGAATTCAGTATGTTCCAGTAAAATATTTGTCAAATGAATCAGCATTTTTTGTCAGAAAATTGTTCCACTGAGATTTGTTCAGATTGGGTTTTCAGGCAGAAAGAGGCTATTTTCTAACTCTCAGCACTGCAGCCTCAGTCCACCCATGGCCTTTCCTATCTGAGTCACCAGATAAGCATTCTTCAGCTGCATTCACGCTCTCAGGTACATTTGTGCAACCATACCATGGGCTATGTAACTGGGTATTCCATTGATGCATACAAGTTGAAGTAATTGAGCTCTCCCTTCTGTTTCAGCTGTGCTAGTGCTGCAGGTATTACAGAAACAAAAGAAAAGTATAATAAAAGTAATTGTATTAGCACTGCAACTGAAGTCTTTCCACAAATAGCAGTAGGAGGCCTGTCCAATAGTCAGTTCTCATTATAAACAAAGGTCACACAGATTTAGATGTACATGAGATGCTATGTTGTTTTACCCAGGATAAGATTTTATCCTGAAATAAATACGGCTTAAAATATTTTAGAGGGCTTTGGAAGAAGTCTCTTCTTCCAGTGTGAAAGCAATTCAAGACCCTGTGTGCAAGAAGGGATAAAAGTATACAACCATGTACATCCAACTCTTACAGCCACTGGTTATGGCACTGAAAGCTGGATTTATTTTCCATTTGTTGTGTTTTAAGGCAATTTGAACAATGCTTTGAAGACTGGCTTTGAGCTATGTTTAAGGAGATGCAATAAAAATCAGGCTTTAAAGAGCAGCTTCCCCAGCTTCAGAAGTCACCTTAGTTCTGCCTCTTACATAATGACAATTCTGTTCATTTGATCTTGCTTATGTTGATGATTGTCCAGTTTGAGAATTTGACTTGCCTTTGATAAAACCAAGGGCCCACAAGTGTCACTGTAATATCAGAACTAAAGTTAGCTTGCCTATATAGAGTCTACTTACCACCATATCCAGTACGCTGTTCTGAAATATGCTTCTCCAAGGCGAGACGTAGCTTAGTAGTTCCATCTGGTTCATCTGGTGTTATGTGATCCACCAAAATAAAATGGGAATGGTTGTGTTCCAGGGAAAACAGTGGGCCTTGGATATTATCATCTGATTGGTAGTGTACAAGACTTTCATTCTAGAGAGTGGAAGGGAGATGTTAGTGTTCTCCACAAAACACAGTCCGTGTTTTTATGTGCTTCATCACCATTTTTTTGTTGTCTGCACCGTGACATAACACACCACCTTTGAGACACCTGAATAGATTCTTTGAGAAGGTGCCAGATTTGACAGGACTGGAAGCTGAAGTCCCTGAAGTTTCCCTCTTGGGCCCTGCAGAATACAGTGACATCGGTCATCCTGTGTGGAATGTAGGCATCCATTCAGAGCTTTTGGAAATGTTTGTTGGACAAATGGAAAAGGGCCATGAGACCTGATAATTGTGGATGAAGCTGTAATGTCTTGGAGGGCTAAATTCTCAGTCAGTATAAACAAGGGCAAACCTATTCATTTCAGTAGTGTTTTGTCCATGTTTAGCCTGGTAGTTAAGATAGCCTGCTAAACGTCCTTATCAATTTAAATGCAGCTTTAGGTAATTGACAGGGTTATGTGAGGTCTAATGGTCATTCTCAGTTTGGAAATTGCATTCTAAAACAGCGAGTGACGTACTTTAGAAAAGTGCAATCTTATTATTTTTTATTTGGGTGAGGGATGTTATATCTTGAAACCATTATTGAATTTTTGCATAAAGTCACTATCTGGGTAAAACAGAACATCAGTTATGGTCTCTTGTTCTAAGGATTGTGCTACATATCGTTTTCCATACACATGCTTCTTCATGCTCCCCTCACTTCCTTAATAAATCTTACTTTTCACTGTCGCACATCAACTTTGATACATCATTCCTAGTTGCAAGCCAGGCTGTAATACCTGCTTAATCTTAATTTCATTCTTCACTATTCTGTTGCAAGTAAACCAGATTAAAGCAAGTTTAAAATCTGCATTTCCTTCTATCACACCTCTTTTCCACCTGCTGCCTTTGAGTTGATGAACAAAACGGAGACAGTCTGCTTGGCTCTTGTGCCTGTGTATTGCATTTTCCTCCCACTAATTTTTGTGGACACAAACAGGTTTTAAAGCCTTTCTAGACATAGCAGTGTAACTATGCAAGTAACCTAGTTGTTGTTAAGGTACGGCAGAGAGATTTATGTTCTGGTTTTTAAGAGCCAGATCTTATGTAGAGACTTTCTTAATCTCAGCTTTTGACAGTGTCTTCTAGAAAGAGCAGGTGCCCAGCTGAATCCTGGGGGAAGTTCAACCCAGGGTTATCCAGGTTCTTCTCCACAGCCAAAGCCAAGACTGATGTTGTAGGGGCAGTGAACATGTCACTAGGGGCTCATAGCAGCACTACTAATGCCTAAAAACATTAAGTAACCCAGAGGACAAGCTCCCTCATGCTGTGAGAAGAAGGGTTGAGCACACTGCATAGTGTGCCCTTAAGTGGCTTTCTGAAATGAAGCTGTATACAGTCAAACTGGAGAAACCCCCTTCAAATCAAGGTGAAAAGGGCTATAATCGAGTGTGTTCCTATGGCTTCTTTCCCTGTCATCAGCTCTGGGATGTGTAGGAACATCAGAGGCTATTCCAGGAAAAAAGCAGTAAATTTGCTTGTCCTTTAAAGTGAACAAGTGCCACAAATTTCTTTTGCCTCCTTGTTGTCTCTCATTTGTTGGGGAAAGCTTCTTGACGCAATTCATTTGCCTTCAAATTTTGTTTTGACAGAGGGCATGACTATATTCTGTTGCCATGTAACACTAAGCATACTCAACAAAAATCTGGCCTTTGATTAGGACATGAAGGCACAACAACCAATTTAAAAGGCCCTTGAGGATTTTTGTATTCTCTGAAAACGTGGAAGTGATCTTTCAATGATCTTTAAAGTGTACCATTAACATAGAAGAGATGGAAGGGATCCACTGATTTCAGGGCTTGTTTTATTCCTTGGTAGTGTGGATTGTTAGCTCTATTTTATACAACAAGCTGCTTGTGTTAGTGCCAAGTATAAAGAGAACTGGGTTTAGATCAACACCTCTGTCTACAGTTCCTTTGTCTTAAAGTTACTGATTAAAATCCAGAATGTCTTCGGGTGGAAGCAGTGCCAGAAGCCATAGGGTCAGGAACACTCTACGTGAAATATCTCTTGACAAAGAATTCAGGCTCTAGTTAAAGGGGAGAAAATCTAATGCAGTAAGAAGACCAGTGCACTTGTTTTGTAGCTGCTGGTGGGAAAAGATCCAGATGCATTTCGATGACTTATCCCGTGGGGGAGGTAAAATAGCTCGCATTAGCCAAAGAAACTTTCCCGAACAAAATTCATAAATGCACTGAACTGAATTATTTCCTCTCAGATCCTTTCAGACCAGTTCGGCCACACAAATAGGTTAAAGTCTTCCAGCTCAAGACTCCCACCAGGTAGGGCACACAGGTAGTTGTTCTCAGCAAAAAAGGTGGGAAGAGGTGAAGCCCAATGACAATAAATTGCTGATATGGTCTGGCAGTATCCCAGCTGGTACTTGCTAGCCTACCTGAGAGAACAACTAGGAATGAGTTCAAAGGGCTGTGTTTGTCACTTGTTTCTTAGCTTCTGCAGGAAAGTAAAATAGCAGAGAGGAACTGTCATTCATTGTCATTACACACCTACTTTATTGTTATAATATTCTGCTTAGGACAGACTGTATATCCAGTGACAAGAAAGTCATGACATATTTTTGTTTTCTCCACCTTCAAGACAATACAGATCAAATTGTCTTCACATTTTCAGCAACTGTTTTGTTGGCGGAGGTGGGTTTTTTTCTGTGTTTGGTTTGTGTTTGTTTGTTTGTTTGTTTGCTTTCCAAGAACTCTCAAAAACTAGACAAAATTCTGCATTTTTTGCCTGGTGTGTTGAGCAAGTTTTTGCTTATTAGACAGCAACTCAAGGAAACTTGGTCTTGAAATATTTATGGCTTGTCTTCTGTACTAGAAAATAACTTTTTACAGTATTTGTGAAATAGCTTGAAGTAAGTGCTTCTGCAGTAAGTGGACAACGGAAAAAAATATTAAAGGTATCTTATGATACGTGATTTTTTCCCGATGGTCATCCTTACTCTGGTCGCTGAGCTAATGTCCAATGCTGTCACCTGCTGGATATTGGCAGAATTGCTGCCAAGTAAACAGTACGCAAGGTACAGCATCCTTAGGGTCTAACACACTTTAAACCCCGGCTTTGTTTTTAAGTTATATCAACGTTGTTCTGTCTTCTACTTCCAACTTACTCCTGAACTCCTGTCTCACGAGTAAAAGAAGCAAAAAATACCTTTGTGTTGTCCAGAATTTCGCTGTGCTGAATTTTTCTGAGTGAGGTTATTCCTATGGCAATCACTCTGACTTTGGATGAAGTACTAGCCAGTGCATGATCTCGGACTGCTTGCACTAAGTGTCTTGTTATTCCTACACGTAAAGCGCTGGTAAGAATCCAGGCACCTGAAATTGTTTTTTAAAAATAGTTAGACAATTTCTTTATAATTGAACATGGTTTTATGTCAGGTAGCATCACTTGCAGTACTGGATTGAAGGGGTTTTTTAGATAAATTGTAGGCAGGTCTTAATGCACTGTAACTTTTAGAACTAAAATACATACGAAGTATATATAACTTTGATAAGGAAAACAAGAAGTTATATGCCCAAGCAAACAGGCTTCACATATCATGTGGTGCGATGTTGTTGTCGTTACTCTGATGTCAACACACCCATGGAGAATGCTGTGTCCAGTCTAGAGTCACTTACTGTCCAACTATGGGCAGAAACATCCCTATACCTAGCAGGTCTGATTGTTGCATGAGGAAGGGCAAAGGGACAGGGTGTGGGAAGTTGTTGGCTTGAACTGAGGACCAAACAGTCCCATGCAATCACCTGGCAGCAGAAGAGCTGGGACATAACCTGCCTAATCTGGTGCTCTCTTTCTGTTGTTCTTGTGCATGTTGGAAAGTGAATTCTTCAGGAGAATAGGATTTACAGTAGTGTCGTTATGGTGAAAATTTTGAGAACCAACCTTTTTCAAATATGCGACATAAAGGAACTGGAGACCTTGATGCTGTTCAGTGTTAAGTATAGAAGGCAGCTGGAGATCAAGAATATCTGTGTGGTACAAAAGTACCAAAAAGAGCTTTGGTATTTGGCTGTTTCATTACAAAAAAACTCCGAACTGTTAGAATATTTTGTGGACCGGTGAAACTAAACCAAGAGCTTGCTTTGAAATGCTTACAGGTGTTTTCGCTTCATTTTGTAGGTATTTTCATAAAGCTACGGGGGAAAAAAATGTAATCTTAAATGAAAGCCAGTTCCATGTACATTCCCAGACATTGATTTGTTTGGTTTTGCTTTTAAATGCTTTTCACTACTCTTTTCATTAACGTGAACAGCCAGGGAGAAAGTGAGCTGACTTATTTTGTATTATACATTACAAAGATCTTTATGTTTAAACTTGAATCCAGTCATAGAGTGTTTTACTATCAAAGTCCGTTCAACTCTTAGATATGAAGAAAACAATCTTCAAAAAAATAAAACCTATTGTGACATGACTTTAACTGATAGCTAAAAAGTGAGAATGAAGAAAACAAGAATTCTTATTTTTGATCTAAATTCACTCTTGTTGAAGTCAAATTGCTATGCTATCTTAAGAATGATTTTGTTATCGCACCAAAGAGGAACAATGTATTTGGTCCCATCTCGTGCTATCTTTCTGCTGTCATCTCTGAGGGAATAATGTCAGGTAATGTCAGGTAATTTTATACTTCAGGAATTGTTGCCTGGAGTAATTCAGTTTTAAATAACTTACTTTTGTTATTTCTATTACAAAACTTTAATTTTCAAAGCTATTTGAATATGGGTGTAGGCTGCATTCAGCAAAGCCTTGAACTTCCAAAAATAATCATGTGAGCAGGTTCATTGACATTAAAAGATGGCTGGATGCTAGGTGTTAAAAATCCAGTAGGAATATAAATTTATTCTTTAAAGCCTAAAGCACTAACCTGTGCTTTGAGCTGCCTTTATAAGTCCTTTTTTTAAGGTGTCCCTTAGCCAAGGCTTCATCTGGAAATTTTCTTCTTCCCCTACTAAAGAGACAACCAAATTGGGAGCAGGTAGCTTCCATTTGTTGAGCATAACTTCAAATATAATTCCAGGATGAATCGTACTCGGGACCTTAATAAACTTCAACAAAAAAAAAAAAAAAAAAAAAAGAAAAAACAATGAATAATGGGACAGTAGAATACAGGAGATACTGTTAATGGTGAATGCAGAGGGGATTTCATCATCAACTTTTTAAGAAAACTTTATTTAAGTGAGACCTGACAGAGAGCTAAATACTAGGATGAATTTAGCAGGCTTCTGTATAATTGGGTCAGTTCCATGGGCTGATTCTGTGTTGCAGACTGACGTATTGCTCCCTCCTCCAATGCTGCTGTTTGTCTTGAACTGCCCTCAGTTCCATGGCAGTCTAGCAGAGCCAACAATTTTCTTAGGTATTTCTACACTAGCTGAAATATTTGCCTAATTTCATGTCTCTTTTTCAAGGGCACATTACATGAATCTATTGCTTCTTCCTGTTCTGTATATATTTGGGCTTTGTGCCCAAATGTGTATATGTTTGGACTTCATGATGAAACACAATCTGAAGGCAGATTTCTGATGCTAGAGCAGAAGGGACCAGTGAGGAGCTGAGTCTGTCCATGTACATTGTTCTCTGCATATGAACAGAGCAGAGAGACAGAACTTTAAGGAGAGTCTTGAAGTGGCTCGAAAGTAAAATGTTGAAAACCATAGTGATTAATTTTTGGCAGAAATAGTTTAAAACAGGGAAATTATGCAAAATGAAGGAAGCTGGGCACATGACTGATTTGTTTTTTTTTTTTAGGAAAAAATTATCAACTGTACTTGTAGCATGTCAGTGCAGATAAAGTTATTGATTTCTTTATATTAATAGGCATTATTTTAAATCACATTCATGTTCAGGAAGCTATAGTCCCTACTTTGAGTACAGTGCAGTGCTCACACTGTGGCACATTGACCCTCACTATTACAGTCTCTACATTTAATGCTAAGAAGTAACAGCTGAAAAACAGCAATAGTGATAAAGGGTTAAAACTCCCTAGTGCTGTACCTTTCCACGTTTCTTCCCAGAAGCTGTGAAGTCTATTTCTCCTGTGCAGTATGATAGTTCTCTTTTGAAAACTTCTTCTTTGTCACTGCTGCTGACCTTGGTTTCCATTTCCTCCATTGAATTCGTAAGGTGATTGCCAGTAGACTGAGGTGTTCACTTAGATGACAGAAAACTAGAAAATGAGCAGCTGTTTAAACTGGAGAGGCCACAAAATTCATTAATTTACATCTAGCTGAGGTTTTTGTTTTGTTGGGGTTTTTTTTTGCTATTACGCTTATAAGGTTCAGCTAAAATTGGATGTGTTTGTACCAAATGTTGGATGTTATATACCAGAGGAGGCAGATTCCACACCAAAGCTATGTAACTTAGGCTATGAAAAGGCATGAAGGAGTAGGGCTCTCTTGACTCATTTAGCAGACAGAGAGCTGAGTTGCAAGCTGCAAGATCCTGCAAGATCCTGCAATCTGTCCAAAGTCATGTGGGATATCTTGGACACCAAAGGTGACCCTAATTCTACAAGAGAGAAAGAGAACCTTCAGCCACAAACTATTGCAAGCAAGAGCAAAACTGTGTCAGTGAGTGTCTGAGTCATGGTTTCTTGATGTCATTATACATCGTGCTACTATGACTTATATAATCCAATGTAAACACTAAATAACTAAGTGATGACACTGTATTCACTTCAAGATACTTTGGGAGAGGTTTACTCTCTGTTTGCTGTAGGAATAGGTTATTTACTCATAAGCCAAAGTACAGGGTGTTTCAAAAAGATGGACCTGATTTAAAATCCCTATATCTTTGAAATTAGGTCCATCTTTTTGAAACACTCTGTATTTAATGTCAGGCTGTACTTGACAAGAACAGAGTTCAAAAAGGCAGGTGGTTTTCTCTATAAAGTGGCTACAGGAATGATGGCGAGTAATCTGTCCTAGAGCAAAGGTCATATAACGAGTTGTTCTTCTGCATGACATGAGACACTGGAAAGATCTGCTTGCTTTTCCTACATTCCTGTTTGACTGAACTGATATAACTGTGATTTGAAAAATATAGATTTCAACTTGTATGCCTTACTTTGTTTCTTTTTAAAACAAAAGCAGTGAAATAGCTCTCTCCCATCTGCCTTCATCTACATGTTCAGTCCTTTAAAAAATCCTTCGGATAGTAAGCTAGCAATGGTAATCAACCCTGCATTAATCTTTATTTCCTAGTCCAAGGATTTGCTGCAGACTTAGAAGTGGGTCAAACTAGCAAGTCTCTTGTGGGTCTATTAACATGCTCCAGTAGAGGGAGCAAGTCCTCCAGCTATTCCCTGGGGCTGGGAAGTCTCTTGGGAGCCTGCATCCTGCTTGCTTCACCACTGCTGCCTCTCCATTTTCTTCTCTTTTATGCTTTCTGTGAAAACATTGTTTGGAGTTGCCTTTTTGTCTGATCTGCCTCTGATAAGTGGCTATGGATCCTCTCATGAGTTGTTTCCCCTACAGCTATTCCATCTCTCTGCACTCACCCCCAAACTTCTGTCAGAGATCACTGCTTTAAAGATGCTGTTCTCATTCTTCTCCCTGCCTGCATGCTAGTCACTTCTGGAGAGAATTAAGTACTTATTCTGAATGTTAGGATATCAGACTAGTCCAGTTAAGAGTCTTACCTGAAATAACTTCTTTGGATTACCAATAATGGTAGTCACAGCGAAGGCCAACTTTTTTTAAGCCCACTTGTCCACTCAAGATGTAGATTTATCTCCTAAGAGCACAGAAGACAGTATTCTGGGGAAAATAGCTAATACAGAGTCATAATAACACATTTTGACTATTCTAAATTACAGAAATCTCTTTCTGAAACTTGCTGACAGAACAAAGTATTTGATATGAAAAATGTATTCAGGACTGAATACAATTAGTCACCATTCATCACTTTTCTAGATAGTACACATTTATTTATGCCTACACACAAGCAATGAACTCAGAATAGATACTAGTTTACAAAGTAATCTTGACAGTTAATCTGGCCTCATAGATAGGCACCAAGTGGTTAATTGTAACTCTAGTTCTAGATGCTAAGCTTGCAAAATTTAATTTTTGGACTAAAAACACTAAGCTGCTGAGACTTATAAGGAATACTGTTGCATTTGGATAATTATTTTTTTTTTTCCAGAAATAGCAGGTTATTTGATTTTCAGTTTAGGAATTCTGGTTCTCAGTGGTAGTGAACAACAGTGAAAGACACAAAAGTAGATAAGATGCAGAAACAGAAGCTTTGTTCACAAGATTTTATACAACTGAAAAGTGAGGAAGGCACTACTTGCCCACCCCCCGCCCCGCCTCCGATCTGAACCACAACATTAGAAACTTATTTTGGGGGAGTATTACTTAATCTTTCAATTCTGTTCTTATACCACTACTTCAGCATCCTCACAGGCCGCTGTTTGTGATGGGATACAGATCTAAATGGAATTTGTTATGATCTTCTACAGCCAGTCTTGTGTTCCTGCTCCAAGCCAGGAAGTCTTCCAACATCGAGAGCAGAAAAGTGGCACTGACAGAATGGCAAAACAAGTCCAAAAATTATGCAGGATTCCGAATGGTATCCATGCAAGAATATAGTCTAGCCCTATATGGAACGGAGAATCTACACTAGATGTGATCCTGGACTGTTATGGAGTGGTATTTCCTAAGTTTCTGCACACAGCTTTCAGGAGCTTTTACAGACAAAGCCAAGGAGCAATGCCAAGCAGTTTCCTTCTTTTTTTTTTTTTCTTTTTTCTTTTTTGGTGGGGTTGGGGGGACACACGCTAGGGTGAGGGGCATGGTGGTGGTATTTTGTTGTTATTGTTTTTAGCGAGATTTGACACTTCGACGTTTTTTCTTGCTTTATCTTCTACCTGTTGTCTGACTTCCAAGGAATGAATACTGTGACTTTCAGTATGATTGCAGTAATGTACAGGTGAAAAATGTTCCACGTCAGTGCAATGTTCCACCCAATGGTGCTACTAGAGCAAGGAGGAAATGCTGCTTTGGTATTCAAAGGGGTGGGGAAGACTTTAAAGGCTGTTCTATAGGTACTATACAAGGGTCAAAAAAACCCTACCACCACCACCACAACAACAAAACAAAACACCCCCAAAACAGGAGTTCCTTGTATTATAAATGTTATTAAATAACCAGAAAACAACTCTGCTGTGTAAGATTTGCAGATGTGGTTCTTAAGCACAAAGGCTTAACACATCAAATGGTTCCTTACCTTCCTCTATAGCTGTCTCAGCTGCTGCAGTGTGACCCCTCACTGTGACAGGCAGAACTCTGCATGGATCTGTTCAGGTACTGCACATCACCTTATCACTGCTTTGCACTGCAGTGGAGCTTTGCTACATACTGATCAGTCAGCACACAGACTGCATTATGTCCCTAATATTTGAATGTATATTCAGAAGAAGATATAGTCATCTCTGACATTTCCTCATGGATTTTTAAGATTCCTGTTCTTAAAAAGCCTGTGGACATCTCACTCAGTGTCCTCTAACAAGCAAAGTAAATATGTTAACAAACTATGCAATATAATTACAGTTTTCTGGAGTGTGTTTCTCCTGGGTTTAATTCAGGCTTGTTCTGCTTGGTTCCAGCTTTCACATAAGTCTCTAGTGTCAGGGGCTATTGCTTTGAGATTTCAGGCTGTACTAGATCGCAAGTGTGTTGGGTCACAGCAATTGGGTCAAATCTTTGTGGTTAAAGTCATTACATTCCACTGCAGTCAGCTTAACTGTGGTCAGCTTGCATCACTTTAACATCACGGAATATTGTTTAATTGAAAAGGTCCAGAATACATCTATGCCTTGAGAAAGAATAGGCAAATAGCCAGAAAGAGGAAAGGGAGGGAGGAAAGCAAAGAAGAGTCAAAGGCTATAAACATGGCTGGATGAAAAAACAATGGGGAATGTCTAGTACTTCATAATTTTCTCCCTTTCTATATACTGTTTTCTGTTAAACTTTTTAGAAAGTTCCAACTTTTTTTTTTTTTTAATCCTAATATTTAAAGGTTTTTTCCCTCCATTATCTGTGAGAATGTCATTGTACTAAATTTGATTAAAAGTTTACTTTAAAGCAAGCAATCAGAAACACTGAAGTGGTGGTGGGAATAAGCCAGAAAAATCTTGCTGCCCCAGTCTGTGCATTCATATTTTAAAATTTGTGTACGTATGTATACATCGAGCAATCTTACTTTAGTTCTGATTCAGATTTAAGTACAGATTTTTCTATCTAGGTTGCTGCTACATATGTAAGTTTGTAGGTCAAATTCTGTCCTAGATATCCCCATTGACTACAAATACAAACATCTATGGAAAGAATGTACCTCTAATGATTACCAGACTGCAAATATAACCTAGAAAACTATTTCTAACTAGCAAAGCAAGTTAAGACAATTATGAGGAAAAGACAACTGCCAGTTCCACCTACATCTGGAAATGTGAGTCAATGTCATTTGCATTAGAGATGGCCTAATTAAATCAGTTCAGGTGTCAGCTAGTCTCGTGAATCATTATTTCTTTAACCTCATAAACGGGAGCTGTTAGAATTGTACTATTGCACAAACAGTGCTTGTGACGTTGGAGTTTGCAGTTCCTAATGTTGTTTAGTCCTTCATTTTGGATGGTCCTAACTTCTTATTTGGGCATCCTAGATTTCATGAATGTAGGAAACTGACAGGGAGATATAACTTCAGCAGGACAGTTGTGATGGCTATAGGGAATATCTACAGGTAGGATCCCTGCAGAGATTCTTTCCTGAAAGATTTATCCAGAACAGGTGATGAGATCAGAACCACGGAGCAACATTTGGACACTTATGTACTTCCTTTTCTGGACTGTTCTCCCTCCTGTCTCTGCTTCCTCACCCCTCTTCTGCCATGCCTTCTTTCCCCAGCCTTCTTTTCCCCAGCAACTTCTGTTGCCGTTTCCCCCAGTTTTCCACGTGTTCTTTCCAGATGCTGTTGCTGCCACTCAGCCCACTGTGAATGTGCAGCTCTTCTTCCTTGTGTGGTAACAAATGACAGATGGTTCACCTCCAGATGGGTGACAAGAATGTGGGTCCCTTAGATTTTAAGCAGGGTTAGGCTGTGTCTATGGAAAGAAGAGAGGTCAAATAGAGCCTTTCAAACATATCTTCTGACGATGGGCCCAGTCAAGGGATAGCTTGACCTCAGTTGTTGTCTTCAAGGGTAATGGTTTGATTAAGAGAGTAGGCGTATGGTCATCATTAGCTCTCGGGACTTAGCGGTGGCAAGAATTCTCCTTCATGCTGGTACACTGATCAGCAGGCTGGGACACACCTTGGCTATCAGATTCCTCCGCCCACTCAAGGAGTACATCTAGATATGTAGGTGAAATGATTAAAGATAGTAATACAGTAGGGCCAGTATTGTTGATATTAAACCAGTCACAAAGTCCCCCCTCAGCTTCAGTGGCAGATGGAGCAAATCCACTGGTTTACAAACGTTAAAGGAAGCTTTGATGTGGAGTAAAAGAAAACTACACCAATTACTGTGCCCTTACTGTGCAGGTTGAGCTACCAATCCTAATGAAAATTGAGCTTTAAATACTGATCAGAAAAAAAAGGACTCACAGTAATGATGCAACTGAATAGTAAGGGAGAAACTGCAATGGAGACAAATACAATGCTTGAACAGGAACAATCAGCTTCCAACACACGTAATGGGATACCACTGGTTAAACTGCAGTCCTGTTGGAAAGGGTCTAAGGGTTACAGGCAGAGCAATTGTAAGTGAGCAATGCTATGCTGCCCTTGCAAGAGAGAAGTGCTGTAGAGGGCAGGTGAAACAGGATAGCTTTAGCTGCAATATTCTGTTTGTGTGCCAGGTTTCAAGGGAATTATGGACCAGCTGCAGGAGGTTTGAGCAGGAGCAACAAAAAGAAAAGACACCTTGCACTAAAAGAGAAGGAAAGCCTGAGCAAATCAGAATTGTGTAACCAAAAGCAGAGAAGACTGCAGGAAGGGAAAAGGAGAACATAATAGCCTACCAGTGAAAAAGGATGACAGAAAAGATGTGTTCTTCGTATTTGTGGCTAGGACAGCAAGTAACAGGCCCAAGGGAAGAATGGCAACAAGGGCTGCCCAGGGATACAATAGTTACCACATTTGGAGAAACACTTCCTTGGAAAGAATGAAACCCTTATACCAATGGTTAGGGAGCAAGTAAAGCAACCAGGCCACAATTCTCAGTTGTGATGAAGCCCTATATACTGTGATTGAAAGAACTTGACCTTAACCTACATGTTATCGCAATCCTAGCAGCTGGATATGCACCCTTAGCTCAGATCCTCAGGATACTCATATGCTTATGTAACTTTACTCATTGAAATGCTCCTACTGACTTTAGTGCAAGTACTCACTCAAGGAAAATTGCATCAGTGAGTTTACTGGGCCAGTGCCAGCAACAGTGTAATGGAATTATTTGCTTCCAATAGTAGCCATGTTTTCTTTCCTGTTTTGAATTAAGATGTAATAAATATGGAGAACAAAGCAGATGCAGGGGATCAGAATAAAGAAAAACAAGTGAAGGGCAGAGTAAAGACTGCAAAATTCATATTCATTTTCAGCATGTATTCCAAAGATGAACTGGATGGACTCTAACTGACATGTTTGTTTAAGTGTGAAGAAACAGAACCAGTATTTTACACAAGGGTAAATGCAATGGAGAAGGGGAGGCATGAGAAGGCATTAACTAGAATCTGGGAAGGGAAAAATATCTAAACCTGCTGTGGGAATATACTTGTTTTTGTCCCACATCATATATTTCTTTGTTAAGGAAAATAAATGCATACATATTGGTGAGAGACTGATGTATAAACATTTATGTGCAGTTATACACATTATCTTGCTTATATTTATGTTGCAGCTTTGGAAGATGTTTGTCAGGAATTAGCACATTCAAATTCTGGTAATGCATGAAACGTTTCTGCATCTTAGCCTAATGACAAAGCAGAATCATCTGCCATGATTGCCAAGGCATTGTTAAATAAAGTATGAAGACCTCAGGCTGGCGAAATACACCAGTAGAAATCATGGCCAGCTGTCCTGCACAGGGCTTTGTCATGCCTGTAGCAAAAGAAAACTTTGAGAACTGCACAAACAGAAAAGGGGAACAAAAGAAATGTGACATAATGACAAGTGCAACTTGAACTGTAGCACACTAAACCTCCCTCACATTCAGACAGGAAGGCTAAGAAAATGCATTAACCACAGAGATGAGACCTGGAGGAATTCAACAAGTACACAGCAAACAACCTGTGGGAAGGTTTCTCCATAGCTGGACTAGCGCAGAGAGAGAGTACTTGAACTTGACAGCAACCTTGGGAATGTGTTCACAAACTGGAGATTTTATGAGTTTGCTGACACAAGGCCAGACAGGGGCAAACATTAATAGAAACAAGGAACTTGAAGCAAAATCACGCAAAGAAGTGAAGCATAGAAGTGGCCTAGTAAAATAGAAGCTTGCATTAAGTTTCCAGATATATTTGTCTTGGCCCCACTAGAAGCTTTCAATAACATCAGTGTTTTCAGTTTCCTTTCTAGAACAGCAGTTGTTATTGAATGTTATTTCAAGTAATTCCTCTTTACTGTATCTGTGCATAGTCAATAATCAGAACAAAACATCAGGGGAGGAAAAAATTATTTTAAAAACCGCATCAACAAGAAGATATAAAAAGATGTGTGGGAAAAGAGCCTTGTTACTGAACTAGCATAGGCTCTGTTTTAACATTTTTAGGGTATGCCTCTGGAGTGAGATCCTTCCTGTAGTTGCCAGGATGCAAGGATGCGAGGCAAAGCAGGTATTTGCAGGGGTCTTCCCCTTAGTTTCTGGGAGAGTGGATTGTGCTTTGATTTGGATGAGGTAAGTGCCAAGCCTTTAACAAATGAATGTGCAAAATGCTAATGCAAATATAGGTACTTTGTCTTTTTTGTTTCTGTCTTCATCTGCTTAACACAGTAAAGAGCACCGTAGGCTATTTGAATAACGTACTTTCAGTGAGTTTGCAGAAATTTGCATATGGATGTCAGCCAGTGAATTTCATAGAAGTGGATTTATTCTGGGGAGAAAACCTGAGAGGGTGGAGAGGTGATATAAGGGAAATATAGACATCGGGGAAGTAAAGAATGGAAGGAGCAGATGAAACAGAGGAGAGAAAACACACAGCAACACAGCTGGATTAAAATAAAGGAATAGGCTGTGCCTACATACCACATTTGTATATGGGGTGTGGGGGGGGGAGGCTGGCACCACCTTCAAATACTCCTGGACCTTTACTACTCTCTTCCCACAGCATGGCATGCCACTTTGAAGCTGTGCCAATACAGCTCTTTGTGTGGCCTCACAGTCAATCAGACTTGGTTCACTTAAAAAGAACTCATTTTTGCCAGGTCATTTTTCAGCAAAATCAGTTCACTAATGTGGGATACAGCATGACACGCGAAGTCCTGAAACATAATGTATTGCAAAACCACAGCCATAGTTCATGCTGAAAGAAAACACAAGAATGTGGGAATAGCTCCAATTCAAAACAAGTGCTTCAGGAAGGGCAATGTTCAGATAAGGCAGGAGGGAAACCATACCTGAAAAGTTTAGTTGATGCTGGATTGTATGTAGACACTGGCAAATGAGTATTATTGAAAGCAAAGGACATAATGAATACAACTGAAAGCAAAAGTATTAGAAAATAAAAAGGACCACCACCACTTGGGAACTGGAAAGTCTTGAAATCACCTAGTGTGGTTTTGTTCAGATCAGCTAGTGTTTTTCATTTATTAAGATCTTAATACATCATACTTGTAGAATATGCAAAAATCCACAAATGTTTCTCTTGATACTAACAGCTGAGTTCACAGTTAGCCCCTATCATTAAGCTAAATACAATCTTTACAAATTCCACTTTACAAGCTATGCTAAAATAACCTTTTTCTCTTTTCAAGTTTGTCATGTGTACAATTTTTTTCTTCAATTCCATGCTTCTAGCCATGCGTTGTGTTATAGAAAAGAGCAATTTTTGAAGGGGAAAAGAACCCTTCACTGTGTTTCCTTGTGGGACTGCTTTCATCATTTGCTATTTATAATAGCTTGGTCAGTGCTTTAGGCAAATTTTGTAAGCTCAAAGGGGAAGTATATTCAAAGCCGAGAATCTCTTTTGCATAAACCATACACAAGGTGTTCTTTGAGAACTCGAAACCTTAGGAAAATAATTTAGTCTGTTTTGTTCCTTAAATATAGCAAAACTGTAGAGACAATTTTTAACTTAGTGCATTGTACAAAAATGGTAGTGGCAAAATTGTTCATTACTGTTTGAAATTTTTCCCTTGATAGGACATGAATCTCTGTCTTTTCCATTAACTAAACTGAAGTTGCATTTGGGTGTGGTTAATTTCAGGAAGCCTCATGCTTCAGCACCCGAGTTTACTGGGTCGCGTTGCACATTTAGAAATCAGGCCCACTGAATGCAGTATGATGTGCTTTTTAAGTATTTTTTCAGGAATTTGGATCTCTTGCATATAGCAAGCCCTGCCAACCCTAGGTTTTAAATCTATGCCTCTCTCCTACTACAAGGAAGCCTGCCCTTTCTTTTTTCCTCTGGATATTATTTATTTTTAACCCATAGTTGCAGTAAATCATAGCCAATTTGCTCTTTGCCACTCTTCCTCAGGTTCCTTATCAGATAGGTTCAGATCAGATCCAACTGAAAGAGGAGGTGACAAAACGGCAAGGCACAGAAGAAAGTGTCTGAATGTGACATACGGATGAAAATGGTTGACTTAAGTTTGTTAAGGACTGATCGGCATATAGGGGAAAGAGGGACCTTGCTTATTCTTATATGTTTGGGATACTAAAGAACATCTCTGCCTGCTGATGGACAGGAGATGTGTGCTGGCACAGGGATTCAAAGTCTGTCAAATTCACTGTTTACAAAAGGCTCTGTTCCTTCTGCATATGCTTTCCCTATGTCTATAACAGCTCTGCTGGCAGGTGTGCTCGCGGCAATAACTGGTTATAAGAAAATCTTCAAACATGGTGAATTCTGTGCTTGACAGAGGCTCACATGCTCTAGGAGAGAAACAGAACAACAGATGCTTCCCTTCACTCTTGATGTTTATACACATTCAAAGTGTTGCCCTGATCAGTATTTTCCTGCTTGCAACCTCTGCTTTTTATTGAGGTGAAACTTGAAGGTGAAGGAATGAACAAGAATATTTCTAAAAGTTCCTGATCATCTTTAGAGGTTTGCTCCATAACTGACCAAACTGATTTGTAAATCATAGATTAATTTTGTTCTTCTCAGATGGCTGTAAGGAAGCTATATGCAATGAAACATTTCCTCTCTTAGCATACAGTGATTTTTTTGTTAGTTTGTTTGTATTTCATCAAGGTCTGTTTAAATTTATGGTCAAACCAGCCAACAAAACCATCAAGCCTTGTATGCCTCCTGACTGCCCCAGAAATACCTCTTCCTCTTCAACAGCCAAACTTGAGTTGTGTTAAACTGGCTTCTGCCTCATTCAGCATAATTTGGTCCTTTTCAGGTTCTGTTCAGAGCAGTTACAGACCAATCTTGCTATTACAAGGGATGCTTCCCCCACCGTTTCTACAGTGTATAAAACAATGTTGAGTGGTTTGGGGGGTTCTCTTTCAATACCTGTAGATTCCGGTTGCTATGGTAAGAGGGGAAAACCAAAACAAAATCAACCACTATATCAATGCAATGTCTATAGGTGGAACCCTACAGACAGGTGGCTAGATGCACAGTTTCAGTGAAGAGATGCCATTGCTTCTGGAAGTGCAAGGTCCTGTTTTCTCGTAGTAGCGATGTAGCTACAGATCTTGAATACATGATGCTATGCAGGTACAAGTTTTGTAGTGCTGTAATGTACCACAGCTTTAATGAGATGCCTTGCTGTACACTTGCCATAAACATGTCTACAGACAGGCTATCTAGACAATGGAATATTTAATATGTTAAAGATAAAAGGGATGATGAATTTTTATCTGTCACAAAAAGAGATTTTTGAAAAGCCCCAGTTACTCCAAGTAACCCACATGATCAAGCCACAAGTAAAATGCCCTTAATAGTTAAATAAAACTAGAAATATGCATATACAGTGTACTTTTATGGTGCTGTCCCAGGGTTCCTCAGGCAAGCAAACAAAAGCTTAAATCATCCACCCTGACAAGCAAGCTTTTGATTCCAGGAAGTTAAAAGGTTTCACAGCTGATGCCAGATCCACAAGCAATCTCCTTGCAGGTTGTATCACAGTGTGGGTCTATGAGGCTAAGGCTGAGACTGGCACTTAAGTAGTTACTATGTTGTCACAGGTACTCATGTTTGAAATTTAACAGAATTCCTATTAATATTTCTACTATAAGGTTGAATCATAACACAGCTGGGGTAACGCTTTTACAATTACAAGGGTCTCGAACTATATGTTGAGCATGTAACAGTGCTATTTACCTTTGTTTAAAAAAAGAACAAACCCCATATAGATGAACATCCAACTTCTAGCTAATTACAAAATGCAATTCTATAAAAGATTAAAAAGCCACTTTCTCACTTGCCACAAGTCTCATAAAAACAGCTAAAAACTAGAACTCCATGGAACTGGCTACCAAAGTATAGCTATAGAAAGGCATAACTTCTGCTGTTACTATTGATATGCTATGACCTGTTCTACATTGGCTATTATTATAATGTTGATGAAACAAAAAAAATGTGTAAAGTGCTGAATAACATTAAATATAAAACTAAAGCAGGCTATGTACTTGTCTGGGGTGATACTAATTAGCAGACAGTTTACTTCTGTGAAGGTCTTAAAAAGCCTGTTTTGAAGATAATAGACATAGTGCTTTGAGAATGTGTGTACTTAATTTTATTTACATGAGCAGTTCCCTTGAGCATTAGAATCAAAAGAATCCTACAAAGTTCAAAGAAGTTATCAGAGGCAAAGATGACCTTCACGTTTATTATTTACCTTTTCTTAAATTTTATTTTAAACTCACTAGGAGAAGATGCTTTCCCAGATGAAGATGAAGAGTTAATGAAAAATAAAATTAGGTAAACTCTGACCTGTCAGCATTTCTGGCTGTGTTCCCTGTGACCCTCTCTGACTGTAGAGTCTTTACAGGCAGTTGACTGCCTTTTATCAGAAACCTTCAAATAAAGAGGGCTTTTTCTACCTTAACTCTTTCACCTAACATTCAGATAACCTACTCTTCCAAATGCTATCTTGTAAAATAAAAAATACATGAGAAATTTACAATAGCAAATATTAGAATAGACACGGAGCTGAAGACATCATCTTGTGCCCCAAGATACTATTGAGAATTGTCTTCAGGGGCTGAGGATGAGGAGAGAACTAAACACATGAAAAAGGAAAACAGAGTAGCACAACATACATTTATATTAGCACATGCTCATTTCTTAAACTCATGGGGCTGGTAGAAGAATCCCATAGAGTAGAAACCTACAGTGCAGGAGAGTAAGAGTCATGGGTCCACCCTGTGCTTCATTGTCTCAGAAACAGCTGCATAGTAGACAACTGCCTGACTGTAATAGTTCTGCAGTCTGCTTACATCAGGCCAAAACAGTAGCCAAGGATCAGCTAGATATGAGAGTCTACGAAGATTCCAAGGGTTATTCCTAGTACAAGCTAAAAGGTTGTCTAAGCAGTAGACAGAGCACAACAGTAGAATATTGCTGATGTCTAATTGCAGAACAAGACAAATACAATAAGTTAGCTACTATTTATGTAAGAAAACCAAAGTACTGAAGAGAAAAAAAAAAACACTACAGAAAGCACCTAGAACATAGACAGAAGATAGCAACAAATAGCTTGTGAAAATTCTGATAGAGAAAATATGGAAGTTTGATGTATACTTTGGTATTCAAAAGGAAGAAAGAGTAGCAATGACTGTGTTATATCACTGCTGATTACTCATACATGATGAAGGGGAAAGAAAATGTTGGGTAAGTAATTATCTCTTCTTGGCTGAATCACAAGCGCTTCTTAATTTATGTAATATAGTTAGAGATCCTACCTACTGCCTGTTGTTGGCAACAGCCATGACAATCCGTCTGCAGGGACGAGTTGCACTGAGGTGGGTCTTGTTACCGATGCTGTTTGCTGCTGCTCCCTTTTCCTATTTGAGAAGAGGAAGGTGGTACCGAATTTCTTGGCGCACATATCCCTATGAAAATAAAAGTAAATATTGCTAGTTTATAATGATACTGACAGCCCTTCTGCTAGATGAAAATAAGCCCTGTGAAACAGATGGAGATGCAAATAATAAGCATTTCTCCGCAGCAGTAGTGGAGCATACAATTATCAGAAACAGACAACCAGCGGGAATGGGTTTTAGCTGTGAATGTATTTTCTAAATTAAATTTTCAAACTATTGCTATAACTTGGGCGTTGAGTAACTGCATCAGTAACTAATCCTTTATTCCCTTTGAGAAGAGTCATGTGCTTTCCCCAGCTACAGAAATCCTTCACAAATTTCTCAGAGCACGTGTGCAGTCTAAATGCTCTCTTAATGATTTAGGGGTCCAAACAAACGCCGTCCCCTTATCTTCACTGATAACTTCCAATTTTGGTGCACAGCATGTAAGTCTTAAAAGTGAATTCATTTAAGGGATTTATTCTGTATTTAGAGTACAAATGTTGCATCACTATGCCTCCTTAGGTAACCTGCTTGTGGGGATTTATTGGTATATAGCAGACAGCCTTTGCTATAAATTATTGCAGCTTAGTTGACTGCTGTGGATCAAACTTACTTTCAAGAAGCCAAATATAAGTCCAAGCTTTTCAACTTTTTCAGAATCATAGTAATGTGTATCTTCAAA
The DNA here is from genome assembly GCF_964273445.1 of Streptopelia decaocto. Classification (NCBI taxonomy): domain Eukaryota; kingdom Metazoa; phylum Chordata; class Aves; order Columbiformes; family Columbidae; genus Streptopelia; species Streptopelia decaocto. Next base: position 52,548,704 of record NC_138661.1, read on the forward strand.
TATTTTTCTCCTTTGCTATCAAAATAAGTTGCATGACTCCTAATGTTTGTATTTGGGCTCTTTTCTTTCTTTCTTTTTTTTTTTTTTTTGGTGTCAGAAGTTGATATATGCCAGAAATATTCAGAGTCCTCAATACAGATTTTGCGGTTTTCATAGGCTTTAAATTTGCCTTTCTTCTGCAAGTCTGGATTCCATTGTGCTTTGTTTCTAAAACCTTAAGAAAATGTATCTCTGACACATCCATTTTATTAGAATACGAAATGACATAAAACAGTCAGATCACAGATATCCAAATTCTGCCTGTTCAGGAGAACAGCAGATTGTTTCTCTCATGAGGACTTGTGTAATTATTCTGAATTGCTTTAAAATTTCCTTTATACATGCATAAGTCACTAGTTTTTAACTATCCATGTTTCTGTTAATGCTTACGTTTCTAGGAATACGATTGTGTTAAATTTCATTGCATCACAGTCATAAAAAGTCCTTTATCTTTGATCTTTGTTACAACAGTGACAGTTGCTTGAAGTATAAAAAGCTGAAATTAAGCAGGACCGTAATAAAGAAATATTCATGGAAAGCTGAACCAGATCGTGAGGTATGGCGTTGAAGGCACTGGCTGTTATTGTGCAGATTTAACTAACAGTTTTGTCAGAAAGCGCTAGGTGCTGAGACTGTGAAAGTCATAGCCCAAGCAGTTGTTCTCCCGTAATGTAGGTAGAACTGAGTGGTTTCCTTAGCTTAATCTACAATTAAGGAGCAATAGTGGGTCTGAGGCTAAACTCTTCAGGTACCAGATCCCGAGTAAGACCATCTCATTCCTTCTGGACTGTTCTTCTGCAAATGTCTTTTCTGTTGAAATCCTGTATGTTTTTATCTTTCTAAGTACTATTAAATCTGCAGTATTGTATCAGGCAAACCTTTTTTCTTTGTGCATATTCTCCCATCTGCTTAAAGTAGATGTGTTTATTATGAACCCATTTCCTACACAGTTTCATTACCTTTTCTGGAGAGTTCTAATAAGGCTTGCTGGCCACTCTGACCAGTCATCACACCAGGCATCTGTCTCCCTCACTGGTAGCTTTCCAGCCTTCATGTCAATCTGCTAAGAAGGAAATAATGCTTAAGTACAAAGATTCATAATTGATTACTATCTTACAGATGCTTCAGATTGAAAGTTTTGTAAGCTGCTGAACGCACCTGCTATACTGCAAATTCATCACACCGTTTATACAGCCTTTCCCACTGTCTTGCTCACTCTGCCATTGCATGTGCTGAGGCTGAATACTTACCTTCCTGTGTCTTATGTAAGGTGAAACTTTCATTTGAATGTTCATTGAGTTGAACAGTGTCTTCGAACATAATGTTTGAATTGCTGCACCCTCAACAGATTTCCATTTCTCCCCCTTTGATTATTAACCCCAGCCATTAATGTAGCGATGGGCTGTGTTTGTATTTTCTTTATACAATGATTGGCTTATAACTTAAAACCCAGTGTTATCAGTGACAACTAAGCCTGTTACTTTGTGGCTGATAAGCCAGGTTATGTCCATTTCTGTGTTTGCTCACATGGTGAAGTTTCACAGCAAAGGCAAATGCCATAATGCTGTGTGGTATCAGCAGCCGTTAAGCTTGTGTTTCTATTCAGAACACAATGTCTGCATTTAAAATCCCAATGTTGTTAGTTCTGTCTGCACACCAGAACATTACATGGTGTTCAAAGCATCCCTACCTTTATACTGACTAATCCTGTTTCTCCTCTTCCCAGCAACTCCAGGTGCTTAACATGCAACCGCATTTATCATCACAGCTACGAAGGAGGACAGTGCTATTATCTCATTTACAGATTAAGAACCTGAGGCACAATTAAGAACAATGACACACCAGAGGTCACGCAGGAAGTCTGTGGGAGAACTAGGAGCTGAAGTCTGGTCATTGAAGTCCAAGGTTAGAGACTGGAACTTTCCTCTTTGATGGAGGACTGAAAATACTTTAAAAAATTCTATATACTCACAGGAATTTGGTGCTTTCTTTCATAATTTTTTATTATTTATCAGGAAAATCTGGGTAATATACCAAGTTAAAGTCCAGCCTATTATTAATTGTTTTCTTTTTTTTTTTTTTTTTTCCTTTTGCACTAACAGCTACCCATCAAACGACTAAGTTTATTAGGCCTTAATTTTCATGTATCATTGCTTGTAATGGTAAATATCAAATCTTTCAAGTGTTTGCCTAGATTATTAACAGAAGTCAAATCACAGATGTTTTCAATGGGAAACACAGGCTAAGCCATCAGACTTTTTCTTAGAAAACACTCTCTCCTTCTCTACCCTGCCCCCAGCATTTTGGGAGTCCTAAACTACTACTGCAGGACAGACCATTGTTTTACAAGTAATATAAATAGATTAATCTGCTCTTAAACATACTCTACGCCATGTGAAAACTGGACAGGAGGGCCCTCTATATTGAAAAGACCCTGCGAAGACCATGTAGGTCGGGACTGAAAAAGATGCTGCGGTCAGATCCCCAGCTGCATCAAATTACCATATTATTACTCAGTTTATAGCAGATAAGTGAATGAGTTGTATTTTGGTTTTTGTTGCATCAAAATAAGTCACTGAATCACCCTCGCTTTAGATTATCAGTTGTCTTGTATTCAAAAATAAGATGATTTCTATAAGCTACTTCATCCTATTTCTTCCCTAGATTAAAATGTAACACTTTGATGAACAATTCTGTTGTTGCATTTATGTGATTATAAAAAGGTAACTTGTCCCATTGAGGACCAGTTGAGCTGTGACCAGCCAGTTCTGCACTGGGAACAGCCATGTGTGTCTGGGGCCAATCAATATTAAATGGACACAGCTGGAAGTAGGGACAGCAGTACAGTAAAAAGAGCCTCTCGAGTGAAAGAGGAAAAAATAAAAAGGAGCTAGAAGCTCCTCTGAGCAGAGAAAGGGATGTCTAGGGAATACCCTTCAGGGACAGTGTTCCTGTAGCAGGAGTGGTGAGAAAATAACAGCTAGCAGATGATTCTAAGGTTTCAGTCTTTGTAGATGCTTCTGGGATCTTGAGGTGAACAGCTTTACTCTTGCAGAATTAGAGGAACTGGGGGAGTAGTGAGAAGCTGTGTTGTTAAACATGGCATCTCTGCACAACTATACTGTTAGTATGTCTATACCTGTTAAGACATTTTGACCAGCATGATCAATTCTAGCCTGGAACTTAAATGGAGATTTGCCTGTTAGTCACGTAGGTATCTTAGGTTTAAAAAGGTAGCAACAAATGACTGTCTACTGCAAACTTTATCCTTCCTTACTTTATAATTTTAATCCCAGTTTCTGTGTTCTAAAAAAACTCTGAATTTCAAATGCAATCTTACTCCTCAGATAGTATCTCATCTTCTCTTTAAAAACATATGTACCCTTAAAGGAGGTTTATAGATCAGATTATTCAATTGTCATACCTGAACATGAGAGGCTTCTCATGTGAAAGACTTCCTGTGTCACAGGACATTCTGATAATAAGGTATTACCGTTCTGTGTCTTAAAATAGACCTGTAAAAATAATTTAAAAAACCCCAAACCAAAACCAACTGCGACTGTGGTTAAATGGCAAAGCTGAGCTTTGTATGGACTGCATGGACTAGCTTCCTTGTTGTTAAAGTGCCAATTATTTTTCTTTTTTTCCATCACATGACAAATATTGCTATTTCACTTTAAGTTTATTTAGAAGGAGGATTATCAATATTAAGAAAGTATTTATTATCAGAAATATCTACAAAAAATGAGATGAAAACACCTGTAGCCTATTAAGCCAGACCAGATAAACTTGATAGTTCAGCCACTAGAGGGACCTCCAGGAATATTTTATATACATATATATATGTATATATGTATATAAAATAGTAAAGGCTATTTTGCAGTACTAATGTTTTTAAGGAAAAACAATAAAAGCTTTGCAGGTCAAATGAATTGTCAGGATTTTTATATTGAGCTCTGAATCATAGCAAATACGAATTAACTCATTACGTCATAGATTTTGTCAAGAAAAAGCAACTTGTGTTCTCCTGGAGTTCGGAGGGCTGTTTCCTCTTCACTGAATCTGTGAGATTAGCACATCCACTTTCAAGAGACTTGTAATTTAGCAGTAAGGTTATACGTTGTTCTTTTGCAGAGTACAACACAAATACAGGTATGATCTTTTCAGACTTTCTGAGAATAGGATTTGGATGTGGTGCAGACAGTCTGAAATCAATAAGCTTTGTTTCTCACTGAATGGCACTTTACCAGAGCCTCTCAACTTATTTCAAATTTTAACAGCAGTTTAATAGCACAGTTAACAAATGTTTGTGCCTCAGCGTGCATGCAAGTGGTTTCTAAAAAGTAGTTATGCTATCACTTGGATCATTGGATTTGTAATTGGCAATCAATCAGGGAGATGACAAGGGTGCTCTGATGTTCCCTTTTGTACTTCTGCAATACTATAGAAGAAGTTGTGCAGTTCTTCACACAAAGTCTCAGGGATATGCAGAGCACAAATTCAACAAGCTTTAGCCTTAGGATAGCCCCTGTAAAACATGAAATCCTGCTAATGTAAGTAACTGTGCTTCTGAGACACTGAATATGAAGACGCAAAGACAAGAGTTGCAGTTAACCCACTTAGCAAAAGGTCAGCACTGGGACTAGAATTTGGCATTAAATCACAATTATGAAACAGGTTAGAATAATTTTTGCAAGATCTTAAATTATGCTCCATTGTTCAGCTTTACCTGTTAGAACGGTACTAGCAAAATGAAAACTCATTTTGTGAGATGAAAGCAACCTGAAATTCCAGTTTGGCAAAGCTCATTGTTGCACAGCTCTCCTGTGGTCTATCTACTGAGTTTTGTAGTTTCCATTTTGTTTGCACTGAGAGGTTACTTGCTGAGAAAAGGTGTAGTGGCAGGGGAGGAGACATTGCCCAGGACCTTTTCTTTCTTTTTTCTTTTTCCCTTTTTTTTTTTTTCCTTTTTTTTTCTTTGTTGTTTTGTTTGTTTGTTTTGTTTGTGGCATTAAAAAGATCTTCGCATTATTGTTTGAAAACTCTCTATTTCTGCCACAGAGTTAGTATTATATGCCTTGCACTGCACATGTATTAACCTCCCACTGAAGTTTTCTAGTGAACTACCTGCAATTAAAAGACACATTCAACCACAGTTATGCTGAACTGGCAGACTGACGACTCCTGACGTCAAAAGTGGGTTGTCAAGTGGGCCTTGCTGAAGAAGTATGATTATCTATGCCATGCCATTCCAGACATGTGAAATAGGCTATCATATGTTGCAGATTAACATGGTAGGAGGCAGGAAATGCTCCTTGACCAGGAAGAGATTTAGGGTTAATTAGTGATTTCTTTACCTGCTTTAGCTGCTAAGAGTGAAATCCTTCCTGAAATACCAGAACATCCTTTTATTAAGCACAATCCCCCTCCATAAGTAACTATGGAGCAAAAATGGGGAGGTGAGAGGGATTTCAGAATTTCAAAAGTTCCATTAATTTATTCGGAGCTTATTCAGAGGTGTTATTTGATACTGATTTTAGTCTAACAAAGAGAAGTTTTGTGACTAATGCAAGGAGAAGGATTTTCTTTTGATGCAAGAAGATGATGTAATGACCTCTTCCTTTAAAGAATGTCATTAGTCACTCTGCCCTCAGATACCTTTGCGTGTGTAAGAATATGCACACTGTATCATGTATGGCATCACGTGAGAAATCAAAAGCCTGTTGAGTCTCACATGCTTCTGAGATGAAAATATACCATATCTGTCTTAATGATGAAAACAAACACTGCAGCATTTTGTCAGCCTCTTTAATTTTATCTTTTGAAGTGAAGAAGAATCCTTCTTCAACTATTAAAATTGCTGAATGATTAACCACAGGAAAGAGCCAGGGAGGATGGGACACCACGGGCAACTGCCGCAACAGACTGGAGAGAATATGTACACTGGTGGCTACAAGTCTGTCTGACTGTCAGAAATTAGAACTGAGATCTCCTAAAGGTATGCCCTCTTAGGTTTATCAGGCTTTCACAAGTTTTAGATTTTTATTTTTTCTACTGACATTTTATTTGAGATTTGCAAGTAGGTTGGGACCAGGAAAAGCGTTGAGAGAGACGTTTCCAAGATGTGATGCACCAAAGCAGTTCAGCTACGTTTCTACTTCTCCTTTTTTCTTCTTACAGCCAGTGAACCTCTCAAGGGCTCTGCCCTGAAGTCCTGCTCCTAAACAAGTAAACGTTTTTGACCTGAATTCTTCAGAATCACTTATACCTGGAAGTTTTTGGTCAGGCAGCAACAATGGCAAATAGAACAGGCTAACACTGTAGAAAAAATCTGGATCTTTATTGACATAAACCAAAATTCGAGCTGGCAGGTACTGACCTTTCATATGAATAAATGTTCATTGACAAAAAAAATGTCTACCAAACATTTTTGCAGATATATACTTGCTCAGCCTAATTTGGAAGGTTTTAACTTTTATCTTTGGACACTTTTTTGTTGAAGACAAAGAATAGAAATATTGTCATAAATAGCAGGACTAATCCTATGGACAAATAACAAATATATATATATTTTTTTTTTTTCTTCACCTTGTAAGGTTCATGTTTAAGTTGCAAAGCAGTTAAGCATTTAAATATATGCGTGACTTCGAACACATGTAAGCAAAACAAAAAATGGCTTGTGTGCCATAAATCTAAATGCATGATCTGAACCTTTCTTGAAACTTTGCTTTAGGACTTAAACCTGAGCATTGCTAAACAGTAACATTCATTCCCATTCTTTTACCCAATATGCTTTAAAAACCTATGAAACAACTTATAAAGAGGTTATAAATGTAGAGGTAACCATGCAGTAAGATAGCATTCAAACAGATAATATTAATCAGGATTGTCAGCTGCTGGACTGAATAGCCTCCAAACTCCAGATATCTGGTGCCTGCTACTATCTTCTGCAACGTTTCTTCTCTCTAACAACCAGATTCCCGGGTTTCTTTTTGGTTTTCCAAGTCCTGTTCTTTCTGTAGAGAGTTAATTTGCCACTGAAGGCAGCATTTCAGAACAGATGAAGCTATATTGTCCAGTTTCCAGGAAACTATTTGAGTATATGGTCTGGGGCATACTTTGCCCATCAACCTGCTGTAATCTCTGTAATTCGTAAGGATGAACATGTGCTGTGCCTTTCTGTGCAGCACTTGTCCTAATTACCAGCACAGCACTGTGGTGATTTTGAATGAATGGCAAAGGTGTCACCTTCCTTAGGTTTTTTTACCCTGGTACTTCTTGATGGTGGTACTGCTTTTGTTGACTCAGAGAAAGCATAGACAGCAATGGTTAATAGATGCCTAAATTGCAGGTAGAGCAATGACACAGTAACTGCAGATCTTCCTGATCAAAGAAGCTGAAATAAATTCACTTGAAGTTGAGCTGAACTAACCTGAGGATTCTCCCTAGATGCACGGCTATGTGACCACAAGGTACTAGTGGACAAGGACAAAGTTATTACTGCACTTTATTGGGTTTTTATCTTAATGGTCAGGCTTTTGGGGCATCCTGCTGTTTCAAATGATTTACACTCTCCATATCTGGAGCTCCCGGTAGTGTGCTGCCCAAGTAGTTTGACTAGCAACACCTGTCATCAGGGAAAATCTCCTGGATTTATACATAGGAAGCATGAATATATTCAAGAGCCTGTAACAAAGTTTTTGCTTAATTTTAAAACTTAAAGGTAAGAGGGCATAAAAGCATACCAGTTGTGTATTAATAGAGTGTGATCAATTGAAAAAAAATGTAAATAAGATTACCAAGGTGTGCAATGAAAAACACGTACAGGTACTCAGAAAACTCTTCTTAATGGTAACTTCATGAATGAATGAAAACTTACATATATATCGCCATATCCCCACTGAAATAGCCAAGCCATAGTCTTCCCAGGGTTTAAAAAATTAAGCAAACTATGCTACCTCTTTACAATTTTCTTGCCTCTGCTTTGAATCATAAGGCTGCAGTTTATTTGGTCAATATGTTATTGTTGTGTTTTCAGGCTTTTCTTTGTGTATGAGGTCTAGGTGCTTAGTTGTTTTGCAGCTTTTAATAAGAATATTTCTAAAGTAATTACACATCTCTGTGAACAGAATTTTTTAATTGATATAGAATATTTCAAAAGTTATTGTCATACAGTATATCAACAATCTAGTACTTCAATACTGTGGTGTATTTACCTTCATCATTGGCAGTGTTTTAAAAATGATCTACTGACTGATTAAACTGTGAACTCTCCAGTAAAATGAATGCAACAAAATATTTGCTGTAATTCAAGAAAAATAACTCAAAAAGTAGGACAAAACAATTGTCTTTTCCTTCTTCTGAAAAAAAGTTAACATGTCCCCTACTATAGCTGGGCAGAAATGGAAGGTGGCATTTTAAAAAACAAAACAAGCAAACAAAAGCCATCCCCTAAAGTAATCTAACAGCAAACAAGATTATTTCAGTGCCACCAGAGAACCTGTGCAGCCTGTAATTGCAATGTAAGCATTAAAGACTCACAGAAAACCGAGAACACTCAGATACTTGCTGTTTGTTTGAGTCTTAGTTTCCACAGGGAAGTAATTACATAAAAGATCAAGGTGTCTCTCTATAACTGACTGCACCAATTCCAGCTTATAAACAGCAGTGCTTTAGCAGTATGAGCTTACACAATACTATGGCAGTCACAAAGTGAAAAAATAGCATGTCACGAGCATATCTGGCAGTGCATGCATAATATCAGTCATAATTTGGTACAGGATAACAGAAACACAGCCCCGAGCTGGTACAAACACTTGTGATCTACTATAGCCCGGTGGTGGGATTTTCTGAAATGCTTTACTAGTCGTGCTCCGATTAAATTACTAGAATTGGGAGCTTTACCATCAGCTTCATTGGGGTATTATCATCATACTTCAGTGTTTTATCGTGCCTCATTCCTAGAATACAAATCCTCTTAAAGACATAAAGATTTAAGACAGTACTTGCAAACTGTGAAATAACAATTGCTCATTTTGACACAGTTCTGTAAATACTCAAAGTAGACTAAATTATTATTGTTCTAAGAAACAATTCAGTGTAGCAGTTCCACCTTAATATTTAAAACCTATATCCTCTTTATCCAGCATATTTTCCTACTCTCCTCACTATGAAAGCCTAGCTACCTGGCTCCATAAACATATTCTAATACTCATCTGCCTCCTCTTCCAATTTTGGGCTCTTCCATGTATACACTTTACTTTCTGGATTATTTTCTCTTCTTCTCTCTTCTTCCACTGAAATAATTCTTCTTTTTGTAAAATGAACACGATTAATATCAAGACATGGCTACTTATGAAGGGGAAAAGCAGGAATTGCCACTACCATGTTAAAGTATTCATCTTGAAAATGTTGCAAATTACAATACAATTTTGGTAACTTAATATATATTAAAGATACTTATTCCCTGGATTCTCATCACTATGTAGTCTTCTATTTGATACTTTTATTTAGGTATGCTCTTGTCTTCACCTATGCCGGACAGATGTTTTAGCATTCAGTGACATTAACTAGTTGGGAATGATCTAATAAAATGATTTTTGTTATATAAAATAAATGTCATCCTCCATCAGTAACACATTAAAAATGGATTTTGATTATTTCTCTGACTCCAGGGAAAAGACGTTTAAATATTGCCTAAATGCTAATTTAAAATATTTTAAAATTTAAAATTTCTTTATTTATGATGATTCTTTGGAAGATTTAGCCAATATAGAGGTCTAACCCAAAACCTTATGAAAATACTTCTGACTTGAAAATCAGTTCCATATATTAGGTTATAGAATATATTTGAGACTTTTCTTGTTTCGCAGTGAAAAAATTATTGAAACAAACTTTGGTTGCTTGGAACAGTTTCTCATTGAACACCGAGGATCAAGTTTAGATCTTAACAATTTTCTTGCCTGCTTAGCCACTTAAGTACATAGTATTTCTCTCTCTCTCTCTTTTTTTTTTTTTTTTTTTTTTTAAAGAAAATTGCATAAGTAACACAGAAATTCTGTTTTCTTGGGTTCAGATGTATTGGGTTTTCTATGCTCTGTTTTGTTAATGAAGGGATAAATAACAACAGAAATGCCACAATATTTTTTAAATATTTTGCAAACAGTTTTTGAAGAACAACATAATGTACATGTTAACATACAGCCTCTTGTTTTTGCTAAACTCTGTAAATTATGTTTTCCAGCTGGCTCCAGCATAAGGTCCTGTATAACCTAGACAATATGTTGGTCTTTAAAATAAAGTGGAACACTTACTTAAAGAAGCACATTTGTTAACTTTAATATCAAGACTTTATCAGGCTAGTCCTCAAACAGTGAGCCTTCAAGGGTAGCAATGACATTCTTTCCTTCATTAGTCATTTTTCTTGCAGGCTTATTGCAAGAATGAAAAAATTCTCAAAAGAGAGAAACCTGGCTCTATTTTGACCAGATGCAGGGAAGGTTTCCTTTGAAATTCTGTTTTTATTAAGCTGGTTTGTTATTCCTGCTCTATTGGAGAGGGGAAAAGCCTGGTTAGTATGTTGTTAGTTTAGAAACAACTTTTGCAAATTCTCTTTTTAACACTTCTGGTTTTGTATTCCAAGAAGGAGCCAGATCCTTCACAGGTGTAAATTAGGACTTTCCAAGAGCCTATAGTCTTGTTTGTTTACAGTAGTGTAGGATCCTGCCCAGCTCCCCTATCATATGTGCAGCCTGACATTTGAATGGAACCGCAATTAGCAGGGTTGTTTTTGTTTAACTTTATTTAGCACCTTATCTTCCTGCAACATTCTTGTCTGAGTACCAGTATCAACCATGAACTCAACATAGCTCTTACTAGTTCTGTTCTATTTTGGGGTAGAAGGAAAAAAACCCAGCACTCCAGAGCAAAAAGCACCCTCCTCTTTTGCTCTGGGAACAGAAATTGTTAACTAATTGGTATAACAAAGGCTCTTATTACCATGACAAATCGATTCACACCACAGTTAAGTAAGGAAGTCATAACTGACTCCACTACACAGGAGTTATCCAAGCCCTCAAAATAACCCGTTATTAATGGCCAAACACACACAGCCTTCCACAAAGACAAAATGTTTTTGGTGAGAGACCCAACTTGTAGAGGATGCAAGTCTGCAGAACTGTATATTGTGTACTACAATTTGCCCAATTACTCAGCTATTTGCTCCCTTATGTTACAGTAACACCAGGGACTGCACGGCCTGTTGGCCAGGCAGTTATTATTGTTATTTCTATTAAAAAGAACCTCTTGGAGGATCCCAACTCCAGCAGAGCTCTGCTGCTCCCAGATGCCAAAATTCTGCAGAAAGAGACAGAGCAGCAGGCCCTGAAGGCTCTGGTGGTCCTAAATCTGAGGTGTGCCCCAGGAGCTCAAGCCACAGACAGGCCACAGGCCTGGGAAACACTTGCTGAAGCACTTAGTCCCCAGAGGTGCTGAGCAGGCTGAGAAGGTGGGAAAACCTGCTAGGCACCTGAGGAACTGGCAGGCTCCTTCCTGGCCCCTACCCCATCACCAGCACGCTGAGCCTCGCAAAGGCAAAAGGCCACCTCTGCGCAGCCACATTGGTGACAAGGGAACAGGTGGAAACGCTCGAGGTCAGCAAGGAGGAGGGTGGCCTGACATGGAGAGGGGGCCAAGGCTCCAGCTGGGTCTCGCTGCCCGCCTCGTGTTCTCCGGGTCCCATGGGCGGGGTCCTGCAGCAGGTGCGGCTGAGGGGACACCCGGGCTCCCTCGCTGAGGCAGCGCCGCTCCCGCCGCGCATCTCGTCGCAGCGCATCGCCTCCCGCTGGGCGGCACCGGGACTGCGGGCCGGGCCGGGCCCGCCCCCGCCGCGGCTTCCCCTCACCTTTCCCGGCCGGAGCCGCCCCCGAGGGGGCCAGGCCAGCGGCGGCGGGAGAGGGCGCCCGGCACCGGTCCGCAGCTCCCCGGGGCAGCGCAGCCCTGACACCGCCGCGCCGCCCGAGCTGCCCCAGCCATGTCCTCCAGCTCCCCCCCGGGCGAGCAGAAGAGCCGGAGCCTGGGTCGGCTGTCGCTGCCCAGGAAGGGCAGTTTGACGCTCAGCAAGAAGCCCTCGGCGCTGGAGCTGGCCGAGAACACCCCCAACGCCCACTACGCCCCGCTCTCCGACGCCCAGGGCGGGCAGCCGCCGGCGGGCAGCGCCCCGCAGCCGGAGCGGCCGCAGCGCCTCAAGAACGAGGTGGTGCTGGTGAACGCCGACTGCCCGCGGCCCCCCGTCAGCCTCGACCCCCGCTTCTCCATCTATAGCCTCCGCAAGCCCCTGCTGAGCCGCAGCCACGTCCAGGGCAGGGTCTACAACTTCTTGGAGCGGCCCACGGGCTGGAAGTGCTTCGTGTACCACTTCACCGTGTGAGTACCCGCCCCGCTCCCCGCCGGGCCCACCTGCTCCGCGCCGGGCTCCCGTTACAGCGGCTTGTCCCGTCCCTGCCCGCGCCGAGCCGCGGCTGCCCGGAGCGGGGAAGCCGTCTCCCGGTGCAGCCATCGGTGCGAGGGGCTCTCGGGGCAGCGCCTCACGCCTGCCGGCTGGCCCTGAGCGGGGAGGTGGCGGCCCCGAGCGCCGCCGTGTCCCCCTCCTCTCACGGGGCTCGTCCTCGCAGCGAAGGCGGGAGAGCGGCAGCCCCGGACCTGCCCTCGGTCGCGGTGCTTTCCGGACCAGCCCTGTGCTCAAGGCTTGAACACCTTGCAGATACAGTCTTCTGAAACGCCTTTTTTTTTTTTTCTTTTTTAACATATATAGATTCCCCCCCGCCCTTCTGTCAGGTGTGAAGCAAAACAAAAATCTCACACTCCAGGGAAAAGTTTCTCTTATTTTAAACGGAAATGCTGTATTTCAGTTCAGGAGCTCTCAAGTATATACATCAGGTAGAACAGGAGCTGCCTTCAGGCAATTTTCTTGAGAAAGTAATCATGGGAGTTGAAATAAATTCTTAATTCTGAGTGTGGAAATTAAGCACTTAACAGTGTCATCCATTGTTTAGTAATTTTTAATGCAGTGACTCCCGATTTTCTAGCTGTCTGCACAGCACCTGCTTCTGACTGAGTAGATGTGTTATCAGTGTTGCAGCCCTGTTGGAAGAGGATGAGAGACAGGTGATGCTCCTTTTTCTTGCCTCTTTTATTGCCCTCTGCTTAACTCCTTGTCTGATGGGGTTCAAACGCTATTGCTGATATTTTGAGACAGGAAGGAGGACAACAATGTTTGGAGGATGCCAAAGCTGCTTCAGTGCAGGCAAGTTGAAAACTGCTTTGGGTGTAACAGTATGGAGCACAGCATCCACCCTGACCCAGTGCATGGTAGGTCTGTGGTGTATGAGGATCTTAACAAGTGCCTCCCTCAGAAATCAGCGCTTTTCAGTCGAGTTGTTAGAAAGGCTTGCATGACCCTTGAGCAGTTTGAATATGACAAATGTAGGTAACAAGGTCAGGCGGAATTGTGGTGTCTGTTTATTATATGCATGTGCAAACACATATGTCTGTATATGTAATAACATATACGCTTATTACAACAACTAGAGTTAAAGACATTTTGTGATAAAAATCCTAAGACAAAATACTTTGTTAAAAATACTATCTGATTTTAAATTCTAATTCTAAACAACTGTTACTCTAAGTCAGTTCAGGATTGCATGCTGATATTCCACATTTGAGGAGTCTTTAGGTAGTCAGGTAAGTGGTACGCACTCTATTTTAGTGGGGGGAAAGCAGCTGTCATCTCAAATGTATTTAACTGGGAAATGACTGTGTGCAGCTGCTGAGATAATTGTGGGCTCCATTCTCTTTAGCATTATGATAGTGCCATTAGATGACAAAACAGCTAATGGCCATAATGATCAAGTGTCTAATAGTTGTGATTGCACAATGTAGAACACTTTCAGGAACAGGAGGGTTTTTTTTCCTCTAAAACGGAGTTTTAGGCAGCCATCTTTTATGGTTTCTGACCTCTCTCGGGTGTCTCAAATTATGTATATAAAGGACAGTAAATAATGTTCAATATCTTAACTAATCTTCTCTAAACCTTAACGGCGGCTCTAGGAAAATCCTTAAAAATAACTGTGAGATCCCTTTACCTACCTAAGATTCTAGCCTGAATTTTAACTTTTTTTCCCCCCAATATATATGTGAACTCATAGCCTGTCTCTCCCCCCGATACACACTTATCCATGGTGTGTTAGTCCTGGCGTTTCCCCTCTTTTTAGAAGAGCTCTTCTGATGCAATGGTGAATGATAGTGGCAGTGAATATTCTCAAGCCTCTTACTATGCATTGTGTAAATTCCTTCTCTTAAGACACTGAAGAGACAGAAAAGGCTACTAACACTCTGCTATGACTCTTGCAAGCCAATCTGCAAATACCATCTGTGTATTTTTAGGCAGCCTCACTCTAATTTCCACCAGCAGAGGGAACTGAGTCTGTACTGTCCTCAGCCATCCCAGCTTCTTATTTCTCTGGTAGATAAGCCTGCACTCTTTGTGCCTGTTAAAAAATGTTTCAGGTTACTGATCTTTGGTCCATATTTCTCCAACTCTCTTGCTTACTGAGCTCCCAAAGCAACTTCCTGGGATGCTTGCTTTCTGCTGCACCAAGGAATGCACTTCTTGAGTACAGCCCCTGCCAGCCAGATGCTGAGTTTTGGTTGATTAATAGTTGCTAGAAACCGGGAGTTTGTTACTAAAATCAACTGACAAAGCAGACAGTTTGATCCAGAGAAGCTGTTGTCTCTCAGTCTCTACTCTGGAGAAGGCATGGGACCTGATTTTTTGCAGGTGTTTTGGCAAGCATTTGGTTGCAAGTGAACTGCAGAGCTAGAAAGGACTGGAGTTGTAAGACCCTTCCCCCACCGTCATGCTTGCAGTTCTCTCCATCGAGAGGAAGTAATTTGATTATTTTGCTGTCAGCGTGCAGACATGCATAGAGAGCTAAGCTGGGTTTTACCTTGTGGTGTGCAAGGACCCTGATAGTTGTCTTTCCTACCAAAGTGAGCTTAAGAGACCAATCTTATTTGCCTGTTGCCTTTTTGCGACTCCCTCTTCTGCCTCCCTCCTGCTTTATTGGGGATTTCAGCTGCCAGGGAGGTCTCGGTCACTATCTTAAAGGTTTGGAGGGGAAAGGAAAGGGAACAGGAGTGGCGTTAAATCAGGGAAGGCATGAAGACTGAAGCTGAGTAGAGGTCCTGGCCAAGATCTAGCCCAAAGATGTGAGCAAGGAGCACTGCAGGCTTCTTAGTTTTCTATCTATTGCACTGCTCTATGTTGTGTGGGGTGTATGGCTGTGTTCTTAATTATATGCTGAGATGATTAATTTAGAAGCAACTCCTGTAATAGTAAATGTAACTTGTTCTGGACCTGTATCTCTGGCTGGTTGTTTAAACAGTGTTTATCAAGCGATAAGAGCTACATCTACTGATTGCTTGTCACACCCTTTTCCTGCTCAGGAATCTCAGTCAGTGGTATCTAGAATACTAACAGCCAAGAACTGATATTCCAAACTGATTTTCCTCAGCTTTGTATTATAATGTTTAGAAAAGGGAAGTTGAGCACTAAGCTTTAATCTACAGATTCTATGTTGCTATGCTTGTTTCATATTGTTTAGATTGCTATATGTTTTGGTGTGCAGCAAAGCCCCTTGTGTACCCTCTGATCTATTGGATGGAATCTGATTATCTACCTTGTACAGCAATGGAGGGCTGCTGTACTAGGTCAGGCCAGTGACCTATTTATGCTTCTGAATTGTTATTTCTTTCAAAAAGTAGCTGAAATACCTGTTTTCCAAGACGAAAAATGTATATTCTTTCCCTCTTGCTGATGTTTTTAGTCTTCCAGAATAATTTGATATCACAGTTGCCGATAAATCAGTTGAACTCTGTAGAGGTCTCTTCTGAGAGGTGCCTTCATTTGCTCAGACCAAACAGCAGAAACATCTCAAGTGAGCAGAATAAGAAATGAGTTATTATACCTCTTTTATACTAGATTTTTATAGGCTGTGGAAATAGTCTTTGTGGGGAGAAGGGAGGGAGAATTGGCTAATACTTTACCAGTCAAAAAAACTGCCTTAAAACTTCTAGTGGAAATGACGGAAAGTTTTATTTCAGCAACATGACTTGATATGATGCTGTATTAAATTTAATTTAAATATATGAAGTATATAGTATACATACACTTAATTCTAACAGTGCGAGTAAATTGTGCTTGATAGCTGAAGATGTACAATGCGTGGCTTCTGCAAGCACAACTGGTGGTTGCTTGGAGACTTCAATTTTGCAATAAAGAGCTTGTCCTGTGGTATGGCTGCATTTATGCCAAGGTTATGCTGGAGCCACCAAACCCCCTTGGCTGTCAGAGGTAGGAAATGACTGAGTGCCTCTGTTCTCAATGACCTTGGGAGCTAGGGCATCTTATCGCACTTATCATACTAGTGCACCTTGGGATAGTGGCTTTGAGAGGTGAAATGTTCTGTGCCCTTAATGAATCAAGTTTTCAGGCAATGTGAAGAAACAAAAGAAGCTTAAATGCTGTCCTTATAATGGCCTGAAGTCCCGAGACTCTCTCCCAGTGTTGGAAATGACTATAAAGAATAAGTGAAGTCTTCAGATATTTTCGAAAATCATTTTAGATTTAAGTGCATGAGGGAAGAGCTTCTTCTCACTCTTCTAAGTAATTTAAAGTAAAACATCTCAAAATGTGCCTGATTAAACTTAAGTTGTGAGCTTTCTGGTGATTTCTCTTGTTCTCAGTATTGCAAATGGTGGCTTCTGGCAACGTACGCTGCGTGTTGACTCCCACGTTCCTTGTGTTGGCCATTACCAGAGGGAGCAATTTGGAAACCAGTGGACCATTGGTTTGTTCTGGTATGGCAGCTCTCCTTTGTTGCCATGCAAAATAATCAGTTTCTATCTTATCATTGCATGTGTGTACCTGGTTCAATTTACTTTGCTTTTGTATGTGTTTGGTTTAATCAGCAATGGTTGTCATTGAGCTTGTTCGAATCCCAAGATGTTTATATAAGCTTGGACTGGCTGATGGTTAAGATTTGGGAGACTGGTCTCTAGAAGCAGGCAAACTCTCAGAAGCGTGGCTCAATGTGTACGCATGCAAAGATAAGAAGCAAGGGTAGATAGAATATTCCAGTTGCATGTGTATCAGGACTTACAGTAATCAATTATTAAAGGCAATGCAGTGTTTACATAGTACTGTGAGGAAGAAGCACAGCTTAAAATCCTATTTTTGTCATGTTTCCAAATGTACTGCAAACATGCTTCCAAACCTACTGGATCATACTCAGTGTATAAACTGTTGAGGAGAGAAAAAGACCCATGAAATAATTAGCGTGCGCATGTGCTCACACATGACTGTAAGTTTTCTTTCAGACTGAGTGAACTGAGTGAAAGGAGGGTCAACACATACAAAGTAGTAAGTTTTGGACACACACACTGGGATGTTTAGAGATTTTTGTGGCTTAGAGTCAGACTTTCAGGTTATTACTTCTATTTTGGAGGATTTAAATGTCGTTTTTAAAATAAGCATGACTTTTTGAAGTGGGAGAAAAGAAAAATAATTTTATCACAGTCATGTACTTTCTGCTTCAGTCAGTTGCAGGAAGACCCACGTTTATATTTTTTTGTTTTGTTGAGACAGAAGTAGTTTAGCTGACGTCAAGTTGGCCCCCCGTTTTGGCATGTTTGAGAGAGAGATTGTGCTTGTCATGTAGAGGCTGATGTGAAAAAATGTTTGTTTTATTTCCATATGACTTTTGTCTATGAGCTCCTGTTGCTTGCAGTCAGCATTTAGTACTTATTTGTATTTCTGGAGCATGGTACTGCCATACCTTTATGCTAGATACAATTGTAATAATTAAAATCTGCCACTTTGTCACGGTTTTCAAGAGCATGATGTGCTATAGCAGTGCTGTGGTTTATATAGATCTTTCAGGTCTCACACCTGCTCGAGGACTACAATTGGGAAAAATTAAGTGAAAACAAGGTGATATTTTCAGCTTCCCCCACCGGCCCACCCTGGCCCTACTCCACAGTCCAGCATTTTAATTTGCAGCAGAGGGAACATCTTCACAACCTAGCACTCCGTATCCTACAATATGCCTCATAACACTTTTATGTGAGACAAAAAGGGATTGGAAGCAAACTTTACACATTCCCAGAGAAGAGAGACCTTTTGCCTGTCTTATTATCGCAGCTGGTCATACATCTAAGACAGTGTGCTAATGCTTAGGAGTTGCTGTTGCAGGGACAGCCCTGTTTGCTCATTAGCCAGATGTTAAAGTTTTGACTCTTGGCAGATTTTGGATACAGGTGAGTTGGAGAAGTGACGTAAAGGTTTTGCTGCCCCCCTTCCCTGGTGCATGCCACTGTGCAGCCCCTTAGCTACAATATTGCGTGAAGGTGATTCTCTGAGACTTGTGTGATCGAGATAGTGTTTGGGTTGGCCAGTATGCAGCTTTCCACTCTCGCCTTGTGCTGTGTGTTCAATCTGTGACTTGACAGAAGTTTCATTTTTGCTGAGGGCTGTCGGGCTGTCCCACGCCTGATACCAGTGCAAGTCTGTGCCAGGAAGACCTCAGGAGTAACAGCCTGGTTACAGGTCAGGAGGGGTCCCCATTTCTCTCTCCCAGTGGGACAGTGGAAGTTCTCAGGATAAGAGGTGCGGATCCTAATAACTGCATAATTGACTACAAATGAAAAAAAAAAAAAAAATCCAAGTTTACTTTGTAATTGACTGTCATCAGAAGGAAAAACAATATTGGAAACCAGATCCTTTCAATGTCAACCACTAGTAGTTAATGCCTGGAAGTCACTTTGACTGGATTACCATCTTTGTATTAAATGATTGCATTAAGTGATTGCTGCAGGAAAATTATTGTGGAAGCATATTTTGATTGTTGAAGGGAAAGGAAGGTGGAAAGCTAAGTATCTTCTAATTAAAATACTTTTTGAAGGCACACAGTATGTTTAGCAATAATTAGAAAAAAATGATTTCTGTTCTGATATGCATAGCATGATATGGTCAGCTACTTGAAAAAAAACTTGTCTTGACCTGCGGTCCACAGGCAGAGAAGCTGTTTTCGGGAAGGGAGTTGTGTGGGGCAAAAAAAGACTTTGTAATTGTAGTGATGTTTAAGTTTTTGAATAACTGACAGAAGCAGAAAGCTGTAAACTTCTGAGTGCTAATGATCCACTGAGTGGAGTGGAGAAACAACTCCGTGGAATGCACACATAAAAATTATAACTATATAAAATTTTGGCAAGATTTTCTGGAGGTAAGCCTTTTCTCTTCCTGTCATCTTTCCAGTATAACTTTTCGAGTCCTCTGATGTCTGCTTTCCTCCAGGAAAAGAATTATTCTACTTTTAGAAGTTGCACATGAATGATCTTAGGAAAACCAGTAGGTGCAGTGTTCACATTTCCATATATCTGTCAAATGGTTGGTTGGGCAATTCTGGCACGCTGCCTTGCCCTGGCTTTTCACGTGCCAGGCAAAAAACGTGCAAGGCTGTGTAGATAGGCCTCTTTTAAAACTTTCATTGCGGCTGAATCACGGCTAGAGTTGAGATTCAGTTGCAGTGAACTAATTAGGCTGAGCTCCAAATGTCTGAGCACTGGATGTATTACAAACAACAATGCCAACATATGCTGTAGGGAACTATGCACAGGCACAGATCTTTGCTGACTTTAAACTTGGCAGTACCTCATTAATTTTGTGTGTTAATAGATTGTTTAATGTGCATTAGTGGCTGAACAAAAAAGCTGTGAACTCTTGCTCGTTCAGTTCCAGATGGAAAATAGGGTCTTGTTGGGGGCAAGGTGTTTTCTGCCTGACACCAAGAGGTCCAACACAAGTTTCAAATGTGCTGGAAAGTTGCCAGGTGCAAATAAGCCTGATGGATAGACTGACTTACAGAAGAAGAATGTGTAAATTAGTGAATTTTAAGGTAAGGTACTAGCTCTCCTCATACGGTCATGCTTCATCTGGCATAATCGCCTGTGAGAACCATTATAATACCAGCAGTAATAATGGGAGAGTACATATATTACAAGCTTCTACTATGGTAGTAGCTACTGTATTTTACCTCCTACCAGAAAGATATATATGTGTGTGTGTTTTGTTTGTTTGTTTGTTTTTTTAAATAAGAGGAGGAATGTTCAATGCTTTACGAGTCAAACTTAATTTTATGTATGTTTTTAGCAGTGATTTTTTTGTTTGTTTGTTTTTAAATAAGAAATTCTAAATCTACCCTAAATCAAGTAGTTTTTTTGACCAACAGCTTGTGCACACCTGGAGGACGAGAGGTCCTTGTTATGAACTTTTGCCTTGTCTGGCATGATCAGTTTTTGAGGACACATGAATTTTTGTCTTTGTCTTTTTCCCATGAATGGTACAGAATAGTAAAGTAACAGCTGTGTTCAAGTTGCTGTAAGAATTTGCACACAGTGGAAATCAGGGCCTGGGTTAATGTGTGGGTATAGTGTAAGTACTTTTTTTTTTGTTTTAACAACAAAACTGAAACAAACAGAAAACAATGACAATAAACCTCACAAAAACCAAATTTCTTAAATGACAGTTAAGACCTCTAACACCCACACTTTACAACAGAAAACTTAGAATCCAGAAAAAATTACATTAAAAAATGGGCAGGCATTGAGGAAGCCAATGACTTCTTAACGCTTAGGACAACCACTATGACAAAAGCAAGTTTTTACTCTGAACTGCCTTAACGTTTTCCCGAAACTGGATGAATCCTTTTGGAATTTAAGAGAAGCATGTGTCTATGTGTGGGACTTCATGCAAGAAATACAAAAAGCGCTAAAGCTGCAGCCTTTTGAATTTTATCCTTTTGAAAGCTATAACTACCAAAAATAGAAAATTATACTGCATATCATTAGGTTGCCTTTAGGTATTCCTAGCATTGTGCCTAGAGTGGGTCTTTCTAGTTTTTCTCATATGTTGTTCACAATCAATTTGATATTTTAATATTTTAAGAAAAATGTTAGCCAAAGCCGAAATAAACCTAGGACAAGGTTTCTGCATCTTTTAAAGTTTCTTCTGCTTCTGCAAATATTGATCCTGATCTTTGAATTTCATATTAAAGTTTTCAGTAGGAGCATAAATCTCATATGTGTTTTGCCAATGCAAATGGACTTAGGATATGTCAATTGACAATAAAATTTTGTCATATTTGTAATAGAAAACTGAAAGGTTTTACTCCTAAGTAAATATTTTGTTATAAATATTGGCTAGTGCCTACTTCAAATGAGAAATGTATCATTCTTAGTGAAGTAAGATCTTGAAATAGTAGAAAATCTGTATCTTTGTTTATCCTAACAGGTTGTGCTCTTGTTTACCATCTATTAGCTTTACTCTAACACACCGTGAATAAAATAGAGCATACCTCTTCTCTTGCAATAATAGAAAGTGTAATAAAATCATTCAATCATTTCAGTTGGAAGAAACCCTTGGGTTCATCAAGTCCAACCGTAACCTAACTCTAGCACTAAAACGTGTCCCTAAGAACCTTGTCTTTTAAACCTTTTAAACCTTTTAAACACCTCCAGGGATGGTGACTCCACCATCATTGGCTTCCCTGGGCAGCCTGTTCCAATGCCTGACAAACCTTTCCAGGAAGAATTTTTTCCTAATATCCAATCTAAACATCCCCTGGTGCAACTTGAGGCCATTTTCTCTTGTCCTATCACTTGTTACTTGGGAGAAGAGACCAACACCCTCCATGGTACAAGCTCCTTTCAGGTAGTTGTAGACAGCGATAAGATCTCTCCTCAGCCTCCTTTTCTCCAGGCTGAACAGCCCCAGGTCCCTCAGCTGCTTCTCATCAGACTTGTGCTCCAGGCCCTTTACCAGCTTTGTCACCCTCCTCTGCACTCTCTATAGTATTTCAATGTTCTTATGATGTGGGGCCCAAAACAGAACAAAGTATTCAACATTTGTTCAAGTAATGTCTGTTCTGATTCTGCAAGTAATGATCGTCATGTGTTTAACTTAACTATATAAGTAGATATTTGCTTTCCAGTGGGAGCACCTAGTAAAAATAAAAGGTAAGGACCAAGTAGTAAAGACAAAAATTTGTATATATATCTCCAAAATTAGGCCAATTAAAATTACTTGCCAGACATTGTTCACAGGATGTGTAGAACTCAGCTAAACTTATTTTATTTAAAATAAGTTGTTTTTTTTTTTTTTTCTGGTGCTAATTCTGTATGATCTTTTAACTTTGTCCATATGGCTGTTGTCTCTTGCCTGCAGTAAATATGTTAAATTATGTAATACATATACACAGATTTTTCACGATCTCACCTGTAGTTTTTTTTGGTAGATATCTAAAAATAAATGGTCCTACTCTGTCCTACTGGCATGTGTTCTACACTGGGCAAGAACACAGATTTGTCCCCTCTGTTTAGAGCAGAGTGGTCACACTTGCAATTTGCTGCTCACTGTCAGGCAGCGCTCTTGACTGGGCACAGAGGGTTGCGCTGGCTTGGACGTGTATAACTCCACTGTTCAGAAGTCACTCGTTTCCTCTGCAAATGTAGACCCTGAAGTCTTGGGGATACATTTAACTTTTTTTTTTTTTTAACTTTCAACAATATTTTTTCATTGCAATGTTAATATATAATTTTATATGAATTGGATATGGAAGAAAATTGAGTCACAGTTTGAGAACAGAATATAAATCATCCACCAGGTTACTTCCCTGGCTTCTCTTCAAAGACACCAGGTTTAATAGCAGAGGCATTGTACTGGTGGCAAAGATTATAGAGCCCTTGCTCATCCCTAGTACAACAAAGGCTGCAGTCTTTGTAGTGAAAGTGTCTTCCTTCTGCTCAGTAAGGAATTATAATACCTTCAAAGTATCTGTTCCTGCAGCAGCTATCCCCTTCCCAGCAAAACTGTGTTGTCTGAAAATGGGTTGGAATTGGTTGGGCTATTCTTTTTCGTAATAACCCTTGAGAGCACCACAGTCCAGCTAAGAGCTGAAGTAAAGGTGCCCCATCTCTTGTAAGGATGTTGACAAGTAGAGCAAAGGAGAATGCATACAGGAAACAGCTGCTGCTGCTAATCTCATGCTTACAGCCTTCAAATGTCTCTGCACAATTATCTGTGCAAGGCAATGGAGATGGGGGACAGAGACAAGAAAAAAGATCTTCCATCCTGTGGCCTCAAAATAAGAGAACACCCTGTGCGGATTGTGTTAAGAATCAGCAGTGTATGTATTCTGTAGAATGAAGACTATCTGTCCTTTACAAACTTCAGCAAATACTTAGTATTTTTTTCCTAATATTTGTCCTAAGTAGATCTAGTTGAGGTTATTTGATCTGGTTTTCTCTCCTGTCTTAGAAGACGCTGAAATGCAGTCAAACGTGACAATGAGCAAATAAATAAATGTGCATGGCTTTATCCATACTGTGAGTAAACTTCATATGATTGTATGCTGTTATCTTATCTGTGGCCCAGAAAGTATTGATAATGGATTAGCTCAGCACTTCACACAAAACAAACCTGCTCACTTGATGTTTTCTGTGTCAAGAGGTCATCCAGCTTCCTAGCGCTAAACAGAGCTCCCTCTTTTGACAGTATGTAAAGCACAGCAGGCATAGACATCTATCTTACGCAGCCATGGTAGCTGTATGCCTTTGTAGTTCTGTTCATTTGAGACGCTTCTTTGTAGCTTTTATTTACTATTATGTTGTGATCTTATTTGGACAACTATATATTTAAACTGTAAAAAATGAGAAAAAATATTCAAGAATGAGGGAGAAAACAAGGCTTTCCAATTCTGCAGGTTTTGCAGTAAATGCAAGGCCGTAGCTGTACTTGGTTAATGCTAGGCCTTCTTGGGCATGTGAATTGCTTGTTGCACTCTGATTGTAAAACCAGGTTATCTCTTGATGACTTCTGTGACAGGGTTTTTTTTTTTTTGTGTGGCTTTAATATGGAACATATATTCATCAAGTCTTACAGTAAAGTGAAATTGAGAAATTCATCATACTGAAAATGTGTTGTACTATGAAAAGAACATAATGTTAGAAATTTTCAATAGAGAGTACCTGCAAGAGTAAAGGGACAGTAGCGTATATATTTTATATAAAATACTGTCAATAATATTCAAGCAGGTTTTGATACTAGCCATTAGTGTCCACTGAGGTAGACTCCTTTTTTGGAGGAAACTTTTATATCAAATGCCTTTCTCTTCAGACAGCATTCTTTTCAGGAAAAATGCATGTGGTTTCTGTTTGTTGTTATTGAAATAAGTATGCAAAGTGGATGTGATTCTTCTCTTGAAGGATTCTGTGAGAAACTAGCAAGTAATCAAACTATTTCTAAGCACTTGGAGGAAATCAATCTCTTAGTTTATATGTCATATGTTAGGGGTCAACATGGATTGGTCAAAATACAATAATCTGTCAATTTAATTTCAGACTGTGATGGAGTAAAAAGGTTTGTGGCTAGAGGAAACCCAAATGTTGTCATATGTATAATTTATCAGATTCTTGATACTTCCCTTGTTTACTTATTAACATGGTTTGTTGATGAAATTGGTGCTCTGTGGATAGGAAATGGAAATTGTGAGTACTGTATTTCAGCAAAGGTGTAGAGCAACTGAAAAAAACCCACATGTCTGAGGGAGAATAAGAGCTGTCCAAGGACTAGAAAACATGATATTGTGATCTGAGGAACAATAGCTTAGCATAAACAACAGTGGAAGAGTAGAAGGTGGATAACTTGAAGTCTTCAAAAAAAAAAAAAAGACTGCCTTAGATAGGAGGGACAAGATCTTCATATTCATATGAATTAGTAATGATTTTAGCAGCATACTCTGAATTTCTCTTTTTGCATGGGAGGGATAATGGAGCAATGAGCTGCATTGCCTGGAAAGGCTGTAGAATCTCCTCCCTGCAAGGCTTTAAGTACAGGCCAGATGAATATTTTTCAGGGTTCACCTAGGTGTTTTTGATTTTGCTGCGGGACAGCTGTCCAGGATTCTGCACTCACACTGCAAAATTAATACCCCATTTTCCCAAAAATAAGACAGGGTCTTGTATTAATTTTTACTGCAAAACTTATTACTTTTTTACATGTATAGCTGCCTGGGCACTATTTAAATTGACTTTTTTAATGAACTGTAACTAGGGCTTATTTTGAGCATCCTCAAAATCGTGAATAATCATGTCAGGGCTTATTTTTGGAGTAGGTCTTATTTTTGGGGAAACAGGATATGTGTAGATCCTGAGAGCTGGGCAATTTTTTAACATTGAAGCACTTGAATTCTCCTGCATTTGGTGTGTGTGTGTTTGAGGTGGAGGGCTGGTGCCCTTTCTGTCCCCAGCCTTTCTGTTTCTTTCCCTGAAGTACCTTTGTTCCTTTCATGTTATAATAGTTCAATCCAAAACATGCTGTGAGTTTTTTGAGAACAGGTTTGTAAAATACACCTTCTCTGCTGTTGATGGCATCCCTGCAGGTAATCTTCTGGCCTTTGTGCTACCTGTGATGGCCGGATTTCTTTGACTCTGGGGGCTTTGGCTGGATGGATACACAAAGGCTGTGTGCTGTTTAAGTGCTTCCTCTACTGATCATTCCAATGTGATTACAGCAAGACGGAGTCAAATTTTAAGACTTCTCAATGCATTGCTGCTCTGATAACTGTTCCTTTCCTATCTGGGTAGTTCTGTCTTCCTGTTGAAACTGGCAAAGATTTTGGGGATGAAATGTTACATATTGTAGATTGTTAGTTGAATCCAACATGCCTGAATTTACAGGCTGATTTAACAGTGAGTGGCTGATGGAGATCTAGCAGTTTGCAGTGGGTGGGTGGCTCTTCTCAAATAGCTAAGAAAAGTGACAATTGTATCAGGATTTCAAAGGAAATGTCTCCTTTCCGTTTACTCTCTTGGCATCATAATCCTTAGCAGTGACAGCCTTGTTGCTGAAACCTTGCATGCTTTGAGTATCTCATGAGAAGTGGATCTATATCTTGGTCTCGCTGTGGGAAGTTTAAAGAGCATCTTGATTGTTAGAGCTCTCCTCCAGCTGGTGGCACACATGAAGTTGGGTCTACATTGTTCACTACTGTTTTCTACTTTGTTTCTTTTTCCATCTCAAAAGTAGTTTCCTAGCTTTTTGAGAAAGGGCTAGTTTATTATCCTTGATAGCAGATTTCACATGCCTGGATCTTGGACAGAGTTACCAGAAATAATTTGCTTAATTTCTGTCATTCTCCAGAGTGCTTCTGTCTCTTGTGGTGGCTGTTGTTGTTGTGCTTACTCCCACCCCTTTTCTGGTACCTGTCTTTGTAGGAGATAGACAGGCTCACAGCTGAGCAACTGTTGAATAGATTCTCCTCTACCTCAGGCTTGACAGGTTTTGTTGCAAAGTCTTTATAGTTTTGACATGAAAGGAGGTGTCAACCCATCTGGGACTTAACAGAGCTGAATGATCTCATCCACAAGTGATGGGTGATAGCTGCGCCCTTGAAAATCCCTAAGAAGGGCATTCTGTGTGTCTCAGCCTTTGAGCCTCATTTTATCAGCAGGTTATTTTATGAGCGATACTTGTTTCCTCATGGCATGTCACTATTTTTATGAGGCTCTTTTAGGCTCTCCGTTAGTCCATGAACCATCTCTAAGGTATTAACAGTAGCGATTGTGTCCTTGAAATTCAGCTGGTTAATGGGTTTGTCAAGACAGATTACCCAGCATCACGAGTTGTGTTGTAGTAGGTGAACAGGTGACAGAGTTGCTCTGTCTCTTGCTCAGTCACTAGGGTTAACTCGTGTGGTCTTTGACTCACTAGTGGCTGGTCCTTCTCCAGCTGAGGTGTACCCCCGTGCAGGAGCTGCTTTAACCAGGTACTGGCTGGTTGTCACAGAGTTGTGGTGGCATGGCACTTGTATGGTGCTCCATGGGAGATAAACTCAGGCCTTGGCAATAATCCTCAAGGTCACTTGTGTGAAGATGAAAGAGGTTGAAAAACACAGCAATCTGTCTGTGGGGTCTGAATTAAATGCAGTATGTTAAGATCTCTCATGACACTGCAGAAATGACATACCCTTCTTTTGTCAAAATTCACCAGAATTTGACATGCCCGGTTATCTTAATGTCTTCTTTTTTTGTGACCTGACAAATGGTGACCTGGAGCAGTGTCCTTACCTTTATCAAGTTCTGTGCTGTTGCAGCTCTGTTTAGAGCTTGTGTGGTACTTCACAGAGCGGTTCTCTGGTTATTGTTGATGTGAAGGACTCCAAGTTTTGCCTGTGGGTAGGACTCAGTACGTGGAAGTTGCCAATTGGAAGTGTTTATCAAGAACCATTTCTAACAATAGGTAGTAACGTTTTTCTGTTGTCAGCTGAAGGCTTCTGACATGCTGAAGTTCCACTGTGTCCACCCTCTTTCCTACTTTCCCCGCAAGAATTTGTTAGCACTGAATTCTGTATTTGATAGGGAGTTGAAAGGAAGGATAAACCTTTCATCAGATGTACTTGTGTTCTGAGTAGAGGGAATACCACATGGGCTCACTCGCAAAATACGGCAAAGCTGCAGTGTTACTCAGCTTATGGTGGGATGCCTGTATATCTACAATTGATGGATTATACACACAATTTATGTATTTCTGAAAGCTCTGGTTACTACTTAGTAACCTCTTTTCATTTCTGTGTAAATTTTGGGGACAAAAAATCCACAAATGCATGTTCTAAGTATTTTTTTAAGTAATTTTTTTTGTTCTGATTTTAAAAAGCATATAAAATGTAAGAATATTAATTCAATTTTACCTTTATGATTCCTCCTCCCCACGTGGAAACTTTATAGATGTTTTTAACTAGTGTTTGCCTATGTTCAACTGTTAATTTTATCAATGAAAACTTAGAGAGATGAAGGCAAAAATGTCATTCAGATACTTAATAAAAGAAAATTAGGTCTGTTGCAACAGCTGAATCAAGAAATAATAATGGATTTTTGGTTTGTTTTTTCCTCGGGTAAATCTCTGTGCAATAAGCTACATGACATTCCAGATTGTGTGTTTATGTATTCACCTAGACATGTGCATTTGTGTACATAACCCTGAGTGTTACCGAACTCTTTGTAAAAATCCTTATGATTGAGATGGAGGCCATAATTCTGTCCTTTAACAAATGGGAACTTTTTACAAGAGACATAAGATTTGACTCAAATATTACCCTTTTTTGGTAGTAGTTCAACTGATCTTATATATTTTAAAAGTTTAGTTATGCCTCATATTTGTTTTTATCAGTTATATCTCCTCTCTTAAAAGGGATGTTTTTACAAGCTCCTCATGTTTCGATTGCCACCTGTTTAGAGAAAAAAAATAATCAATAGAGCTTCATTTAAAGTAGCTTACTTAATGATCCAAAACTCAGTAATAGAGAGCTTGGTCCCACTTGCGGTGGGTGTGCTGGCTGCACCTGGCTTCAGGACAATTGCAGTTTCAGAAGGGAGAAAGAAAAGCAATCTTGCTGTGCTAGGAAAATAACAGCCATGTGTATCTTGGGTTTCCTCCGCCCCCCATAGCAAATGCAATCTGAGGATGCTTCTCTCTGGTTGCAAAAATGAAGTGCTCTCTGTGTTCATTGGAATGGCAGCCGCGCTCTCCCTCTCACACCACATGTTTGTTAAGCAGACTTCATTGTCATTGTGCTTTTTGTGTGGTGCCTCTTTCTGTCTTGTCCCCACCCTTCCACCCCTCTCAAATGCTCAAGCCATGTGGTGTATAGGTGAGACTTTGTATGCTACTGAATTTTAGCCACCAGTGGCTGCGGGATACCACAGCCATGGGAAAATTGTGCAGGTTTAGGACAGGAACTGAAGGCAGAAATTAAATCAATTAAAGTAAAGTGCCCCATAGGCAGCAAATGATTAACCAGAATAAAATTTGGCTGCACCATTGAGGTTAGCACCTACCTTGTAAAATAAAACTAGTATTACAAGGCATGTCTTTTAAAAGGTATTTAGTAATTGAGCTCTGCTTTGAATAAGTGGTTTTCCTAGGTAGTTAGGAGAGGCTATGGTGGTGAAAGTAGTTTCTTCACTTTTCCCTGTTCTTGCATTTATGCAAGGGAAGAATGAAGTGTGTTTTACAGGGTACTTGTAGGGAAAGTGCTGCTCTTGCAGTGCAAGGAAGATAAATAGCCATGGGAAAGCTAGACAATGTACGCTTTTGTTCCCAAAGTGTAATTGTGACGACTTTATATTAATGAGCTGAAGTAAGTTTGAATACATGGAATGAAATGGAGAAAAATAGCCTAAATACTAAGGTATAAGGACTGCCTGTAAATTTACTTCTTCCTTGCAACTCCTCAGCTTTGCTGGCTGCTTTGGGTCACTTTGTATACAGAAGAGGAGAGGAATCTGCTGGCTCTATCAACACCCCATGGACCTGAATGAAATATGCAGAGAAAGCTACAGCCAGTAAATCTCATTATCTCTAAGAAAGCTGATACTGTTCCAGGTGGTTTTAAAAGCTGTAGGTGTCTCTGCTGCTCTCCTAGAGCTAAACGTGGATTATAATTGAGCTGTGACTGCTAGATCAGGCTGGATAAAACTGCGTTGAGGATGAAGGTAGAGGGAACATATATTCAAACCCTGCACTTGTTCCAGCTGGCAGGGTGCGAGTTGGTTCTGGCCCAAAAGTCAGATAGCTGCAACAGTGTAGGGTTGCACCTGCGCTAGCAAAGCCTTGGAGAGGCAGAGCTTATTAGCACAGGCGGGCACTAACAATTCTAGCTGGTGCTGGGACCAAAGCTGGCACTGAGCTTGGCAGAGGTAGTGACTGCACCTAACTGGGTGGATGTTACTATAGCATAATCTAGGGCAGGGATCTTCACACCTGCTGTATCTTTACAGCATCTAGTACTGTGGGAGTATTCATGGCTCTAAGGTAAAGTGACAACACAAATAGGTAGAAGTCTGTACTTCTGAGTTTACCCTGCCCTGATATTACTCCCGTACCTTAGAGCACTTTGCTTGCAGTACTGTGGGCTATGTGTTAAGGCAGTGGCATCAGGGACTGGCCGACAACTGTATCACAGATAAGATCTGGTCTTTCTTCTTCCCTGACCCACAAGTTGAAGTTGTAGGTTGTTTGTTCTGGCTGTATTGAGTAACACTATCTGGCTGCTCTCTCCCCTGGCATCCAAGTCTAAAGCTGTTATCAGCACTGCTGTGGCTCTGCGAAATCACGGCGGTGTTTGATTTAGGGGGAAACTGGCAGCTCTCTGACAAGTGCTGGAATGTCCCAGTCTGTCCTTGGGGTGCTGTTGGCATCTTTCACAGCAATAAACCCCCAGTCAACAGTCCTGATCATGGGCAAACACCAGCCAAGTGCACAAAAGCGCTTATCTCCTGTTAGGCCATGCATTTATAAAAAGCAAAGTCATAAAAACCTTCAGTGGCTGGCAATTCCAGAGCTTACTGTTAGACTTGAAAAGAAGTCCTGAAGAACACAGGCTTCTTATCAATCTCAATTGCTGGGCAGTAGAGAGTTGTGGTTTGTTTAAGGTCAGCTGGTGTTGGCAACTTTGTTTCACACTGTGTATTAGAGAGATGTTTCTGGCAAGCAAAATTCTGCTGAATGTAAAATTAAATTCATTGGAAATACTTTTTCCTGAAGAACTCAGGTTGAACAATTGAATTCAACAAGTGAATAAATGCAAAGATTGACTAGAGATGCACAGTGCAAGGTTAAGATGTTGAATTTTAGTTGTTTTTTTGAACTATTCATGCTGCTAAGTTGTAATTCCTTTGCGTTGCTGCTGAAACTAAGTTCTGTATTACCTAATATTTTTACATTGTATTTTTAAGCATTGCATTAATGCTCATGCATTTACATAAAAATAGAAACTTCAAGGTTAATGTTAACTGAATGGTCTATATTCATGCCACACACTTGAAGCCCAAATTCATGCCACGTTTATGGAACTGGGCCAGAGATGAAGTCACTTTGAACAGTTACATCAACATTCATAGATGGTTTTGCCTGTGAGAGATGTCTTTACACTTTTTTTAAGTTGGCTTGCTGGGTTTGAGGAGACAGAAAATTCTACGTGGGACCTACCAGTGGATCAGTAGAAACTGGTAGATGTTCAGGTTTTTGAAATGCCAAAAAAGCATTTTAAATGCCATTAAAAGTGCATCTGTGCTAATTTTAGACAAATAGTAATAAGAAGCCCCTTTAGATTTTAGTTTGAAAATTACTCTGGAACTGCAACTTTCAAACAAGAAGCTGATACGAAAAAACTTTATGGCAGCTGCCAAGGAGCAGATTATCAACAGTTAATTAATCAGGAGTAGCTGCAATGGAAGCCACTTCTCTGATCTCAGTTCTACCCCTGAAATAGCATCTGTGCCCCAGAATAATCAGTGTGGTATGTAGGTGGGATTTTCACACATGGCTGGGGAAGATATGTTGGAATGTCTCTCACTGACTTGAAATGAGGGCTGCGTTCTCTCATTCTCTGTGGCAGTTTTGAAAGTCTTTAAATGAGACGTGACCAGAAAGAACCAATTCTAGGAGTGTGAATATGGCCGTTTACATGTAATACTACTACTTTTTTTGAGAAGGTCAAGGAAACTGGTTGTCGTGTGGGTAATTTCTTTGTAACTGTCTGTTGCAAAGAGATTTGTAGATGAATTGGGAAAGATGAAGAAAGTAACAGGTAGAACAGTCCTGTTGGCACCTAAAAGAGATGATATCACAGGCATATTTATTTTGGTGCCACATGTGTACATGTAGAGAATAGGTGCCATTACCTCTCCTACAAATGTGTATATGCCTGTTAATGTGCTGCATTTTAAGTAGCATACAAACATAATTTCTTTATTTCCTTTCTTTGTATGTATATACGTTTTCATTTGAAAGTCTTCCTTCAGCATTTCTTTTTTTTTGGTGTATGTGTCTCAACTTATTTGGACTCTTGGGAGAGCAGTTGTGTATTAGATTAGAAGAAAGCAGCAATGAGAAGCTAGAGCAGTTGTTTACTTACTGTGTTAAACTGTTCATGCTTAAAGTGGAAGGAAACTGCTTTTCCTTGTGACTGCCAGTTGCCAGGATTTGAGTGGTGGTGGTATTTTTTTTCTTCTGCATGAGGAATTTCATAGTTGAAACTGCCTTGACTTACGAAATGCTGAACTATTACTGTCTCTTTAGCTAGCTCCTGGAGAGGGACACTTCTACTGGAATAATAGGGCTGAGCTATTGCTGTCTGGCTACCTGTGTGTGATTAAACAGAAGCAGGAGGTGGAATTAGTCAGTTTTCAAATGGTCACCAGTTGAGGTCTTTGCTTAAATAGATAGGAGGTGTGTATTTTTTCAGTTCTGATTTTTCTTTTGCTGTTTCCTTGTATTTGTTAGCTTTTATCTTTCTGACATGAAATAGCAAATGTTTACCTTTCGAGCAAAATCTAAGTGTTCACAATTCTCGCCAGGGAATGGATTTGCATTTTTGTTTGGAGCAAGCAGTTCCTGTTGCTCATGAAACGGGAGTGGCTTTTTAATAAAGATGCCGGATCTTTGCTATGTAATTACCATAAAATAACCAGTACAGCAATTCTGTAGTGTCAGCAGCTTGGCAACCAAAAGCTTTCTGAACTGCTTGTAAGCTCTGGTGTTGATCTAGACTCTGAAGAGGAAGCTTTAATGCTTGATACAGGCACTGTTTCTAGATTGGAAAATCTCTCTCTAACCCAGTATGTAATACAAATGCACCTACATACCCAATCTTGTTATCAAGGAGACTTGCTGGGAGTTCAATGAATATGAGCTCTGCAGAAGGTATGGTGCATGTAGCTATGAATACCTGGGTGTATATTCTGAAGATTAATTGGCTGAATGTAGGCACATTTTGAAAGGCACCAGGTCCTTACCTTCTCAGGCCTGTGCTGCTATTAGAAGTTCTGTAATCTGTTTTGAACACAGTTGATCTTTTAAATAACTTTACTATCAGGTTGCCATCTTTTTTTTTTTCTTTCTTTCTTTTTTTGTGTGTGTGCAATGTTTTGCACCAAAGCACACTGCTTTATGATAGAGGTTGCTAGGTGCTAGGGCAAGGCAAACAATAAATAACAGGAATCATGCTGGAGTCTCCTGATGAAGTGTAGCATGGGACAGTGCTTGCTTATTTTTTGCTGGCCTCAAGCACAGCTGTCTTCTCTAAGGCTGGGACACATCCTGTTCAAAACAGTTCAGTGCATAGAATGAAAGGTGCTGTAAGCAACCAGAGGACATTAGTGGCAGGGGTTAATGAAAGGGACCATGTCTGGAGGCAGCCTAGGGATCTGAGGCCTTCATCCTGGGGAATGGGGAGCCCTGCAGCTCAGCCAGCAGGATGTGGGTTCCAGGCTACTGAATAAGTTGGTTTCTGAGTTCTGCCAGCGAGTTGTGCATGACAATGTGGTTTGCCTTTTTAAATTTATTTATTTATTTATTTATTTTTATTTTGTGGTAACTTGTATCTCAGTTTTAGTTCTCCCCTGTGAAGCTCATGCTGATTTCAGTGTGATACAATATTTGAAAAAAAAAAAAAAAAAAAAGTAATCAAAAGCCACTGTACAAGTGTTCATCCAGGGAGCACTCAAACATACTTTATCCTCTGATGGGATGCACGCTCATTTGTTTTCTGTCTTCTTGACCTGTGGTTCTTCCATGTGGGCCTGCCAAAGGCATATTTGCTCTATGATGGTATGATGCATATCTTAGCAAAAACAAGAGGAAACAGAAAGCTGAGGAGAAATGCAGAGTGAAGAAGGTGCAGAGGTTTGTTTAATACCAGCTAAAGCAGAGAAGTTAAACAGGTAAGTTTTCAGTGTGGTGGCCAAGTTAACCCAACAGGAGGGTTATCAAGTCTGGAGATCCTTGTTTGAAGAGCATTTCAAGCTCTCTCAAATATTGTTGGCCACATAACTGCAGTAACACATGTGGGGGGTACTTGTTTATCCCTGTTCCTTTACCACCCTGATGTGTGTTTCCACAGCATAGAAAGTCTATTCTAGTGTGTGGCTAGGGGCTGAGGCAAGGGTGTAAAGGCTTGGAAAGTCTCTTTTGTGTTTGCTCAGTGGAGCTACCACACCTGAAGACTGCTGTCTGCATTCTTTCATAATCCTCTAGCACTTGAGCCATTTAAAAGCTGTGATTTCAGGTGTGTGACAAAGGCTTTTGTAAATCCACTGTTACTGTAGTTTTCAGGCAGCAACCATCTCTCTGGTAAGTCTAAAGCTTCAGTTAATAAGAGGCCCCAAAAATCAAACTAACCCCTCCTCCAAGAAGAATGTTCTGCCAGGGTTAAACTTAAGGAAGCTCAGAACCCATCATTAATTTTTGCTTATATGTTCTCTCAGATCTCTTTAAAACATCCGTGTCCCTGTAGTACAGCGACTGTTTATTTACATGGTGGTGATTTGGTATTGTGTATATAGTGCAGCAGGGTGTCTGTATTGTGTATTTAGAAGCCAGCATGAGTAGGCATATGACTAACTTCTTGCTGGCTGCCACAGAGTTTCTTTAACCCAACTTGAATTCAGTGCTGTAAATTGCTATGCTATTGCCAAATAGATTTGCATATGCGTGCAACTTTGAGTTAATTGTGGTGAAATTCTTAATAAGGTTGATCATGGTAATATTCCATTCTTTTCCATTACAGATATTTGCAAGCATCCTAAGCTAAAATATACTTTGCTGTCTGTATCACTGCACCTTAAAATCCACAGGCATCTTTATTCCAAATTCTTAAGCTACTTGACTGGGAACTGTAATTCTCACTTGTGGATCATTGCAGTGCTATATTGCGGTTGCAGAGCCTCAGCCTAAAACATCTGTTGGTGTATGAACCTCTTAACCACTGGTAGCACTATCATCATTTCCTCCAGTGTGTAAACAGTGTTTGAGTCCCTGTGTGAACCTATCCTTTGCTTTGTTTGAAAGAAAGAGCCCAGAAACAGAAGAAAACAATGTGCTTCCTTTTGGGTCAAACTAAAAATGATTTTGGAACTCAGAATGTATATGTTGTACTGTTAACTCAGCTTTCCAAATGTTTTATTTGGGAACATGTCAGCTGAGGCAGAGATCAGATCCAGAAATTTGTTGTTCTCAAGGCTGTATCCTTTGTGATGCCCCATGCAAACAGGGACCAGGGAACCACGCTGGCCAGTCATTCAGTTTCTGGTCTGCTTTTGGATCAGCAAAGCTTCAAGTGGCACTAACAAATCAACTTTTGGTGATTTCATTTGCTACAGGAATCTATACTTCTGTATCTAGAGTATAAATAATACATTGTGGGTAATGGACAGATTTTTATTTTTATTTTTTTATTTATTTATGAGCTGTGGGTACCATTTTGGTTGCTGCTTAGAAAAATCTTGTTCTGCTGGCAATTAAAGGGATCTGCACACTTAGGAGTTTGAAAAAAAAAAAAAAAAAAACCAACCCATCCTGAGTGATTTAAAATGAAACAAACCTAAAATACTGAAGAACCTAACCAAACCAACAACAAGCCAACCCCTTACAAATCTCACTTTTGTATTCACTGCTCAGTGTTAGAGCTGATACAGGAAAGTACCTATATGTTAGTTATGAATGAATTATGAATGGGATGTACTTTCATTTGTTTTCTGTCTTCTTGACCTGTGGTTCTTCCATGTGGGCCTGCCAAAGACATGTTTGCTCTATGATGGTATGATGCATATCTTAGCAAAAACAAGAGGAAACAGAAAGCTGAGGAGAAATGCAGAGTGAAGAAGGTGCAGAGGTTTGTTTAATACCAGCTAAAGCAGAGAAGTTAAACAGGTAAGTTTTCAGTGTGGTGGCAGAGTTA
Source organism: Streptopelia decaocto (assembly GCF_964273445.1). Lineage (NCBI taxonomy): Eukaryota > Metazoa > Chordata > Aves > Columbiformes > Columbidae > Streptopelia > Streptopelia decaocto. The sequence continues at coordinate 52,584,652 of NC_138661.1, forward strand.
TGAGTTCTCCAGTGCATATACTAATATTCTGTTATTACCACATATTGATTTTTCTTGCCAGGCTGCCTGGGGATTCAAATCATTAATGTTGTTGATTTAAAATGCGACAGTTAAGATGTTGGAAGTTACGTGTCATTGCTTCATCTTCAGGCTTAATTGATTTTTCCCATTTGTTTGGGGTGATTGGAAACAGTTATGTTTAAATCTAGTTTCAAGGTCTACAATTGCTGAGGTGACACAGTTGGAGGGAGGAAGAACATTTATGTTGAAATAATCTAGGCTGAATAGCTGAACACCTTATTGAGTCTTCTGTAAACGAGATAGTTGCTGGTGGTGAAAACTGACTCAAAATGTTGGAAAGCATTTTTTGTTTTATTTCTCTAAAGCAAGGTAAAACCAGGGCCAGCTAACTAAATTATGTCTGGCCTACATTTTGTTCTCCATTTTCAGTGTCAATTTTTCTTTTGGGGGAGAATAGAAGGGAAGGCAAGTAGAAATGCCAGCAGCCTGTGTCTCGCGGTCAGATCTCTAAGAACAATATGCTCAGTTCAAGCAATCGTGAACTTTTCCCTATATTAATTAAGCAAGCGACATTTGTAAAAGGAGGATTGAAAAAAATATTAAGAACTCAAAACTTCCCAAACTGTTTCATAAGATGACTGAAATTATAAGATAACAGAAGTATATCTTAAGACTCCTCAAACCAGACAAATGAGAAATTAATTAGTGCTTAATGATTAATTAAAGCCCTAATTTGGAATGAGAAACTTTTTTTCTTCAGCACTGTCAATTTAACCTGAAAATAAATGCATGCTAATTATTGGAAATTCAAAGGAAAATTGTTCAAAAGCATGAACAAAGTGAAAATCATCCTTAGGTAAGTTGTACGCACTTGTGTTCCTCTCTTTGATTGTGTCTTTCAGCTAATGAACAAACAAGGAAACAAAAACAAATCCTCAAGAAAGTCTAAAAACTATAGAAAGACTTTTTTCTAGTTGTGGTTTGGTTGTTTTTTTTATTAGTAATTCGGAACATTTTTGAGGGGAGTTCACAGATGATCAGTTCCTTGTAGCTTCTTGAAAGAAATGGCATGTCAAATGTGTTCTTCCCAAGGCTACCTTATTGTTCAAGTCCCTCGTTATGCCTTTCACCCTGTGATGCCTTGAAGAGGACTTGATGATGTGTGGAAGTCCCACCAGTCAACACCAAATGTTGTGGTGTTGCTTTTCAATCCCCTACCTGCCTCTTTTTTTGCAGTTGTGTTTCTTTTCTTAGTGTCCGGAGTTCCTCAGAGGAGGGAATCTTTCTAATTCTGGATGCGGTTGTTGGATGTCTAGTTCAGTGGAGTCCCTGTGCCTTCCTTATTGTCTTCTACAGTTGCAAGTAATTTATCGTAGTTAATAAGTGTATTTTCAAATGAAAGTAACAATGAGATGGTGTGTTGGAAAAGCAGCTACATGAGAAACTGATAAGCTTTCTTTCAAAAAGATTATTTCTTCTGCTTGATTTGACGTATCTGTTGTTCAGGATAAGCTGTTCATAACACCTTTTGTTTAACAAGTGTGATGCAGAAATGACAATGAACAGTAGCCTGAATTATTCATCTTGAGCTGTGCTAAACAAAATATTCCAGGAATGAGGGAAAAATGCAGTGCGTGCAGATGACAGTCACACTTTTAAAGTTTCAGATGTCCTTTTTCTGCTTTTCTGCTGTGGTGGCTTCTAGGGGCATTGATTGTTTGCAGCTTTGTAGTACAGAGGAAAATCAGGCAAAAGGTGTCTAAGAACACTCAGAACTAGCTGCCATTTCTGGCAAAGCAAACCGTATTAATAAGCTTGGCACTTGTCTTTGTATGGGTGTATTTTATTGTTTCTACGTGTGCATTTGATTACCCAGAAGACCTTTAGTTTCCTGACCTCTCAAGGTGGAAAACTGCAACAGTTATAACCATCAGTGCAATGAGACATGCAAACAGTGACCTTGAATGTGTTGGACTTGGTTCCTTGCCTTATTTGGGAACTGCTGGTAAAAAGCCATTCAGATAAAACACAAGTTCGAAAGCACCACCTTAATAACAGCAGCATAGTGGTCTAGGGCAAACAATGTCCGAGCTGCACTTCAAGTATTTATGGTTAATGAGTTAATTAACGTTGAAAATCTTTTGCAGAAGAACAAAGGACACTTGCGTCAAGAGTTCCTATGTTGTGTATTTAAATGGTGTTAGGAAGAACTCTTGTGTGTGAACAATAGCACATGATGATAGAACAGGTTGTTCATCTGGTGTGTGCTCATCTGAACTGGGTAGTTATTGAGTGCCATCAGTGTACCCAGGAGGAATAAATACATGTGGCTATTCAGCAAATGGATGTGCTCTTGCATTACACTGCTCTGTGGGGCTTGGAGGGTTTTTTCCTTTTGCCCCGTCAGCATGGGGTGCCCTTGGCTGTTTGCCACTTGTATCTGCAACCCTGAGAGCCCACTACAGGTGCCAGTGTTCAGTGCAGTAATCCATGGTTGCTGTCATCTTCAGTCTGTGACTATTTGAGGCCGTTCTTCCCTGAGCCAGTGTGCATGCAGGGCTGGTGCAGCTGATCAACTGTGTAAGAGAGGAACTCGCTTTGAAATGATGAATTTGGTTGAGCATTTGATTATCCATTTCACCTGGAATCAAAAGAGCAATTAAGTTACTTTGAGAGACTCAATAAACAGCAGCAAGCGAAAGAGGCAAAACTAAATGAATTATTTTTGATTGCCCGAAAGTTCCATTAATTCCTCAGATATACTGGATATTGTTTCCAGAGAGATCAAAACATGAACATTTGAGGACACCACCTAGGACTAGATCTGCATATATTTTTTTTTAACCTGACTTGAAGACTTCCTAACTCTAAAAAATACGGTTAGAGAGCTAATTAAAATTCAGACCACACTGCAAACCTCCAAAATTATTACTAACCATTTTCCTCTAAAGTCAAGACAGTGACAGGATTTAGATCCCACAGCTTTTTGGAAAATGGCCAAATCTCTTGGGTAGGATTTGATCACAGTGTAAGGTGACCTCAAAGCATGTCAGAGGCCATCCTTGGAAGCTTCCGGTTTCAGACCTTTTGGTAACTTCTGCTGCTAAAGGAGTGTGTGTTCGAATATTTGTGACCTGACACTATCCAGGCTGATCTTCTCTGGAAGAATAACTGGTAGTTAGGAAATTCTTGATGCAGTTTTTTTTAACCCTTGCATGTTACCTTGCAAGTCTGTCCTGTTTACCCTCAAGGCACTTTGTAAGGCCTGCTGGTTGAAACACATTAAGTTGACTCTCTTTTCTTTGGTCTGAAGTGAGGTTTAATTTTTAAGCATACTTTTTTTTTTTTTTTTTTACCCTTTTATTTTTTTACTTTTAAACTTCAGTGTAGCAGCTGTTGTGATGGTTTGCCATCAACAAATGATGCTTTTCTTAAGAAAAATATTGAGCCATTTCCTACAAAATGACTGCATATTTTTTCTTTTCTGGTCTCTATGAGGGCTGACAAATACTGTGTCACACAGGCAGGACAGGGGAGTGACTGTGACTTCCTGCTATATTTGTGTTGGTCTTGTGGACAAAGGTAAAAGCACCGATGGCTTTATTCTTATACTAAATCTAATGGACTCATTCATGCAGGGATTTTTCTGCTAGTGGAAACAAAGTTCACTCTTCCAACTCTCAAAACCTGTGGAAAAAGAATGTTAGGATTTTTGTGGAACTCCCAATAGCATCATCAGTCTTGCACCATGAATCCTCTGTCTTTTATCCTAAAAAAGTTTAGAAGTTACAAAATGCCAGCAGGCTTATTCCAGGCAGACAGTATTACTGATAGTGTGATGGCTGGTAAGTTACTCTTATAATAGTATTCCTCCAAGTCTCTGATTTGAAGGGAGTAGCTGTTGCATCTTTCTCCCTGATTTTTTGGGTTTGTGGAGTTCTGTTGTTCACCATATCACCCCAGAGATATGAAAGAACAGGAGTTCTTATTTTTGGAAATAAGTGTGTTAAGTGGGACTGGCTGGAGAAGGATGAGTCAGGGGCTGTCTGTCTTAGCATGGAAAATTTTTACCTCTCACTTAAATATTCCTCTGAACTATATCAAACCAGAGAAGGATGTTCAAGTCTATTCTGGGTCAAAGCCCAGGAAACTTGTGAATCTTTTTTGCTGAATTCCTTTAGAAAGTATGCTGTGAACTTTATATCCTGAAGAGTCAATTTCCAGATGGTTTCAGGCAGATGAATCTTGTGATGCAAGGGATTTCCTTTTTCCTGATTGCTCTGTTGTTGGCTTCTTGCCCTTGTGTCTGTGGCTCAGTGGATGTAGCTTTCGTGGATGAACTTCCAGTATTAGCTACAGCAAGACACAGAAATAGTGGTGTAGGCTGTGACTTTTTCAGCTCTAGCTGTTGCATCTCTGCTGTATGCTTTTTTGGCTGTTTTGAAGATGGGTGCAACATTACCCATCTCCGGTTGTCAGGGGCCTCTACCCCACCTATATTGCCCTCAGAGCGATGAATCACAGTGAATTATTTGCACCCTCAGACACAACATGTCTGGTCCCATGGCCTTGTATAGGAAGAGTTCTCTCAAGTCATCCCTACCTCAATCCAGATTTCTTCCTGGTAGTTTATGTTCTCCTTGAACCTTGCATCTAAGCAGAGAGGTCAGGGAGACCTTGCTGGTGGAGTCTGAGTCACAGAGGGCATTGAGTTCCTTAGCTGTATCTGTCTCTACTGATGCTAAACAACCCACTCCATTCAGCAATAAGCTTGTATTTCTCTTGTTTAGTCTTTTACTACTAATGTCAATGTAGGGGCTCTTCTGGATGCCCTTGATGTTGCATCCAAGTGCCAACTCCAGCCAAGCTTTGAGAGCCTATGGCACCTGGTATTCATAAGCCGCATCCCATCCAAGCAGTAGCTGGCCCTGACCCTGTTTAGTTTCCAAGATGGCTAATATTGAGTGTGTTCAGTGTCATGTGGTGATGTGATGATAGACCACAAGAGTTGAAACTTTAAGAACATTCTACAGTTTCAGAGAGTAAGATAATCCCTCAGCCTCTAAAGGAAATGAGTTATGAAATGTGTGTGCCTGCATATGGGCATCCTGTGGTTTCCCTTTCAGGTTCTGTGCAGTGCAGTTCCTGCAACAAGCTCTCTTTCAGCTTCTGAGACTGGAGATGTGTAGCTGAGGAAAGATAAATTTTGACTTGCAACATTGAACCATAAACACTGGTTCATGGAATTGAGATGAGTTGACTTTACCATAATTTGATTTTAGAGATGTACAGTAATTTGCTATAAAGCTTAATCTTTAATGGAATAAATGGTATGGCTAAAGTCTTTAATCTGTGCTTAAACACACAATGAATCTAAGCCTTAAACTTCAGAGTGAAAACAAGACAGTGGCTAATTATTGTGTTGGTACTGCATGATGTTATAACAACTTATAATGCTGTATTATCATACACTGAAATGACTGCAAGTCAGCCACTCTCTTTTTCTCTCTGCATGGTGTGCACAAATACTGACAAATCTGTATTGGTTTTGCTTTGGATTAGAGATGGCTTTATTGTTGGCTTGGGTAAAATACATGAAGTTGCTGCCTTAGTTTCTCTTCTTCTTCGTTCCTCTCCTCCTGAAATAAAATCAGAACCCCCAAATCTTCCTGTCATTTACTTGAGGTGAAATACCTTTTGTATTTCACACGTTCCCTTGATTTCTTGTGTACCTGATACAGCTTTGAATATCTTGGCACTCTGTATCTCTCTGATGGGCTTGACCACTGCTCAAAATGCTCGTTTCCCCATCGCCTGGTTCTACAGCCTGTTACAGTGTTAACGAGGCCAGAAGGAAACACTGGAAAACTTGTCCATCATAACATTTGAAAGGTCTTGAAGGTTTAAAAAAAAAAAAATGAAAACCCCAAAGGATGTGGCCTGCCTTATAACAGGTAGAAGTTAGTTTATCCCAATACAGAATACTCATGCAAGGACTTGTCTTGCTGCAGAGACTGAGTGGTGCAAAGGGATCTGTGTCTGTTCCTATTGCAGTGGTGGGACCCAGTCTCTCTGTAAGCAGAGATTTCTTTTTTGCTTACACAAAACCCTGAACCAAACAATGGACTTGAGCAGTGTGTGTGCAAAATTAATGCACCCTTGGTATTTGGGAGGTTAATGGAATGGAAAGGACTTATTCAGAGAACAGTGTGTTTCACCCCTTTGTTAGCTAAATCTCAAAATATTTAGTAAGCAAAAATCACCTGGCTACATAGCTGCACAGTCATCTTTCCAAATATTGACAGGAAACACTGGTTATTCCCTAATGCTCAAGCCTGTAACACGGGTTTTACCTTAAACATAAATTCTTAAGTATTTGCATACATCTATACATTGAGCATTTTCTAGTAGAAGATGCAAGGAGAGATACAGCCTTCTGTGTCCCTTTTGGCACAGAAAACTCATCTAAGTGAATATCTTCTTGTATTTCAGTTACTACTTTGTTTTATCTTTGACAAATGCAGCCTTGCTCTGCTTGTAAACAGACATGATGCTGCTGTAAAGCACTTTTTTCCTTTTACTAAATTGGACATTTTGCCCTTTCACTCTTTTGTTAGCATCACCAGTGGTCTCTCCCTTCCAGTTTGTCTCAGATATAAGCTATAGGACTTCAGTTTTCAAGGCCTTCAGCTTATCCACTCCGTATCATCTTCTCAATGTTGTAAGACCACTAAGGGACTTTAATCAACTTTTGCTTTCTGCTTGCTTTTGAGTGAAATTATCAAGCAAATACTTTCTCTCCGTGCTTACAAGTGACCGTCTGTAATCCTCCTTCAAAAGATGCAAATTTCTTGTTATTTAAACACGTACATAGCTTGTCAAGTTTCTTCTTAGCTGTCATGACAATGTATTATAGTTCAGCAATCTCTGATGGGAGACCACAGCCTATAATCAGTGTTCCATTGTGGGGAGTGTCAGTGGTGTTCATTGTAGGAAAGAAAAACACAGAGAGAGATGTTGAAAATGAGGATGGGAATCCTTGGTGTGGCCAAGGTAGTTTCAGTCCCTACGTCCCCACATCCTCCATATGCCCCACCCCCAAGGCAGGGTGTCTCTCCTTTGCTGAGGGGGTTGCCCTCCATACATGGAGCCTTTCCCTACAAGATAAAGAGGAGAGGGTACCAGGGATACGTGATGACTGGATCAGGGTCTAGAGGGTGATCCCAGTTCTCTTGACATTGCTGACCAGCAGGGTGCTCAGCATAGGTCACTGAGGTAGGTGGACAACAAGCTGGTGGGTGTGCTGGACTTGTTGGGGTGCAGGTGCCTTTGTTCCTGCTGAGCTGGCGAGAAACATCTCCTGCCATCTCTGTGCCCAGGCTCGGTGGTGCCTGCACTGGAACTGGGCAATGGCTGGGGGTGCTAACTTAAATGTAAGCCCCACCGGGCAAAGACAGGAGGCTGCTGTCCCCTACCTGCTTGCTTCTGCTGTAAAGAGCTGGCCCAGCCAGGATGTGAAATCTTAACTGTGAACTCACTGTTAGAAGCCAGGTCCTTGGGGATCTATCTTTGGCTCTGCATTAGACTTGGTATATGACCTTGTGTAAGTCACTTATCTCTCTGCTGTTCATTTTTCTTTGCTAACAAAAGACAATAATTGCTACATAGGTCACTGCAGTGGAAGTTTGCATACGCTTAGGAGGTAGCTATCATCCTCTTTTTTTTTTTTTTTTTTTCCCTTCAGTCTTAACCTGACCAAAGAATGTGTTCTGTGCCCGCATACTTGCCAGTGTGCTTTCAGTAAAGGTCAGTCTGTAAGAGCAAGGGAACCACCGGAGATCAGGAAATATATTGGGGTAGAAGTTACAGATAACTTTAATTTCTTGGTTTCTAATATGTTTTTGAAGACTTTAATGCATGACTAGTTGATAGCTGGTGAATAAGAAGGTAGTGGAGTTTTAGGAAAAACTAGAGTAAGAGAACTAGTTACTATTGAATTTCTTTAACATGCTAAGGAAGGCAGGCCATGGAATGGGAGATCTCTTAATGTGAATTAATTTACCTAGAACTAGACCTAGCTTTTGTCACAGTGTGTATTGCAAAGTGTGGAAAAGATGGCCATCTTTAATTTATGTTAATTGCTTTGGTAGCTCTGAGGTTCTCTACAATCATTAGTGTATGTATATTTACTACTGACAGTGAGGTGAGCTGTAAATGGCTCTTTATTAATAGATTCTTCCACTTTTACTGAACAACAGGCTGATTGTTAATGGTAAAACCACAGTTTTCTTCCAAGCCTCATCATAGTGCAGAAAGAGTAATGCAAGTAGTGGTGGCTATAACGTCAACAGGAATACCAGGCTGAGTAAACATAAAAAAAACAAAAAACAAAACCACCACCACCAAAATAATTAAAAAACCCACCACAGCTTTCCGAGACTTCTAAAGCTTTTGATGGACAGTGTTTTAGCTGATGCAATGCAGTGATTGCCTCTGTACAGTGTTCTTGTTTACCCTGTGACAGACTTGTCTGCCTAAAGGACATATAGGTGATGAACCAGACAATATGCTGCTCTTTATCCAACTGTCATGTTAAAGAATAAAAAAGAAAAAACAAGAACACCACCACCACCCAAAAACCAAAACATTGGAACCTTCTTTAATATTTTTATTTTCTTAGACAGCAAGTTCATCAATCAGCACTGTTGCGTTGGGGCCAAGTGTGCCTTCCTGAACACGGAGGAAGGCCAGTTCTGGTTTCAGCTGTGATTAATGAAACGAATTTTTAAGGAAGACATTTTAATGAGAGACCTGAAAGTCCCATTTCAGAATGCAGTAACTTCTAACCAGAATGCATTGCTTTTGAGCATGTGCCGTTTAGATGTTCTTGTTAGATAAACCATTTCTAAGTTTTTGAAAAGGGCTTAGACACAACTAACCTTGGAAGTGTGTGAGTAATGACATGTAATGAAATATGTGCTGTACCCACTTTCTGACCCATTATTACTGGAAAATGTCAGCCTAAAATACTTTCTACAATGACTTGAAGTTTTTTAATCACAATGGAAGAAGCTTTTGAAAAGCTGTAACAATGTGGTTTTTGTCACATTGAAATGATACTTAATGGCTTATGGGAGGTAGGATCGGAATATCCATTAAAAATAATTCAATTTAAAAGTATTTGTCTCAAAAGAAAACTTAACGTCAATAACTCTCATTTTTCTCTGAAAAGAGAAATTTCAGTTTTTATGGAAAAAAAAGAAGGGGAAAAAGGCTTTTTTTTTCATACAATTAATGGCTTGTCTTTTATTGCCTAAGTCAGAAAGAGAGAAGGCTAAAAAAATAGAAACAATGTGCTTAGAAAATTTAAGTTTGAAAAATACGTGTCCATTTAAGTGAGCACAGCTTTTGACCAGATCTGATTTTATGTATTAATTTATATTCTTAAAAAATAAATACATAAAGAAAATAAAGCTTTCACTCATTTTAATAGAGCAAAGGTGCCTTCTCAAATGCATCAGTACCAGCAGAGCAAACTGGAGTTGTGGCTCCAGGCAGTCTTTGCAGTGAGCACAGAAAACCACTGGAAGTGGTGCTGGTTGTCCATGTGCTGTTCGGAGAAAGCTTGCTGCTGCTTTGAGGCCATCTGCTGGAGTCTTCCCTCAGAAGCCCGTGTCAGTCCCGACAGAGAGGTTTGATTTTTTTTTTTTTTCTTCACTGAGCCATTTTTTGACTTACAAACGCTTGACTTCTGATGCTTTGCATCCCCAAACTGTTCCTGTTCTTCTGTCCGTTAGTTGTGACAGGGAACAGCAAGGATTTAGCTGACAATTTACCTTTATATAAAGGAGTCAGTCTTCAAAAATAAAAAAAATCTTTTGAATAGGGACTTATTGGTTAAAAAGGAGTCAGTTTCTGGAAGCTTTTCTCTGGGAGTGACAATATTATTTTAACTCATGCTTAAGTGGCTGAGGTGGATGAGAAACACGTCTCTGTGCCAACTTGAGCATGGTATAAAAACTTCACAGAATCACAGAATCACAGAATCGACTGGGTTGGAAAAGACCTCAGAGATCATCGAGTCCAACCCTTGGTCCAACTCTAGTCCGTTTATTAGATCATGGCACTAAGTGCCATGTCCAATCTCAGTTTAAAAACCTCCAGGGACGGCGAGTCCACCACCTCCCTGGGCAGGCCATTCCAATGCCTGACCACTCTCTCTGTAAAGAATTTCTTTCTAATATACAGCCTAAATTTCCCCTGGCAGAGTTTAAGCCCATGCCCCCTTGTCCTATTGCTAACTGCCTGGGAGAAGAGACCAATCCCCACCTGGCTATAACTTCCCTTCAGGTAGTTATAGAGAGTGATGAGGTCACCTCTAAGCCTCCTCTTCTCTAGACTAAACAACCCCAGCTCCCTCAGCCTCTCCCCATAGGTCTTATGCTCAAGTCCCTTCACCAGTCTTGTTGCTCTTCTCTGGACTCGCTCCAGCACTTCAATGTCTTTCCTGAACTGAGGGGCCCAGAACTGAACACAATACTCCAGGTGTGGCCTCACCAATGCAGAGTACAGGGGAAGGATCACTTCCCTTGTCCTGCTGACCACGCTATTTTTGATACAGGACAGGATACCATTGACCTTCTTGGCCACCTGGGCACACTGATGGCTCATGTTGAGCTTCCTGTCAGTTAGTACCCCCAGGTCCCTTTCTGTCTGACTGCTCTCCAGCCACTCTGCGCCCAGCCTGTAGCGCTGCAGGGGGTTGTTGTGACCAAAGTGCAGCACCCGGCACTTGGCCTTATTGAACTTCATCCCATTGGAATCAGCCCATTTTTCCAGTCTGTCCAGATCCCTCTGCAGAGCCCTCCTGCCTTCCAGCAGGTCGACACTCCCTCCCAACTTGGTGTCATCAGCAAATTTGCTGATGATGGTCTCAATCCCTTCATCTAAATCATCAATAAAGATGTTAAATAGGACTGGACCCAACACCGACCCCTGGGGAACACCACTAGTGACTGGCCGCCAGCTAGATGCAGCCCCATTCACCAGCACTCTCTGGGCCCGGCCCTCCAGCCAGTTCTTAACCCAGCATAAAGTACGCTTGTCCAAGCCATGGGCTACCAGCTTTTGCAGGAGTATATTATGGGAGACAGTGTCAAAGGTCTTGCGAAAGTCCAGATAGACCACATCCACAGCTTTCCCCTCATCCACCAGGTGAGTCACCTGATCATAAAAGGAGATCAGGTTGGTCAGACAGGACCTGCCTCTCCTAAACCCATGCTGGCTGGGTCTGATCCCTTGTCCATCCTGAAGGTGCTGTGTGATTCCATTCAGGATGATCTGCTCCATAACCCTGCCAGGCACTGAGGTCAGGCTGACAGGCCTGTAGTTGCCAGGGTCAGCTTTGCAGCCCTTTTTGTGGACTGGGGTAACATTGGCCAATTTCCAATCATATGGGACCTCCCCAGTGAGCCAGGACTGTTGGAAGATGATGGAGAGAGGCTTGGCAAGTTCTTCTGCTAGCTCCCTCATCACCCTAGGATGGATCCCATCTGGTCCCATAGACTTGTGAGGATCCAGATGGCTCAGTAAATCACCAACTATTTCCTCCTGGAATACAAGGGGCCTATTTGGGTTCCTATCTCTGTCAACCACCTCCAGACATGAGTTGTCCTGAGGGCCACCTGTCTTACTGGTAAAAACTGAGGCAAAGTAGGTATTAAGTACCTCAGCTTTCTCCTCATCTTTGTTAACTATATTTCCCTCAGAGTCCAACAGAGAATGGAGATTTTCCTTGCCCCTCCTTTTGTTGTTAACATATTTGAAGAAGGACTTTTTATTATCCCTGACAGAATTGGCCAAATTAACTTCAAATTGCACTTTTGTTTCCCTGATTTTTTTTCTGCATGATCTAGCTATTTCCATAAATTCTTCATAAGTAGCCAGCCCTTTTTTCCACAGTCGGTAAAGTCTCTTTTTATTTCTGATTTCATTGATCACTTTTAAAAGTTCGGGGATTGTTTCACTTAAAGAAGCTTCTCACTGTTCAGAAAAAAAAATTATCCTTTTTTGTTGTTGTTAAAGTCTGTCATGACTTCACTGCTCAAACATCAATCTTTTGTTTGCTGATGTGCCACACTTATCTGCAATGCAAGGTTTTTCTGAGCTCAAATGAAGGTCTGGAGTCAGAATTCTACTGAAAAGAATATATTTTTTTGTTATAAAATACTGTTTTCACATAAATCTGTGTCAGAGGTAGGTGATATGAAATTGCTTTCTCCTTCCCGATTAGGAATTACGATATTGCACAGTAGCATGATTTTCTTCTGGTACTTGTTGAGTAATGGGAAATAGTATATAAAAGGATATCTGCAAATGTGAAGTTTATAAGTTACTTGTCCTAAGGTGTTGTGGTTTTGTTTTTTGTTTTGGGTTTTGTTTGGTGGTGTTGTTTTTTTTTTTTTTTTGGTTTTTTTCTTTTTTTTTTTTTGAGATCAGTTGTAATAGCTCTATTTTCTAAAAGTGATTATTTTTATGGGGAAGACACCTTGGGCATGGGAACTTGGTATTAATTTATTTTTTTAAAAAAATTTAAAATATATTTTAAAAATATATTTCTATTAAATATGTGTCATCATCTAATGTTTTTATCTAAGAAATATTAAGAAAGATATGAACAGTATCTAAGAAATGTAAAAGCCAGAGGCTTGCACTGGTACCCAGCTTCTGGCATTCATTGTTATTACACTTCATGTGGTGCTCATATGCAGACTGCCTAGAGTAGGAATCTGCCCACCCCATTGCTTGGAGAAGATAAAAAGGATTACATAGACTAAGAAAGCTCCCTTCCACTTTTTTTTTTTTTTTTTTTTTAATTAAGCATATCCTGTCAGCTGGTCAAGAAATTAATTGTGTTCCATCAGATTATGGAACAAATGTTATGTGCTATGCACATTAGAGATAGATTGTTATTTTCCCAAATCTGCTGCCAAAGACTTTCCAAGTAGAACAATGCTTTTGTTTGTACTGACGAAGGTGAAACTGCATAGAGAAGTATTCTCCAATGGCACAGGTGCCATTTCAATAATGACTGTAATCAAACCATGTCCTTCAGGCTTACGTGGTACTGTTGACTTTTCTTCTAATGCTGTTTGACATTACCGGTGTTCCTCAGTCTCCTGCAGCTTTTGAAGTGCTTTGCATCTTTAAAAAAAAATATTAATTGTTGCAGGTTGGGTTTTTACATTGATAAACAGAAAAAGAGTAACCCCTCTGTCTCCAGTTGCTCCTGTAGACTTCAAGAAAACAAAGCATGCTACTATTTAAGGTCCTGTGTGGTTTATTTGTTAGTTTTTTTTTAAAAAAAATTATTCTTGGTCTGTCCTGTAATTCTGACTAATATGTCCTGGATATTTTAATTTTTACCTCTTTTTAGTTATTGTAAAATGTATTGATTACCATGAAATAAGGGTCCTGAATCTTCTGCTTGACTGATTTTGTAGTTTAATAAATTCGCTAGAGATTGAGTGGTCAAAAACGGTTAGGATCTGTAACTAGAACTACATGTTCAAAAGAAATCAGTGCTTTAAGTTGAAGATCTATTCAAACTAATGATTGAGCTCCTGGATGATGAACATACACAGAAATCTGATCCTTACATGGAAGAACTTTATGGATTACTTGATGCATGTGAAGTGTATTGCTTTAATTATGATACACTTCCACAAGTGTCTTCAAAATATTGGACTGCTTTTAATAGCTTCCATTCTAACCATACAAATCTTTGTTTGTTAAAAAGCAAAGCAGAGAGTTCAGTGTTCTGGATTTGGTGGTACTGCGTTTCTCTCTTTAGCTTTCATCTCTGCTTTTTTCCCTTCAGTTCATTGCCACCGGAATCTACAGAATGTAGTTCTAAATGATAATTTACCATGATTGAAAAACTAAACAGGTAGAATTAATAGAAACTGTGATGCGAATGGCTGCCAGTGAGTATCTCATTGAATACTGTGACTGGCTGTAAGTTATGCACACAGAAGGATCTGTGTATACTGCAGTGTCACATAGGTGGATGAATTTGACCTTGCAGTTTTCGTAGGGTTTTGGATGCTGCTGCAATGTTGTTAATATTGGTTTAAAATGTCTGGTAGTTTAGTGCCAAGAATAGTATCTTAAAGCATTATTTTGCCATGAGGTCATACATTACTCAAATGGATATTCTTAATATGTTGGCAGATTGTATAATTATGTTTTACTGACACTTTCTAAACATACTCTTGAAATGACAGCTTAATCTCAAGGGCACAGAACTTTGACAGAAAATCGTCATTTTATATTTCCTGGTAGTTTAGCCATGAACTGGTGGCTTCCCGGAGAAAGTGTTTCAAGGACTGCCTCTTGTAAAGGCTTGCACCCTTGTACTTAGCTCTTATATATTATGAATTTATGTTTATGATTATTATTCATTGCAGAGAAATACATACAAAACTAAGTACATACATAGAAATATTGTTACTTTAAAAAGAAATATGCAGGAATTGAAATAATATGCACTATGGTTTAATGCCTTAATACTTCTGTTACTTCTAAAGTTTGAATGATGTGGAATTATTTTGAGACCTAAATTTGAGTAATTTAATATTTTTGACATCTTACTGTTGTAGATGTACTGCATGCTTTCCTCCATTCTTTTTAAGTTTGGGAGGACAGAATAGCATAACGAAGTACAGAGGGAGTTTCCATCCAAGGCTTTTTTTGCTCCGTTCACTGAGTTGCTTGGCAGCTGATGTGATGGATGGTCCAAGCCGCTGGTCTGCAGGAGTGCACTGACCTTTCCCACTGCTGCGGAGGTCACAAGATGAGCAGCAAAAGTTGGGAATCTTCAGAAAATATATAAAAACTATCGTAATTCTGACTCTGAGGTCTCTTTTACAAGTGAACAATAGCATTTATACATATCACAAAATACTTGCCAGCTCCCTGTGCGTGCAGGTGGGTGTTGTACGCCTGACTTTAAAGGGACTGTGCTAGCTGTCCCCTCCTAAGGGTATGGCCCAGCTTCAGATATGCCACACCACGTTACCATCTCTCGGGTCATTTTTCATTAATAAATTTTGATAAATCCTTGTTCTTGAATTTACCTGACTGAGAATTTGAGATTTTGCTACAAAATAAATAGGGTTTCCTTTCCTCAAAAGACAACTGCTTGAAATGTTTAGATGCCTCATGGTTTTTAGGGTGGAAAGATGATGTTCGAGCAGCTGAAGTTGGCAATGGCATTAGGTATATGCATGCTAATGTATTTTTGTTCTACAGTGTTACAGTAAGTATGCTTTTAACTGGTACTTGTTGAGGAAAGCAGTCTAAACTCTAGTAAAATCTAATATTTATAAAATATGCATTTTTATAACCAGACTTTCTGATCATTGTAGTGGGCAAGTCTTTTAAAATTCCAACTACAGAAAAGTTTTTGGAAGAGGAAAAATAAAATGCATGCTTGGCAGCTTCATTGGTAAGGCCATTACTATGGGCAGAGCAGGGCCGTGTGTCCAGTTAATAGTTGTTTTTTTTTTGTTATGTAGAGCCACTCTGTTTCTGAATAGGAGCCCTACCTGTAAGATTCAGTGTATTAAGCATCTCACACCTTTGATTACTTCACCTTAACTTCTCTTAGAAGGAAGTTCTTTGGTAGCGGAGTGTACAAGTTTGAAGTCTCATTTTGAAACTGAAGGATTTTGGACACTAATTCACCTTGTAATGTCACTTGGATGCAGGCCTCAGAAGTAATTATCATTTTCTTGAGCAGCTTTCTTTTAATGTTACATTGTTTTATTTGGGGCAGAGGATTTATTTTTTTCCTTTCTTAATTGTACTGCTTTCCTTTGCTATCCGAATAGAATTCCATCCATTTTTTTTCCTGATCAGTACATTGACTGGTGGGTATGGCTGGGAAAGATACCAAAGCTCTAAGTGATGTGACTCTTCCATTTATTGCTTGAGAGTTTGCCTAATTTTATTCCAGCTGTATCAGTTCACTTTAAAAGATGCTACTTTTCTCTGTGAATCTGGGTTCACTCATGTAGTCAGCTTTCCATGGTCACAGCACCACAGCTGCTGCCCATAGGCTGGCAAATAGATGATTGCTGTTGGAGGAATGCTACTGCTATACTGAAGTATCATATTAAGTCTCCTATAATTTTGCACTGAACTGTAGATTTACAAGATTTATTTCTGAAAGGGTAAAACCAATTTATAGATCAGAGTCTTGAATGGTTTTAATGCAAGTTCAAACAATACAGCAGAATTTTTAACCCATTGATAGACAGTTGGAATTTCCACACATAGCTAACTTGACTGGTGGAATGACGGACATAACTATTTTCATCATTTTCAGCCTGGAAAACTGTCTATTGTGTGATGAGGGCACAAAGCTAAAGCTCTTCAAGCACAGCATGGATTGCATTTTGGGAATTTAGTCTATTTAGGCGTTTTTAGGGAAAAGGAGTATTGAGCATTTCTCTATTTCATGGCACATATTTATAGAGCTTTCTGTATTCACTGAAAGCTTCTGTTGCTGTAAATGCACGAGCTGCCTGTCACTTCCTAGACGCTTTTCATTCTTTTCCTCCAGGGGCACTTGAAATTTCCATCATACTTAAAGCAAACTAGGTCAAGTTGCTGTAGCTTCGAAGCACTACTGAAGGAAAGATCCTTCAGCAGACACTTTCCCCTCTCTGGGAATGGAAATATGTCTGTCTTCTTGAATTCCTCTGCTTTCACCTTAGGAACATTAACCTGTCATGTAGTTTCTCTCCGTGTTTCTAAGCTGTGATGCATTACGGGGGATGTGTTTCTCCCCCAGCACCCCTGGAAATGTGCAGCAGAGAACTGACTGTGGAAAAGCTCAAAAGAAGGAGGCAATAAGTATTTCTGTGAAAGCATCTGTCAGTTGTACCTTTAGATAATTAAAGCAGGGGATCATAATGGAAATGGTGGTGAGAGTACTTATCCCAGCTTCAGATCTTTCTCACGGTCTTCATCTTACTGGCCAGCACTGATGAAAGTGCCTTTCAGTCACAGTTATTTCAGGAGAAAGGAACACAAAAAGGCATTTGGGGAGTCAGATGAGGGGTAGGCCAGATTTGTTTGGGTCTGGTATCACTTTTGTCCTATTTGGAATAAATCAAATTAAGCATCCCTTCAGGTCAGTAGCTCAAGATATGATTACTTCTTCCCCATGTATGTATTTGTATGTGGCTTTTTAGCCCTTGTAATTGTTTTACTCTATTCACAACTAAAGATAGAGGATACTATCAAAAATATCAGTAGTGTTTTCCTGTCATGGAGGGGTTTTAGTGAGCTCTCAATGTGGGTGTTTCTTTATAGAACATATAGAAGCGTAAGTCCTCATTTGCACTGCAGTAAAATTAGTATAGGAGTTTAGTGCACTAGTAAATCAGTTGTACAACATTGTGGGATAGCGCCTCTCTCCTTAGATGTGGAAACAATGTTTCTTTTTCTTTTTCTGTCTTGTTTTACATCTCTGGGGTAGGATAGTGTTCTTACCTGTCTGCATGCAATATCCAGAAGCTGGTTACTAAGCAAGCAATTCTGGGAGCTGAGAAGCTGACCAAGTGTAGTTTTTCTGCAGTATTATAAAGATGCATATGCTTTAGGAGGCATAATACAATGTCCTTTGATCCATAATTGGGGAGAGAAAGTGATTTGTAGCAGTGCTGCTGTGATGAAAGTACATAAGAAGAGTAGTAATATATACAGCTCTTGAAAATGCTCTGTAAGATGAAGGTATCAAAATAGCGTCCGGCCATCCCAAACAAGAGAAGCCATTTGGATTAAATATTGTTGCTTGTTTACAGAAATATTGTGTATTTAAGGAAAGCAATTTCAAGTTTATTTTTAAAGTAGTATAGTATTTTATTTAGAAAGATTTACTTAATTGAAGTTTCATAACAGCAAAGCAGAGCAATAGTCTAGGCTTGGCAATTTTTCAGAAGCTTCGTTTTACAAAGTGTGAGGTTTTAGTATTTTTATTTTAATACTTGGATACTAAATTATTTTAAACTCTGCTGTTACAAGAAAAGCGGAATAGTGATATAGTGAGCCCTCAGACCAACTGTGTAAAACTCCACCTAGAAAACAAGTTTTACTGGTATTATGGCACTCAATTTCTAGAACAAACCTCTCTCCTATCTTTTTTCCCCCTCTCATTAAAATGAAAACTTATCCAGAATTGGGTGATAAAGAAGGAAAGTCCTCTGTTGCAATAAGAACAAAGAGTTGGCTTTCAGCAGTGGTTTGCAACTCATATATTGTCCTAAGCCCCCATTTGCAACTGCTGTTTGGTTTTGCCTAAATCTGCCTCTTGTGTAAAGCGAGGAAAGTGTCCGCTCTGCCGTAAGGGTGACTTAGTCTCAGCTCCTTTGAGGGCCCTTTGGGTGATGCTGTCTATTTTCTTGCTGGTACCGCCACCACTGAGTGACTTGGCGTGGGCAGCTGTAAAGCCACAGTTCGGCTCTGCCTCTGCTTGTGTGTGTGCTTCAACTGAGTACAGCCTGGATTTGGTGTTGGTGCTCACCTGGAGATGAGCAGCGGGGAATGAGTGCACAGCCCTAAATGTCTTTCATAATGCGCCGCTGGATGGTGGGTTTTGCTTTGAATGATGGGGTGCTACAGGACCGGGGTGAACTCGAATGTGGAATTGAGAGGATGACAACAGCACACAGGACTCTGCCGGTTTCCTGATGGTATTTTAGAGTGGCAAAAAGTGAGGATGAGATAGTCCAAGCAAAATAAGCTGTGAAAGTTACATTTTCTTTCCTGCTTTGTAGTGATTCATCACCACAAGAATAAAGACAAAATCTTTCATTGTTTTACAGTGTACTCACTGTACTCATCTAGTCTTCAAGTAAGAGCACTAATGACACACTCCAGGCCTAGCAAGAGAAAAAAATGTATGTGAAAACAATTCCAAAAAATCTTCTGATTTGGAGTGTTGGGTGACATCCTTTCCCCACTGCACATGTGCACTTACTACTTCCATGGCTGTCACGCTGCTATGTTGGGGTGTCAATGATCAGGCACATCAGAAACTCATTACAAACCATCTGAGGAGGCCTGATTGAAGCTTCTGCAGTTCAGTGGTTCATAACTCTTGGATCAGGCACTTGTTTTAAACGCAGCATATAATTTTCCCAGTTTCTTACGCAGTACCTATCATCTTCTTCCTGTTCAACCATGCCTATTCTCAAAGGAACCAATACCTTGGTGCAGGATGCAATAACATCGCTTTTTGTGGGCAGTTAACCTTTCCTCTTGAAGCATCTTGATGTCTGGCTTGCATTTGTACTGCAATCAAACCCTTTGCCAAGACCTTAAATGCCTTTCCTGCAACAATTCTGGTGCTGTATACTAAATGACTTTTGATTAATTGTGTGCTTTGTGCTTTGGTACACTGCCCATAATTTCAATTATTTTTACAGACTCTAATCTCCCAGAAGAGCCATGTAAGTGTGATAGAAGCCTTGCTTATTTAGCTGTATGCCTAACCTGTTTTTCTTATTATTAGACTACCTTTTATTCTATATGATTTTTCTTGAACAATAAAACTGCTTTCTCACACAGAGGGTAGAAGACAGTATTTCTTTGACAAGGAGTCAAGGAGCTGGTTAAAAAATATGCCATTGTTTCCTTCAGGAAGCACCAACCTATACTTTGCCCTACAGTTGGAACAAATACTTATTAACAGGAAGCTTCATCCGATAGACCTAAGCTAACACAAACAGAGCATTTGCACTTTGTCTGTTGAAGGTTTTTTGATGGCAAGTGACAGCTGAGAAAAGTGATCTGTCTGCTGGCTCGCCCTGTGTAGGACACAACAGGGAGGAAGCGCGTGTTGTGCAGGAAACTGCTGTAGGCAGTTCCTGGAGGGGATCCTGCTGCTCGGCAGGAGCGCGAGTGGAATCTCCTCTGCTGGGGATCCTCATGCCACAGGAAGGTGGGCAGATCGGAAGGGACTGTACCCCTTCTTTCTTCCCCTGCCTCAAAAAAGAGAAAAAGATAAGACAAATGCTTAGAGGAAATGATGCAAAGAGCCTATGTGGCTAGAAATGTAAACCCCACCTTTCTTTTTTGTTGTTATTAGGGCTAGGGTATGTTTGAGCAGTTTTTGGTTTTGTTTTATTTTTCCACTTGTTTCATCTTCAGCTATGGTTTATGTATATTACTGGTCTCTTCTAACTCCTTGTTACAGTGTTTGTTTGTTTTTTTTTCTTCATACTTTGCCCTATTTAGTGGATCTAGACTCAAACTAAAATGTATGTATTTTCGGAAGTTAAATGATTCTCACCTAAGCAAGTTAGCTGAACTGGTTAGGCAGCACAACTAATGCAGATATTATGCAATTTTCATTCAAGGATTAGAGAGTTTACAGCCATACTCTGGAAGAAAAATACATGTGTTAATAAAAATGTCAAAGTTGGCCAAAGGTATGGGCAAAGATTAACTGAAGTACAGGGCTTCTTTATTCTAATCATGTACCTTCACCAGACCATTCTCTTGAAAACAAACAGTTTGGCTTTTTTTTAGTGGAAGAAGTGATGGAGGAACTCTAACATCCACCAGCTGCATAATTAAATACTCATTTAGTCTTCTGTTAGCAGACTGGCACTGTGCTCTGGTAGTTTACAGTCATGACAGAATTAGTGTCTTTCCAGTGTTCAGTTCAGAGTTGCTAAAGAGTTCAGCGTAAGACCTACACATACAAGAAATTTATATGTGTGAATTTCATTAGGGTTGAAATTTTTCTCTGCATGGCGCAATACTGTTTCTTTTTTTTAAAAAAAATCTGAGTTTCTTACTTTTAAAAGTACCAGTGGTATTTATATTTGTCACTATACCTTGGTGATGATCTCATAAAATAAGTTGCCATCCTGTATTAGCTTCTTGGCAATGCTGTTTATGATCTAGAGTCCTTTCCTTTCTCTTACTATCAGCTGTCCTCCATTTGGCAAGTTCTACCTAGTCCCTTTCTAACTTCTGCCTTTAATTAGAATTTTTTTCCTCAAGCAATCACCAAATGCTTGAATGAAAGAACAAGAAAGGTCTGGTGCCGAGCTGCAGTAAGAAATTACTTGATATGGACTAGTATGAATGTTTACCTAGCTGCACTGTGGAAATAACTGGGCAGTACTGCATGAGGTGGTCAGGGATTTATGTTGACTTGTAGTAATATAAACCTGTTCAGGTTTTTTGTCAGGATTTTCCTGATGAAAATTGAGTAAGGAATGACTTGTCTGGCCTGGAACTGGACAGAATATATGACAAAGTAAAAGAGTGATCCCCTGGCATCAGCATGTGTCTTACCTGAAGTTGTCGGTCTATATCCTCATTTAAGTAATTCTTTTTGTTACCTGGAAAGCTATGTCCTTTATGATCCCATTGACCTTTGTGCTTACAATCAGAAAAGTGTCAGTATGCATAAGTTCTGGAGATGAAAGATGAAGTAATGATGCTGTCTTATGTTTTAATTAACTAACATGAAGTGGATATACAGCAGCATTATAGTTTGCAGATTATTATGATCTAGATAAGAATTTGCCCATATTTAATCTGCACTCTGACATTGCTCATTTTCAATGTCATCCTTCTAGTTCTTGTAAAGCCATGTGCTTAGAGGAAGTTAAATTTGTATGACAGAGTGTTTTAAAAAGATGGACCCAATTTGAAATCACTACATCTCTGCAACCACAAATTCGACTCTTGTCTTGATGCTGAGCATTTATAAAAAGGTTACTAAAACTTGTCAACTCCTTAAACTTTTTGTAAATTTTAGTGTAATTGTAACACGTTGCCATCATGAAATACACTGTTTTGAAATTTGGTCCATCTTTTTGAAACACCCTGTACTTCGTTTATCTGTGAAACCTGTGGCAGTTAAAAGGTAAATGGCAAAGAAGTGATTTATTCTGTAAAAACTGACCAAACGATACCCCACAAAGCAAAAAAACAGGCACACTCCCTGAGTTACAGGGTTGCTGAGGAGGTTGTATGGTTGGTGACTGATCGTGCCTGTGACTGAACAGAGCTGTGCATTCAAAGAAAGACAATGCAGTTGCCCTAAAGTCAGGTGCAGGCAGAGGGTCAAGAAGGAGGCTTATGTAGAATGTTACTAAAGACATAGAAGGACCCAAAATATGGGTTTTTTTATTTACAGAATATTTGTTTTTTAGTTTCAGTAATTTTCTCCAGTAGACAGAGAGGATGAACTACAACTAGCCATTGACCTCATACTAAAAATAAGAGCACGGATCCAGCAATTGTAAGCTAAAGAGGTGTTCCCTGTATACAACTGATAGTTAATCCCTTCAAGACTGATAGCTGTAATGAATAAAAGCTTTTTGAAAGTAAAGAACATGCTTAAACTGGCTCTTATGTTGAACAAGGAAAAACTGTCTGTCTTCCTGCAGGGTTAGAGCTCAACCTGGGTGTGTATATAAACTGAGCTGAACTTTGCATCTCCCTTCTCATATTTTAAATGTTTTTGAGGGTTCAGCTTAATTTAGGACCTAATGCCAACCTTTTCCAGCTTCATGGAAAGACTCCCACTGACAGTATGTAAGAAACACTGCAAAAAGGAATAAAATCTACCCACATCTTAACACTGGTTTTGATAATGATGGCTATGTGTGCATGAGGCTATATTATTCTGGTGAGTAAGTACTTCCAGCTTGTCTAGTGCACCTTTTTTTTCCTGGTCGTATCACTGGACATATTTTATAAAACTTTATCAGTTCTCCTACCTGTGACATTTACTAAATGAGCATTGTTATCTCTCTGTAAGTGGTTAATTTTTCCTTTGATCATTCCACACATTGTTTCAAGCCACAAAAAAGACATGTGAATGTTCTAAAACAATTGTTAAATACAGAAAAAAAAAGCAGTAGCTCAGGGCTGGAGGCTGCAAAGTATTGATAGCTACCTGTGGTGTGTCAGGTTTCTGCAGCTGCCAGTGAGGTCAGTGGAAAAGCCCTAAGTCTGGATCTCTTCTGAAAGTCAAAATATATCCTAGAATAGTATGAAACCATTAAATCCACCTTTAGCTCTTAAAATATTTCCTATATATTGTGCATATACTAGCTGGTCATGTTTACCTGTCAGCTGTATGATTCTTTCCTGGAAATGCTCTGTCATATTAGGCCTATTTGAGACAAAAAAAGTATGTAACTCATCCGACTGATTTCACAGAGTAAGCCGAATTTTATTATTTGTTACATGTTTGCCCATGTACACACATCTGTGCACACACTATATTGTGTAACTCTGTATACACCTGTGTCTGTATATGTGCTTTTCTCTTTACTGGTTGGTATAGCATAGGCAGGCATCTCAAGTGTATCTACAGGCTCGGATGTACAGCGGCTCCAAGTGTTACCGGGGTCTGCATGCTGGGGTGTTTTGTGTGCACTGAGGTAGCCTCACTTCTGGGTATGACTCTGCCAGGTGTGCAGCTCCTGTAAGAACTGAGCTGAAAAGCTGAAAAGAAACTGGCTTCTGGTAAAGCAGCGCTGGCTGAGAGGACATGGGTCACCTTGTAATAGTCTGCTGAAAACGGAGTCTGTGAAGGAAAACATCTGCTGCTTTGTGCCAGTGTCCACGTAGCTTTACTAGTGGTTTCATGGTTTCACATTCAGAAGTGCAGAAATGATCAGATACTTGCAAAATTCTTACTATTAAAAAGAAATGTAGCACTGTTAGATATGAGTTAACTACAAAGCTGAGTATTCTTGAGTGCATCTACTGATGCAGTATCTGCAATTTATCTAGTGCGGGCAGATGCTGCTTTGGAACCTGGTACAGCAATATGAAAGACTTCACACGCTATCGCCTCATCTCTAGTGCTTGCTTGGCCCCACAATCTAAGAGATCAGAGCTGATGAAAACCTGAACTCCTGGCTGCTCTGCTTCCTTTCTTGAAGATGGTCACATTTGTGCATAGAGTGTAAACAAGAAATTGGTTTCAGGAGAAAAAAATTCGGTGCTTTCCAAGAAATCAAGCCTTTTCCAACTGCTAGAGTTAAAGAAATTCCAGTGTTCTGCTGTCTGTCTCTCCGTTAGTGGAAAAAAGATATTCTACTGGAGTTGTTAGGGCAGATAAAACAGTGAATGTTTGTTCTGCTATGCCATACACAACCGGTGAAATCAGCATGGGCCTGTATGCTTAGGAATGTGTTCCAGAGTGGCTGATGCTACTGGTTAAACCGTTCGTACATCTTAGATCTTTAAGTCCCGGCATGATATTATATGGGAGCTAAGGTATTTGTAATTTTTTACTGTGAGGCAGAGAAGCGAGGCTGGCTAAGTAACATGCTTTTTCACTTGTTATGTAGCAGCTTGGCTACAACCCAATTAAGAGTAAATGACTGTTCTGTGAAGTCTAATGAGTGTTTTGGGATTAGTGTGTACACTGGATAGCCTACATTCAGTTTTCTTAATTTAAATGTCAGTGTTTAGAGCCTTCACCCACTCAGCAGTTGAAATAACTAAACGTTTTGTGCGTTAACTTGTTTCACATGGATATAAATTGCTCCCTGTAGGTGTCCGATGTCTTTCTACTGACAACAGATCTTTGACACATAGGTGAGCCTTAGTTTGTCTGAAATGAACGTCTCTTAACTTAGCTATCGGGAATTATGTGGTTGATTAAAGTAGGGCTGACGCATCCGTCTACTAGGAATTTGTCTAATGCTGCATCTTGTAAGGTTGGTTTCAGTTGCCCATTAGTTAGTATAATATTAACTGGTTGGATGAACAGTTTACATGCTTAGCATCTTTATCACGGTGAGTACCCTTTTGGGAAAAAGTAGTAATAGTGATCATGGTAAAGTGATACGAAAAGTGATAAGGTTATTTTGGACATGGGAAAATTGTAATGTTTGCATTGAAAAAATACACCAGTTTGGGGGCTTTGAACTTTCATCTTCTGTTGTTAGGGTTGTACCTTTGATTTTCCCTGTGAAAAGGAAATGAACAGCAGGCTGATGCCAGAGGAGGACAACGTATTTATTTTATCTCTTAATTTCGCACCCTCTGTTCCTTACGTGCAATTTATCTAGTCTCAGAAGCAAAATAGTAATGCCAGTGTGACAGGGTTAGGAGCTTAGCTGTGGTGCTCCACTGGAACGGCTGTGCCACTGGGGTTTGTGGGCATCTTCTCTCTAATGCCCAAGAAATGGACAAGAAGCAGCAGTATCTGTCTGAACAACATGTTTGTTTCACTTGGGATGATGAGCATATGTAGGTACGAAGGTGTCTTATGCTTCAGCCTGGAAAGAGCACAACAATAAATTTCAAGAGTTTTTCTGGGTGTGAAAAAATAAAATTAGGAAGACTGAAATGGGTCCATGTGCATGAAAACCCATAAAAGTAGGTAGTGTGGTGACCAGCATGTGATACAGTTCTTACGTCAGCCCTCAGTTCCTCTAATAGTAACAAGCAAAGACATTTGGCAAACGTTTACCCTGAGCTTATCTTCCTGTCACTTAGGCACACAAACTTTCACCTTTAATCCGTATCAGGTTCTGTTTAGTCGTGTTTGTTTAGAAGTACAGAAATGGGATAGGCTTTGCTTTGGTGCCCTCTTGTGGTTTCATGTATTGGTTGACTTACACTTTTAACAAAGTCTATTCATATTAAGAGATATAAGTATTAATTGTTGCTGCTCAGGGTGTATTCAGGCAGCTTACACCATCCCATGCAACTCATTGTTTGCTTTGAACTGGTATTCCTATGTATGTTGGACTTTTCATCCGGAGACCCTTAACTACCTCTGTGTAACCGGACCCATTTATGTTCATGTTGTCACGTGTATCAGTCTTAAGTAATTGTGGGACTATTGCAGATAGAAGGGCTGGACACTTGAGGAGCTTTGGTGTTATGTTTCAGATGGCTGGTTCATCTTTGCACTCCCCTGCCTTGCCTACACACCTTATTTCTATTTCAGAATGGTCCAAGTTAGAGATACAAGGCAATATGAGAAGATTTTAAAGATAAATCAGAAACACCCACGTGTTTATACTTTACCTAGGTAAAAGTTTATTCTCATATGTGTGTTTGTGTTGATATGTGATTATCTCTTTTCTATTAACTTCATTATTGCTTACTAATTTTATTTTTGTACCTAATTACCTACAAACTGCCTCTCCATGATTTTGTAATGCGTTTAAAATATCATTTGCCTATGTGTGCATTTGACTTACATGTGCCATAGTTTGAAGCGATCATTGGGCAGTCTAGCTTATAATGTCAACCGTGACACATTTTTGTTTTCTTGGGTGTTTGGCCTTTCAAAAGATTGACCTAATTAAGTTCTCACTTATGTGAACAAAGATAAAGGCTCTGGGTGACTTCAGCTGAATTGTGCCGGTTCGCAGCCCCTGGTGTCTTGTTTTAGTATTTCTCGTGTTGAGTTCAGTTTTATTAATTATGTCTGTGTCTCTTTTTGAAACATGACATGAGCAATGAAGAAAACTTAAAACATTCCCTTGTTAAATGCAGACTTAGTTGATGGGGATATTTTTCTCAGTTCTGTTGAGACAAGCAACACCAACCCTTTGTGCTTGACAGAAACTCACTGCAAAATCCAGTAACTAAATCATGCCTTTCTTATAGATCTCCAAAACTGTTAATGAGGGTTTTTTCCCTCAGGAAAGCAGGCAGCTGGGCTGAGTTTGGTGCAACTCCCTGGCTGTCCTGAATCTTACCTTGGGAACCAGGACCCTCTCTTGCAGGGGGGACCAGGGAACAAACCCTTATATTCCCACTCTCTCTCTGATAGTTGCTTTGAAATTTTGTTTTATATGAAAATGGAATCAGTCCTAGATTTTGTTTCAGGTGCTAAATGTCAGTTTTTATTTATCTGGGGCCTTTTGAGGATTGATGTTAAAAGGCAGTGTGGGCAGAGCCTGTGAATCTCTGGTTAGCTGAATTTCTCTTTGCAGTGTGTTAGAATTTGGAACAGCAAAAAGGCAAATATTTGAAATGTGTTGGGGAGTTGTGCGGTGGTGATTCAGCTGTAGTGGCTTCTACAATGGGAAGGAACAAGGATGCTGTTTTCCTGTGAGGCCAGGAAACAGCAAGTCTTAGAGGTAGGCTAAAGGTTCTGTTATCGTGCAGTTTCATTTGATAATCTCCAACCCAAGAACTCAGTGTCTGAAGAGAAATCAACTATCCAGCGTGAAGGAGGATCTCTCAAAAGTTAACAGCAGAGTTTTAAGATAACCTAATACTGATCTGTGTGTACATAGAATTTGTAATGACATAATTATCTGTCCTCCCTCTAGGTTCTTAATAGACTGCACTGCATTATTTTTATATTATTTTCTTTTTATTTACAGCTTCCTTATTGTGCTGATATGCCTTATCTTCAGTGTGCTTTCTACAATCGAACAGTATGCAGCTCTTGCTACAGGGACGTTATTTTGGATGGTATGTATGTGATTGATGCATGTTAGTTCTTAATGTGCAAATTCTCATCTCCTGAGCCAATAACAAGCAGAATGTTTCTTATGGTTTAATTTATAAGAGGTTTTTGTGCTTTTCCCTAATGAGTCTGTAAATTAAGCTTGAGTGTCTCATATTGCTCAGAGTAATCCATTTATCAGCCATACTGAGGACCAGACACCTGATTATAGTGTGGGGGAAAGTAAGTGGGAAACCTCTCCTTTAGATGATGTCAGATCCAGCTTTCTTTCTCAAGTGGAAAATTCATGTATATTCATTGACTTTGGAGTTAAGACAACTTGCTCTATCTGTCTTACGCACTTTCCCTTCAGCAGAGAAAAAAATAGTTACCTTTTATTATAGTACCCTAGTGCTGCAGCAGATATTTATCAAGAAATGGTCCAACAGTATTACTGTCCTGCTAGGTTAGATTTCATCGAAGAGCCTTAGTTGTGAAGCTGGAGAACCCTGAGTTTAAATGTGCAACAAATTTATAAATTTGTTATACCTTCGTGGGTTACCACCTGCTAAATCGTTGATTTCTCTGTAAATAAATGACCATTATTTTACTTGTGTAAATGCTGCTGTTCTATTAAGAAAATGCTAACGAAAAATTTAAATGCTTTTTCAAACTAGTTCCTGTAGCAGTGCACTAGTAATATCATTGTTATGTATGATATCATTATTAATATTAAAAAGTTCACTTAAAACTCCCGTCAATTATAATAAATTTCATCAGTTTATCTATTCAATATGCTAAGGTTTTATACCTAATATGAATGCCATGTATTAAATTTAGTGTCATTTAAATTTAAGGTATCTTCCTGCCTGGTATATTATTTTTGATCTGTAAGATATTTGAACTCATAAGTGTAACATTATAGTTAGTTGCCAGCTGAAAGGGTCTATACTTGTATTTCTGCATTCGGTACCTTTTTTCATTTTGTAGTTTGGGGTTTTCGTTTTGTATAGATTTAAGGTTGACATGATGCTTCATTTTTTTTTTTTTTTTCCCCTCTGTGAAATCATGGAGCTCATTTTGTGTGTTCATACTGTATGCAGTATGTATTGTCTGCAGGTGTGAAATACATTCAGTGTAATATGTATGCAATGCTTTCAGGGTTATATACAATATATGTAATATCCTGTATGTATTGAGTGTCCATACTATGCTGTATTATCTTGCTTTCTAAGTAGTGAGAATGAGTGTTCCTCTTCTATATCATGAGAAAAACTGCAGTTAATTTTTAGCATTGAAATTCTACTGTCATGGTTTCTTGGGAATTCAGTAGTTGTTTGTTTATTCAGTGTTGGCGTATTGTTTTCTTAAAGGATAAACTGTGGTAATTTTTAAGAAACTGAAGGGATTACAGCCAAAAGCAACAGATAGGCCAGTGTGTTCTCCGCTCTATCCAGTTTTGGTGGGACTTCCAAAGGAATCGTGGCACCTTGCAACACACAAATAAATGTCACAGTCTGCTTCGTGATAGCATCTAAACTGTAAAATTTCCTATTCTGTCTTAAAATTTTACATTCACTCTAATATATCATTACCAGCTGTCAAAATTAGATGCAACTGGATTCTTAAGGGGGGTGTTAATCACAGATGACAGGTTGAAGAGAAGCTGTAAAATGCAAAGAAAGAAGTAAAATAAAGTGTAACAGCAGACAAGGATTAAAAAACAAAACAGGAAGAAGCAAAATGCAAGCTTCCAAACTCAATGGTAATGTAAGGAGACTTATTAAAGCTTAGGAGAACACTCTTTCTACTGCTTTGCAGTGGTTGTGTTTGAGAGGAACTTTTAGTTACATCACAATAATAGTTTTAATTGGGAGCCAGACAATTAAAGTAGGTAACATTGTCAGGGTAGGTGAGCAAAGAAGGGCAAACAAGTTGATTTACAAACTAATTCTGAGTGAGAGGGACCTCAGAGGAGCAGCACTGTAGCAGCAGCCTACCAGAGGAGTATGGGAAGCTTGAAAGAAGAGTTTTCTACTTGGGCTTCACTGGGACAGTGAGAAGGAGAGGAGGGAACTTTGGCCATGTGGAATTTGAGGTTTATGAGACCTCAAGTTGTTCCATGAAACGAGTTATACTGCCTGAGTGTATGCCCTGTGAGATTAAAGTAACACTTGGAGACCTTTAACTCCTTTTTTTGAAGACTATAAAAAATTGAGTCCACCTTTCCCTGTCTGCTCTCAAAGGGAAAATTACTGAACCTTTGTCAAGAACAGGCTGCCTTTTATTGAGACATAATTTCTTATGTAGGGTAGAATTCTCTCCAAATGAATTCTGCTTTGTAGTAAATCAAATATAAGGCTGAGAGAGTTCATGGTATCAAATGTGTAGTGCCATGTTTTGAAATTTTGCTTATTTGAGATTTGTGGACTTGTATTCTGGCGGGGGTGAGGAGAGGCTTTGACCAGGCAGCCTTAGGTCTGGAAATTTGAGAAATGATTCTATCATGCTGAATGTCTGGAAGTTAGTGCTCAGTCAGCACGTGGGTATGCTGAGCCGAACAGCCTCACGTAGCAAGTCTGATTAGGTGAGTTTACTGCACAGGCACAGTAAATCTGATTCACATTGAAAATGAGATGGAATAACTGTAAAAGCGTGTGTGTGTTATGTGCACACTACTGTTGTTACAGAATCCCTGCTGCAGCCCAGTTGTGAAAATGCACGTTGGGAAAAGTACAGAATCTGTTTCTCCTGACTGAAAAATCATTCAGACAAGACCCTTGAAAACACTCACAATTAAGAGCTATATTGCTTTGTTTCCTCCACATAGCCAAAGCATTTTGCTCTGACCTTGTGAAAGATCTAAGCACCTGCACAACTTCAGCAGATAGTCTTTTTAAAACCAAGGAGACTGGTGACAAGAAAGTTATAGATGAAAGCTGAGCATGCCCTTTTTCATGAACAAGAATTTCATTCTTCAAATAATATAGTCATACAAGATATTACAATTATATGAAAATAAGAGCTAAAAAGGTGGTTGAGATTATATGTATGTATTTTTCCTTTTTATTCTGGAGCTGCTTGTCTTATAATATCACCTCCCACTACCAGAGGAGGAAATAATAGAATCGTTTAGGTTAGATAAGAGTCCAGCTGTTAACTTAAGGCTGCCAAATCCACTACAAAACCTTGTCCCTAAGCACCTCATTGATACATCTTTGAAACACCTCCAGGGATGGTGAGTCCACCACTTCCCTGGGCAGCCTGTTCCAATGCCTGACAACCCTTTTGATGAAGAAATTTTTCCTAATGTCCAATCTAGACCTTCCCTGGCACAACTTAAGGCCATTTCCTCTTGTCCTATCACTTGTTACTTGGGAGAAGAGACCAACACCCTCTATGCTACAACCTCCTTTCAGGTAGTTGTAGACAGTGATAAGGTCTCTCCTCAGCTTCCTTTTATCCAGGCTGAACAGCCCCACTTCCCTCACCTGCTCCTCTTAAGACTTGTGCTCCAGGCCCCTCACCACACCAGATGTTACGTTATCAGTAATTTCAAAGCATTTAAAAATGCTTTTGTTTTTCACAACAGTAAGAAAAATACAAGCTTAACGTTGGAAAAATAAACAAGGAAAAGTTTATATGTGTTCTAAGTGGTGTTCCAGTTTTAGACAAAAAGTTTTACAATTAGCTGTTGAATCTTTCTCTGCTTGTCACCACACTTCACAAGGCAAAGACCCTTGCTGAAAGCTATCCCTAAATGCAGTTGTAATGGGAGATTAGGAGAGAATTGGCCTTTTGTTAGTTTCCAGAATGCAGTGAAAACTGTTTAAATTTGCATGTGTTTAACGTTTTTTCACTAGATGGTGCTGTTGGAGGGGTTTGACTCCGGTTACACATGGGCACTTGCCCAGCGTGAGCTGGAGTCTGAGCCAAGACTCTGAAAGGACCATCATTTTGAAGGGTATATATGTACACTTGGCCCATTTAAAATAGTGGTGTGGGAGAGCTTTTGCCATGACTCATAAAAAGAATGTGGTATATCTGTGTAAAAATTGATTTTGAGACTACAATATTTAAACTACGGAAAAAAGTAATTCAGAGATGTATGTTCCCAGAGAGGCCGTATTTTTCTTTTATTTTCATAAGCAAGGATTTTATAGTGCCAGAACACAGCAGAATGCTGTTATCTCAGCATGATCTAAGAAAATCCAAGTGCTTGATCCAAGGGGATTAAGTATTCTGCTGAACCAAGGGATATTTAGTGTGCCTGAAAAAGCTATTTTCTGGTAGGAATCTCATTTCAGTATTGATTCCAACAAAAAAAAAAAAAAAGGAAGAGTATGTTTTTATGATGAAAGTAATGAAAGTATAAGCTCTTTCCAGCTTTCTGTTTTGAGTTCCTTTTCTACTTTAACATACTTCTTACTGAAGAGATTAAGCGGTTATTGAACATTAAATAGACTATCAATTAAGATAAAAGTAATAGTTTTGGGTGGTTAACATTTATGTTATTGGCATTGAAATTATTCCTACAGTGAAGAGAAAGTGGCACTGAGTCTGGGCCTAAAAGAAATCTAGATTTTTTTTAAAATTTTTCTTTTTTTTGGTATGAGCCTTCGGTTTTTTTTGCTGGAGTGTTTTGTGAGTATTGTAAGAAAGAAAAATACCTACAGCTTTTGATTCTGAAGATGGTCTTCACAGAAAACAAATGGTTCAAAGTTGTTCCATCGTTTATTTTTTCTGATTACCTTTCTTGGTTAAGAATGCCAAGACAGAGACTTACAATCTGGACATTGGTGCATTTTCATCTATTGGAAAAATTAAGGGGGATTAATGTCTGTAAAGGGTGCCTGGTGGTAGCTCTACAGGCTGGTCTAATTTATAGATTCTGAAGAACAACTGGAGCCGAGAAAGTGAAAAATTTGCCTCTGCAGCCTTAGCCGTGTCCCCTGGTCTGACCAAAGAGTGAGCTGGTGCAGAAGATGTGTGAATGCTGGACTTGCGTTCTTCAATCCTTTTCCTTTGCTGGAAATGCAGACTGACCTGCCCAGGGACTCACTTGCTGCAGCATTTCCTCTCTGTCATTCCACTGACAGCTGAGGTTGAGAATCCCAGCTTTCATTTGAAATCAACTTCTCTACATTTTAAAGTAAAAAGCCAGATGTGAGTGATTCGAAGGCTCGGAAACATGAACAGAAATGAAAATCACCCTCTTCCTTTTAATTAGGTGGCAGTACAGTTAGTAGCTGGAACACGGAGCTTCCTCGGAATCTGAACCCCAGTGTTTCTCGTTGAGTTTCAGTCTGTGGTTCTGATGTTTGTAGCCGAACTGTACTGGCAGATAACGTGAGTGCTTCTAATCTGCTTCATTGCAAAATCAGCTGCGTTGGTTTGAAATGCTGCTGGTAGTAACATCTTAACTTTTTCCAGCTGTTCGCAAAGCAATCGCCTGTCAACTCCCCTGGTCTGTACAGGAGAATTATGTGTTTAATGTAAATGTGATGTTAAAGGGATTGAATTGATTTGGTTCAGAAGGTTGTGTGAACATGCTTTTAGTCCAGCTTAAATTCTGCTTTATGTCCATTGTGAACAGGTCTGAGGGAGCCAAATCAGGAGCTTCTAAAAATGGGAATAAGATTGTCTGTTAGGGACAGCTGAACCAATTTAATGAAATGGACTTAAAACTAACAAGAAACAAAAACAACCCACCCTGTTGTTACTGTTTGGTGTAGATGACGTCTGAGCTGAAAAAGAATGCCAAGAAGGATCAAAGAGGTGATATGGAAGGAAAGTATGCTAAGACAAGTAAAGGAAAATGAGCTGCTTTTTTGTTGTAATGTGTGCTAAAAATCAAACACTTGTAGAACGCAGCTCTCGCTTCACTTCAGGGTCTGCAGAGGGCAGCCTTGGATTACGCTGTGTCTGGGGCGGCTGGGTTCAGACCTTGGATGGTGTCCTAAGTAGGTAAAAAATATCTTTTGGAAAAAGTGAACTACTAATAAAGAGGTGGTTTTTCACATGGGCTTGAGGAATTTTATACGAGTAATCAACAAAGATAATTCTGGGAGAGAGAGGTGGAAGAAAAGGGCTGTGGAAATGTTGCTGCCAGAGACAACTCTGGCCACTTTGTGGTTGTTGCTTCAAAATTCATGCTCTTTGGCCTACCTAGTTTCTCATCTTCTGGATGGCTTTTAGAAAAAAGTGAAAACAGTTAAAGCTTCCAGTGAAATGAATTGAGCAAGCGTTTGCATGGAGGAGAAAGAAAAAGTTACTGAACTTGTTTAACACACTGAGGGATTTCTAGTATGTTGTGTCCTTCCAGGTATACTCTTACTATTGTCTTAAGTGTTTCCTTATTCAGTGGGGAAAAACAATAAGTTTATTTGGCTAAACTTCTCTAAAGTTGCCACCAAAAATTACATTCAGATGTATATGATAAGAATAAGAAGTGATTTTTATGGGTTAGAAAACTCTTTTTACATGTATTTCATACATTTCTTCTAGCAGGTTCAAAAGTTCTGGGTTTGAATTCTTATTTTAGTCTGCAAGACTGCAGTGTGTGTTCTATAAAGAAAAGCTTGAATGCAGAAAATTGGTTACTTCCATTTCTGCCTTTTCTAAGAGCTGTGAAAAAAAGCCAACTACTCCTCTTTTGAATTTCTGTACGTGGAGTTCTGTGGTGGCATACCTGAACACTGCCATTTAAAATAAAGTCTGTAACTACATCACTGTGTGTAAAGGAACCAGAATTTAGCATTTGTCTCCATAGTATGTTGGGCTGAGATGGCTATGAAGCAGCAAGCATTACTTGGGGCTCAAACTCTGAAGACTAAGAGAGGCTTTGGGAAGAGCGACCTTCCTGAAGCTCACGGTGGAGCTGGTGACAGATTGCAGGCCAGCACGACCCACTGGTGACAGACTGGTGCCGTCTGCTGGCTGCTTGGTGGCCTACATGATCTGTCATGGTGATCTCCTGCGCTGGCAGCGTGGGGCTCCTTGCCAAAGACCGACGTGAGCACAGTGCCAAGCTGTCCTTTTGCACTGAGCAAACTTCCCAGCTTCTCATATATGAACTGCAGTTGTGTGGCAGTTTTCAGAAAACTTTGCTTTTACGTTGCATGCAGCGTTGTGAAAAATAGGGGATATGTGCTCCAATTATTATTAGTTCACCTGTTCTCAAGAGCTTCTGTTTGCTCTCATAAGTCACATAGTATACCTGTGTTTTGTTTCTTTATTTTTTAGTATAGCTGCATTCCAATAAATTTCATTTAAAGGTGCATCGAAGAAAATACCCTCACTGAAAAAAGTATATTTTGTTCACTGTTACATCTGTTCACTTCCGTCAAGCTTTACACTTAAGGGTTAAAGTTTGACTAAAATTTTTCTGAGGTGTAAATGCATATCAAACTGAGAGCATTTGCTTGGTAAACTCTAAAAGAAACATAGTAGACATATTTTTCTTTGAAAATATTTAAACTTTTCACTATTTAATATTTTAGTAAATAAGCAGAGTAATACAAATTCCATATTGGGGGGGGTGGGAAAAGTTAAAACTGTGAAATACTGGTGGATATAGAGCCAAGCAGTGAAAAGAAAGATTTTTAAATTTAGGTTTTATCTGGATTAGTGTGTAATGCTTGCAGTGACAGGTGTTTCCTTTATGCTTTGCCCAAATGTCTGGAAAGTAGTTTGTCATTAAGTGCTACATTCAGTGTGTATCTCAATTTCAGTATAACTGGAGGGTCTACGGCTTTGTTAGGCCCTTGTTTTCACATCTGACCTCAGCCAGCTGGAGTCTATTGTTTTAAGCGTAATGTAACAGCTGACATAACATAACGGATATAAAGCTGAAAAACTGAAACAGTGCAGTGAACTGATGCAAAGAGGAAGAAAGGGAGAAGTTGGGAATGAGGAAGAGGGGCA
Source organism: Streptopelia decaocto (assembly GCF_964273445.1). Taxonomy (NCBI): domain Eukaryota; kingdom Metazoa; phylum Chordata; class Aves; order Columbiformes; family Columbidae; genus Streptopelia; species Streptopelia decaocto. The sequence continues at coordinate 52,620,071 of NC_138661.1, forward strand.
AAACTATCTTCGTGATTCAAAGTGGAAGCTTGCTGGCTTGTTTTCCCGGGGGTAATCAGCTAGGAAATAATGGGATGAGTCTGTTGAAGTTCTATTTGCAATTGATTACATATGATAGACTACTGAGACAGGTCTGAGTTTGCCAGCTGTCACTAGCTGGTGGCCCCTGAATGGCTTTAAGTGGCCCTTGGTAGGCAAAACTGGAATAAACTCTGGAGGTGTGTAATTGTAGTGCAGAAGAGCTGGGAGCACCAATGTCTAAGAAGAAAGGAGGTTCCAGGAGTTTGTAGAGAGAAATTAAACAAGTTGAATGCATTAGGAATTTCATTTTGTGATGTTGGGTTAAGTGGGTTAAATTAACTGGCTAAAGACCAAAAGCAACCGGACTTCTTGATGGTTTTCTTGGCAATTTCTAAAGTAAGCTTGAGTTCATTTGCTAAAACCTTCGTTATTTCATTCCTTGACTTCTGTGTTTGGTCAGGAAGCGCATCTCAGTACTGAGCACTAACTGCTGTTGGAAGGGGATTGGGTCAATGAAATGTTAGAAACTTGCCACGCCATGAAAAAAGTGACAAATACCTGACCCTGTGCACAGAGAAGGAACAAAAAGCTGTAGAGATCACCCTGTTACTGCATTTATATGTATGCCTCTTTGTGTATCTATCTTTCTATATATAGAACCTGTTTCTATTTTTAGCAATGATTAGAAAAAACACTTCTCTCTGGATTTCATTTGTATGGAATAGAGCCTCTGGCAACTCCACCCTACTAAGAGTTTATTCCATGGTTTAGTGAGATGGGGGGAAGTCAAGACTTTATCTGCTTATATGCTTTTTTTTTTAATGTATGTGGGTAGAGGCAACCAAATTAGGTTCTACACTTGTAAGTGAAGATTTTGTGGCATGAGACTTGCAGTTGTACAGTATATTTAATTTTGTGCATATGAGTAGTCATCATGACTTCAGCAGAGCTTCCTGTGTGCATAAATATTAACACGATTGGGGTGTAATAGGAAAAGTTTCTTGAACAGTATTTGCTTGTACTTGGGATAGCCTAGGAAGCACGAGAGTTTGATTTATGTATAATAACTACAAGCTGTATTTATCTCACATTTAATGTTTTAAAGTTGTTTTTATCTGATTTATTTTGGTGGTATGAAAAATGACTGAAGCATCTGTTCTGTTAGACTTGTCTTGCACAAAGAGTTTCTAGGATTGTTCCTGTTATAATACGGGACCCAGTCCTATTTTATCTCAGTAATCAAAAAGGTCTTGTGGAGGAGTTTGTGACAGCTGTTGACTCAGTAGCTAGCAATGCATAGCATGAGCGTTTATACTTTCTGTGCTTATGAAAGAAATTAATTTTGTTGTAGATCTTGGTGTTTGTAGTGAGCTGCTGGAGAAGTCTTGCCAGCCCTGAGAGCTGCTGCACCCGTTGTTTTCTGTTCCGTGTTCCTGGCACGTCCTGTGCCTTGGCTGCAAACAAGGATGGGTGCCCATGTGCCCTGGTTGCAGCAGCATCGAAGGCTGCTCACTGTAGTAAATTCTGTAGGTTGCCTCTAGGGACCAAACATTGGGGCAGATGTCCTGAAACTTCTGCACAGCTCAGCTGTTTCAATTGTTCATTGATTCTGGGGACCTGTACCTTAGTGTATTGTTTACATTGCATTTTTCCACCGAACCCATTGAACAGGAGCAAATTTTTAAGATGATATCGAGAATTCTGCTCTCAGATATCTGCTCTCAGAAACAGCAGGACTTTGAAGAACTGATGAAATAACCAAAATGCCTGTTTTCACACCCAGTCTTTAAGATCAAGCTATGTACTGCCCCACTGGGGTTTCCCTTATGCTGATGACACTGAGGCTGACCCTTCTTTTCCTCCGGCATGCTGCTAACATCCTTATTAAGGTACCTTTCAGAAACACTCCTTTTCATTGTTTCTGTCAGCTTTAGAGGAAGTGTTTACATGTGGAATACATGCAAAAGGACTTGATTTACTTGTCCTTTATCCCTCTGCAGCTGTTGCTCATATCAAGGTGAGAAAGGACACCTGTTGTAGGGGTAATCTGACTATTCCATGGTTCCCTGCAGTAGGGTGGGTAAAAGGTATTTAGATGCTGTTTCAGCTTCAACATTGCAGAACAGTTTAAAATCAGAATAGGTGCGTATGATGACTGACCTCCATCTGGCCCACAGGCGGGAGCTTGACAGCTCCCTTCTAGGAACTGCTCCAACTCATTGATTTAGTACATGAAACTCGGAATGAGTTATACTTAGTGGTCAGGGCAGGGAAAAGGGAGGAGAGAAAGTTAAATATTTGCTAATCTTACTTCTGTAATGTCTTACAAACACGAATGTACTTAACCTTGCAGCATTCTTGGGAGGTATTAGCAGTTCTGCGAGTAAAGTTGGGTGACCCTCAGCTTTTGTACCCTAACTTGGCTTTGTGAGATAAATACTTCAGAGAACCCAGGCTGCACTTTGAAGAATGGGTTTCAGCCTGCATAAACTGGCACTGCCATGCTAAGAAATAGTCCTGCTGCTCCATTCCTTTTGCCAACACAAGCATTTGTGCAGCTAAGTTGCAAACTGCCTTGGAGAACCCAGATGGGTTCAAACTAACCTTTTTTTTGGCCAGATGAGATTGCTTCTTTTGGCAGCAGTACTGGCTTAAAGTGTTTGTGGAACTGTAGAGTAAGAGTTGTTAGCTTTTGATAGTTAAAAGTGTGATGGAAACTTTATATGCAACACGATTTACAAGCAGACTTGCGTGCTCTCCTTCTGAGAAAGGTTATTATTATTGTTGTTTATATTACAGCCCATTCAAAGGGCCCTGCCTGTAAGATCCAGTACAACACCTAGTAAAGCGGGGGCCTACAGGCTCAAAAAGATAGTTCCTACCCTCATGGACCTTGCAACCTAAATGGATGATGTGGTGAAAAGATGAGCGGAAGGAAGCGTGAGTTACCTCGTGCCAGGCACTGAAGCAGAGAAAGAACGTAATTTATAGAAGTCCCAGCTTTGGCCTGTTCCATGCATTCAGGTTCAGTGATGGGCCTCAGCAATTATAACACTGGAGAGAGAAACATATTTAAATTATTGTCTTATTTCTTAATTTAGTTTCTTGAAAGCTTTTTTTTTAAATATGAAAGCTGAGATTTTGGGTTCTTATTTTACATATTTAGCTCTGTGCTTCTCTTGTATTGATTTGACTGAATAATGAATTAAGTAGCATTTTATGTTTACTTTGCATCTGTTTTGCTGCAGAACAGCAGGATATCAACCTGACAGCTGATTGAGACCAACTTGACTGAAATTAATTTTGTCCTACAGGTCTAGGCATGCCTACTATAATCCAGAGCCAGTTATTGAACTTGAACTGGCAGCTAGGCTGTCTCTACAAACAAAAGCTGTTTTGTGCAAACTCTGTTAGAGCAGACAGGGTGTAGACAGGGTTGCAGAAGCAAGGCTCTCTGGAAGAGTGTAAGCAGCATCATCTGCTTGCTCTTCACTGCTGCCCCTTGATGGGATTGTGCTCTGCCCAGAACTGGATTGTACTGCATTTGCTTCCACAGCCTGCTGCAGCGCCGAGCTGCCCCAGAAGGCTTTGTTTACCACCAAAGATGGTTAAAACTAATTTGGTTAGATCGAAGAGGGCTAAGAGCACTTCCACAATAGGTTACCATTTTTCAGCTTTGTGGGTGGTAATCTCCAAGATGAGAAGTGCAGTAATGAGGAGTTGGGTGTGGTAATATCTTCAGTCTCCTACTGTCTTTGAAGTGATCGTGAGCACGTGGTTACACGCGTCAGCATAGCCTAGTCCCGTAGGGTATAATTGTACTATTATGTCATCATTATTATTAATACAATAATAGACACATTTGAGTTTGAATTACTGCAGCTGTTTTGATGAAAAGAAAACACAGCCGAGCCCCAAGCCCCACATATCTCTATGCAGAATTCCACTACTAACTGTGTGTGTAGACTAGTCTCGAGATAGCAACTTACCTTATAGATTGCTAGCATGTGTGTATATATATATGCATATATATATATATATATATATATAAATAAATTTTGAAAAGTAGCTTGGATATGAGTGGGATTTTTCAGACATAGTGACACATCTTATTATACCTGCATGTTAGGATCCAACTCATTAGTGAAATAGTTAAATATTTAACCACTATGAGTCATGTACCTTTTTAAAGCGAACAGAGTTTAAAACTATATAAAGAAAAGAATTCTTCCCTTACTTCCAATTCTAAACAGTAAGCTTAGTGAGTTGCTATCTCATCTGCAAGGAAAAAATGCAGGAAAATTAGGAGCAGTATAGTGACTGTATTGAAGTCAAAGTTTCTACTGGTATATGCTTACAAGTACATTTGTGATGCAGTGGGTAAGGTGGAGGGAATAGATCTGGGATTTTGTAGACCTTGAAAGCGTAAATTTTACAGCAGTAATCAAAATTAATAACTGTTTGTAATCAAAGACCTATTTTTATATTTTAGTAACAAAACTAGGAAACCCATGGTAAAATGTTGGAAAAATTCATTTTAGTAGTGTAGTGGCAACATGAAATCTCCTTTTCTTTTTTTAATTGATTGTGTCAGGTTAATAGCCAATGAGAGTCAGAGGTGAGCAGCTCAGCTGTGCTTCGGGTTGCACTGTTGCCCTTCTGTTAAATGACAAATCCCAAAACAGGCAGCCTGTCAATCTTTACTTCATCAAGGTCTAGAAACCATGGTTCTGAAATGCTAGTGAAGCCATTAAGAGAAAGCTTTTTCAGGAGCTGATTCCACTTTTTGGAAAGTATGTGAACTCTGTTTTCTGAGTGTTCAACACACGAGACCGCTAGGCTTCACTTCTCAGCAGCTTCATTTGTTTTGTAGCTTATGGGCAGGGATGTTTGTCTCTTTAAAACCAAATCATATCTTTGTAGCTATGTAATGAGCTCTGTGATCTCTATCTAAATTGCTGATTTCTTCTGATTTGGTGTCTGCAGTTAACTTTCATTTGGAAAGAAGAAGCTAGTATATGCAGGGTAAGGCATTTCCCTTTGGTCCTTTTCTCACTGCAGTGTTGCCATGCTCTTTGCTAGGGAGGGGGAATCGATGCTAATTCAGACAAATATCCTCTGGCACTTTAAATCTCCATTAAGTAGATTCAGGGAGCAGGGGCCTGGGTTTCAATGTTTTCTTAATATAAGAACTCCTCAGCACTATGGTTCTTGTAGATTTCCTGCAAATGTGTAGCTTATTGCTACTTACATCTGGTAGGGTGATCATCTGGAAGACAGCAGATGAGAAGTGGGACATTCTGCTGCTATAGCTCTTTGAGCATTGAAAGGCATAGAAATGCAGGACAGCATCACAAATAGTTTTAGTGTTTGGTGGTGGTTTGTTATGGAGAGAACAAGGAGACAAGCAAGAGAAACTTTTTTTCTGATGGCAGTTGCCTCACTCTGAGTTGTCTATTCCTTGAAACAGCTGTCTCTTTCTTATTAGTCTTAAATTTGGTGTGGCATTGATGAAGTTGCTAATAGGGATTTCTTTTTTCTTAATAATTAAAGGAGAGTTTAGAGGATTGGAGCAAGATCATGGGGACTGTCAATGAAACCTTTTGGTGCGAAGGTGTAAGAGGTGGAGGAAGACATTGCGAAGTGTCTTAGATGTAAGATGAAGCACACGATCAGATTCTTCTTGTTGTTTCTATTTTTCTGTCACCTCTTTGAATAAGGATGTCTTGAGTATTATAATTCCTTGAAGGATTGCAGATGTCACTTATTGTGAAACTGTATCTGCTCTCATTCCTTCCCTAGTTTGAACTTTAATTACTGAATGCAGCGGTTTGCAAGGTGTGGAGGATTCAAACACAGAAAGCCAATGTTGATTGGAATTTGCAGGATCTTCTGCCCTTTTAGAGTTGTGAGTGACACGCATCGCCTTTCTGAATGTGCATCTAGGTTTTCATGCACAGTACCACTTTGCTTGCATATCAACTTTTTAAAATTAAAGTGTCTTTCAGTCACTTTTCTATAAATATGAATCCCAGCCTCTATCCCAAGAGGCTTCAGGACCAAAAGAATTTAACAAAAATGAAAATTGAACTAATACGGGGCATTTTTTAAAACTGCCGTTTTCATGTTTATTTTTAGTCTTGGATGTAAGGCTGAAAACAAACAGTAAAAGCCTTGGAAAAGATTTTTGTTTCTCTCTTCATTTTGTTTTATTTCCCAGTAAGATAACTTTGATGTGCTGTGGGACTAGGAGGAAAAACAATGGCATCTGAGTGACCAGCATAGCGGAAGTGATATACAGAACAAAGAAGGCCTTTAATTTGTAATCTCTTAGTTTTTTATTCATCTCAGTTTATAACACAGGAAATCAATGATTTTCAGTTGCTTTGGTAAAGTAGTATTAGGTCAAAATCAAGTAGTCCTTTTAATAAATGAGATTACTGTAATGTTTCGGGCTGTCAGGCTAAAATTTCAAAGCAATGTGCTTTTTCCTTTGATTTATTTATTGTCAGTAGCTTGTCAGGCCTTTGTTTGAATTAGGAGCCATTGTGGGCAGCCAGAGATTGAACTTTATGTAATATAATCTATCTGTCACTTAGTATCAGTTCCCTAACAATGATGCTAACACATTCAGACTTTAGCATCTGGACCTTGCACTTGAGTTTTCAGCCACTAGGTAGGGTCTAATGTTTCAGTGCTTCCATGTAGTTCCTTCCCAGCTATTTCCCATCTGTGTAAGACTGTCCCACTTCCCTAGGGGTCAGTCGCCAATGCTGCCGATGTCACCAGACAAGCCTTTTCCCAAGATAATTTTGTTTTGTTTTGTTTTTTTTAACTGTATCACTTGTTAAACTCTACTGGACTACTAGATTCCTTGCTTTCACCTCAAAACCAAGAAAATTAATAGGAAAGCAGAAAGTTGTATGATTATGCTTGAGCATGTCTCTGAGATTAATATATAGCTTTTTATTTCATCAGCCAATTCTGAAAAAAGTGGTTCTTCAGTCTCCTTTAATGTTTTATAAAACAAAGGCTAATATTTCTATGGAACAATAAGGTGTGATTCAGGAAAGACTAAGAACAAGGTTAGAGTCTACAGCTGGGTTCTCAGTGTTCCTGACAAAGTCAGTTCTTGAAAGAAAAAGCTGTAATAGTTAATGTACTGGATGCTATTAAAATTTGCAAACTCCCATCTACCTTGTCTTGTACCGTTACAGCTGTCAGGCTTTTCTGGGAATGTGTCCGTAGGTATTCTGTGCTTTCCTGGCTGGGGAAGACTGTGGAGGAAAGCAGGCAAGCCTGTCCTTGAACAAGAGAAAAATTCACGAATTTCCACCCTCGGCTTCCTGAGAGCTTCTAAGAACATGCTGCTGTGATCGATGCTGCTGTTTCATATGCTGTCTGTGGTGCCTGGGAGCTGACTGTACCTGAGGGCCCCTTTGCACTTCAGGCCCAAACATAATCTGGAGACTTAAGTATTGAAGAATAAAAGCAGTAGAGAGGCTGTGCTGAAGGACACTTTTCCATAGATCTGTGCTCTGTTTTGTAGGTAGCAAAGTACCTGTTAGTGCTCATGATAGGGGTCTAAACCATCAAATAAATAAAATACCTTTTCTCATACACTGCCCCTTTGTTTTCTTCCATGAATTGGCTTCTTATTTTACGTATTAATTCACAAGTTGGAAAGCATGACCAGAGCCAGTGAGAGGGCAGCTCAGCCTGGAGCAGTATCTCTCCTGCCTCTTGAGCAAGTAGCAGGGAGGGAATGAAACTTCCCTCAAAACATCTGGCTGAGCTGAGCTGTGCCAGCACCTTCCTGGCAAGGGAAGACGGCTGACTCCTGGGGTGTGGCCAGATCAAAGGGAAGGTGCAGGGAAACGGAAATGGGGGAAAAGGGATGCCAAAACATTTAAAATAAACTGCTACATCTGTCCAGTGGTCTAGCTCCTGTTTATGGAATAAATTTTATGAAAGATGCACTTATTTGTGTTAGCCTCTGATATGTAGGTCTAGACCAACTGGCATGTTTTAAGAGGTTGGGAAAGAAAAGAAAAAAACATCAAACTATTTTTGCTTGGACTTTTTGCTTTACATTAATTTAGTCTAAAAATCTTTGAAGTAAAATAAATATTGTATTTTAAGTAGCTGAAGGCATTTACTATGTTTGCGAAGACCTTTGCTCTTTGCAGTCTGGTTTGAGGAGATTTGGTTTTGTCTAGAAGAAACAAAAATATTTGCGAGCTTGCTTGTGACTCCTGTATTGCCAAGAGTCCTGTGTGAAGTGGAATTGTACAAAACATCATTTTAATATGAGTGCAAAAGAGAGATACACTGCTAGTGGGGTGATGTAGACCAGCTACATTAAAATCTTTCTTTCAGTGGCTGCCATCAAGAATGATGGGTCATATGTTTTGATTTCCTTCCCTGCAGTGCTGCTGTCAGGCTTGGTGCTCACAGGGCTTTTGGTGTAGGTGCTGGATAGAGAGTTTGCTCTTGGGAGCCCAAACAGGTAACTACTGCTGCAGGTTGGGAACTGTCCCTGAAAGTCTCCTGGGTGTTTGTCACCATCTGAAATCTGGAGCACCTTCTGGAGCTTTCAAACAGTCAGTGGTCCTGCACTCTTAAATCTGTGTTCATCTGGTGTAATTAATTTGGCTGGCAGGGACAGATTTATTATTAGCAATGGAAACCCTGTGAAACATAACAAACCTTGAAGTCGGATGAAAAGTGGCATTTGCAGCTGCATTTTGCCTTGATCTTCCCTGCCAGCTGCACTGTGAATATGTATGGATCAGACCTGAAAATACATTTGTAAGCTCAAAATTCAGTGCCGGCAGTGCTGTTGTTAAGCTTTATTAAATACAAAGGTTTCAATTGCAGTTTAAAATGCTGAGCTACAGATGGTTATTCCTTCTCTGCACATGGCTGGGATTTTAGGTTCAGGTTTGGTACCTACTTGTTGCATTTTTTCAGTGAACTTGAAATCAAGTTGTGGCCTTTTGTGGAGCTTTGTGTTTTAGAGAAGTATTGCTGCTGTCTGATTCAGAGTACCATTACTGCCAATTTGGGGTAAAGAAGTGTGTTTACGTATTTCTAAAGAATAAACATGTAAAAAGACTGTTCTGTAACCTAGTCATTTGCTGTAAATGTTTAATCTTTGCCCTTCAGTTTAAGTACAAGTCCACAGAACAGTCTCTTATCTATGAATGTGCTTTGTTTAAATCACATGTGATTCTTATTCTGCAGTCATTTGTTAGTGAATGCTATAGTTCAGAAAGAACAGTTAAGACCAGTGGAGATCGTTGAGTGTAGAAGGTTATTATATTTACTCTAAGCAATGTATCAGAATTGATGACCATTATAAAATGAAAAATGATGGCAATTAATTACTGGCTATGTAATAAAGTTGGAAAACACTTTCAAGTGTAGGAATATGATTCTGGTAAAGAGATAAACACACCAGATGAAAAAACAAACAAACCTCTACCAAAAGACGTGACCTCAAGAAAACAAGCTACACAGAAGACAGTGAAATCTACTCTGATGTGAAATGCTTTATTTAATGGTTATCAAAATACTAAAGTAAAACTCCTAAATTTCTTCAAATAGCACTTACAATAGCAACAGCTATGCATGAATTTCTCTACTGTCTTCTAAAATATTTATAAGGAAAGCTACTTAAATCCTGGCTTTGCCACTAAATCTTTTGAAAAAGAAAAAAAAAAATCACACAGGAAAGGTTTGTGTACATGATAAAGTTTTGCTTACTTATGTTGTTAGAGCTTGATTTTGCTCTATGAGTAGCATAAGGTTATGTTTAAAAGCTACATTCTTCTGGCATCTGCCCAGGTTATGTTCTTCAGAACTCTTTAGTATTGGCTAAAATAAGCACTAGTAGTAGTTAAACAAATATGGCACAGTCAAAGCAAACGCTTTGATCAAGTATCGTTGACGAATGTACTGTTATGGAAAGCTTTAAATACCACATTTTATTTCTGTCTTTCTGTAGTACATGGCATTAGATGAATCAAAACAGGTGGATTCTAAAAGTTACATATCTATTTTAGAAATTGATATGATCAGTCAGGAATTATAGTAGTGCGATGTGCATGTCTTTTAGTAAGTACATTTAAAACCACATTTGGCAGTAAACACATCATTTGGTTACATAACCAAACCATTAATTTAAGGAAAAGTTTAAGAGAAATGATGATGTTGTCTAACCTGTCTTATGTATATCGAACCTAGCTGCTTATTCCTGTTTGGACAGAGATTTCAGCTTTTGATAGTGTTTATACTGTCTCAAGCACCTGCACGTTGCAACCTTCTGGATGGAAACGCTAGAGGCTGCAGCTAGGAGAGCCTTTTACTGCAGGTTCTCTTGGGATTTGTGAGATACTGCCATGTTGCTTCCCCCTCCTTTTGCACTTGTAGAGTCTGCAGTGATTGTGATTACAAACAGTGTTCCTTTTTGACAGAGGAAGGCATAACTTGATTTTTTAACAGGGAAACCCTGACTTTGCCGTCAGATAAATATGTTAAGGAGCTTTCTTGTGCCAAAAACTTAGCGCTATGATCTGCTAAATACAAAACACTTGATAAATTTGCACCAAAAATGACAAGCTAGCAGTAGCAGCTTTTTCCATATGCATTGCACCGCAAAGCGCAATGCCTAAAGATGAAGAGTCTTTCTCCCTGAATTTTGTTAGGTGTTTAAAATCTGAGCTGCATAAATGATGAGAAGGAACTGTAAGGATGCTGCGTTGCACTGGTGGTTCTGTCTGAAAAAGAAATTGGCACCAGTGAGCTGGTTTCTGTGGAATTTAGTTTCAGTGGATATAAAAATTAACCTACCTGTCCTCCTGGCTGTGACTTGTTACCATAAGAGCTGGGAGACAGAGTCATCTGCAGTGGCTCCTTCGCTGCTGCAGTTTTTCAGAGTCTGAATAATTGGTTTAAACTTTTGTTGGTCTCAGACTAACTTGATAGAATGAGAATTTTATGGCCTACTGAAGAGCTGGCATGCACCCACTTATTTTATCCCAGCTGTTGGATCTGGCAGAAAATCTGTGCATTTACCTCACTGTGGTATGGCGAAGCTCTTTTTTTGGTTTGGGTGGGGTTTTTTTGTTTGTACTTTATAGCTTTCGGGAACCTGAATGCTGCTGTTGCTTGAGGCTCAAGTATGAGCACATGCCACCTAACCTGAGGCTGAGATGCTGAAGTCAGGGTCTCAGCATCTCTCTGGAGCTGCCCCTCTCCTGCACAGATTTATGGATGGAGCCATGGGTTTTCCAGCTAAGAGCAGAAAGTGAGGTGGGATGATTGCAGGCCTAATTGCATTTCTGAAATGAAATATAAGCTTCTAAATCTCTAAAAAGTATGGGTGAATCTTCCTGATATATATCAAGAAGTGTCAGTTGACAGATGTCCTGTCACCACAATCTCTCTGGCAGAGTTTAGGCTTAAAGAATCCAGCTCTCTTTACAGCTGTGCAAATTTTGTTCCTAGAGCTTATATTTCTTTGGAAGAAATGATAGAGGTTACTAACCACTGAAACATTTGTGAAGACTTTGTCTCAGGATATAATGCATATTTATAGCTGTTGTGTAGCTGTAGCAACCAAAAATAATGTACCTTGGGATACACCTCCTGTTTTCAGGGTCCTATACATCCTCAGGAGAGCTAATGAGTTTGTTTTTTCTGATTTAATCAAAGTCCTTATGCTTTCAAAGCATGGAGAAGCAAACAAATTTGATACCTCATTCTCTTTTGGATGCAGTTTTATTTGATTAAAAATACACAGTTTAGTACTGCTGTTGCAGTATAATGTTTGTGTTGCACACTTTGAAAAAAATAGTAGGGATGGTTGCCATATAATGTCCAAATACCATTTCACCATGTTTGTGTGGGGTTGGTTTGTTTGTTTCCCTAGCAAAATTTCTTTAAAAATAAAGCAAAAAATCATCCTCTTACTTCTGTGGAATGTAAGTGCCATGATCACCTCTGGAAAGACTAGCATTCTTTGGAGTTCAAGTGAATTCCCACCTACAAAATGCTCCATGATCTCATTGCAGCAGTGTTGTACTCAGGTATTCATTGAAAGCCTTTTTTGGGTGATGTAGACTGACTGTTTTCACTTTATTGCTTTACATTTTATCAGAGCTTAAATGATCTCTAGACTCAAGCATCTGTAATCTTTGCTGTGGCAGGGCTATAAGGGTCAGTACCTGCATGTAATGAACAAGCTCACCATGAAGTGGAAATTGCCACATAGATAAGGTCTAGGGAAGTTGGGTTTAAATGAAGCAAGCAGTGAGATGTAATCTCCCAGGAGATCTGAAAGGAAATCTGATTGCACTGGCTGGTTCAGAGAGGAAACACTGATTTTCACTGATCTAGTTTATCCAGCTTTTACTTATTCTACATGACATCATACAATTATTGTGGTTTATAACTGTAGCACTTGGAAAAAAAGATACATAAATTTTCTTCATTGATAATGCCCTGTATATAAGCACCTATGTGCCTAGAAGTTCTTCACTACGGCCTTGTCACTGTGCAAACCACAGGGTGACTTAAATTGATTGGTCAAACCTGTGAAATGTTCCTCTTACAATGCCCGTCTCTAGAGACTGTCTCTGCTTCTTCCTATGGAAGTTTTCCTCACTTGTAACTTTAAACAGGAGAAAAGTGCAGCCCTGTTCTTCAGTATAGTGCAAAGGAGAATGTTGGTGGAGATCGTGCAGGCAGCCTGCGTTTTTGTGTGTGTTTGGTTGGTTTTTTTCCTTTCCCTCAGCTCATTTTGGAGCACCAGCAATGGCTGCCCCCTCATCTATAACTCCTGACTCCTTGCTTAACCTTTATCAACAGGTTGGTGCCTTACACCTTCACCCTTGTCTGAGTACCTGAGCGGTTACACTGAAAAACCTCTGCAAAATGTGTCTGGTGATGCTGACCGGCAGGATTTCTGTGAAAGGGAAGCGAGGAGGAGCCCAACTGCTTTCTCTGTGTGCTGCTCCAGGCTGAGCACGCCCTTATTGTTATTTCTGGATGTGCCGATTCAGTATCGCTATGGTGCATAATATATACAGAATATGAGTGGCTACATATGTCAGATTAAAAAATAAACAGGTCAGAGTGTGTCCTCTGATGTGTATTTATAGCTCACTGACATGAGCAGGAGCTACATACATTTGAAAGCAAATTCAGCCTCTGTGATAAGCGGAAAAAAGTGAGCCTTAAGCAAAAGGAGCAGAGACCACATAGCATATATTTAAGTGAACATCACTTGTAGCTGTCTTAGTATGTACCCTACTTACATTGTATATCTAACCTTAGTGATTAGCGCCTGTTAGGTATACATGTGGTGACAAGCTGTACCTTTCTGTAGTTGCTTGAAAGTTACAAATAGGCATGACTGAGTAGTTGAAGGACATTGAATTAAACATGCTTGAATTAATAGGGTAATGATTGGTGCTGCTCAGAACTATAAAATAAACACTAGCTAGAGCTCTGTGTTATGTGGCAACCAGATCAAGGCATGGGGTTGCTGGAAGTATTCTGAAATGACTCAACTTTGTTGTTAAGTGAGAGAGATAATCCTAAGAAAGCTCTCTATGTAGGCTCCCTGTGCAGTTAACGTTTTAAACTCCCCTTTGGCTTGTTGTTATGACTTCAAAGATACTCTAAAGCCTTTGTTAAATTGATCATTAACTCTGCAATGTTATAATTAGACATTTGAACTTGGCTGCATTCAAAAAGAAAACGCAAGAATGAAAATCCTAACCAGCGCTGTTTCTCTGCAGCTCATCAGCATGGTCAGACACGGATTAAAGTTCCACAGGAGTTAAAAAGCAATGGGAATTGAAGGCATTAACCAGCCTTGCAGGAAGGATAGGGAGCCATTAATCCACAGAGTTTTTCTTTGAAAGTATGGAGCGAGAATAATGTCAGGCACCTGAAATGGGTTACTGCTGGAGATTTAGGTTTAAGCTCATAAAACCATTTAGATGGGAATGCTGGGCTAGAAGTGTGAGTTGGGGAAGCCTTAAGTTTCCAGCCCAGCAATCGAACATGTTCTATCAAGCGGCTGTGTGCTGCCGCTGACCTATTACAAGTCTGTAAAACCAGTGGAGGAAGTGCCACAAGGCACTTTAAACAATAGCAGTGAGCCCAAGCGGCAGCTGAGGAGATTGAGGGTTGGGCACTGTGGTTAAAGTTGATGAGGTGCGGGGCTGGGAGAAGCCCAGCCCTACCTCTCCCACTTTATTTCCTCAGTCTCTCCTGATGGAGAACAAGTCGAGACAACAGCTGGTAGCTGCTGTGTGCCCGTCTGCAGAGTGGATGGGAAAACCCATCTCCATGGTAACAGAGAAGGCATCGCATGTGCTGCTCCTGCTCAATCTGGGGAGTAGCTGGCTAAAGACATCTGGTCAGTGTAGCCAGTTCTCAGGGGAAATTAGCTCACTTCATCTGATAGTAACCACAGAAACTTTTGACTTAGTTTAATAGTGTGATGCTGAACATGAGATAGAACTGACTGGTTCAGCAGTTTCAAAAGTCAAAGATTATCTAACTACTTCCAAATAGATATTTTTTTAAGGAAGACTGTTGCTTGTGCTCATTTACTCACCCCCTGCTCTTCCCCATGGTGATGTTTCTGTCTAATATGGTGGTGATTCTTCAGTGTGGGATGGGTTTTAGGAATTTAAACGCAGTTTTCTCTTTGTAAATATTTATTTCTTTTGCTTACATGAGCTCTTTTTATTATACAGTGAGCCCTCTAAGCCTTTTATCTTAGTGGAACTCAGTCTAGTGTGAGATACTGTCTGGGTTAACATACTATGACTTGTACTCTAGAAAGTTCACTCTCACCCCCAAAATCTTGAGTCAATTAACTCTTAACTATTTCCAAAATAAATATTCTGAACAGCTCATACAGCTACAAATAAACCTCAGATTAACTGGTGAATATGTGTGGAAGTCTTGAGCTATTCAACATCGATGAAATCAATTACACGTCATTTTTTTTGTGTACAATACAGGAAAATTCCTAATTAATTTTGCAGAAAAAATTCTGCATCCATTATGCAGAGAATATACTGAGGATATGGTGGTTGTGTGTGTTGTTGATTTTTTTGTTTACCATAATATTTATTAGCTCATGCTATCGTGTGTAACATTCAGAAATTTGGAGGACATTGAAGAATGGAAACTTTTTTCCATTTGCACATGAGGACATCACTATGTATTTCTCATGTGCCAAAAAATTAATTCAGTGGACAACAGCTTTTCTGTAAGTATAATGCATGCAGAAAAATGTCTTATAAGGAGCCAAAGAGCAACATCCTCTGTGTGTGGGGCACAAATTAATGCTTGATCTTCCACTGCTCCCCACCCACTACTGACACCTACTCCTGGTTGTAACTATTTGAACTCAGTGGTTTGTTGTGACCATCATGAAGTAGAAAATGAAAATGCGTGGACAGCCATCAGCCTGAACTGTGTGTCTCCCTTTATGGAAGACCAGAAGAGCTGCCAATCTTTCAGAAGCCCTACCCATTATTTCTGTTTGAACACATGTGGTTGAATGAGAGAAGTGTGTTCAGCTCTGCTGGACAACAGCAAGAGATGATTCTATAGAGAAAAAGAGCTTCTAGTTGCCATAGTTCTTAAGAAAGATCAGGGGAGTCTAAAGGTCTTAACAGAAATCTGAGAAATGCTTATAATAAAGGGGCCTGAGCTTCTGAAAACAAGTCAGACAAGTGCAGCAGATGTTCAAGGGCCCCAGGTGGGTTATATAGATGTTAATAAACCAGATGAGCTGAAATCAGTTAATGAAAGGAGTTTAATCAATCTGAGTTGATTCGAGAAGTGACTGCATGATGAATATGCAGTCCTTAGTGAATGAAGATTCGTTGGTTTGCTTTATCTGCTGAGCTCGTGCTCCAATGAATCAAGAGTTACATCTCCCTGTGGAGATAAACCAATGAAACTAGGTGTCAGATTTTTTTTCCCCAAAATCCTTCTCTTTCCTACCCAGAAACAGTTGTGTAACAATATGAAGAAGTATGTGGGTGGGTGGTGGTAGAGAGAACGTGGAGGATGTCTTTTCCTGTTCAACTCTGAACTTCATATTGAGTTTCATGGCAATTCAAATCTCTGTGAAACTGAAAAATAAACCTCTTGGTTTCATAATTAAAAAAAAATTCTTTCTGAAAGTGATTTGCATTTAGTCACTTTTTGGTAAACAGAGGTTTTAGGAATCAATGGGAAAAATTCTACTTAATCATTAAAAAAAAATTAAAAACTTATTATGCTTAGGGGCTCTTGAGATGCATGGTTGTTTGCCTTTTGGGGTTTTTTTGTTTGTTTTTATGAAGTCAAATGGCTTCTCTTGAAACTTATAGAATCATAGAACGACCTGAGTTGGAAGGGACCCACAAGGATCATCAAGTCCAACTCCTGTTCCCGCATATGACAACCCCACAGTTCACACCATGTGTCTGAGGGCGTTGTCCAGTATCTTCCTGAACACTGTCAGGCTTGGGGCTGTGACACCTCCCTGGGGAGCCTGTTCCAGTGCTCCACAACTCGCTGGGTGAAGAACCTTTACTTAATGTCCAACCTAAACCTCCTGTGGCACATCTGCCTGCCATTCCCTTGGGTTCTGTCATTGGTCACTAAAGAGAAGAGTTCGGTGCCTGTCCCTCCTCCTCCCCTTGTGAGGAAGCCGTAGCCACCATGAGGTCTTCCCTCAGTATCCTCCAGGCTGAACAAACCAAGTGACTTTAGCTGCTCTTATATGGCTTCCCCTTCAAACCCTTCACCAACTTCATGTCCCTCTTCTGGACACTCTCTAGCAGCTTAATATCTTTTTTATCCTGTGGCGCCCAGAACTGCACACAGTGCTCCAGGTGAGGCCGCACCAGTGCAGAGCAGAGCGGGACAATCCCCTCCCTGCCCGGCTGGCAATGCTGTGCTGGATGCACCCAGGACACGGTTGCCCTCTTGGCTGCCAGGAACACTGTTGGCTCAGGTTCAACTTGAGGTTGACCAGAACCCCGAGATCCCTCTCTGCAGAGCTGCTCTCCAGCATGTCATCCCCCAGGCTGTATGTACAGCCAGGGTTGCTGTGTCCCAGGTGCACTTGCCCTTGTTGAACTTCATGTGGTTGCCCAGTTTTCCAATTTGTCCAGATCCCTCTACAGGGCCTCTCTGCCCTTGAGAGTGTCAACAGCTCCTCCCAATTTCATGTCATTGGCAAACTTACTAAGTATTCCCTCAAGTCCTGAGTCTAAGTCATTTATGAAGACGTTGAAGAGTGCAATAAGTCTTCCTGAAGCTGGCTGTTGATAAAAATTAGAGAATCCCAAGGAGCTTGATTATTAACATGAAATCTTTTCTCTTGAGTTGTAAAGAAAGTATTTTTTTTTCTCCTGGGCTCCTTAATTTCACAACACTTTCAGGAAGTTTAAATCTCTTCTGACATACCTGACCTTCTGATCTACCCAGATCAACTAGTGGATTGGGGAGTTTTGAGAAGGAAACTGGAAGTAGACAAAGTAATCACACAGACCAGACCAAAAATAGAAACCCCTCATAAACCTCTCTTTCAAGTGAGAACTGATAGTAATATCCACTACTGTTTATACCATTGCTCCAAGCTGAGAATACTTTTTTGGATCATCCTAAGCAGTTCTTCCAGGCTGACTCTGAATATTTTTCACAGCTTTTAGGTGTCTAAAAGTTAGGTTTAGGTAGTCTAAGCCAGTTGCATAGACTTTCCCTTCATGGAAAAGGGCAGGCATTCCCCAAAGCGTAGTTTTTTTACATCTTAAGGTGCCTAGGACACTTGAGATTGAATTTTTCTTTTGTATGTGCTGGTTTCCATTAATTATAGAAAATGCCATGCCTGTTTACCCTATTCAAGAACTTGGAGTTTTCATTCTCCATGACGTCACTTTCTAGCCACCCAGTTAGTACTAACTTAGTTAACCAGTATTACTACTGGTGTTGTTTGTGTAATTGTTTTGTAGTTATGAACATGCTTGAAATAAATCATGTGCGGTGGTCACAGAGGTTTTTAAGAGTTTAGCTGGTGCTTGTAATACGGTACCATTACATTTCTGATGTCGGCATATATGCAGGCTTTTGTTTGTATTTTGCTTTTAAAATGCATAAATTGCTGATTATGTGGCTCAATACTTAGATATATGTGGTGTCAGAGTGTAATCTTCCCTTTTCAGCAGATAGGTTCAACTGTGCTTGTTTGTTGTAAACTGTGGTTTGCTTCCAGGGTCATCCCTTTACTTGGATGGGAATATTCAAGTATAAAGTGATATACAGTGAAAGAGGTGTCAGAAATCAGCTTCGTATGATGTAGCACAGGCAGCTTAGCGCTAAAGCCTTGAGACCAAGTCTAATCCCGTGATCCAGATGAAACAAAATGTCAGAAATATTCTTCTTGCCAAAACTCTGAATAGCTTCTTTTATCACTGGGTCCTATGATTGTGTTGGCTCACAGGCAGAGTTGCACAATGTACTGAACAACAGTGAGAGGTACAACCTGAGCAAAAGAGGAGCTTCTTGGCTCTCAAAGAGGAATAAATACTTCAGTGGGGTTCCTTTGAGCTTGAATTCTAACCAACTTATCTTTGTATTTATTTTAACAGTAAAAAAAGTTGAAGGTTGAAAAAAAACCCCAACCTGTTTTCCCTACTTTAAAGAGTAGAAGGAACCACAGAACATGAAGCAAAGTTAAAAGGAACTTCTTAAATGTTGTTAAGGTGTCCAAAAGTAGTCTTCAGCTGGTGCCAAGTCTAATGCAGCTGCAATTTCCATGGAAAACAGTGCAATAGCCAGTTAGTATATAAATACCTCTGGTTTGCGATAGATTATTTTTTTTTTCCCCCCTCCTCAAAACTTGTTCACCCTGTTCTCCATGTTAAATAAACGTACTCATGTTTAACACTATGCCTAAGAATGAAGCAATGAAACATGACTTCTTATAGCAATACTAGGAGTTGCGTGGTAGTAACTACTCGGTGCTGCACTGAGCACTGATTGCTTATTTTACAACCACCATTGTTTACTGTCTTCCTAAACATAAATAATCAAATTCATTTAAGAGAGAATGTGGATTATGTACAGGCTGTGGGCAAAGTGTTTAAGAAGACAGCTTTCATAGTGTTCTTCAGAGTGATTTAGCATGCAACATGAACACCCTTCATGTCTCCATAGCGTGAAATATTCATTACTATTATTCAAAAGGTGTGAAACCACAGATAGTATTAGCAGAGAGTTTTTGCCACTTTCTGAATACCATAAAACATACTGTTTAAATAGGCACAATGTTTCTGGCTTTAACAGTATGCCATTTGGGACAAGTAATATAGTTCATGATAACAGAATTCTTGGATATAACATGCTAGGGTCAGATTTCTAATGAGGAAAGCTTTATTGATTGACTTATTAAAACATGCAGTCATATCACCAGCCTTAGTGTCCCAAGTGCAATAGTTTATAAATATTCAAATACCCAGTTATGGGACACAGCTGTATCATACTTGCATGTCTGGTAGGTTTTCTTTTGCCATCCAGCTGATGAGGAAATGCACATTGCACAAAAAGCAGTCCCTTATATGCTTTTCTAGTGTAATGTAATTGTTATTAATTACACCCTGAACAGTATTAGCAATTGACACTTTTGTACAAAGTTACATGTGCAATGTGTTATGTGTTCAGGAGAGGGGAAACATGAGGTTGTCATTAAAGTATTTTTTAGTATCCAAGCATGACAGACCCACTTGTTTCATCCACTCGCCAAATGGGTGAGTTTGATTTTGCTGCCTTGCTTCCTTCAGCAGAGGAGGACAGGCTTCTGACCCCAGGTTCTGTACTTTAGCCACCTTCACTGATGCTTTAAGAAAACTAGAAAACTCTCCAAACTGAACTGCAGTTTAAGTAGCTTCTTCCTTCTGTAAGATCTGTAAGGCCAGCAATTTGAAAATTGATCATTTCTATATGACTTGGCCACTTGAGATATTATTTCTTTTGTAAAGCCATTAAAAAAAAGGATGTAACCCAATCTCTTTACATGCACTATTCATGTATCAGTATTTGGTTGTTGTGCATCAGGGCTCCCTTTTTTTCCCCCCTCCCTGTTATTCCTAGAAAAGAACTTAGTGTGGTAATTATTTATTTTGCATACTCAGAAAATATTGCTTTAAAATAGTGCTTTACATTGTAAATAACATTATCACCTCTCAGTAATAACAAAAAATGTCTGATATTTCAGTTGTTCGTCACATAGAGTGGTGGCTTGCGTATTGGGTTAGTAAATAGGGTTGAGTAGCTTTAAAGCAGGGGTGTCAAACTCATTTTCACCAGGGGCCACATCAGCCTTGCGGTTGCCTTTAAAGGTCCAAATGTAATTTTAGGACTGTATAAATAATGTAGGAGTAGTATGTGCACTACATGTATATGTATTATACATGTATAAATGTAACTGTCCTAAAATTACATTTGGCCCTCCGAAGGCAACTGCAAGGCTGATGTGGCCCCTGGTGAAAATGAGTTTGACACCCCTGCTTTAAAGCAAGGAGTCACCTTTTTTTAATGTAACCTCTTGCTTACTTTATTTCTGTTAAGACAACTGATATGATTTTCAGTTCTTACTAGTTCCTCTGTTGCTGAACAAGTATCTTTTTGGGTGGAATGAACATCTTTGGTGCAGTGGGTAATCTTAGCTCTCTTGTTTGGCAGTAAGACCTCTGTTGTCCAGACTAGACTTGGAGTTTTTATTAAAATCACATATGACACAATGGGATCTTGAGAGGCTTAAACCAGACAGGCATATGAAAAACAGCTTTTTGGAACTGACTGTTGTGAACTGCAGAGACGATGTAAAGGGAGGACTGAAAAAAGGGATGATCTTTTGACATTAAAAAAATATGTATAATTATTGACGGAATTTGTCTAGCTGTGGAGTAAGACTGCCATTTGCTTTATCACATAAGATATTGGGAAAAATGTTTGGAAATTGGACACTTCCAAAGATATGTTTAGTTTAATTACTAATTTAGGCAACAGTAAATCTCAAATCAAAGAGAAGATCCTAGAAAATTCAAGTATTCCTAGAAAACGTTGTACCATGAATCACCTGGAAGTACAGCTCACATGAAGAGTGGATGTGCCTCAAGCTGTAGAAAAATCAGTGCAATAGTAATGCAATAATAAAAAGTCCTGCTGCACTGGTACCAGTTGGATGTTCTGATATGTTAATACATTTCAAAAACATAACCAGTGCTTTGGTTCTTCTAATAACAAATATTTCAAAGTGGACTCTAAATCTAAATCCTGCATTGCCCAATATTTCAGCACAGGAAAGGCTCCTCTGTCTCTAAACCATGTTCCTTGTGCCCCTTCCTTTAAATTGCGGTTGTTTTTCCCTCTTCAAGTACCGTTCCACAGAGGAGAATCTTCTGACTGGGTGTCTTTTACTTGCTCTATCAGGGGCATGGTAGCCTGTGTACTGCTGCAGAGCTTTTAGTTTACTCTTGACATGTCCTAGGCATTGCTTTTATAAGGTCTCTCCTTTTCCAAAGAGTTTTGGAGTACAGTGTTGCTGAGTTCTGCCAAGTATCAGTTTGGGTTTTCTTTTGTTAAATTCATTCCTTATAATGCCTGTTAGTTTCCTGAGGTATTTGATATCTTGAAGCTCAGACCAGCTGCCACTGAGAAGGCCATGGCTTTTCTAAGAATTTTTTCTTCCAGCAATGAATAGTGCACTTGTCCTTTATTTGTAAAGGGAGCAGGGGAAAGGTGATAGTGAGTGAAGGGAGTTTCACAAAGCTGGAGTTCTCCTTTCGTAACTTTGAATTCTGCAAAGAGCTGCCTCTGTTGCACCATTTATTTATTTTGGACCCCAAACTGAAAGAAACATGAATCCAAGTAAAAATATAAGTCTTTGCACATAACGGTAGCTTGGTTAATGGTGTATGCAACTTCAGAGAGATTTGGCTTATATCTTCATTTTGCAAATGTAGGTTACGTTTGGTCTGTTTGGAACATTATCAAAGCTCTAAGGAGAGTTTGGACTGAGTTACTCATGTGCTTTGGTTGATATAAATTAACTTCCAATTTTGGTATGCTGTAATCCTGATGCGCTGAATGATAGTGGCAACTGTGTAATGCTCACTGATTGGAATAGGCACAGGAAATTGGCACCGGGAGGAAACTACTTTCCTTCAGTATGTGGAATGTATTTGGCACTTAGCTGAAAATGCTGACTTTGTTGCCTTTGGTTAGGTTTATTTTGCATGTCAAATAATTCTCCTCTCCTCCTTTACAAATTTTGGAGGCAAACGTAAAATGCTGACTGAATGGACTGTGTACATATGGCATCTGAGAGGTTTTTTATTTGCTTAAACTAGCACATGTGTCTTCCTGTGAGGAGTATTAAGTGCCTGGACTACAGGTTTAGTGTGTGACTGTTTTTGCAGCTGTGTGGAAGAGCGTGATGTGTATTCCCTGGAGCAGCCCTGGGAGAGAGCTCAAATATGTTGAGGCAAAAGCAGGTTGTGTTTATGGTAGTGTCAAACAGAAATACGGCACTTGAACTCTTATCGACGCTCAGCCTGATACCGGTAACTGAGCGGTGGTTGCCCAGGTGTGTGAAAGGAATGCCCCACTTCTAACCACACAGGATTTTGTTTCAGAACTTGACGACTCCATCCTGCACTGCTGTCCTGTCCATCTGGGAAAAAAGAAAATCTTCTTTGTCCCTTTGTTATCTGGAGGTGGTTGAACCAGTGTTAGTCCATTTAAGATGTAGTTCTTGCTAAACAGTTAACTGAAAAGCATGGTCATTGCTCAGGCCAGAAATCTTACCTTTGGAGGATGAATTTTGAAAACATGGTCCTTCTAGAAAAAGAGGATGTCATGAGTATATGTGGAAGTTGAGGTAATGTCTCACTTTTGGTGACCTCTTCTGGAAATGTCTTACTTGCAGAATACATAACATATCCCAGAGAGGGTCCTGTAAAGCTGAAAACAGCATTGAGGAGCTGTAAGGGTTGAGCTGAGAATCCTGAAGCAAGGCTGTCTAGCACGCAGTACCATTTCGTAACTCCCTTCTTGGAGGGAGGGCTGGGCTGGCAGGGGGATGTCTTGTCTACACAAGAGAGTTAAGAAGTTAGAACTTCACTAGAAAGAGTTCCTCTTTGGCATACCCTGTACTTGCTTTTGCAGGAGCAAGTTGTTCAAATAGCTCATAATAGCTCATGGGATTTAGATATGGGGGCCTCATGATGTTGCTGTGCATATCCAGCTGTACTTCCATCCACAGTGCTATCATCTCAGTGTCTTGGTGCATTTGTGTGGGAGAGGGTGGTGAGAGTAGTCGGTTTCACTGCTTTGGGATGGAGTTAAAGGCTGCATGTGGTTCGATCAAAGACCTATGAGAAACCTGTAGCTGAACAGCAAGTCAGGCTCTGATCTCTCCTTTCAATCTTCCTGACTCTTGCCTACACAGGGAACAAAGAGAGGCATTGCTACAGCTTGCAAGCGTGTTTTCTCCTTTGTTTGGACTAAGGATAGTGCCCTTAAGTTGGGACATCTTCGTAGGTCAGAATACCTGGGCTGTGGGTAATGTTAAGATGGTGCAAATGCAGTGCTGTCAGCTTTGGAGGAGCAAGACGCTCGAAGAACTAGTAAAGCTGCAGAGGTCAGGTTTACCGCAGAGTGGGAATGGAGGTGCCCTTGGTCACTTGGTGACCATAAAGGGCAAGAGAAACAATTAAAAAGGAAAATTAATTCCATCAAAGCTTATTTTCTTACAGTCCTGTTTCATAAGTTTATAAGAGAGAGTAATGTAGTTCTTTTTATAATGAAGTAGAAAATGTGTTCCCTTTCATGCCTTAAATCTGCAGATTATTCTGCTGACATGTATCTTGTGTTTAAAAACTCTACACAATAAAAGAAAAAAAAATCACTACAATTTAAATATAAAGTGAAACCTGCCTGAAGTTTGTGTAAAATATGACTGTTGAAAAACACCATTTTTCAAAAGCAAACATTGATTTAATGTAAAAGGTAATGGAAGACTAGAGGTTTATAACTTCCCATCCTTACCAGACCTTTTCCTCTTTTCTTCTGCCCTTTTCTAACAAAGAGAGATGAGTAAGGAGGATAAATGAATATTCAGAGAAAACTAAAAGTTATTTTCCACTTTTCAAAACCAGTAGAACAAAAATATTTTTTCATCAGTTATCTTTCTAACTTATGTTTTAAAATGTATTTTTGCTTCCTGGCTGCTATCATAGTGTGTCCTCAAGCAAAAAAGTACACTAGTATGTCTGAAACCACTAGATTTCAAGTGTTGCTGTTACCAAACTGTATGGCAGGTGACCAGACCTTGGCCATCACATCTACCATCACTTTTAAGTACACAAAGTGAAGCTATTGCAGGTTAAGCTGGGCTGATAATGGCTGGATTCTTCTGTTGTGTGGTTCTACTTTCAGGTAAGAGATACCCTATAGTATTTATTTTTTTCTCTGAAAGGAATAGTGTTGTAACAGTGATAGTCTAAGGGCATAAGAGAAACACAGTTTGCTGGAAGACACAATAGCTTTTATTGCCCTGTCATTTAGAGCTGGAAAACACCAGGCATATACAGTCTCTTCGTGAAATCCCCCAAGAAATTCCATGGTAGCTGTGGAGTAAAGGGAAGATTTATTAACTGCTCAATGTAGGACACAGTGGATATGAAATAGCTTTATTAAAAATGAGTGAGGAAGGTTATTTGATAAAAAGCATGCAATAAGATACTTGACAGGGTAAAAATAATCAGATCAGGGAAAGTAGCCACTGTATAAATAGTGTAAATATGAAAAGTTCTTTGTAATATAAAAATATAGACTGCTTGGCTTAGACTGAATTTTTTTTTTAAATGGTCTGCAACAGTTCCTTTCTACTTGTATTGCCATGTTGTATGTACTAATGAATGAGTCTACATCTCTGTGAACTGTGTATGTGTGCTTAATCTTAAGTAGGTGAATAGTTCTTTTGAATTCAGTGAGATATAAAATTAAGCATATGCTGCACTGGGTAGGAGCCAGAGCTTTTTTCACTTTGAAGGAGAATTCCTGTAAGAATTCCTTCTTGAGATTTTTATGAAGCCCTAAATAAGAGGTTCATGAAATAAACAGAAAGGAGTATGTTTTTTTTAATCATTTTTGACCAGTGTTAGCATGTTGACACTTCCTTTCTCTTGCTCACTACTTTCTGTATAAAGTCTAGTTCTTTAGCATACTTTGTGATGGGGAGAACTCCACAGTAAAACAAGTATTGTAAACTAAATGTGCAAGCCCAGCTTAGATTCTGTAAATTCCTGGTGGATATCATCAGCAACTAAGCTCAAAAGCTAAAGAAAGCTGCATTAGGAAGAGACTTGTGCAGGGGTGATGGTGAGGAAAGCTCTAGATGTGCTCTGAGACCTTCATGTGTGTCCTGGGTTACCACCAGCCGACGACTAAGCACCACGCAGCCACTCGCTCACTCCCCCCTGGTGTGATGGGGGAGAGAATCAGAAGAGTAAACTCATGGGCTGAGATAAAGGCAGTTAAATAGGTAAAGGAAAACAAGGAATTCATTTACCACTTGCCTCAGCAGGCAGGTGTTCAACCATCTCCAGGAAAGCCGGGCTCCATCACACGTAATGGTTACTTGGGAAGACAAACACCATAACTCTGAACATCCTCCATTCCCTTCTTTCTCCCACTAAATATATAATGAGCATGGTGTCATACAGTATGGAATATCCCTTTGGCCACTTTGGGTCAGCTGTCCTGGCTGTGCACCTGGCACTGTGTGAGAAGCTGAAAAGTTCTTGACTACTTAACAACAACTCATTGTAAATCCAAAACACAGCACTATACCGGCTACTAGGAAGAAAATTAACTCTCTCCCAGCTGAAACCAGGACAGCGTGCAAAGTTACTCTGCTGATATCTGAGGCCTTTTGTAGTCAGTGGCAAAATTTCAACTCCCTGCATTTGGTTTTGGCTGAAACCTCTAGCGAGAAGAGAGCTAAGGAAATCAATTGAAGGCTTTTTAAATGCACCTAAGGGAATTAGGTGTCCGACTCCTATTGAAATTCAATAGGATTTAGTTGCTTGGAGCCTTTGGAAAAACTCAACCCAAAATTGAAGTCCAGTAGTATTCTTTATTGGTCCCAGCGCTATTGTTCTGTGCTATTGGCACCGGTTAAAGGAAAACAGAAAAGCTTCAGCACAATCAACTGTTCTGTCTCCTAGTAGGCATCTCTTTTTGTCAGAACATTAACATGTAGATATTATTTCATCTTAATTAAAAACATTAATAAGAGGACTTTAATGATGTCCAGTAACTTCCTAGGATTAATTTTGAGCCTTTCAAGATAGAAATGTGATGCTGATACCATGTTTTTTGTTTTCTGTTGTCTAGTTAATCATTTGGTCCCAAATATGCTTGAGAAATAATTTTAGCAAATGATACTAGGCTTTTGAAAGGAAAGAACACCAAGTGTTCTGGCTTGAAACATATTTTTAAAAGGTATTATTATTTTTCACTTGAAAAGATGCAATTTACAAGGTCTTTGGAAGTGAGGAGATTAAGTAGGGGGAGAAAAATCCCCAATCCTAAATAGCACTTTCGGCACTTGCTGTTGCTCAGTAAGAGTTTAGAAATATGAAAAACCATTTATCTTTTTATTTATCATCAGTACTTCATCAAGTTGGAATTTTTACTTTATTGAGCTTGGTGTCTGTCTGTTTGCCTAGGCCATCTGATTTTGCTGTTTTGTGTATCTTAGAAAACACAGTACAGCTTTCAGGAAAAAATCCTGCCTTTCTCAACAGAACAAAGAGGGGCCTCTCTATACAAAGTGAGCGAGATTAAAAGAAACAGTTGCCTTCGCTGCTGTTGATTTGCATACCCTGCTGGGGCTGTACACAAGTGCTGTCTGAGGCATTTTGCGAGCCCTTATGTGTCAGGTGAACAGTGTGCTGGGAAGGGGACCCCAGCTCTCTCTGAACTAACTTGTAGCCTGGTTCAGTTTCTGCATGCTGCCCTTCTCCGAATGTAAATGCAACCTATTGCCCCACGTGTGAGACACATTCTTGCTCTTTTTGACCTTTCCGTGGCAGTAGAGGGTATGGTGCATCCCTGCTCGTGAAGATGCTGAGCCTGTTTCTGTGTTGCCCAGTCCAGCTCCACAGTCCTTGGTTGATGGCAAGTGCCTCATTCATCACTTTGCTTTAGCATCAGCAGATCTGTTGTCCCCTCTCTTGGCTCCTTCAGAGTCCTCCTTGTCACAGCCTCTGAATGAAACTTTTAGTAGTGTCCTCGCTCCACTACTGGTGCCTGAGATTGCAAAGAGGTTAGTGCTCCACTTTCCTGTTGGCACAGTAGGTCTGTGGCAGAGCTCTTGTGTTGCCTTGACTCACAAATAGTTATTGGTGCAATAGTGCCACAGGAATCTTACAGCCGAGGTAATGCTGGTTGGCATGCAATCCCTATGTAAACTATGGGAGAGCTTATTTCCTCATTTAGAGGAATTCATCCTTAAAGCTAGAATCGTCCTTAAAGCTAGAATCTGAAATAAGCCAGATTTCAAATAGTCATGGGAATAATGTGGTTGATCCATCCAATGACGATAAAGCAATAGAGCTTGTGATAAGGCAGAAATGGGTAGGAGTCACATTCCCAGTAAAATGTTGGGGTGGGAGGAAATTCTTACAATACAATAAGTGTGTGCTTATGAAGCTTAAAGTCAGCCTCCTCATTAGTGCCTCTTGTTTTCTTGTGCTTGTTATCTCCCTTTTCTCTCATGACAGCCATCTCTATGGTAGATGGAATAAATTGTATGTTGTCTTTGATTTTTGGTTTTCAGTATCCAATCAACATAACATAATGATATGCTGTGCCTCTGTTCTAAAACGAGTATTTTACCTCTTATGCTTATGGAGTTCATTGAAAGAAATCTAGACTCAGAGTAGAGGCATTCTTATTCATATCAGGTTTCACATAACCTCATCTAATACTCCCACATCAAATGGCTGCATGGACTTATGTGATGCTCCATGACCAGTTACAGCTTTGAGGTCTGCAGGCAGAGCCTTGGCAAATATATTCTCTATGCAAATGCTTTCTCAGCCTCCAGAGACAATTTCTTTATCTGTTAAATAGCTGTTGTTATGGTGTCGTGATCCATTCTATGTCAGGGTTTTATTGTGGGTTTTTTCCCCCAACCTGTTAATCTGTCTAATTGCTTAAAAACCTCTTCAGCCAAGTTTAGGGACTCTTTCCTTCCTTTTGGAGTTGCTACTGCACATTATCTCGTAGTGTGGATGTTGGGTGCCTTCCAACATTGTATTGCAGCTCTTCCAATTCAGTGGTAAAAGAAGGGCTTTTCAAGCTGTGTTTATTAGCAAAATAAAACAGATATTCATTTTGCTAATATACTTGTGTGTATTTGTTTTTATCAATCTGACTCTCCAGTCACACAGCTGATCAAGTCTGGTTCCTCCTTCATTTCAGTTACAGTCCTTTCAATAAGTAACTTTTCCGTGTTGTCCTCTGATGGGACTTTCTCATTCTTTTGCCTAATGGCATTCTGAAGTTTGTGAAGGTAGTTGTTAAAGTGTCCTTACGCATAGCATGTCCAGTTCTTCAGTGTAAGTTAAACCTCATACATGGGCTTTCATCACTGTTGTTCTTTGAGCCCTACTCCGTGTGTTCCTTGTGTGGGCTTATTATGAAACTGTGATTAATCCATGGGAACTGTGGAGATATGGGCTGTTATGATAGGTAGTATAGGTATGTTTGTCAGGGGACTGTGTTACTATGGATCCTGCCTAAGTTCCTTCGTCAGTTGACAAGAGCTGTACTTTAGCAAGATGATTAAGTTATGACATACCTGTCCCGGGCTGAGGATGATTTCTTTGTTTGGATGGCTCTTTCATTATACTTGAGGCGGTTCCCAAAGCTGTTCATGTAGTACCTGATCAAGGTGCTTCTATTTCCATGTCAAAATTGTGAAAGTGAGTAGTGAGATGCACGGAAAAATCTGTTGTGAGACTTCTGAAATAGATCCCACAAGCTGACTCCACTCCTGCACCAATGCACCAGTGAGAACTCAGGCTCCTTTGCTGGTCTTTATGAGAAACATTTCATTCCCTGGCATCTGCTAAATGTCTGCCTGGAGATCTATTGTAGGTTCACCAAGCACTGTACCACAGTAGAAATGCCTAAGGCTTGTTACACTAGTCATGTCTACCTGTTCCTTTTTGTTGAAAGTGTTGTGAATTTACATATGAGAAGTTGCTCACAGCTGGAGAGTTACTGATACTGATAGGTGACCTACATGTGTATCTCACGTTCTTTACCTTTTTATCCGGAGTTCCTCTGGTACTTAGCTGTGTTGGGATTATGTGGCTGAGAAGATATGATGATACAGCATTAAGTGTATGCCTGGGCTGAGCAGAAAGGATGGCAAAAGTGAGGGTACCATGTACAAATCAATAATTAAAAGAACAAAGTCTCTCCTTTTAAGCAAGAAGGCTTCTGTACACCCACAGTGTGAAGGTACACAACTTAGGTCCCAGAGGGCTCTTTTTACCGTGTCAGTATAAGTGTTTTATCTCAGTGTTGTATTTCTGTTTTCACCTGGTAGAGAAGAGATCACAATTAAGTTACATAGGGTTGAGTAGGTCTTTACACAGTGCAGTTCTTGTCTGTCCATAATTTTAACCAAGAAAACTTCTCTACTGGGCTTTAATTCTCACTCCCACTAGTGTCTAACAAGCAGTTATCTTCTCTGTATTTTTTTCCCCTTGTGCTGAATGTTGCTTTGTTTTTTCTTTCACTCTTTCTTTACTTTTTCTCTGTCTGCTCAGCACTTTATCCTTCTGTTTTCCTATGTTGCCTTCCTAAGCCATGTTCCAGCCTAGCTGATTCATTGTGAGAAACACAACCTTTCATACAGTGTACTTAGTAGGTACACTTTGGGAGAAAGTATCAAAGAAACAATGGACCAAATGAATTTGTGGTAGAACTCAGATTTGCTGAAATTCTTTGGTGTGAGGCTTTGCTGCTGTCTGCCAGGGTAACTCCTGTTAAATGGGATTAGCCCAATTTATCACCAGCATAAATGAACTAACGGTCAGGTTGGCATCCTTCTAGTTAATGTAAAGTTTTATGTTAACCTGTTAATTGGGAAAATATAGGCAATATTTTAGTAGCTCAGGAGACATAATTTTCTAATGTACTTTCTCCTTGTTGTCTGCAACTTTCTGGCCACTAATATAAGCGTGTACCAACATAAATTTGTCAGCCTCCCCCACCCCCAGGAGACTACTTATTAGACTTATGCAATGCAAGATATTAAAAACACTTCTGTTTGTCACACAGCCTCGGGTAGGGGAGGGGGAATTTGCCAGTTGCTAATGGATACCTGGAGTTTTTGTGTATGACCATGAAGAACAGCTTGTGCACTTTCACCCCCGATGTTCCCTGAATAACTTGGGTCTCATTTAGGTCAATAAGCCTTTATCAAAACGTCAGGAGTGAAAAATGTGTCTTGGTGTAAGCCGACTGGTCGTTCCCTCCAGTCATCGGAGTCTATAGGACAATCAATGTTCTCTGAGCTTGTCTGCATGTCACGCAAAGCGCTGGGTGACAGTAACCATTGACTGCGTGGCTGTCGCATTGTCTTGGGCACAGCCCCCATTTGCATACTTGCCGTTGTGCCTCTTACCAATGAACCAGGGACAGCCTTTAGAAAACATAGGCGCGCAACTCCGATGCAAATGCCCTACGCAGAGAATACACGCTGCCTTAAAGCACAATCCGGGCTTTCACTTCCTACCTTCTTGCTACAAAACTGAAACTGTGATCCTGACAAGGCCACGGTGCCTGCTCAGAGTGCTGTTTGTGGTTTCATTGTGCTAAAACATTAACTTTTCCTTGGATTTTTCTTTGCCTACCAAGGTAATGCTTTGTTTTGCTTCTGGTGAATGCCTTTAGGGATATCTGAACAGTATCTGTGCTGTCACATATGATATGAGGCCATACATCCCTTCCTCAAATTAGTTACTTTGAATGAAGGAGAGTTTTTGCTCCCTGTATGGTTGCTATTGTATTTTGTTAAGGGAGTTTCCTCTGTGGCAGTGATGAAGGGACATGTACTAGCCTTCTGCATACAGAAGAGTATTTGGATATTAGAGTTTATTGACCAAGGCTGTGAAACGAGTATGACCAGCTGCCTAGAAAATATGGCCTCTGATGCTTAATTTTGCTTTGACAAATCAACAGCACCTCATGTAAAGCAGTGCTCATAATTTTGCTATTCACTCTAGGTTTGTAAATGACATAAGGTGAAACTGGGCAAAGGGAGATTTTAATTTGTGTTCAAAGTTTCCTTCATAAGACACAGGCTTAAAGTGTCTGCCGCAGATGCTGTTTCTTTAGATTTATGACATTTATTATGGCTTTATTTTATTTAAAAATATTTACTAATAATCCAAATAAAAAAAAGTGAAGGCTTCTGGTGGATCCTTTCAGAATGAAGCTGTAGTAAAGATTCTTGGCTGGGTTGAAGTGTCTTACCTTCATGTTTATTACAACCAATGCTCTGGACAGTTTCAGTGTATCTTGAAAATCTAACTGGAATACAAGTGACTCTAAACAATTGCGATAGCTGTTCTGCTGCGTCTGACATCTTACACAGCTTATGAGATTGTGAAAACTAATGGAACAAGTCCTGGCTAATGTTCTCCCGGCTTTCCTAGAAGTGTCACAGAGTTGAACTTCAACACTGTAGTGCCATGAGATGAACAGTTTGTTAGGCCACCAGAAGGCTGGTGTTTTAGAGCCACAAAAATTATAGCAAAGTCAACTGATGCATGACATTTTTTTTGCCCTCTTTTTGCTGTATACAGGCCTATTATTTTACTCAGTATTCAGGCAATGTCTCATGCATTTTTGAAGCTAATAATATGGCTCCCATTTATCTTGACTGGGCTAGGTTTGTATCCTGGTTATTTCAGTTAATTTAGAAAATAACCATAGGTACCATCTTGAGTCCCATTTGCCAGTCTGTTATGAAAAACAGCAGTGAACCATGCAGACACGTGAAGAGACTGGATAAAATGTTCAGCAGCGTGTCATCTTCTCTGCAGTAGCTCTTTGTATTAAATCTCTCTATGAAATAAGCAGTTTATTCTCTTAATCTGAATTGTCCTATGTAACTGTGATACCTTATGATTGGTTTCTTTGCTTTATTCTTTCCATATACCATGTGGTGTTTGTTTTTGATGAGAAGCCACTGTTACCGTTCCCATTAGTAGGTTTTGCTGTTGGCTCTGGTAGAGAATATGAGCAATTATTAATCAAGTTGGGCAACAAGGAGGTATTGCAGCTCCCTGATACTTGAGGACACTACGCTGGGTGTGCAGTGCTCAGCTGGTCTGTAGAACAGCAAGGTTTAGCTGCACATCGAACAAGTTCCAAAATGGACATAATTGTACCTCTGTCTAATCAACAAGAATGTCAGATGCCTCTTACATCTGTCACTTTGTAGGCATTTCCAAAGTCATACTTTAGCGTAGGTCTGTGCTTAACATGTAGCTTGATACTGGTGGTGTTTCAGGACTCGACTTATGTTTCTGCTGAAGTCTCTAATTGTTGACAAGAGGGTAGGACAGGCGTGCTTGAGATCTCGCTGTGTTTTCAGTGCACCTGGAGACTGACCTGGCGGTAATGGGTACTAGAAATCTTCTTTCAGTCCATGTGAGATTAAAGGAAGATGAAAAAAGTATAAATAAGAGGGAGGCTAAGCTGATACGGTAAATGGAATGTGAAGCCCACCTCTTCCTGAAATGAAATACGCTAGTAAAATACTCATCTTCTGAGTACAGACTCTGCTTGTTTTCTTTGGCTCTGTCAGGAAACCTTTTGTTTGAATTAAACCAAGTGAATCACACAGAATGGTTTTCAGTTTTAGTACGTGTAGACAAGCCAAACTGCATGCAATTAAAGTATTTAAACTTGCTCTTAATCTTTTCTTTCTTTACTCTTACAGGTTTTCCTATGTTACTTTAGATATTTTTGGTATATTTGATTTCTTCTTACCTTCCAAATTTTACATTTTATTTTAGCATTTTTTTTTATTACATTCTGAAAAAAGGTGGAAGACACGCAATAGAAAATTAACCTAGTTCCCTGTCTTGTTTCTTTTAGGAAATTGTATTAGTGGTATTCTTTGGAACAGAATACGTGGTTCGGTTATGGTCAGCAGGATGCCGCAGTAAATATGTTGGAGTATGGGGAAGGCTTCGTTTTGCTAGGAAGCCTATTTCAATCATTGGTGAGTATGTACAGCTTGCAGAGTTGATGTAAACAATGAGTAAAACTTGTCCTTGAAAGTTCTGAGGAGTGGAATTTCTGTAGTACTTGAAGCCAAGTTAGGGCAAGAGCTCTTGTCATTAGAGTAAATGTGGATCTGAATTTCCTTTCAGGAATCCATGGCACTGTCATCTGAGAACAAATGTAGCTTGATTTGTTTTTCCAGAAGAGCAGAGTGTTTTCTTTTCACAAGCGATCTGAAGCTTTGCCAGAAATAAGTCTTGGCCATAGTCCTGTCTCCTGTGACCTCAGAATCCCAGACACTGTACAATAGCTACAACTGTATTTTTTTAAGATACTGAATGACCTTTCTTTTTCCCAGCAGTCATTTGAATAATTTATTATGCATTTATTTTGCACTCTAATTGAGCTATATACTGCATAGTGGAACATGATAGATGCCCTGTAGTTACTTTGTGTATCTATTGGATTAAAATATGTTTTTTCAGTGATGCATTTGGAACTTGGCACCTGATTGCCCTTGATGTTCACTGCAGTTGGCTTCCTAATGTGATTTCAGTGTTCTTAGAAATTACACTCATATATTTCATATATGTCACAAGCCATGAGGTTTTTTTTAGAATGCTTGTCATACATTTAATAATTTCACTGAAAGAAACATAATAATCCAAAATCAGTCTGTATTTCGTTAGCCAGTATTAAGGGAAATATGTAAAGACCCTTGTCCTGAAGCACTTAAAATATAGATGGATTAAACAAACCAGATTTTGGAAGAGAAGTATTGTTATACAAGCATAGTAATTCTTGTTCCATGACATAGTTTTTTCCACTACTCAGAACTTTGTTGTTGAGTAGAGTGTATAGTTTTTCATAAACTCGCTACAGTTTTGCTGAATATAAATTACAAAATTTTGTACCTGGGCATTTTTATAACCATTAAATAGTTTAGTTTAGCTTCTCTGTGCATATATATAAATAATAACAGTATCTCAGATGTGACTGCAACTATAAAATGGCTTTGACTGCGTCTTTGCACTCTGTCCACAATCCATTTCTCGTAAGTCATAGAACACTAGGGGTTCTGAAACATCATCCAATTTATTTCAGATTGGAACGCAAAAAAAAGTTCCACTTTCACAGATACATATCAAGCGCTGTTTCCTTCTCCAAAATACAGAGATCCTTTCCAAAATTAACTAGGCCTGGGGCAGTGAGATTTAGAGTACAGTCCTGGGGTGAGGACTGACTTAAACTACATTAGACTCATAAACTAATTCCAATTTTTCTCTCCCTTATCAGACCTGGACAAATGAAATAATAGTAAGGCAATTGTCTTATATGAAATAAACCCCCAAACCACTCTCAATGGATAAAATACTGTCTAAAACAGCAGTGAAAATAAGATAACAGATAGAAACTACTGAAATTCCTAATGCATTATAGCTAATTATAATAGGGATTCCAGGCTGCTTTACAGTAATTCGTATAACTCATCATTCATCTAGAATGTGGCCATCTTAGACCTATCCCAGTAAAACCTTTCTATCATATCACACAATTGTATTTTCTTCATATGTTACAATAGAGATCTCTTGATATAAATAAAAATCTTAATTTGGGGTGACTGTTCAAATTGTTAAAGTAATATTTGCGTTGGTTCTAGTAACAGTCTTGCAGAATTATTGCTGATAACTCGTTTTTTCAATTGATTTTTGTTTTCCAGATTTAATTGTAGTTGTTGCTTCCATGATAGTTCTTTGTGTGGGCTCTAAAGGTCAAGTCTTTGCAACCTCAGCTATCAGGTAATTCTATACAATGAAATAGTGCTGTCTGACCAAGGTTTTGTTGTTTTTTTTTTTTTTCCCTTTTTTTAACCTCCTGTTTCAATTTTTGCAGGAGAAAACAAGTCATGACTTTGGAGTCATGTAACAGAGCAGATCACCAATCATGTATGGGGGTGAAACAATCATCCTGTTAGCATAGGAGAAATAACATTTTGTGTGTGGTGTTTGGTCATAATGCATTTATGTCTGGTGGGGATAGAGGTGTACACACTCCCACCTCCTTTTGCCAGCTAGGTGGGTTCTACCCAAATCCTATTTTACTTTTTTGGCTCTGTTTTAAAGCAACTCTTTCATGCTTTGTACCTCTGATGTCTTCAAGCTGTTTGTTCATAAAATGCCTGGGGTTAGTGGTTGTGAATTCCTGATAGACTGAATCCACCTTGTGCTCAGGAGGGTCACACCACTTGGTTTTCTTGAATGAGAGAGTACATGGCCATGTACTGTGCTCTGCGCACTAGCTGCAGCGATGCTCTAGGATTGCAGTTACTTTCATAAGAAGAATATTTTAAGATATTATTGGACTGTCTAGTTCAAGTTGCCTGTAAAATTCCTCAAATATGAGGAGTTCAGATCCTTAGTTAGCCGTTTCTGTATGGTGTTTTTTGTACGTTGTTTCCCATCCTGGCGAACAGGTCAAATACGAGTTGACGAATGGATTCTAGAGTGTTCAGTTTGTGTCCAAAATTCCTAAGTCCTTGAGTTACCCTTACTAGCCATGTGTACAAAGGCCTGTCCTTTTACTGTGCAATGTCCCCATGCTGCCAGCATAGCAAACAGGATGGCAGATGGGTGAATGGAATGGAGAGAGACAGACTGCAAAGTCTAACATAAAATACTGTGTGTCTCTCTTAAAACGGTCTTTTGGAAGAGATAATCTTCCCTTCTCTGCCTCTGTTTCTTCTCTTGTATCTTTAGTCTCTTCATTCATTTAAAAATTGTGTTCCAGGGGCATCCGTTTTCTGCAGATTTTACGAATGCTGCATGTTGACCGTCAGGGTGGTACGTGGAGGCTGTTGGGATCAGTAGTGTTCATACACAGACAAGTAAGTTTGAGTAGTCTGGGGAATAGCATAATAGTTGCTGCAAAACTCCTTATATTCAGAACAGCATGCATGCAGACGTGATGATGGTGTTAAATATATTTAGTTTGGAGGCAGGCAGTCATTTAACAAAGTACGGTTGTTCTGCCTTGTTCAAGGAACAAAAAGTTCCTGAAAGATGAAAAATATTCACCTCCCATTTGGCAAACTTTTGTCTTGTAGTTGGACTGAACCACAGAAAAAAGATACTTCTGAAAAGTAGCGTGAATATTTTTAAAAATATGTATCTAAATTCCAAAGTTGTATTGAATGCAGCACTGTCTGAAGAAGTTACCTCATTGCTTTTTGGTGACCAAAAGGTTAATGAGTCATTGCCTGGAGAAACAGAGACTCATGGGAGACCTCTACAGCTACCTGAAAGGAGGCTGTAGAATGGAGGGTGTTGGTCTGTTCTCCTGAGTAGCAAATGATAGGATGAGAAGTGGCCTCAAGTTGCCAGGGGAGGTTTAGATTGGATATTAGGAAAAATTTCTTCCTGGAAAGTGTTGTCAGGCATTGGAACAGGCTGCTCAGGGAAGTGGTGGAGTCACCATCCCTGGAGGTGTTTAAAAGACATGTAGAAGAGGTTCTTAGGGACATGGTTTAGTGCCAGAGTTAGGTTATGGTTGGACTTGATGATCTTTAGGGTTTCTTCCAACCAAAATGATTCTATGCTTGCAAGTGAGGAGGTTGTTTTGACTCTGTTCGAAATGTGCTGAACCAAGTCATTAGCTATGGTGTAAATTCTTTCACCGCTGAGCTCAATGGATTCTTGTTAATTTGCATAGCCAACAGTCAGTGTCAATGTTTATTAATTGCTGGAATTACATTCTTCTGTTCCATTTATCTTTTAAAAACCATCAATGATAGGTAATTTAAGTGTCTCAACAATATCATAATGCCCTTATTTTGACTCTCTTTGCAGGAACTGATAACTACACTCTACATTGGATTTCTGGGCCTGATTTTTTCTTCGTATTTTGTGTACCTGGCTGAAAAAGATGCTGTAAATGATTCTGGAGAAACAGAGTTTGGCAGCTATGCAGATGCCCTGTGGTGGGGAGTAGTAAGTATAGCAATTTCACGTGTACTAGAAGTACTTAACATCTTCAAGTGTGGAGTAAAGTTCAAACAAGAATGGAGCTAGAACAGCACTATTGAAATGACCTCTTCTTGCTTCAATACAATTCCTGGTTTTGTAGTTCTATGGAACTAAGAAAATACTGTAGATGATCAGTGATTTTATTTGGTGTTCTTAGTGTTACGTGATTCAAAGTGATCAAATTATGTATATGAGAGGTAGAGACACATGTTCTTATTTATCTTGTCTTCCATTCTGTTGTAGTGATTACTACTTGCTACTTTTCTCATGGTAAGGTTCAACCTTTTAAGGTGGTTAGAATCTTGCTAAATCAGGGCTAGTGTTCTGAGGCTTTTTTTGTGTATGTGTTTGGGTTTTTTTATCTGTCCTTTATTTTGAGAACAAACAAACAGATATCTATGGTTTGCAGTTCAGCCTGGGACAATAATTCCCTCTTTATTCAAAATGGACTAATTCCAGAACAAGGAGCATCTGAGACACTTTAGAAATCCAGGCACAGGACTGTTTTAAAGTTTATTACATTGCTTAGTATCCTTTTGTGATATTTGTCTGTGCTATATCGACACACCATTCTCTTCAGAGATTTCTCAGGTTTCTCTGAGGTGCTGCCACACTTTGTAGATGTAACTGGAGTTCTAATAGAGTTCTGCTTTCTTGCTGTTGCTAGTGGTGGTTGTCTCCCTATTTTAGTTTATTGTATGTACTTATTAGTTTGGCAGCTCTATTCTGGGCTTATATTTTAGTAAACATTTTAATTTCGTTGCTTCTTCTAGTAACAATTCCATCTCTTTTGTCACATGATATGCAAATATTAGTTTGGCTGTGCTGTTCTGGGATTTCCTGTCTGTAATTGTTTCCGTTTCCTTTTCCTATTACAGTTTAGAGAAAGGTAGTTTTTGGAAGCTGTTTTTCCTTATCCTTTAACATTTAAGCAATGACCTTTTTTTTTTTTTTTAATCTGCTTTAATTGTATGTAGCTTAATATAACAGACTGTCATCATTAGGTGCTACAGATCTTTAAAATGCATAGGCATCACTAATGATTCCATGCTTGCATTTTCAAAATGTGCTGATCTTCTGGAGTCTTCTCTCTGTTTTTTAAAACAAACGGCATTGTTTCTTTTTTCTTTAAAAATAAGACTACTAGTAAGTCTTACAAGAATGATAGGACTAAGACCTCTATTTTACTAATAAAATATATTTTTTTGATAAATATTTTTAATAAACCTTTGTATGCATGTGTGCTTATACACTCTTCTCCCTACAAACAGTAACAGTTGCTGTTTGAGGAAGGAAGGATCTATTGATGAGCAAGTCTATTGCAGGTCTCTTGGTGCTGAAATACTCATGTAGCCTTTTTTGAATCCAAGAGGTTCTCTTTAGGTTGCTACTAAGATCTGCTGCAGAGTCCTTTCCTCTTGCCGTCTGCCATGGTTAGATACAGCCCCTCTGAGGATCAGAAACCTCGCTGTGTGGCACAAGGGATTGGCTTTCTGGCAAGTAGCTTTAATGTCATTGTGGCATTTTCTGATACAAGGGTCAGATGATTCAGTAACTAACAGTGGCAGATGTGGCTACATTTAAGAACACATGCTGTCATTGGCGTTGGCATTAAAAATTGAATATGTGACAGACCAGACTGGCTTACTGAAAATACAGTAAAACTTAACTTAGAATCAATACGATCTGTCAGGATATTGAAATATTGTCCTTTCAGAGAATTATCGCTCATTTAATAGTCATGCCAGTAATTTTGTCTTTCTAATTACAACAAACTTATTTAATCAATAGATTTAATTATGATAATATTCTTTCTCTGTTATAACTTCTATTAAGTTGCAGCATGCCACTGTAACTGTGATACTGCATTCAATGAATCCAAAAATGTAATTTCTTTAATATTAAAAATATAATTTAATGTTCTAGTTCTACTCTAAATGGAGATACTAGTGCTAATTGCTAAAAGAATTTGGCAAAACAAAACTGAAATGGATTCAGGTCCATCAATATCTGATGATTTGATACTGTAATATTCTTCCTGTCTGGCGCTGTCTCTGATCTCACTTCTCTGAAAGTGCTGCAGGACTGACTTACCTTATGTAGCAGAGAATATTTCTAAAAGAAAAGCACTTGGTAACATTTGCACACTGCCTTTCTCACTCTACACCATTGCACTTTTTTTATCTGAGTGTATGTCTGCACTGCTATACTGGTTCTTTGGGCAGCGGCAAATAGAATATGTAGCATAGCATAAAGGAAACCATATAAAAGGTTTGTGTTACCACAACTAAACGGCATCTGGGATTGGATACTTTTATATTACTGTGCTTTCTTGACTATAGCCATACCCATAGGGTGCATAACTTCTAATTAAATGTTCTTCATTGTCATTGTTGTTATTTATAAATCTATATTGCTTTTCCATTTCCATATGTAAATTGGCCTCCTGGGCTTTATTTGAATTTCCTTTGAGAACTCTGGGCTGTAGCTGTTTGCCATTCAAGTTTATGAGCTTTTTGAAGAAACCTAAGGTTACCTTGTGGTATAAAGATTTGTCTGTATTATTGCTGGTTTTGAATGCAGCACATGTTCTATAAGTAATTCTGCCAATGTCTGCATATCTGTACGTCTTTCAAAAGGCAAGTTTAATATTTGCAAGTAAAATACAAGTAACATGATGCATCTTTCAGCTACCTAGTGGAAGTATTCAAAATTTCTCTGCTTATGTTACCCTTCATGTCCGGACTTAAAGTTTTAAAGACCTAGTATAAATTCTGGACAATAAAAACAAGAATTAAAAAAATATATTAAAAAAATTAAAATGCTAAATGTTCTCACCAAATCTGCCAATAATGACCACCTTCAGGGAATGTTATTGGCTCTCTGTCTCTTCTTGTTGTCTCTTTGTTTGTTTGCTTAGTTTTCATGGGTTTTTTTCTTCCCCCCACCATTCCCCATCCTTAAGCACTAAATTCAATGGTGCCTCAGGCAGACTGAGGGGAGGTCTCTTTTTGATACACACTGAATGATACACAATTTCCAACCTTCACATCTGAACAAACATCCTTCAGGAAAACCATTATGTGGATTGTGCTAACAGTCTCTTTGATCATGAACGCTGTTTGCCACAAGCAATTATTAAATGTTGCCTGCATGAATATTACACTCTGCCCATTCCTTTGAATTGGATGGAGCCATTCTCTGTAATTACCAGCTTTAGTTAAGAGTTTCTTATTCCTTAAATTCATTGATATATGCTTTCTCACCAAGGACTGAATTTAACAAAACATTGATAAGTGTGCTTACTTTGAAGCATACATAAAACAATGTTCCTATTTGGCAAAACCTATTAGTGTGTGTTTAATGTAAATTGAAAGTCAAATTGTAGGAAAGCTTTGCTGAAAAGTTGCAGAAAATACCACTTGAAACTATACGTGCATAGAACTTTTGCTAAATTAGAACAAATCTGATTTAATTTATAAATAGCTGAACATAAAAATTGAAGAACTGCCACATAAAAGGGGTCTTGTGTTATTCAGAACCTTTTTTTTCCCCTCTTCTAAATTAAAAAAGCTGTTGAAGACTGTACACTGACTTCAGTGTTAGACAGAAGGAGACACTTCATTTTTATTCCTTTTGTGGTTTACAAGTCAAGAACACCAACTATGAGCCTGTTATATTTCCTTTTATTCTTCTTTCTAATTGCTGGGATGAAGTGTTTGGGTTTTTATGGAGGGGGCTGGTTATTTTAAGAATTTCTAAAGTGGGGGCCAGAAGATGTGAGGGTTAGAATTTTTAAATGTTTTTTTTGCACGCAATCTCCGCATCTTACAACTGCCTTCTCATCTCTCAGCTTTACCTCCATGAGCAGTTCCAACTACATATTCTCTTATTTAATGAAGATCTGTGAGGTAGATGTGGAGAAAGCTTTTAAAATTCTTACATAAGAGTACAGAGGTAGATATTCTTACATGTAGAGAACACTCTTGGGACTTCTTAATTTCCAAATCTTTAAAACTATATCAAAAGTTATCAAG
Source organism: Streptopelia decaocto (assembly GCF_964273445.1). NCBI lineage: Eukaryota > Metazoa > Chordata > Aves > Columbiformes > Columbidae > Streptopelia > Streptopelia decaocto. The sequence goes on from NC_138661.1 coordinate 52,661,565, forward strand.
GAGCTAGAAAAAATAGGTTTGAAAGAATTCTGAAATTTTCAGCAGTTGTTTTTCATTAGATGAAGCAAAAGTAAAATATTTCAAAATATAGACAATTTTCTGTGTCAGGATCTAGAAAAAATCTAATTAAGGAATTTAGCTTTCATTTAAATTTCACAAATGGAACTCCTGTTGAGGTGGGTCTGTAGGAGGCTGAAACTAGCTGTACTCTGGTTTTCTTCTGCAATAGCACAGTAAGATGGTTTAAAACTTCCCTCCTAAGATAACTGGTTACCTTGTGCATGCTTGAGCGTTCTTTTTTTCCCTTGTACTTGGATAATGCTGTTTCTTTTCAGTATAATTATTAAATCTGGTGAGGTTTAGTATAGTACTAATACTGAATGGAAAAGAAATAGCTGTAGAATTTCAATGAGAACAGTTCAGAAATTGGAGTGGAACTGTGTGCACATGTTGATGACTTTCTCCAGCACATCTTTCCACGTCACACAGAGATGTAGAGGGCACCACTTCAACTGGCTGCTGTTCTTGCCGTTTTTTGTACAGAAGTGCTCTGTTGAGCAAGTTCTAGATAAGAGAAACTCCTCTACTACAGATTAAGACCTCGACGTACTCGAGTTTGGCGCTGGTGAGATCGAGTCCATCAGGCAGAGCTGGCTGGTGACTCGGCCAGTAGGGTGGCTGATGGTGGCCAGCAGACCTCCCGGCACTTCCTGTTGGCACAGAAGGGCATATCGCTGTGGATATCCCTGTGCTGTAAAATCTAAGCTGCTGACGATGGGTTAATGACCAGCCCAGGATACAAACTGCTTCATCTCTTATGAGTTTTATTGCTTATGTCCATATATAACTGTACGTCTGCTACTGAGTTCAGCTCTAAAATTGTCTGTTCACTCCAAGTAAAAATCATTATAATAATGATCAAATGATCAAAATTACTATACTTCAAATACTATACTGTCAAATGGTCAAAATTACTATGCTTCAGTTGCAAAGACGTCAGGGAGTCAGTCGATATTTCTGGTATGTCACTCGATATTGTTCTTATAAGACTTGTTTTAATCAAAATGGGTATTGCAAGTGGGTCAGAAAATTCTGAGTGGTATTCAGTACACAAAACAAAACCTAGTGCAATTCATTTTAAAGTCTCAGTGTTTCAAATTTAGGAACAAAGTAGTTAATGTATTTTCTGTAAGGTGACTTTCCCTTATTTGTTTTAGTGCTTGGGTTTTTTCATCTTTTGGCTTGTGTTTGCTCCCTCAGTCCCATGATGTCTGCATTTTTGATACTTCTGAATCACGCATTCTTGTATTTTGTAGCTGTTTAACTATTCAGGTTTTTGCAAGGCACACAGCAAGGATTTTGTCGACAGAATGTCGTTTCTCACCTGATTAGTTTGCTGTGCTCACTTTAGCCTGATAGCCTTGAATAAAAGCCCTTCCCTATTCAGTGGTGGCAAACATTATTATTTCTTCTTGCTCTGGGGATTTTTGCTTCATGTTTCCTCCTTCAGACTATTGATGCATATTTAGCTGGAACAAAATTAGTCTTAATGCTCAAGTCTGTGGTGATGTACATCAGATAGAAGTTCTGAAATAGTCAATGGATGAATATGATTTTGTTCCTAATTAAAACAATTAGTTTTCCATGCTACTTTGCAATGAAAATGTAATGTGTTAGCTCTTGTATCAATTTAATTTCATTATGCCAACATATTTACTATGCTAGAGTAGACGTTGAGTCAGTATTTCCATTATAAGATGCTATTTTACAGCTGTAAAATTAGTATTGTACTTTTTAAGGGGTAATAATCTGGCTGTAAAAATTCATTTAGGGCAGAAACTTGACAGGTTTCAAGAGCATCTGTCTTGGGGGAAAAAAGAAGATGTAATTTTGGAATACAATGCATTTGTAGATGGATTAGAGCTATGAGGGCAGAGAAGAATATTAACTTGAACACACACTTCAATTTGCTACCCCGTTTCCAAAATATCTTCTTGAAAAACTCCCAAACAAACAGCACAGAAAATACCTTTTTATGTCGCTATGTCAGCTATACACTAGTTGACAAGGGACGGGTGAGTGGTCGTGGGAAAGGGAAGACAAATACTTCTCAGTTGCATATGAAATTTTCTGCAGTTATACTTCAGTCAGCTCAAAAGCACCTATTTCTTTTCACATTTCTAATTAATGTATATATTTAAACACAATGTTAAGATTGTAACACAGAGTAGTTGATAAAACTTCTCAATGACAAGAATTTGAAAGTATCTTTAAAAACTGGGGCCTAAACCACTGTCTTTTATGTAAGAAGGTATTGGGGGCTGTCATTTTCCCATAATTATATTTCCTTTTCTATACCATATTTTTTGAACAGCAAATTATAATTACTATTTATTTATTTATTTATTTATTTATTTATTTAAACTGACCCTCTTATGTCAAGGAGATAAAGTCATCCCTTCAGTTCTTCATCAGGCCCTAAGGTGGTATTTTAGCAACAATTTTAGGAATACAGGCAAAGGCACTTATGTAAACTCACCTTAGAAATGTCTTTGAATACTTTTGTCGGATAGGAAGCAGTTTTGGGAATAAGCCACATTTTAAAAACCTGAATAAAAATTAAATGCTAATACTTGAATGTTTTGAACATTGGTAAGTTGCAAAAGCCGTGTAGCATCACCAACTCAAGCAGGTTGAGCTGTCCCTTTGTCATGTGTTTGACAGACACATGATGTTGCTCAGAAGGTGGCCGTAGAGAGTTTTGTGTGCTTTGGAGGTACAGCTCAGTCAAAACTCACATCCACAGGATTTTCCTCTGGTGTCTCATCTTTTAGCAGGAATGGGCAATTATTAAGGTGGCCAACAGCCACACTTTTCCTGAAGCACTTGTCATGATGTTTTATTTCCTCACACACAAGTTCTTCAACCTTTCACCTCCTTAATAACCATCTGGTCTCTATAAATCTGCCCTTCTCTCCTCCCCCAGAGGCATTGCCAGCATTTCCACAGTGGCTGGGTTGTCTGTGTTACAGCAGACTGGTAAACTGGGAGCAGTTGCAGGACATGATGGGGATGGATGGGGATTATTGTCCAGGACTAAAATCCTCTGTGTCCTGGAGGGCTGAGGCCCATACTGTCAGAAGAAAATCCAAGCAGCTAGCAGTTGAGGTGTGCTTCAGCTGCTGGAGAGCTTTGTGTGCCTTCTGATTCGGTTCACCTTCTTCAAAGTCACAGATAAAAATCTCTCTAATTTCCAAATTCAGAAATAGCTTGTGACGTAGGTGGATTTAAATTGCTCTCAGATGCCAAATCGGTCTTTCTGCTTCAAACAAATCCATTCTTTCCTTGAGCTCATGCAAATAATGACTTATTAAGCCTTGTTATGCTGCATCAGCACGGTGGTAATCTTTACCTCAGTGTTTTGAAACCCAAACTCAACAGATGTTTCCTGCATGTGTGCATTAAATTATCTCTTCTTGCTCTTGATGTATTGTATGAATTAGTGATTCCTTAGATGACATTTTCAGGATCTGTTGCTGCATGGAAATTTTTCAGCCAATATTCAGCCTATTTTACCAATAGTATTTCTAGAATACTTTATGTGTGACCTCAGTCTGAGTCCATGGTTACAGTATATGTATATATATTTATATATACACACCCTGTCTGTGCAACAGCCCTGTAATACTCTCAGCAAACATCTCCTGCCCATAAAGAAAATCAGCAATGCAGAACTGTTGGCAGCCTCCCCCTAAGGAAAGTGTCTGACATGGGCAGGCAGCCCATATCCCAGTAACTTCATATGCTGTAAAGTTGCCTCAGCCATGAAGACTTAAATTAATGGTTTCACTTTACAAGATTTTAAACATGTATTTTATTGTAATTCAATTTCCTGTACCTTTTGCCATCTATTATAGATGGGGAAGCTAATCTGGAGAGGAGAGTCACCTTCATTAATGTCACACAGACTGTCATTGGGAGAGTTAGGAATGCAACTGATGTTTCTTTAAATAAAAAAGGATGAAAGAACAACAGACCAGCCACATTAAAACTTGCTGTAATGCTCAATGTATTTCTCTTTACAGGTGACTGTTACAACTATCGGCTATGGAGATAAAGTGCCTCAGACCTGGATAGGAAAGACCATTGCATCTTGTTTTTCAGTATTTGCAATTTCATTTTTTGCATTACCTGCGGTAGGTTATCTTGTGCTTTTGCTGGCAATTTGGCGTTGGCTCATTAGTCGTCAGAGGAAACTTGTTATTGATTCTTTAACCTTTCATTTAACCTGATGTTATGAGAGCTTTTTATTTAACTTTTATATTGCAGTTAAAACGTATGTAGCTGTTAGAAGCAAAAGAGCTTCTGTAAGTAGCTAAAAAAAAAAAAGGAAACTTGCAGTGTTTAGTGTATGCAACAGTAGATTAGGTATGTATTTAAGAAAGGGTTGTTTAATTCAAAGTATTTTTTCTGCCCATCTCAGAAGTGTAAAGGAGAGTGTTTCTCATACTATTTTGTTATAGACCCAGTGACTTAGTGATGTTTTGGCTTTTTAAGGCATTTACTCACAGTTTATTGAACTGATTAGGTCCAGGGTGAACTATAGAGTTCTCATACACATTCTTCTTCTAGCAAAGCTGCTGAAAAGGTGTTATTGGCAGAGAAGCAACAATAAGCAGCCAGGGACACCAATGGCAGCTCTTTGCCAAATTAATGTCTGCCCATGGCCAAAGTTCGGTTTTCAAAACTGACCTAGGACTGAGCTCTTAAGGGTGTTATGGCACTTGGCGCTGAGAACAGGTTCCCAAGTACTTTCTAACAATAAACAAGGCACTTGACTGTCAGGGATAAATTCAAAGTCAATGAAACCTGGACTGTGTTTTGAATACCCAAAATGTTCTGTGCTGAGGGCAGTTAAGGATTTTTTTTTTTTTCCCCACAAATTTAGCAACACACCTGAACTGCGCTATTAAAATGTTAGTACAACCTAAAATGTGCTGATAAAATGTTTATTTTTCAGCAAGTTTTGAAGTTCAGTGACACGAACAGTTGTGTAGCAGATGCTGGTGTAGTTGTGGCAGGGAAGTGGTGAGGATAAGGACAGGATGGATGATAAGAATACTTTAAAGCCAGTACCATCACAGAAATTCTTCACAACATAGAAGAGTAACTACTAAAGCTCCAGTGGCTTTTTTAAATTAGTCACTTACATTAAAAGTACAGAATCTTTTGCAAAGGATGGTAATTAAGTGCAGATTTTTCAGACTCTCCAGCATCAGTTTGCCTTTAAAGTATATTCTTCCCTCCTCCTCATTCTTTTCTTTCACGTTTATTCCTTTTTTGGAGAGAGGTCTGGTAAATGAAATGATAAATGCCAAAAGCTACTATTTTGATTGAAGAGTGGGTTTTGTTTCCTCAAACTTGAATGCCAGCAAAGATGTTTTATAAATAATTGTGTATCAGCCTCACCTTCACAGCAATGCTTTTATATTTACCTGCCATATTTCCCTAGTTGGTTGTAGAAGCAAAACAACAGCAAACACCCGTTTGTCGGTGTGATTTTAGTACTGAATTAAGTTGTTCTCGTGAGGTGGCCCAAGGAGGAAATTTAGGGTTTGAAGCTCTAGCAGTAATTACTTGATAGGTAGTAACTATTGCATGCTGACGTGTTCCCGTTTTAAATAAGGGGAGCTGGCTGAGGCCTCACTCAAAAGTAATTGTTGTGGCTAAACACAACTGGTATGGGTTCTGGATTTAGCAACAATCGTTCATTTCCCACATGAGTGATGTTCAAGCATCATTAACTCTTTGATCTTTACTAAATTAACATAATAGGAAGGGCCTTTCCTGTTTCTTTCAAAACTCTTGATGATTAATACAGTTCTTAGAGGTTGAGCCAAGATCCCTGGCTGCTCTGACACCTCAGCTACCATATGTAGAAAATGAATTATGCTTTTGTTGAGTAGGTGTAGTCATGTAAGCTGATTTTACAGAAGATCTCATTTTTATCTCTTACTAAAATCTTTGTTATATATGCCTATAGCTACGCAAATGACTACATAAATGACTTGCTCTATACTTAATTTTGGACTTACTAGTTACACTACATCTGGAGACTATTTCAGGTTTTACACCAGCCATTAGTCCATGTCCCTTGTCCTGAGAGTGGATTACATAGCCTTGTGTTGAGCTTGTTGATGTCCTGACCATTTTTTAATATTCCTTTTCCTCTTCTTTGTCCTCCCTTCCCAGCATTGGGTTAACATATGGAAATAGAAATTATTAATACCATACTACAGTTAAAAGGTCTTCCTGGTGTCCTAAATCATGCTATGCCAAAGCTTTATTTCTCATAAATGAAGTTAAACACATCAGGTTAATATTTCTCCCTATTCTGTCATTCCTCTGCACAAGCTTTTATGAGTCTTTTAGAGGGTATGAAATAACATTTCTGTTCCCTCTTTAGCATGAGTCCAGCTGACTTAAATAGTCTTTGGATCAGGGCATTCATAGTTTATTTCAACAAGTAATAATAAGTAAGTCTAAAAACTTAACAGTATTAAGTAATTTCCTCTAAATAATTAGAATCATAGTTGGGTTTTATGATGCTGAATAGAAGTTTATTAATACAGCATAATTTGGCAAGCTTATGCGTGGGGTTTTTTTCCCCTAAAAAAAATTAGATCTGTGTTTTCTTTCTTCCCACAGGGGATTCTTGGTTCAGGCTTTGCCCTAAAGGTACAACAGAAACAAAGACAGAAGCATTTCAACCGTCAAATTCCAGCTGCTGCCTCTCTCATACAGGTATTGAGTTCTGCATTTTGCATACTATCATTTTTTTCCATTTATAGGGTTTTTTTCCAAAACTGTTGGCACTATTTCCATGCCTGATTCCCATGAATATTTGTAGAGGGGTTACAAATAGAAGTATTCTAAAAGATTATGGAAATCCCACCTTTAATGTAAACTGATCAGTGGAAAAGTTCTCCCCTAAATCAGTGCAAACTGTTTAATTCAGCTGGTTAAAACCAAAACTGAAAGCTATCATGTAGTTACAGAATAATGTAAATGGGGGAAATGTTATGAAATATTATGCTGACACTAGTGAAAAACAGAGAGGAGGCTTAATGTCACATTGCACTTCTGAAAAATACATTGTTACTTGTAAAAACAAATGTCAAATATGCTTCATTTTCCTTGGGACAAGTAAATTCTTAAAAATAAATGTAGGAGAATTTAGTCAGAATATTAAATAGGAAAATCTTGTCTGAACATTTTGAGCTCTAGGATAGGTGGCTGGGAGCCCCTGGGATTCTACAAAATCGGTCTTTTCTTTGGGATAACATACGGGCAGAAAGATTTTGATCCCCTCTGTTAAAAACACAGTTGCAGTTCAATGTCAGTAAGGTCAATGAGATTTTATCCTTTACTTCAGCAGAGCCAGCATTTCACCCTAGAGAAGTATTAATATTGTTTCATTCTAGGTTTTTCCAGCTTTTCTTCCCTCACTCAGCATCTGCATGTAGCTTTAGACGCACAGGGATCTAATCTAAAAGAAATCTAGATGTACACCTAAGCCATATAATTTTTTTGTTCTCATATGACTTCTTTCTGCAGCTTCATGAGTGATTGTGGATTTCCAGGTCAGGCTCTTTATGGAAACAGTAGCTAACTGTAAAGTTTATGCTTGAGGCTAAACAGTCCCAGAGTTAACGTGAAAAAGGTTTGAATTTAGGGCTCTGGTTATAGCCAGAGATTAGCCAAAAGTCTTCAGACTCAGTGTGTTTCGTTTGGATTGCATGGCCAGAAAAAGGTATGGTTTTGCAAAGAATGGGTTTGTAGTGTTCCCACTGATTCCTTTGGGAAATCAACTCCAAATTACTGGGAAGTCTGAGATTGCATGTCCAGAATGTTGTACTTGGCTCCATCTAAAATGTTAAGAAGTGGAGGATAGGCAATATGTTGCTGACTGTCCATTCTTAACAGTGATAATTGTGATTTACTAATAGTCTCACACTTCTAAAGACCCGATTTAATAAGTCCTTCAAAAATAACTTACAAAAAGTTTATTCTTAAACCAAGAAGTTCATGAAATAAGGGAAGACAACAGCTGAAATGAGTGATACTTTTTTCCTGTCTTCCTTCTTGTTTTATTCTAGGGGCCAGTTGTTTTTTCCAGTATCTTATTAACCATAGTGGGAATTACATGGTGATTGTTGATCCTTTACTTTCCACCTGCTGCCCATTTTCCTCTGTCATTCTGCCTTGCTTTGTTTCTTTCAGCTGGTGTTCCCTGGCTTTTCCCACTTCAGATTTTGTGTATGTGCATATGTGTCCTTTTTTTCATGTAGTGCATAAGCGAGGATCTGCCTTTTTAATTTGGAGACAAATTATTAATAAATTCTGATATATTTGCACATTTAGGAGAGAATGCATTAGTGTTTTGTTTCTGGTTGATCGTGTTTCCTAGCCCTGCTTTTCCTCCATTCTGTCTTAGAACATAGTACTTTAGTCACTGGTGGTTGGCAGGAGGGAGGATTGGGTTTGGGTTTTTGCTCCTGGTTAACCACTGGTGCTGTTCTGTCAGGCTTTTGGTCTTATTTCTTCGTATGAATATAGCCTTACGGACCACATCACAATTGCTGTTTTTTTCCTGATAGTACTCTTGTAAGGTAGGGAAGAACAAATCTTGTTTTCTGACTAGGAACCTGAAACACAGAATGCAATAGGCAAAATGCCCCAAGTCAGAGAGGGAAACTTGGGCAGAGCAAGAAATTCAACCACAATCTTTTGAGTCCAGTCTAGAATTCTCTTATTATTTGCTTGTTGCAAATGTGAACAAAAGTTGCACCTGAAAAGACCGAACTTCATTTCTGGTTTGCCCAGTTCAAATTATGTGGCTTCTGTTTACTAAATAAGGATTCTAAGCCATGCTGAGTTTGTTTCCAGTGGGGAAATTCAAGAATACTATTAAATAAAGAATTAATAATGTGCTACTTGGATGTTACTTTGTAGTACAGATAGTTTGAAATCCAACTGCATTAATTGATCTATTGCTTAAAACATTTGTTCTAGACTGCCTGGAGATGCTACGCAGCAGAAAACCCAGACTCTTCTACGTGGAAAATATACATCCGAAGACCTGCCAGAAATTATCATTTGCTGTCACCCAGTCCAAAACCAAAGAAATCAGTGATGGTACAAGTAACTAACATTTCCTATTATAGTAATTGAAATCTTTTAAATTCAGTTGAATTGCTTACTCTCTACAGGCTATTTGTTGTGTTTGTTTTACAGATTATTACTAGGTTTCAGAGTTTCATTTTCATTTCAGTTTTGAGATTGTCTGTGTACAAACATTTTAAACTATAACTTGATTTGCTTCAGTTCCCAGGCTTGACTTTTTTTTAATGGACCTATGGGTTTGGAGAAGAGCAGTAATGACCTAACTCAGGCACATCAATTAGTTAAGTTGCTGTTGTTGTTTGGCAAACTATAAGCAAAGAAAAAAGAAAAAGAAAAGAAAATTACTATTTTTAAACCAGTAACTTTGAATTGGTTTAAAAAAAACAAAAAAACCCTGCTCCTTCTGTCAGCTATTTATTTTTTTGGCTTTCTAAACTTCTGTGGGGAAGACATCTTGTGCTTACATAGGGTAGTGTCTTCATATCAACTGATTGCAGAAGTTACGAGGTTTTTTGTTTAAAAACAGCCACAAAACCCCTTTGTCAGAATCTTTAGCTTATGTAGTACTTCATCCTCTCCATTGTAAGAGTACTGCACAGTGTCAAGTTAGAAGGAGAGGATGTTGTGGAAAAATCTTCCCTATTATCCCAGGTTCATCTGAGTTCAGTAGCAATATATCCATTAGCTTTTTGTTGAAGGTATGATTTGTAGCATCCATAAAATGTTAAAGATATTCGAGAATAGTTTGATTTATGTAAAGCGTTTTTATAAAGTTGCAGAGCTAGCAGATTTTTTTTTACTGCAGACAAGGGATTTGCAGATGACAGTGTGCAGAGTTTTACGGATTAGCCAGTTTTGGTGGGATGGGGCACAATCTTACTGAGAAACACACAGCATAGCATCGTGAAAATGTAATTGGTCAGGCACTCTTTTGACTGGTTATAGCTCATTGGGGACTGCATTACTATTGAAGACATTACTGAAGAGACAACTAAATGTGGCTTGGTTTGAGTAATGCAATATGTGTATTTATAGGTTAAAAAGAAGAAATTTAAGTTAGACAAGGACAATGGGCCTGCTTCTCCAGATAGGATGTTAACTGTTCCACACATCACTTATGACCACGTGATGGAGGACAGGAAACCTCATTTCAGTTTTGAAGCTTACGAAAATTCTGGTAAGAAATTCCATTATAAAATGCCGGTAACTGTAATGGCTTCTGTTAGTGATTTACAGACAGGTTCTCTTTAATAGCTGTAGGAGAGAGGATGAGGACAGAACAAGCTCTTGCCTTTCTGAAGCAATAATACTTTGCTTTCTGCTTTTGGTTGCTGGCTTGTCTGGATGAGATTCAACCATTCCTTTAATGAACGTGCTCCACTGCAGACAAACTAAGATTATTTGTCATTGCTGCATGCCAGAAGAGCTGCTGTCTCTGAGGCTGGTGCTTACATTCCCCAGTTCTGCAATTGAGTGAAACTACAGGGATTAGCTGTCAGCTTTTCCATGTGAAATTTACCCAAGATGCATTACTATTGTGCTTGTACTTCAACCAAAAAGGATTGACATGTCTTGGCTGCACTGCCCATAGTCTGCTACATGAAACCACCATGCGTTCCTGCCATCTGCTCAGTGGAGTAGGCTGTGAATCAAATTTTGAAAGCAGAAGTAGTTAAGATAAATATGGTTCCATCTGTATTAACTGTCACTGTACGAAGTGGTATGGTCTGAGGAAAAAGAAGAAAAAACTTTGATAGCCACCTTATAATTAATAGCTTGGTTATAGTTGCTTTAACTGTAATGAACTTCCAGAATAACTCTGAATTTACAATGTGGCTTTTCTACAAATTTACTTTTATTAGAAGTTTTAAATGTGTATTACTCAAATTTTGGCAACAAGAATGAGGTGTGGTTTATGGATTATAGATACCTTAAGTATTTATGTTTTTTTCTCCTCAATTTGGCTGACCTGATTAAATTTAATGACCTTTAAAATAAGATAGCAAAATGGGCTGACACCAGGCATATTTTAATTCAAGCAGACAGTCTTACCTTTTGGTACGCTTCTGTCTTGTCTCATCTGTAATATCCATGCTTTTCCACTCTTTCTTGGCCTCTGTTTAGGAATGGTTGCAAATTGCATCTGGTGGTGGAAACGACAGCTGTTAAAAGGTGGACAAGTACTAATTTTAGTCTGTATATCAGGCTTTGCGTACAGATACTTTTCTTCAAAACAATCCAATGAATGAGCTGTACAAATGCTGCTTAGATTTGTACAGTCCCACCTTTTATCAATAAGTTTATAAGCTGATTAAAGGACAATATGATTTGCAGGTAGCCTATTACTGCCTCTTCAAAAATCAGCTCTATAAGCTTTCAATAAAGCATTTTCTCTAATTTCTTCTGACACTTATCTTTTTTCTTTTCTATTTGTGTTCTGCTCTCTCTAAACTGTTACAAGTATACAGGACAAACAGGAATGTTAAAATTGCTTGGTAAGTTGAGGAAAATAATTTTGTCTATGGCATGCCAGTTTATGACAATGTAATGTTTGCTGTGCTTTTCATGTGTGTCCAGTGCCATTTAGTTTCTAGGAAATCTTTTGCAGCCAAGGAGATCTAGACAGACAAAAATGTACCTTCTCACAATTGTAATCACAGTCGCACCCACAGTTTCATCGCAAAGCAAAAAGTGAGCATGTGAGTAGGTGAACTCTGGGATTTTAATTGAGAAAAATTGCTTCTATATGTATAACTAGTAGGAAAAGATAATCTACATATAAATGAAGTATAATTCATCCAGTAGCTAAGTTATATGAGCATATAGCTGAGATTTCATTTCTAAATTATTAGATTGGGTTGGAATAAAGGTTTCCAGATTTGACCTCCATTATTGTGCATTCTGAAGTACATGCATCTGTTCCTGTAAAAATGCTCTGTAGATATTTGTGAACAGATGGGGACCCATAAATTAAATAATTTATTTTACTGTTTGTCTGGATTCTGTGATCACTTAAGCAGCCATGTAGTCCTGTGATGTTTCTAAGGTGCTTGCTTAGGCACTTTCTTAACAGTTGAGTGTTCCCCAAAGACTCTAGGATTAGAGCTACGTCTGGGCAAAAAACCTCTGTGATTTAGTGAGAGTGCTGTGAGCCACCTGTGAGTTGTCTGTCCTGTATCCACTAAAGCCAAAAAAGGCTTCTCTTCAGTAATTGGATGCAAGGATGCTCAGGCTTGGATTAAATTGTCTGAAAATACAATATTCAGTTTCTCCTCTGAACCCATCTGTAACATAGGTGCAATTCAGGTGGTAGAATAGCAGAAAACAAACAGAATCTCCTTGACTCCCCCTGACCAATCCTTGATTTGCCCATTTTCCTGTTTCCATTTTTCTCCTGTATTCCAAGCGGTGCATTTCAGTTGAGGGTGAGCATGGTGGAACAAGCTCAGAAGAGCAGCAAGAGCCATGAAGTCCCCTGTTTTACATGACCAAGAAATTCCTTCGTCTTGGGGAAATGACAGAAGAGCTTTGCCAGCCACTGTAGGTTCAGTTTCTATTTCCTAGCCAGGCAGCATGAGCTCAGTGGACCCAGGAGGTTACCAAACACCCAGGGAAATAAAGAGGAGAGGGTGTATTTGTAGTTACTGTGGATGAGGTTACCTACGCAGAAAACTGAAGCTGCCAAGTCAAAAGCTCAGAAACAAGAAATTAGGAAATATAAGAGTAAAATATGCCCATTCAGCTTTAATTCGGTCTTCAGGAAGCCTCTTGTCATATATCCGTATGCTGCTTTCTCATATTTTTGAAATTCTTGTTCTCCCTTTGAGCTGCCCATTTATATTCAAGTCTTCATATTCCTGGATCTCCCATCTGGCTTCTCTGCCAGTATCCTTCTGCAATCAAGGATTTCTACCACCTTTCCCCACTCCTCCTTTCTTCTGACATCGTCACTTCAGCAAAGACTCAAGAGCCATGGCTGGAGCATGCCTAGCACTGACAGAACACTTGCAAAATGAGGGTTTTTCCAGAATTCTTAATTGAAAAACGTCTCTATTATGAGAATTGTTCTCTTTGAGTAAAAGGCAACATGCCTGAAAGATATTGCTCTGTCCCAGTGTGTGAATCTACAGGCATTTCTTAATGAAATAATTATTAGAAGGCTAACACTATTCAAAAGAACTGAACGAAGCACAAACATGATATGTTGCTGAGTCTCTTCTTGCTTGCCTGAAACTCTTCCCTGAGAAATGCAGCTTGAAGCAGGCACTTGACTTACAGCTTTGAAGTGGGCAGTTTCAAATGTTTTTATGGGATATGTGAGGCAGCTTCAAACAGAGGTGGCAGTCCTGGCCTGCCCACAAGACAGCACTGAAATCTGTCCAGGATCTGGCTACACCAGGAATGGTACAAACCAGGGCAAGAGGGGTCTGATCACTTTGAGATCGTACACTTTGAAAAACAAACACTTGAGGAAATCCTGAAGTCAAGAAGGAAGGGGTAAGCAGGTAGATTACTTCCTCAAAATGGGATTGGCATGTAGGGAGGAATATTTTGCAGCAGATGACAGCATCATGAAGAATGGGTTTGAAGGGACACGATGCCTCCCCTAGTGGTGGTCTCATATTTTGCTGACATGGAATACACACTGAAAGAGTTTCGCACCAGCTCTTTTCCACAGTAATTTATTTTGTTTTTAAAGATGTCAGGTACAACATACAGCATTTTAGGTATGTCTGCATCTCCTCAGCTGCCTGTCTGGAGCTTTTGTTCCTTTTTTTTTGTTTCCCCCCTCCCTCTCCTATCTCTGTTTCATGTACATCTTTACTCTGACTCAGATTGTCAGCGCTCCTGGCCATCCTTTTCCACAGACCAGCAGTCTTCCAGCGTTCCTTCCTCTCCAGGTAATACTCATTTCATTGCTCCATCACCTTTGTTAATTACTAAATCTTTGCAATGCTCTGTCTGGAGTTGCCTGCTGTGGCACATAAAATTGTAATGCTGGTTTTCAAAGAGAACATAGGTATGTCAGTAGAATTTTGAGTTTGTAAAGTTTCTCAGGTTCTAAATTGCAAATATTAAAAAAAAATCTGCAGAACAGAGGTATTTTCTAAATGCATTAATTTAATTAATTTAATCATTTAATTAAACTCATTAATTAAAACTGAATTAAATGCTTTGAACGGTTTCAAATGTTTTGTCTGTGCTTGCAAAAGAGGAAGTGTAAAATATTTTCTGTCCCCACTACCAGAAAAGCATCTGCATACATGTCATATTGTGTACAGAATTGTTGCATTGGTAATATAGAAAACCCATCAGTAATTTCTTGTTATTGTGATTATAATCCTGAATTGAAAGTTCATAGAATCATGGAATGGTTTGGGTTGGAAGGGACATTTAAAGATCATCTAGTTCAAGCCCCTGCAATGAGCAGGGACATCCTCAACTAGATCAGGTTGCTCAGAGCCCCGTCCAGCCTGGCCTTGAAGGTTTCCAGAAAGTTCAGAATTTCTGTTTTAAAGAGGTTCCCATATTGTGGGGAGTGGTTTTTTCTGCCTTTTCAAAGTAGTACTTGGCTCAGCTTTGTCAGTTGGATAGCCATGCCTGTTACTGCTGCTGCTACCCATCAAAAATAGAGAAAATAAAGCTTGGGGACCCTTGCATTATAGTAAAAATCTCTCATTACATCTGTTTCCTGTTTCTTTTCACCCATTATTATCCACTGAAAATGAGTTTCTAAAGCATCCTTTTTTTTGTCCCTTAGCTTATTTAGAAATTTAGTGTATTTTCTAACATACTATTTTTTTTTAAACACTGCTTTGCAAGGAAGACTCCTCCAAAGTCAAATGGCTATGAATTTATTTTTGTAAATAAAACACTATGTTGCAGCAGCACAAGCTTCCTGGTGCTCTGCTTTGAGCCTTGTTTCAAGGCACGTTGTTGCAGGGAGGCTCTCGTTTTTACCATGTTCTTTCCTTGGTCTCTCCTCTCTCTCTATGCGAGAAGATTGCATGGTGATGTATTAAAGTGGTTCCTTCCATATGTTGGAGGCAGCCACATATGTTTAAAAATGAGAGCTTGAAGAGCAGAGGGCCGCACCAGTCACCAGAACAGACCTTGGTTATGATCTTCTTAGAAAACTTGAGAATAAGAAGGCTGGGGGAGATGCCATGTTTGCCTCATATTAAGCAGCTTTTCATCCCTGTATTCCCACATAATGGCACTTTCACATAGGCTGAGGTACAGCCTTGATTCCTTGTTCCATTTGCATTGTGTCACTCCTTCTCTCCCCTCCCATGAAACCGAAAAGCAATAACTGTGCGTGATGCAAGAAAGGCTGTTTCTGCAAATCTGCATGTGTGCTGCATTGTATTGTCTCATAAACACAGTTTAGTGAGTGTTCAGCAACCACTTCACATGGGTTTGGGTTCAGCAGTTGTCATCAGGAGCACTAAAAAGGCTGTGAGTCCTCCTAGAAACTGCAACAGTTTTATTTGTATCTTGTAGAAACGAAAACAGTGAAAATTAATTTAGTGAAAGCCAAATGGAGTCTGTTTTAAAGACATTTTGCTGCAAATCCGAATCTGGAATTATTATTCTTGTTTCACAGTCACTATGTGGATGATGGCTACAGCAAAGTAATTAAATAACAGGATAATAAACCCAAACATAGGAAGCTAACATTTGCTAAAACTTACTATAGAATTTTCATTTTTAAGTGCTGCAAGTGGCTCATGCTTTTAATTTGTCTTTAAAATGTAATTTGTTCTTTTAGCAGTTGTCTCTTTTAGTGTGATTTTAGAGGTCTTCCTCTCCTGTTAGAATTGCTGGAGAGCAAACTTTGTCATTGTAATTTTGAATGGCCATGTGCCTGATGATATAATAGGATTTTCTCTTCTATTTACTTGTAAAAGTTCAAATACATTTCTGCCATATGAGGTCATCTACTTACTTGAGTCAAATGACTGCATTTTTTTAAAGAATTTGTATCCCCCCTTCTGTTCTCATTACATTCAGCTACATTTAAGGTAGCCATTTCTGCTGTATTCCTTTAGCTTTCATGTTGCATTTTGGCAGGACTTTTACTGTTATATTAGAAAGTATTTTGTTTAATGCAGTAGAAACGTCAGAAGTTACAACATTATAATTATTTCATTGAAAGATCCAGCCAGTTGCAGAGATAAAGGTTTCTATGGAGGTGTCACAATCTATCTATGGTTTCTACAGAGTTTTACTTTTTTTTTTTTTTTTTTTTTAATTCTCTATAAAATTCATTTACAGTCATGTATAAAAACAATAGTAGTTTTATTTATATGCAAATGTTAGGACTATGCTGGCAAAAGAACTTAGGGTTCTTAATGTTAGAGTCTGGCAGAATTTAGGAGCCTGAGTTTAAAAATGAAATCTATAATACTTTGCCTAATTTCTTGGATGCATGAAAGGCTTGGTTAACAAATCACTTTGACACTAAAAACTTCCAATATCTGAATTTTTGTATAATGGCCTTCCTACTAAGGACCTCGTCTGTGATGAACTGAACATCTTGCCACCTCTCTGATGTCTGGGCTCAAAGATGAGGCATCCATCATATGGGAACCAGTAAAACCAGCTCAGACAGTGACAGGAGCTGACTGCTCACTGACTGCCTTTGTTGAGCTAGGCCTGATTTCTTGATCTTAGTCACAGTAATTACACTCCAGAAATTGGTATTATAAACTAAAACTTGAAGTAGACATGATGTAAAAGGGAACTGATTTTGCCATTACTCACGTGCTGTTGCTGTAGAGCAGTGGCCCATGGTATGGCTGAGTATAGTTGTATAATGCGTGAAGCTACCTGTGATATAGATAACTCTACGTTCTAGCTTTTGAGGAGTATGAACAAAAAACAAAAACAAACAAAAAAGCCCCAAACCTCCTAGCTTTAGGTCTTCAGGAGAAGTTGAAATTCTTTGAGTAGAAGAAGAGTTAAAGTTTTGCTTTTGATGAACTCTGCGGTACATGCCATTTTTTGGTAGTAACTTCTGTTTTCAATATTCTGTTAATATGTACAGTGTTTCAGAGATCTAAATGAGTGGTAGACCTTTCTTGAAAAAGCTGAGTGCTGTTGCTTTAACTGTTATCTGCATGTTTCCTCACAGTGAAAAAAAGCCCGATGTTTTTAGATGTGAACACAGGACCCTTCATCAGGACCAGCAGCTTTGCCGATGAGCTTGACCTGGAGGGTGAGACACTGTTGACCCCAATAACTCACATCTCACAGTAAGTCAAGGCTATTCAATTGTTCATTAGTTGACTTAGACAAGAGAAGCCAATTCAGGTGGGAGGAGCTGAAATATGGAGCTGATAGGGCTATCTCAGATATTTGCGTCAAACTCTTTTTACCTTGAAGCTGGTGTATACTGTTCTGAGTGCTAGTAAATCTTCATGTTGACCTAAAGAAAAGTTCACTTGGCTGTGACACAAGGCTTTAGTTTTGAGTTTTCAGCTAATGTCTGTGGGCAGCTGATGGTTGATAGCCTCAAGATTTTCACATGGAGACAATGTGTGGGAGTACTTGCCTGTTGAGAGTTATATTCCTCCCCCCACCATTTTCCCGTGGAATAGCTGTAAAGTGCAAATTTTGAAATACTACTTACATGAAATACCAGCCTTTCCCTTTCAGCAGCACCTTCTCTAATAGTCAAATGATGATCTGCATTGGAAGAAAAGATCTGTTTTGATCTTTATTGCTGCTTTGTGGTATACGAAAATCATGTGAAATAGAGATTTTTTTCTTTTTAAAATATTTTCCACATCTTTTATGCTATAATGTTATTTCCAGGTTTTCAGATTATTCCAAAGAATAGAGAATTGCAGAAGATTTTTATTCAAATGCCTTTAAAAAATCTTCTGCCATTGTTTATTTCAAACTTCTGGCAAATGCTTATTATTTACCATAGTAGCTGTGTGACAGTATGTCCTCTAGCAGAGGAATGAGACAGTTTTTTGCCCTCCTGTTCCTAGAAATCTGAGGATTTCTGCAGTGAAACCACTAATGAAAATTCTTGGCATACTTTTATCTGAGGTACAAGACACAGAAATGCCTGCTGCCGATATTCAGTCCTTCTTCCTGTGTAGTATAAATAGCAGAGAAGCACAAACATACTTTTTATAACCACTGTAGAAGGGCATTTTTTTAAAAAAAGTAGGTTTGGGGGGAGTCTTCCCTGCCCCCAAACGAAAGGACTTGCGTTTTCAGCTGAGTTGCCTGAATGTACGTATATGCGTAGGCAGAGGATTTAGGAGACTTGTATACTGGAAGATTTCTTAGTGGTACAAGCAGAAGGAGGAAGTCATAAATTTCCTTAAACCTTAGACAAAAACAACGGAACAGCAAAAGCAGATCTAGAAGTTTCCCTTGTGTAGCTTTTTTTAAACTTCAATTTACCACAACATTGCAGGCTTTCTTTAAGAGAACTAAGTTTGGTACTAGGAGTTTTCGTTACCCTTTCTGGATTTGGGGATGATTTAGTTATTTCTCATTGTCACCTTCATTGATGCATTTCAAGTAGTTAAGTGCTCCATCACTTTTAAGTCCAACTTGTGTAACATCTGAGGTATTTTTTTTGCCTTGAACTACTTGTAGGAAAACTTAGGATATAGGCAATGTGTATCAGCTGAAGAACTGTTTCAAATTAAGACCCTAGTCTTTTATATGTTTGTCTTTTACTTCGTTAATTTTTGGTTGTAACCTTTTGACCTTTGTTGAAATCTCCCTAGATGGCTCTAGGTTGTGAGTGATGGGATGGTACCAAGCATGTCCCCATATATGGCTTGAATTGAGTTTCTGTTAGGGTGGAAGAAAATGGAAGTTATTGTTTCTTTTAAACTAGTTTTAGATTCTAAACTGGATAAAATGTTAATTGAAATTTATCTCTTTGAAGCATGGGTGCCTAAATGTTGTAGAGCCTGAGAACTGTTCTCTTCGAAGTGTATTTACTTTGTATGCAGTTTATTAAAAGGCCTGAAATAATGCCAGATCAGCCTGTAGATATTAAAGGTTTGGCGAAGAGTTAGTGCAAACTGTGTTTTGTGATGTCATTTGGAGTACTGGCATTCAGGTAACAGATATTCCCAAATATTTTGAGATGAAAGGTATTCTAGTGTTTACTTTACTGTGTAGTTGTGTGTTCTGCTTGCATGTGAGGCGGCCAAAAAGCAAACTGCTGTGCTGCGCTTCACTGGGTGCCTGTGTTGCTGGATGCTGAAGACCAGTCATTTTCCATGAATTATTTAGACAAATACTTCTTTTTCATTCTTCACTTCAAAACCCTAGGGAGCAAATATTAATGAGCTGGTTACACATGTTAGTAGAACCTGCTTGTTAGACATGTGGACATAGATTTAAGGATCGTATTTAAGATTGTGTAATAGATGTTTGTGTGTGAGGCCACATTCTAATTTTGTGTGTAATAAAAGGGGTTAGTCATTTCAGATCTGAGTCTATGTGTGTTTTTAATATAGGCTTGAAAGTTATGGTGTGCCTCAGAGAATCTAGGATGAATTATTTTGTTCTGATGTCCTCAGTTATGAAGTATTTTCTTTCCTTAAAGCTATCGTATATACAGTATGATTACTCTATATTTGTTGATAAGGAAATAAGCAACCATATACAAGTCTAAACCCAAGTAATTAACAGAAATACAGCACCAGCTATGAAAATAAGTTTGTATGGAAACATCAAATTAAGTGCAAATACCTCTAGTTTCAGGTCTTAAAAGCAATTCATACTCTTTGAGAGGAACAGAAGCATAATATAAACCTCTTAAGGATGCTTGGATTTGGGGTTCATAGAACTATTTCTTGCTCAATTATATATTTATTTCAACATATGAATTAGCTTATCCGTAAGTGACAGAAAGGTGACTCCAGAATAAACATTAATTTTTGAAAGTCATAAATATGCGAGTAATTACACAGTTAATTGGAGACATGCAACTGGAAAGTGACTTTTAGGTGACAGCGTGACAAATATTTCCTTTTGACAGGTAATGTAAATCTGGCAAAAGTGTGGGGTACCTACTGTGTTACTTACAGGTAAACACTTGGCATCATTGTGGCCTAAAAAAAGAATGAGGCTAAGTTTGTTTCCTCACTTGCATTAGGTCATGGAAAGAAAATGTCATCTTTCAGTCCATATGACAAAAGGCTTTAGACTTCTAGGCCTAAAGTCCAGTTTAAAGTGAATTTCAGTGCCCTGCTTGTTTATGCAAAAAATATTATCTTTTTATAAATGTAGGTGTATATTGCTACTGAATTTAATAGGACTGGTTTTGTATCTAGTGGGTTTTTTGCAGGACATACTCCTGGCTGTATTTTAAAACTGTTTTGAAATAAATATCCTACTAAGCATAGCCCCGTTTCTGTGGAATTGGAAATGGGAAATCTTTCATGTGGAAAGATTACTGTACCTGTTAATAATTTATCACTGCCACTTTGAAGAAATAAAATTAATAATCGAAGCACTTTGAGGCCTGATGTTCAAGCAGGAAAGTGATTAAAATGTCATAGAAAGCCAGGTTTGCAGCAGGTGCGTTCAAAAATATAGAATAAGACAGCAGCGCATGGCAGGATGACTCCACTTTTCCTTCTACATGAGAAGTCTTAAAAGCGGAAGATGCAGATTCAAGCAGCGCAACCTGTGTAATTAGCTGTTACGGATCTCCCCTATAAAATGAACCGTAACAGTTTGAAGAATGCAGTACACAGTGTGGTGTTTGAGATAATACTTGGCTCTTCAATGGTTTGTTTAATGATCTTTGTGGTCTGCTCTGTTGTAAAAGTGAAATAGGAGACTGGCGTGCAGCAATAGCACACCTCTCCTTTGGACTTCTCACTGTTTGCTTTCTCTCTGGTCAGCACGTTCCCGAATTGTCTCCTGTTCTCTGTGTCACTTCACTGGGTCTTTTGTTCTGTTTGCATTTTAAAGCAGTGGAAAATCGATGCTACTTGTAGCTGAGACTCAGCCACCAAGAGGTTCTTTCCATATGTTTGTATAGTTGTTTGATTTCAGCACATTTTTAAACTTAAAATTCGGTACTAGCTGAAGTAGCAAAAATAAATTAATCAAGCTTCTAGAGGGTACAAATGGGAGGGAGTGGGCAAAGCCAGTGGAACTGAGCTGAAAAAGGACGAGAAGAAAATAATGAAGAACTCTGAATCAAATATATCTTTAGATAAATATTTCTCACCTCTGTAAAGAAGTTTAAAAAGATCTCTGTATTCTCCATGCATCTTTCAGAAATGCTACTGAATGAAAAATAAGTTGATGTCTGTTATTTCTATAGTCTCCCATAGATCAATAGATAGTGGTTTGTTTAATCAGTTCTGATGTATAAATGTTTGATATTTCTTTCTGCTTCTTAAGAGTATTCTTACAGGGAAATACTGCCTCTAAACGTACTGTAAATTTACTGCAGAATTTGAAACATAAATCAAAGTTTGTCTCTGGATACTGTATGTAAACACTTTATATATAAATGTAGCTTGATTTTTCACAAAGTTTAAAGAAATTGATGAGACCCTGTGAACAACCCAAACCTAGTTCTGTTCCCTTGAGTATCGTACTGTATGATCTCTAACTATGCAAATTGCTGGCGAAATTCCTGATCTTTAAATTGTGAGTAGGGTATTACTTCATATACATCCTTCTCTCTTTTTTTTTTTTAAGAATTACTGTGGATCCACCTGACTTCAGGGAATGTATTTCTTTCAGTAAAGCATTTGCTAGCATTGCACATTTGTGATCCTCTTTCTGTGTATATGGTCAAAATAACAATAATTCTTGATGTTTTAACCACTCTTCCCCACACGTTTCATGTATCTCTTTATTGGG
Source organism: Streptopelia decaocto (assembly GCF_964273445.1). NCBI lineage: Eukaryota > Metazoa > Chordata > Aves > Columbiformes > Columbidae > Streptopelia > Streptopelia decaocto. The sequence continues at coordinate 52,683,624 of NC_138661.1, forward strand.
GTGATGAGAATACATTTCATTAGCTAAGTATTGGTTTTGTCAGTATACATATGAAATAATTTCTCAATTGAGGCTTTTTTTCAATGGCATTCTGCTGTGATCTTAGATTTAATACAGTAGGCTTACACTAAAATAACGTATTAGATGAAAAACAATAAGCACTTTCTGTTGTTAAGTGTATTTCCATTCTGAAAACAGTCTGTATCCTGACATGAGCTTTATCTTCTGTGCCATCTCCATCAGTGTTTCAGCTGTGGTAGAGAGCCTTTTAGGCATTGTAGTAGGAATAAATTGCAGGCTCCAATGATGGAGGTGTTTTTAAAAATAACCCCTTTTTTGTTAAATGGCATGATAGATTGAATAATTAAGCAAACAAATTTAGAGCTTTTTAATAATTTCCAGATTAAGAGGGAATTATAGCAGATGGATCTTTCTGAATGATCAAAATGAATGCTTTTGGACACTTTGAAATATAATTGAAATAATAAAAAATGGAGTGTGCTGGTAAACGCTGAGTGCAGTGTCCATGGTGCTGCAGTCACCGCTGGCCTTTCTTGGAAAGAATATTTTCCTTCTTTTTTCTTTAAGATTTTTATTAAGTGTTCTGTGTTTTAATTACCAGCATATAATCTGTTGGCATGAGATGTAACCACAGTGCCTAGAACAAACAGTGCTGAATGTGTTTTATAACTGTCTCTTTTCTGTTGGATTATCAGTGAATGGAATCCCTATTTACTTTGACTTGCTAGCTCATATTGTAAAAGACTGCTACTTTTATCTTCCTCTTCTATACCAAAATGGCCCTCTGAAGTCTGAGCAAATATTTCTTTTTCTTCAACCTTGAGTGGCCAGAAGCAACAGCTGACTTCTGCTGTCACAAGAATTCTCTCTGAAATGCTGCTAACAATATTTAAACCATGATTTGCACGGGGTCCATTTTGTCATTAATGTCAGGACGTGTTAAAAGAACAGTAACTGTATGTAAGAACGTGCTTGAGTTAAGACCAGAGTTTAATGTTTGGACATCTCTGGTTACTGTTATGTGCAGTTATTCCAGTAACTTACTTCACTTGCAGCAGGAATGTCGTCAGTGCTGGCTGCATGCTGGGCAGCATCCCTTTTTCATTTGGCACATTTCGCTATGCCATCCAGCTCCCTTCGAAGTGCTGTTTACAATCTCTGCTGATTTAGTACTTTGCTTAAAAAGGGAGGGGGGACTGTTTCCCTGAGTTATTCCCTTTGGCATGGAAAAGCATCATTATAATCCTCTGCTTTCGTTATAAATCGACCATGAACTTGGCCATGGAAATCAGCCCTACAACTCTGGACATATCAAGCGTCTGATTTTTCTCATCTATTCAGCTGCTTTGAGCCACTTGAGGACATGGATTGTCCTTAAAGCTGCTTTAAGAAGCGATCAGAAAAGTTCCTTTTTCAGCAGGAAACCCCAGAATGGTGGTAAACGAGACACTAATGATTTGAGTGTCATCATCCCATTCTAGTTTCTCATTGCAGGTTGCATGGGAGAGAGAAGAGCTGTGACAATCCTTCCTAAATATGGCTCATGCCTTAAGTAGGCGATGATCAACACTACAATTAGTAATGAAAAAGGACTCAAATGGTCTCTGATATAAATTAAGAAATTATTAGTTTGCTAGGTAGTCCTAGCTTTAGGGGGCTGCAGAGCTTGTCTGTAGCTCAAGAGCTAGGTCATTGCAATAGGGGATGACATAAGCAAACTTCTCTTAAATGTTGAAAAGCACATGGGTTTTTTAGTGTGTTTGACATAATTTATCGGAATTTTATTTCTGGCATGTGGTTATTGATACCAGCTAGAAGCACTGCCAGAATAGCTGTGCCATTCCCACCGTAGCAATGAGCTGACAGTACCGGTGTCCTATGGTTTTGTGTGTAGCTGCCCTGATTCAAAATCTGTGTAAAATCTCCCTGTACTGTAGCTGCTGCTGTGCTGAGACCAATGTGATACCTGGTTTCCAGGTGCTATTGTATCTACCTGTCTATGTATAATTAATCTGTCATCCTATGCCTAGATTGGAAGATCTTTGAGTTTGGGATCGTTGTTGTTCTGTGTCTATATAGTATGTAATACTATAGTATGTAATCCCAGCACATGAACAGTTTCTGTGTTCTGCAGCCGATGTCCGCTACAGAGTTGGTGAAATTTGACTGACTGCCATGATACAGGCAGTTATTTACAATCTTCATTTTTATAGATGGATTACCTGGGATGTATAGAAGACTTGGACAGATCCTCATGGTGTCTCATTGCACCTTCAAAACTGTAGTAACTCAGCTGCTTCTGACAGTGCAATAAGTAATGTGGCTAATCTCTCCCATGCGGTTACTTGTTTCTTTTATCTTCAGGGAGAAGTTCTTGTGCACTATGGTGGGTGGTTGCTTTTTTCATAGATTAGATAGAGTGTGTAGTTTACATCTGTAGATCTGAAGACCAGAAGGGATAATTAGATCGTCTCCTTTGATCTTGTGAAAGGCGGGCTGTAGCGCTCCATCGAGCTGAATGCAGCATTGCCGTGCTGTGTTCTTAATATTAGCAAAACCACAATAACAGACTCTATTTTCACAAGCTTAGAGAGTGAACAGATTAAAAAATTCAGTCAGGAATCTAGAGTTTGCTATTTAATTTCTCCTTTTATTTTAACTTCCTATCTATTTATTTATTGGAAAGGGAGGTGCTGCTACTTGCCAGAAGGTAGTACTGGACAAGTATGTTCTGTATTAGAGGTTACAAGCCTTTATGATGCATTATTCTCATGGTCTTTTCTCCCTTCCTACAAATTGTCTCTGATATATTTAAGTGTAGCGGAAAATTACTATTTGGCTATTTTATGTTACTGACATAGTATAAAAATAATGTGTTGACTTTTCCTAGTGTACAAACTGTCTAGGCAGAAGCTAAGATAGCTCAGCTATTTCTTTTGTGTTGCAGATGAGCATTGCATTCCTTGGTCTCCAAGTACTGGTTTACATCTTGATTGATGTTAAGTAATTAAACCAGACTCCAGCTGCTTAGTGATTCAGAAGTACAGGGCTCCTATGCTGTAAGAACAACAAGCAATTCTCCACTTACTAACTTTTATCTTTGTTTGCTTTGAGAACTATGCAGAATAATAGGTGCATTTTGGGGAGCGGGGGAGGCAGAGTGGTGGAGAGACAATAAAAATGTCCCACTTATAGCTAGCATTTTAAAAATTTAAATTTATGGTCATCTTAAGTTATCTCCAGAATTCAAAGCGTAAATAAACATTTTCTTTCTGTTATAAGGATGGAGAATGGCTTTAGTTTTTGTTAAGATTTGACGGATGTGCTAAAAGAAGGTAAAAACTTGAGTTGTTTCATGATGTGTGTGCATCTTTCATTGGCAGTTATTTTATCCAATAAACAGGATAGAAATTTTGTTTGTTTGTTTATTGATTATATGGCAAATAATAGTTTTCTACCAATGTGGTAACAAAATGTTTATTATGAAGTTGTATAATTTAATAATTTAAAATAGCAGTTAAATTAGCATACTTCAAAATCTATGGGCAGCATTATACCCGCACCTGCTGCATATGCTGTGCCAAATCAGCATAGCAAACACACCCAGATTTGGCACCACGGCTCTGCAGCAAGCCTGAGTCCCATAGCAGTGCGAGGCTGTGGGAATGCCTCTCGAGATCAGTGTGTGCCATTCAAGAGACATAGCTGACCACTGAGATTTATTCCATGTGCAGGTACAAACGAGAAAATGAGCATTTTTAGCAAAATTATAGTTCTAATATCAGTCAAGTTGTTAGCGTTTGTAAACGTGTTTCATTAGAGAGATGATGAGCGTGGATGAGAGTGTAGTTACAGATATCTGTGTGCTTGGGGCAGACAGAGCTGGAAACCAACACAGTGCAATAAGCAAGTTGTTTGTCTAATGTATTTTTGACCTAATCACCTATTTCCAGGCTCAACTATCAAATCAAGGCATGAAACATTATGCCATTAAAAACCAATAGCATGCGTGACGCAACGGACCTTTGTATTTTAATACTTGGGTAACAATCTGTAATAAGGTCTTGTGAGGGCATCTTTTGTAGTAAAAGTCTGTTATGCTGGAAAAATGGAAATCAACAAATGTTTTAAATATTGCTGAATAGTGCAACAGGACAGCAATGCTGAAGGAAAATACCTTTTTGTAACAGTATTAACACACAGGGAAACAATTCCAAAAGGTGTAAATAGGTAGGTTCACCTGCTGTAATACTATAATGGTTCAGGAAATTGCGAGCTGTACGTTCAGTGGGTAAAAGCAATCTAAAAATTGCTCTAACATATTATCAATGCAGGTTTATTTTTCCTATTAACTTAATTCCACAGTGTTTTACAAGATAGATGTTGTAATTGCACCTATTGTACAGGTAAGTGCTGCTCCCAGCATGACCAGGACCCAGTTCAGAATTAATGTAGTATTTTCCTCTAGCTGTTCCTTTCTGGAAATCCTGTTACAGCATTGACACATCAGAGAGTTTCTTCTGCAGCTGTTGTTTCTGATCACTATCGATGATTTCTTTTTTTATTCAAAGTTAAAAACGCCCAGTTATGCTTAGCAGCCTACTGGTGTAGCAAAGCTTTGCTGGAAAATGCTTGCTTACTGCGATGGAAGGTTTTGTTTGAAACATCTGCCAAATCCAAGGCAGAGCTGTAATGCGGGGAGCTCTACGTGTCACCCGGGCTGCTGGATGTGAGTGCAGCACAGCTGGCCGTGGGCACTTGCCCTGGACAGAAAGTCCCAGGGAGGTCATGGACCTGCTGACAGAAATTTATTTTCTTCATGTGAAGAAATATTTCTTCATTCAACCCAGTGTCTCAGGGACTTTCCGTCGTTCCTGTGCATAGAACTATGTGTTTTGTTTTAGTAGACACAGGAAGTAAAATTGGGAAATGCTGAAGCATTTTCATTGTGTTGCAGACAAAATACCTTAAATACCTCACAGCAGTTGTCAGCCTGTTAACAAACTATAGCTAAGCGCCTGACTTGTGGTTGTGTTTTGATCTGTGTTTTTCTCAGGTTCCTGTATCACACCCGTTTCTGTGGTTACTGAGCACCTCTTGGGATAAAAGTAAATACGGAAGCAAGTCATTGCTATGTCCGGTTACTTCTTCACAGCTGTCTTCCCCAAGCAATACTGATGTGTTTGACTGTGTTTGGTTTTGGTGTTTTTCTTTGTTTTGTTTTGGTGTTTTTTGTTTGGTTTTGTTTGTTTGTTTTTCCCCCTGCATAAATAGAATGTCAAAAAGGAAGTGGATCACAAAGTGGCAACTGTTGTTGAGGGTCTGTCTTCATGTCCTTTCTGTTGGGGGTCTGCCCCACCACCCAGTCCTATCTCCTGTGCAGCCAAGTGTCATTGGTACTGAAATGTCACTGCTTCTGAAAAGCGGACTCATTGGGAGTGGTGGGGACCTTAGGGATTTGGTGATTTACAAATTTTGAGCCTTTATGAATTAAAGCCTTGAAAATAAAGGCAGAGATAGCACAACATTCTGCAGAGAGCCGAGCCCAGCAAAAACATAATGCTGGTTATGTGGTTCTTGGTTTACAAGAGGTTGTCATGCTGTGTTTTGTAGGTGTAGTGTATTCTTGAGGGATGACGTTCCCAGGCAGGCTATGTCCTTAATACAGGCTGTAGTAGAGGATACCAAAAAAACTTTGTTTATACTCATATTTGCCATACAGGCATTCTCCAAGGAAGTTACCCTCTGTTCAATGACTGCTGAGCCCCATCTTGCTTGTTTAAAAAACATTCTGCAGTAAGAGTGGGTTCCAGAAGAGCTTGTATAGAGAATAACTGTTCTCAAGTTGGAGGTTTGGTATAGTGCACTTCACAGGTGTTAGGCAGTGGTGAATGGTTTGAAAATCACCACAATCTGTTGTTTTAAAGTTAGTTTTAATGCAAAATGAAGCTTGTGTTGGGCTACAGGATGTCAGTATTCCTTTTGTTAGAGACCTGAGCTGGCAGCAGTGCTTAGCTGACCACAGTGGGGGCTGAAAAACCAAAGAAACAAGCTTTGTATGAAGCGTTCATTATTCACCTAGGTCTGCAAGTCAGGGCTCAGATTCCCTCCACTGTTGAATGTGAAGTTTTCTGGAGCTTTGTGTTGGGGTTATGGGGAGGTTGCAGAGGTGAAATGTGTCCTTTTCTTCTCCTGTCATACGTGAAGGTAGATGCTGAGCTGCCAGGTGTATGTGCTTCCTTTGTATTGGCTTCCAGAAACCCCTCTCTAAATCCAGAGTCCTGCTGTGGTTGGCAGTATGCATACAAAGAGCAAAAATGAGTCCTGTCTGGAAATGTTACGCTGTACCTTTTCCTTCCGAAAAGGGACTGGGACAGAAGGCTCGGTTTGAAAGCACTATGCTATCTTAGCACGGTATTGAGAAAGATTGGCAACTGGGATTAATAGATTGTATCATGGGCTGTTGTTCCCCTGTACTTGTCTGTTTTTAGAAAAAAATCACACTCTGAAATTGAGAAATTCTGGTTCAGCAGCAAAAACATCAATTTATCCTTTTTCTTCTCTTTCCACCCTATACTTTTAGCTATTTTTCAAACTGTGCAACATTTAATGGTTCTTGTTATTAACTGTTCCACAGAATAAGTAGTGCAGGGGAAATAGGAGGTCAGGTGCATCATCAAACAGACGCTATAAAACTTCATCCATGTTGTATCTGTGATACACAAAAAATGAAATGCCAGTCATTTTTCTTTCTGATGTTTTATTATTTAGTACCTCAAAAGATTTAGGCCTTGTGAGCAATGGGTTTTTTTAGAAGGAAGGGTAAAGATTTGCATGTGTGCTTTGTCCCAGAGGATTTGCACTGTGCTTGCTGCTGTATGGGGAGCCTGTGCTGAGGACATGAAAGTACTGCACAAGAAATAGCTGTGTTTGAGTCCTAAAATGGCTGCTGGGATAATAAATAATGGCGAGATGCAACCACAGTGTATTTGTTCTGCAGTGAATTTACTAAGTGCTCTCAGTCCATCTGCTTTTTATTTTAGAAACCTGATCCAGTCCTGTCCATGTACATTTTTCAGATACTAATTTGGAATGCATACTTGTCCACACCATTTCTTACACTCTAGAATCTTGATCTTTTCTATATGTGTGCATATATATATGTGTGTGTGTATCTGTGTGTGTATATATATATATATATATATATATATATATATATATATATATATATATATATACATAACTTTTTAAAAGGCTATTTCTTTGCAGTCTTCCTTTTTTTTTTGGCCACCCAAGTAGGGGCACCTGCCAGGTCTTCAGAGGTACTTCTTTTACTCTGCAAGACTCTGAGGTTTTCTGTAACTGTGTGTGCCGTGTCTCATCGATTCATCATTATTACATCTTAATGTAGGGCTCAGGATTGCTAAATTATGTTTAATGACTTCCATATTGAAACACATGAATAATTTTAAATCACTGTGTGCTGCAAACAGCAGGATCAGATTATTAGAGCTCTTAATTGTTTCTGTCTTTTTGCCTGAAGGCTTTTGGTCTTTTACTGTAAATTATGAACTGGCAAATAATGTATACTGTAGGCCTTGCAGCATTACCACAAATGGCGTATTTGAGATGCAGTACATCTAGAAACTCTTTTTCTGAGAGAAGTACAGTTTGAAGGTATGAACTTCTCAAAAAAAGCAGTTCAATATAGTGGAGCTGTAGTCATTATAGTTTGCAGACCCCTGAGAGAAGTATGAATCAATAGAAATATTTGGGTGGCAGGAATTTGTCATTTGTTAATGACTTTTTATGCATGAAAGGTGTTCCTGTGTCAGAAAGAACTGCAAAGAAAAAAAAAAAAAAAGAGAAAAGGAGGATAGGAAGCAATCCAGGAGTCCAAAGTCTGGGAATTCACATCAGAATTGCAAGTTTTTTAGTTCAGTTTCACTCTGATTAAGCAGGACATTTGTGTAGAATGCAGAACATAAAAAACATGCAGTAGAGAAATTAGACTGATAGCTGTACAGAGTTACACGTGATGGAGAAAACATTCCAAGTGCACATGGCAGTAGTGACAGATCTTGTATAGAGACTGAAAAAAGAGAGAGAGTTTTGATAATAGGAGAGCAAAATGAGTTGGAAAGCTGTATTTTAATTACTGGTTTACCCTTCTCCTGACTGCTCTTTCTCTGACCAGCTCATTGAAATGCTAGAGCTTTACAATTGCCTAGAAGAATTTTTTGGGGGAAAGGTTGGAGAGGAAGGGGACAACTCTTGGAGATGCTGTGATGAAGCAGATGGGTTGTGGGGGAAGGAGAGAGGAGGAAAGAAAGTAATTGCAGGATATAAGCTCCAGTGAACAGGAAGGGTAGTCACATCAGCAGTGACAGAAGGAGGAAATCAGCTGAGGGTATGGGAGAAAAGTTGTCTACTGTTGGTAATGCCATTGGACGCATTTATGCTTGGAATGTGATGCCTTTAATTCTTTCGTAATAGATGTATTTCAGACACTCAGATTATTAAAGGTGTCCTGATGGCTTCATATTTTTCAGGTGTTAATTTTGTGATGCTACATTCTAGACACCTTGGTACTCCTCTAGCAACTGTGAGATGTGGATGTGTATTCAGAAGAAGCAACTTCCAGGAAATTAACTTTGTCACTTTTGCCTCCTACCTCTCTACCCAAAAGCTTTCCGATTCCTGATACAGAACTGGGAGGTCTGCTGGGAATATGCTGCTTGTTTCCATCAGTTTGAATCAGTCCTTAGTTGCTTAGTTTCAATTCTTCACTTTCTCCCCTCAGTGATTCCCTTTTTTGGGGGTCGGTGGAACACCTTGGCCCAGCATTTCTCCCCCTCCCAGTGCTTCGTCCTGCCTTCAGACTCTTCTGTAGGGAAGACACTGGAGTTCTGCAGATAGGAAAGTATTCTTTTTCTTCCCTGTTCACTTTGCCTACCATCACTCCTGACCCATGTGTGTGCTCACCCAGGGCATGTGCCGGTAAGACAGAGAGATGGCTCCTTCCTTAGGAGGGAGTTGGAGGGAGTCCCCGATGGCTCCAGGGACTTAGAGCACCCAGGGAAAACTGGAAGCCAGCAAGCTGAAGTCAGTGTTGAAGGCCAAAGGGCAAGTAGTCTGGTAGTTTTAACAGTCCATTTAACAGAGATTTCTGGTTTAGCTTTGCCAAAGACCTATAGATGGGTGAGATGGGCAAAAATGTCATTTTCTGTGGCTGTGTTTTGACCTGGGTTTTTGAGGGGGAAAAGTTGTAGTTCAGTCTTCTGACTAATTTTTGTGGATGACTGTCTTCCTTGGCCAGAGGGGCTCTTTTTTAAAATTTATCTTTTTTTTTTTTTTTTTCTCATCTCCTTTACACTAGTTGTAAAGGCATTCAATTTCCTCTTGTTTCTGGATGGCAAACATCTAATCTAGCTCTACCTACCATCTGCCAGCATCATCAATAGGTTCTCACTGACATTCACCATCTTGGCTTAACAAAAGAAAAAACCCACAAAACCAGACAAAAACCCACAAACCAATCCAAAAAGAGCATAAATACCTGTCCATGTTTCCTTGATTGCAGTGCTCTCCAATCTGGCCTGAGTGCAGAGCGATGTTTAGCACGTCACAGGTGCCACGTGGGTTACTGATACCTGCATAAACCTCAGAAACCTATCTTGACCCTTTATGGTAGTAAATAATTTGAATATAATAAATAATTTGAATAATTTGAAATAATTTCTAAATTTCCAAACATAAGCATGGTGTGTTAATATATGTAATTTATGCATGGGACCAAATTCTCCTTAGAAAAATATTACAGCCCTTACGAGTCCCTTAGAATTTCAAACTGAATGTGTTCTACACAGGTGTTGTTTTGTTTGAGGAAATGATTTTAAATGTATGTGTATATCCTGTATATGCCCACTTGGACCTCTCATCCTTGTGAATTTTCTGCTTGTATAGTATGTTGCGTATGTTGTTGTAGGCTTCTGTATTTTGAACTAGCAGCAAAGTACACTGTGAATCTAACTTGAAGTTAGCTAACAGTCTTTGCCACATGTTTTCATGTAATTAATTTTATAACTGGCCTATAAGGGGGAATAAAAAGGATTATGTAAATAAAATAGCCTTTGAGAGGGAAACAGCTTTTTCCTTTTATTTGTTGCTAACAAACCTGTCAGTCATTCAGAATTGTATCGCTTTGGAAATACATTCCAAATTGTTTTCTATCATCTATACCCTACATTTTGTTTTGTCATAGTTTCAAGAACTGTAGAACTCTAATTTCCTACTCAATAAACTTTTTAATATTAAGAGAAATAAATAGAGATGTGAGAAATCCCCCGGTAAAGGAAGGGAATCTAGTTTGACACAAGGGGGCAGTCCTGTTATACATTAGATATCAACTAGTCTTACATTTCAGCAGGATTCAGCGATACTCCAAGTAGAATGGCTGCCAGAATTTTAGGAAAGATTTATTTGTAATATTTTTTGAAGAAAAAAAGTCTGTGTGCATACGATAAACAGTGTTTTGTTTTTAAAGGTTAAATATTTATATATGTATGTATGTACATGTATGAAAATGTAGGTCATAGATTAGATGACTGCAGTATTTTCCACACTTGTCACCTGAAGGCATCTCACTAAAATGTTAGTATCTCCTCAGGGCTGGGGAATAAAAGGAAATCTAAACATAATATATCTTTTAAAAACTCTGGATACAAAAGATTTTAGTTGGAAAGTACACTTGGTCTAAACACTGTTGATTCTGTGAGAGAGATTGAGTAGGACATCTCTCCAAATTTGTTTTGGACAGGAGATAGGATAGTGCTCTGGAAGCCTCATTTCCCTCTTTCACATCTCTCCTCACTACATTCCTGGAAAGGCCAGTTGAGTGACATTCAGTACAATTAGTGGCGACTCAGTACAATTATTGATTTCAGTGCTTGTTGGAATTTAAAATTGGCTTATAATGAAAATGTTTTACTTGGGTCATGGTCCTCTTTTGTTTCTTATTTGAAAGATCCAACTACTTTCAACATGAACTGAATCTCCTTGATTTGCCTTGTAGGTGAGGTTGCATAAGCACAGAGTTCCAGACATATAGTCGAGTTATTTAAATCCTAATCTGTCATGACACATCACGAGCAAGTCTTGCAGCATAGGTCTCAAATATAGCCTTGCAAACAAGTTTCAAACATAAGTCCATGGTGAGAATAGGTCTCAGAGGAGAACGCAGGGAGGAAAAATGGTTAGCAGCTTAGCATGTTATCTAACTCTAAGTTTGGAACCTGGTTCCTATTAAGAGAGATCACATATTTAAAAGCTGATAGACCTGATCATTAGTTGCTTTAGTATTCTGCTGCTGAACAAGGCTACCTATAGCATTCAGTCACTTTAACATGTCAGAAATCTCCCTGGTTCCTGGAAACTATTGATAGAAAGAGGAAAAACCCTTGGAAGATGAAACAAAATCTTATAAATAGTGCTGGAAACACTGAGCCTTCAACTAGATGTAAGCAGGGCATAACCAACTCAGATGGGTGATAATCCTAAAGTTCATATTGTCATCTCTTAATGTGTCTCGCTTGAGGTAATTATTGTAAAATTTGGGCTTTTACTTGGAAAACTATGGTACTTGGGAAATTGCATTTTTTAATGGTTTCTTTAACATAGCTGTTATATATATATTGAGGGGCTGAGTATTATTTTCGTCATGTCTGGCATACCTTGCTGTCAAGAAAGGAAAAAAAAATTCAGATGATTTCTCCTTCATGAGTTCCCTTATTTTTAACCTCCTTAGCCAGGTATTAACAAGATTAACAAGAAAAAATGTGATCCTGTTGTCTGCACATCACCTGTCACCAGTCCCCAAATAGCTTTTGAACATGTTGTCCAATTTTATCTTAATTTTGTAGGAGTTAAGTCTAAATGATACTAATTTTCATTAAATAAGTAGTTGTGCAGGAGAGGAAGAAGAAGGAAAGCTCACGGGTGGTCCAGCCACTGAAGTGGAAGGTTTTAGGCTGCATTCAGTCGTCTTGTTAGATGGGGCAGAATCCACACGGGCAGCCACAAGAAACCAAGTTTTGTAAATTATCCTGTGCATGCAACTGTTTCTTCTGTTAGAGAGAGGATGAGATGATATCTAAGTGTGAAAGTTGGGAAATGCCTATGATTTCATGAAGTTAAATCCTACAGTAAGTAAACATGTGTATACCACATGAACGATGAAATTGTTAGGGAAGATTGCAGCCACAGGCTGTTCTCTCAACTATGTTTACACATCTTGTAGTAAACCAGTATCTTTACAGCTGTGAACTAGTTGACACCTGTGGACAACCCCTGCCCCTTCCATATTTTTTCTGTTCTTCTTTACAAGTAGGTTCTAATTTATTTCATATGACACTTTGATGGATATTTTGATTTGGGGAATGAATATTCTCACTCAAAATCTAACTAGTGAGAATATGCTCACCTTGAACTAGGTCTTCCAGCATCTGTCTGCTCCCAGTATGAAACTGTGTATATTCTACTGGAGGTTATAGAGGGAAAAGCAGATGTAACAGCTCTGTTTGGACAGATGGGGAGAAAGATACTGCAGCAGTTTTTGACAATGTCAGGCTTAGAGTATCAGTCAAAGTAATTAATTTTTCTGACAGCAGTATGTTTTACTTATCTCCATGAAAGGACAAAAGCAGCAAGGCGTACTTGCCAAAAATGTCCATATTCTCTGATAAGGCTTGAAGAATTTTCTTTTTCTTGAAGTTACGTCTCATAAAGTTTGTGTAGGAGTCCATCATTGACTTCTCCAATGCCTGGTCCTCTAAGCTGTTGCATCTTAACCCTGTTCTTGATGCATTCATGAGAAGGAAAGTGCTGCTGCATTTTTGGCCGGAAAGTAAGCTACAGAGTATGCTAATTAGTCTTGGTTAATTAAAAGCAGGTGAATATGCTCTTATGGGCCTTCCTGTAAGACTGTTAAACCACAGCTTTTTATCAAATGGAAGTAAAGGTTTGTTCATCAGCTTGTCATGGGAGTCAGCAAATCTGTGGATAAATTGGTGGCTGGATTCCTTTGTCCTTTTGTCCTTTCTTTTCACTGAAAAGACGAAGTGTATGATTTCATAATCTGTCTTGTGGATTTAAATTATTTTAAAAAATAGCTTTTTCTCTTATAAGTCTTTGCCATAGGATTAAAGTCAATATCTGAAGGATGAAATTCAAAGCAGTAGCATGTATATTTTCGGAAGTTCAGTTTTAACTTTGGGCAGGGGCTCATTTATAATCCCTGTTGGACAATGCGTTTGTTCTCTTCGACAGTTGAATAAGGGGAAAAGACATGTTGAAAAATGTGTTCCTGTCCTCTTTTTCTGTGTGCTTTTCTCTACATCTGTGCTTAGCATAATCCCTCAGGGTATCCTGGATTATATTTACCAGGAAGAAGGAATACCTGACTAGACTAGCATTACTCCTCGTGATTATGGTGTCATCAATTAACTTATATGACTCAGAAGTGAAGCTTGCCAGTCATTTTAAAGCTTTGGTTAATGAAACTCAAGAAGTTTGCTCCTACGGTGAATTTCTTCAGCCTTTGTTTTAAATGGTATAAAATAACTTCCTTTAATTGTGGAAATACACCGCTGGCAAAAGGCAAGGGCAAACTATAACTCTTGAAACATTAGGAAACATGCGTCCATCATATCTGACAGGTTAGAACTGGTTTCTTCGCACATCCAATAGTAGGCAATAGCAACAATGTAATAATTAAAGCTTAATCCATGTAGTCATAAGCTATTATAAGTAATTGTGAATATTGCGACTTAGGAATTTTGCTTTTCTTATCTTTCAGAGTGGGATTTTTTTTTCCCCTCCTTAAAGAAGGGGAAATGCCTCAGTGCTTTTGAAGGGCTGGTAGGACAGCTTGACAGTTATGTAAGCAGCTGTCTGCAGAAATTCATTAAATGTCTGATTGCGCATAACCATGTCTGACCCTTGGTGCTCATGCTGAGCTTTTCCCCCACCAGCTACCTTCTTGTCTCTGGTTGATATTGTGGATATTCATTTACAGGGATGCAGACTTTGCTGGTCCTCCTCACAGTAAAGTAGACCATGATCCCTTTAATTTTATATGCAGGGGTTCACATTTTTATGTGAAATGCAAAAGGAATTTGGTCTCTAAGTGATGTGGCTTCACAGAAGAATGAGTGTGGTCCCATATACATAGTTGCTTTTTACAGGTTTTCTGTTTAATTCTTTGAGGCTCTTCCATTTTCTTAGGTGATCTTCTAAGAGATCTACTAAATATTGTAGCACGCATTTTATTGGACAATAATTCTGGTATTAACCATCCTATGTTTCCCACAAAACACCAAACACACTCAGCTGAGTTGGTAATTAAGCCAAAGGAAGAATACGCAACTTTTGGGAGTAGCTGTCTTGTGAACATGTAGGCCCTGATTTAGGTAATTGGTTAAGCGAGCACTTTGAGTGCTGAGTCTCAATAGCTTCAATGGAGGTAGCGTTTTGTTTAACATACAGCGTGTGTCTGCATGTGGTGCTGAATCAGATCCAGCTGAATCCCTGTAAAAGATCAGGGATTAGAACTGAGATGCTCCAATTCTCTTGTTTGGGCTGTGTCTGCCAGCTATGAGTTGAGTAATCAGAGCATTGCCAGCCTCAAAAAGGTCATAAATTGTGAATTAGGCCCTACTGAATCACAAGACTTAAGGAAGTATTGGCATCTCTTTTTAACCTTTTCTTAACACTTAGGCTACACATAGTTTCAAGCTCTTCTGTAAAGCTAGAAGTACACTTTAAAAATTGAAGATGTTCCATAAATCCTTCAAGTTTCAATCCTTCAAGTTTTTTCTTGAATTATTTCTCTCACGCATATTTTCACCACCCAGAGAGAGGAGGCCAGATCAGTTGATGGCTGTGGAGAGGGAGGAGGGTTTTGGTGACCTGCAGGATTCTCATCCATGCACAAAACAGACTAAAGAATAGTGAAGAAACTGAGGCACAGAGGAAAAGGAAACCTTTATTTTTTTACTAGTTAAAACAACTTTTACAATTATTTTGTATTGTTTTGTCTGGTACGTATGTAGTATTTTAAACTTAGAATGTATATGAGCTTGAGCTGTGAGAAATACGCCCAGAATTGATAGTACTACTTCATTGCATAGGATAGCTGGGTAAAAGGCTTCCATTCTTGCAATGGTAGAGCAGGAAGTATGCAGCAGAAATCAAGGCAAAAACCAGCATCTCAGCTGTTCGAGCTGGGGCAAACTGGAGAACATCCCAGCGCAGTGTCAAGCAGACCCCTGTGCCTGGTGCATGTCCAGGGAGGATGCTTTACCCTGGTGGCGTGGAAGGCTCTGGGGGTGTGTTGTGTGTATGAATGTGAGTACGTTCGTTTACAAACTCATTAATTCAAGTGAGCACTTCCCTTTTTCTACACCATTTATTCCACTCTGCTTTTAAGCTGGTTTGTGCTCCTTAATTGCTCTTGTACTTTTGGCAGCTGAGGTGCCTTTTGTGCATGGAAACCCGATTCAGTTTTCTATCTAATCTGACTTGTTTTGCATTTTGTTAATATTATGAACAGATTCTCTGCAGTAACGTATTCTCACTCCTCCCCCAGCATTTTATATCTTTGAAGTTTTCTGCCAATATCCACTTTCTTTAGCCTAAGAAAATTAATGTGTCCAGTAGGGTTATCCTTCCTTTCTACTCATCTGCCAAAGCAAGCAATAGAAGATTTATATTTTGTGCCGTTATCACAAATTGTGATTCATTTATTAGCAATTTCCACTTAAAACCTCAGTGAGTGTATGCTTTCTTACAAACATGCGCATTTAGTTCTCATTGGCAAGTATAACACGCGTTTCTGAAAAGCGGAGCAGAAGTGTTTGTGAACTCGAGCCCAAGGCAGGCAGCGGGTAGCTCGTTTCCCGCCCAAACCCCGCGGTTTGCTCTGCATTCCTGTGCTGTGCCGTGTGTTTGTCGTCCGAGCGCAGACACATGTTCAGTCTAGCAGCTCCTCTTTCAGCCAGTGTTTGAGCAGCGGTTAAAAGAAGATGCACTCATGTGGAAAATCCTGGCAGCAGGCACCCCGGATTGTGTTACAGCAGCTGTCCTCAATGGCAAGGCATTGGTGTTTACAGTGTGTGTTTTTCCATGGAGTTGTGCTTGTCTCCCGTATATACACAACACAGGCCATTCTTCTCTGTGTGATGTGTTTTTCAGTGCTTTTGATACAAAGTATTTTCTGTGGTAATATTTGTATATTAAATTAGAATGCAGATGTAAGGGCAGACACCGGCTTGAGACATTCACAATTTAAAAGTCTGATACGTAGTAATTTAGATTAATCAGCATCTTTGAAACAAACAAATGAAAAGATAGGGGAGAAAAAAGCTTTACTTCAGCATACGTATTGGAAAATTCTGGGGAGGAATAAGAAATGCTTTTCAAAATAACCTATTTATCAGCACATTAACTTCTCTGTGAAAAAGAATTTACTAATTATTTCTTTATCTTTATTTGCATGGAGCCTTGAGGTGGTGGTGTAATTTGAATTGCAAATGGTTTAACTGTCAGTAACAACATTGGATGTCCTGATATAGGACAAAAAACACTCTTTGTATTGTTTTATCCCAACATATCAATGTAATGTGGTATTACTTTTTCATAGCTATTTTTAGTGAAGTCATCATTTTAGCACCTAGACCGTAATTGGCCCAAGTATATGATGATGTCACTCCTGCCTCTGTCATACTTCCATTTATTTGAGGGGGGGAGGAAATCTTTTCTTGTTTTTATTTTTCACTCACTAAGGTCATGCCAGTGGAATTCAATGGGCTTTTCATTGTTTTCCAAAACCGTAAGTTCAGCAAAGTGCTTCAACCTGCTTGCTCGGAGCGGATGTTGAGCAGCTATTGGCTTGCATAGGATTTAAGCACTGTCTGAAGTGCTTTTTGGAGCATTAAGTGTTTTGTAGCTTATGGATAAATTCATGCTTCTTCCCCCAACCCCCCGCCGGCTCACCCCTGTAACAAGTTGTATATGCATTAAAGTCAAAAGCCATTTTCTCAGCTTTGAGACACCCCTGGATCATTCCAAGACCTGCCTGTCCTAACAGCACCATTGTGTGATGCAGTGAAGTGTGAAAAAAGAAGAGAGCACCCCAAAGCAATCAGACCTTTTGGGTACTTTATGAATAAAAAGGAGCAGCGGCGTGATGCATGTATGAAATTGGATGGGCGTACTCAATCCTGTGTATTCCACCTGAACATGTTTCTCTGATCTTCAGAAACATCTATCTTTAGGTTGAATCACTTGCTATTTTGCCGTTCTGATAGGATGTAGATGGAAAGTCGAAGTCAAGCAGCCTAGCCACTCTTTGGCAGCTGCATGCCATGAAAAAGTGGTAGAACAAAGTTTTAAGTAGCATTTGGATAAACACATGCAGTACTAGACATGAGATTGTCTTAGGTTTACAGAAAGAAGTACTGTGTTTGTGTACAGGTCTGCCAGCTGCCAGAGTCTTCCCAGAGATGTACAAAATCACACTCTGAGGCTTGCAGTCTGGCATCATTAGTGGAAAAAAACCCACCCAAATGGAACACAGAATTTGTGAAATAGTATGTTTTGGCTTTTTAGAACAAAAATATGTATTGGGATTTTAGTCCATATGTGAGCTGGTGCATAGGAACCCATCACTGTGTTACACAGTGAGACAGTCTCTACCGATACCACAAGGAGCTTGAGTTTCCATCATTTCCTAGCTTCTGTTGTTACATGCTGGATTAAAAAAAAAGGAAGCCCAAACTTTTAATTGTATGCAAAACTGTATATTCAGTTAAAAGACTGTGCAAATGTGGCAATGGCAAGCCTTTGCATCTCGTCCAAACTCTTACAAAGACATGGATGTCAGCAGGAGGCTCTTACTGCAGTGTGGCTGCCCCAAAGCCCAAAGCAGCATGGGAAGTGGAAGGTGTACAGGGCTGCAGTTCAGTATTCCTTAGGCATCAAAAATATTTTATTTTTACTAGTACCTCACACAGCTAAGCAGTTAGTTTCAGCCAAGTCTTCCTTCTCTTTGATCTCTGCGCTGCCTGTTCTTATAAGATACTGAATTACCATCTCCTCCCTCGGGCTGTCTTAGAAGTTTACAGATGCAAACTTTCAAATCAGTTTGTGTTCAGCAGGTTTCCCCTTACTCCCTACCATTGCAAACCAGCAAAGTTCACAGAAGAGAAAAACAGTAGTGCAAAACACTTAATAAATTATCACCCATTTATTTTAGAAATCTTTCCTGAAGTAATGTTGTTTACTCTTTAATACGGAGCAATGATGAAAGCAAATCCACTTTGCAACTTGCACTTCAGGTAAGACATTAGTATATTGGTGCTGCTAACAGTGATAAGTGATAATTCAAGGTAGTTAATTGGTGTGTGTATGTTTCTGTTTGTGTATGTGTGTAGCTGGACCTTGTACCGTCAGCTTTGGCTGAAGCACCAGTTAAGCAATAGGAAGATCGTGTGGGAAATCAGGCCTATGTGGAATTGCATGTCAACATTTTCACCAAATTACTTCCTTTTTTTCCCCTTCTTTCACTAGGATTATTAAAGATGTAACCACAGTGCCTCTTTTACAAAGTGCAGATCCACACTACTGTCACTTTTCATTGCATTTCTTGAACACGTGGCCTTGAAAGCAATTTTACTATAAATAGCGCAACTGCAGCCTGGGAACTTGGTTAAAAAAAAAAAAAAAGTAAGAATATTTTAATTTTATTTTCAGAGGGAAAAATTGCCGTCTATTCCATTCTTTTGTCTGGGATTTGAAGCAAACTAAAATAATAGCTTGAAAGCTTGTTAGTTTCCCAAATGCGTCTTCCATTACCAATGACACTTCTAAACTCTGTTGCTAAACCTTCTAATCTTTAAGGTTCTGTCAGTGTAGGCAACTGTTAGGGAAGCTGCATAGTTTGGCAGTGAAGTCACGCCTGATTCATGGACCGTTATTCATTACAGAGTGATTTCTGCAGTTCATAAAGATGATAATCCTCGTGGTAAAAGTTGATGGGAAGTCAGCAGTATTGGACCAGGGATTAGATGACCAGCATTATATGGTAGAGTGAAATCAGGTAGAAGGCATTCAATTGAGAAATATTTTATTTAATGCAGACTGCCATTAAAAAAAAAAAAAAAAAAAAAAAAAAAAAGAAAAAAGTCTTTAAGGGCTTTTGAAGTATTTTTTTACTAATTCATTCTAAAAAAATGTGTGAGTATAATTTAGAATTCCTTTTTGTTTCTTCCCCAGTGGAGAATATGATTTTGACTACCTTTTCTTTGCTTCTCTCTCTTCTCCTCAGCTTTTCCTGTTTTGGTTCATTAATGTAATTTAATTAAAGGATGCTCAGGAAGTTCTGAGTGCACGGTGCAGGTGGTGGGTACGGGCTTCCCACAATCAGCTTTTCTTTATGTTGGTAGAGTAACGTGTATTCCTGCCCTTGAACTCTTCTGGACTGGCAGTCAGTGGCTCCAAGCAGTGGCGACCTGTCTTGTGGCTCCGAGAGGATGACAAATGGCAGCTGGAGACTGGTTTGGGAACAACTGCATTTATTTTCATTTGCAACACAATCTGTCCCTCCTCCCCCTGTTCTTCCCCCAGTGTTTTTGAATAGAGCACTCAGGGAAGGGAAGGAGAAAATAAAAGTTTGGCTGACACTTGTTTACCTTGGTTGTAGTTCAACAGCATCAGTGGCCTCGGCAGGTCGGGCAGCTCGGTGCTGCAGAGCCGTGATGTGTATTAATATTTTGTGTGCTGCACAAAAATGGCCACGGCAGTGCAGGCAGCACATAAATTCGTACTCAGTGATAGCATTCCTTTGTTGTGAGATAGGAGGTGGGTAGTTCCTGGCTTCGTGGAAGTCGCAGGGGTTTTGCCAGAAATTTGAACAAGCCTTAGATTTTATCCACAGTTTTCAGCGTTGTTTTGTTTCCAGGATTTGTCCTGAACTGTAACCTTACGTGCCGGGGCTGTCTTTAGTAGCTGCTTTCTACAGTGCATTGATGGCATAATCAAAACTCAGCGCCTGTTTGAGGGCCTTGGATGCTGCTGCAGTAGAAGCAGTGCTAATCTAAACAGGATCTACGTGCTTGTGATTATGGTTTTTAAACTGACCTGAAAGCAATGTACTTTGTCACGAGATAATGAATTGTGCTGCAGGAGGGGAGGGGGCTGGTTTGTGGGGTAGAAGTGCAGGTAAGTGTGATGGATGTGTTCTTAGAAACCTGCCTGCAGAAAGCTCCATAGAAAGATACAAACCAAAATAAAAAGCTACGTATACTCTCCTTAGGGACATTAGAAACATCTAACACATTCAGTTTTCTGAATTAGTACTTGGTATGGTGTAATTCCATGTAGGGCACACACGCTTTGGAGTGCATAGAAACAGGGCAGTTCAAAGATATAAGTCTCTATTCAACAAAGCAGCAATAACGTAAGCACTTCATGCTTAATTAGGAACATATTTGATCTAAGAAATAAAATGCAGGTTTTATTCTTAGTAACTCTGCCACTATTGATTTGCCACTGTTTATTTGCAATTTACAGCAGCCACAGCTCCATTTTTTCTCATGATACCTAAATAGTATCCTAAGCTAATAAGATATATATATATATATTTTTTTTTTTTTTAAGACAGCTTTTTAATAGGAGAGACTTGCTAAGTGATATATGCCTGCTAAACACAAAGTTACATGAAAAGTTTGTACTGCAGTACTGACTATGCACAGTGGTCATTCCAGTTGCTAAGCAGTGCAGAGCTTTCTAGCACTTCAGAATGAAGGTGTAAAACTCTAATTTAAGAAATGTAGTATAACTGTCCATTTGGAACATGTGCAAAAGATAATCAAGATAATGATGAAATGGAACTTTTAAGTTAAAATCTTAATTTAACAAATGTTTGGGTAAGCTTTTAAGAGAAATTAGATTGAAATTTTCCTTAAAAATATAGAATGAAAGCCTCAGGATAGGGAATTGTGACTGATGCTCTTGCCCAATTTTGAAGAGAATACCCACTTTTACTATCCTTTTGTGTTCTGCTAGTGAAAAATATTATACAGATTAAAAAAGTACATTAAACCCTGAGAAAGAGTTGACAGCAAAGTAAAAAACTGTCCTGGACTATTTTACTGTGCACTTTGATGAACGATGTTTGATGTTTACAGTTTATTTTGTAGTAGAATTATATTTTGTGGCCTCAGGCTGAGAACTGTACTTGAACTGTTTTATTGTTTCCCTCTCTTTTCTCTGAGTATGAAAGAATTGTTGCCACCTGTGTCTCCTCCA
Source organism: Streptopelia decaocto (assembly GCF_964273445.1). Lineage (NCBI taxonomy): Eukaryota > Metazoa > Chordata > Aves > Columbiformes > Columbidae > Streptopelia > Streptopelia decaocto. The sequence continues at coordinate 52,705,011 of NC_138661.1, forward strand.
GTGTCTGATCTTTCTACATCTGCAAGAGCTTTTTAAAGCAGTATCCTCAAGTAAAGTAGGAATGAGCTATATTTTGAAAATCTTATTTCTATGAAAAGTTTTCTCTGTGGCATCTTTACATGCTTTTTACTAGTATTTACCACTATCATGCTTTCTGGGTAAATTTCTGAAGTTGTAGGTACATTTTATAAGTGATATAGGTACATACTTAAGGTAAAGCACATTACAAATCTCATCTATACTAAGCAAACAAGTTATGCATCTCCTTAAATCTAATTAACGTTAATGGGATTGTTGATATGCTTAGAATTAACACATTATTGAATACTTTTCTGAACTGAGACATTACTCCTTTGAACCTAATATTTTAGTCAGTTCTGCAAGCAGAACGGTATAAAGGATTTGTTGCTGTAAATGTCTCATAACCGTGGTAAACTCTTCTGCATGAAGGAGCTTGAACAGTATATACCTGATTAATAGAGACTAAGAATGTTTTTATTGCAAAGGAGAAACCAGGTTTGTCTTTTTTGTTGTTGTTTTGAAGACAAAAATTCAGGTTTAATTCAAATGCTGACTTGACATCAACCAAAAAATTGTCTGTGATGCTTGCTTAACTCCTGATGGTTATTCTGAAGTAGTGCACTGCTGGTTTGCAGTCTGAGCAGTTCAGAAATAGTGCACCGACCGCTGAATTGAAGACAAGCAAATCAAAGCCGCTTTTCCTGTCACACATACTTGTGTTAATCCTACTACAAGAGACCAAGCAGAGACGCAGTAGGTGTTAAGAATTGTTGAAAAGTTCAAAGTGTGCATCCTCGGCAGGACACAGTGACTCCGGGGTGCGCAGGTTTTGAAAGGGTGATGTTGCCGCCTTGCAGAAAGGCTCGTTCCTTTGGGGCTGGCTAAAAGGTAGGGTTAAATTTGGTAGGAAGAGGGCTGTGGAAACCTGAAAGGGAACAACTGGTAGCCAATGTGCGTGTGGGGTCCTGCATACTTTAACATACTCCGCTGCAATCACAATGTGAAAAATTCTCACTTCACAGAAATCAAAGAAGGAAGAAAACTCTGTGATTCTGTGCTCTTGGTTAATACTCTTGCAAATGCAGGATTGTGTCCTACTGCATTTCCCTCTTGTGTTAGAGTGTCCATTTTTATCTGACTCAAGCGATAACGCATTCCCTAAGAGACTGTTCCACAGTCTAATAGCTTTTACTGTTAGGAAATTTTCTGTTGCTCTGTAAACTAAATTTTACTTTGTTTAAATTTAGACCATTACTGTGAGACAAATCTCCGGGAAATTAAGCTAAGTAATTCCCATCACTGTCACTGGCAGTTTGCACCATTCAGGTACCTGTAAGTCTAATAATTGTGCTATTAAAGAAACAATAGTGCTGCATAATTTGTCTTCACTGCAGAAAAAAAAAACAAACCAAAATCACCCAAACAAACACCCAGTTGAGTGTTCATCAACCTCGTGTTTTTCCATTTTAACTATGTAAAAGATTGTGATGAAATTCAACCCTATGTTTATTACAGCACTTGTGGGTCAGCTATGTAGCTTATATTTGGTTTAAATGTAACACTGTACACAATGACAAAAATACAGAAGACTCATGAAGCTGGTTGTTTATTTGTTTGTTTTTTAATCACACCGTGGAGTGTTTATTTTTGATCCCGATGTTCAAAGGAGCTGCAGCCTCTTTACAATGGCCTGGTAACTTAAAAGAGCCATAAAACTGCCTGTTTGGCATGTTCCCGGTTTAGGGAGGTCTACATAGCCACTGCAGCACCTCTGACCTGTAGGTATGGAAGACGTGTAGAAAGAAGGGATAAAACAAACAGTTGTTGATACTGCTGTCAGCTTGGTGGGAATCCAGCAGATGTCCTCCACCCATCAGCGTTGCCACTGAGCTGTATCTAGGACACAGGGACCCATGGACAAAGGTACCAAAGGACTGCAGGAGAATGCAAAATAGGCGATGATTCTGTGAGGTCTGACAGATCTCTAAGGCAGAGATCTAAAGTAAGAGATAGAAGGACAGGATTCACAAGGCTTGCATTTGCCCTCATGAACGAGTGTTATTTGCCTGTGAAAATTGCATGGACATATGGCTGGCAGCAGCCTGGCAGCTCAGGTTTTGGAGGTACCTTGTTGTGCTGCGGCATGACTGTGAGTAGATAAGGGTGTCTGCAGTTATATTTCATGGCTGCTTTCTTAGGAGAACTCCTTCAAAGTTTGAGTGCTCTTGAAACCACAGATCAGACTTACTCTGGCTGTGGATGGTCTTTTTGAAATATTTGCCTCTCTGCCCAGTACAAACCCAGCATTGTTTCCCTGGTAGAGAAGGGAGAGGTGATTATTATGGAGTCAGGAAGAGAGAATTAGGGCCTGATAAGAGCCCTGGAGATGCAAGGCCAATGTGGTAGTTTGTCCCTTCTACCTGCCCTCTGATTACTGGCTGAAATGGCTCATCTTAATTAGAAGCTTCCTGGCAGCTGTGGATAACCTTCAAGGTTGTAGAGCCTCATTTTTATTACCTTTGGCTCCCTAGTCTGTTAAAAACAATGTGTCTCCTTACAAAATTAAAAGCTTTGCCTTCTAAAATTAGACTTATAAAAAGTTTACACTCCATATTCTAAAATGTCTTTAGCTGAACCTTTTGCTTTCCTTTCTGCTGTCTGTTTATCCTATACTTCTCGTGGAATCATTGTACTTCATTTAGGTTTTTGACTTCACAAGATCTGACTTGTACCCATACTTTATGTATGCTATCTTTAGATGGAAAACAGTAAGTTGAGAAAGCTTCTTGCAGCTGATCAATAGGTAGAAGAATATTGCAGAATTGCTGGAATGTACTACACCTGAGATGCTGGAGGTGATAGCAGTGCTGTGGTGGTTTCTTTGGGAAGAGGAAGGTTGAATCAGCATTGTAATTAAATACAATTCATACAGTGAATGGACTGTGGACCTTTTCTTTTCAAGGTGGCATTTGTTATGGTTATCTCTGAAAGCACTACTGTAGTTAAGCATCTGTAAGTACTTTTATTATAAACCCATATTTTTATAGCCTTATAGCTTGACCGTAGAAATTTGCCCTCGGCAAGGACTCGGTACACAGGCTGCTGTCAACACAGGAGTCTAAGTTGTGTATTTGTTATCTTCTCTTTCTTAAATCTAATTCATTTTAATTAGAGATGGGCTTGTGCTGCGGAATTAGGATCCAAATCTTAAACTCTCCTCCCCCAGGTTTAGAGGATGTATAGACTTGACACTTACTTCTGGGCCAACCTTTTGTTTAAATTCAGCTGGCAACAGTTAGGCAGTGCAGTAATGTCAGATCATTTTACAGTTTTCTTCCAAAGAACATAGTTTTTCTCGGCAGTGTCCTTTCTTCCATTTAGAATGATGTCTTCAGAAATGCTCGATTTATTTTTGATTATTTTATTTTGGAATAAAATCAAATGGCTTCTAGGTTTTATTCTGTTTGGAAGAGAACAAAAAGTTGGAAGGCTGATGTCACAACCTGGTTTGGCTGCCTGGAAAAACACTTGTCTGTACTGATCATGTTAGTACCTCTCTAACTCCTGGGTCTGGGTAATGGCTTTTAGCTCAGGGTATTTCAAGTAAATTCCTAGGAGCAAATACTCTTCCAGGACAGAACAACCCAGCAACCTGTACCTTAGAAAACTGCCAGCATCCCCAGCAGTTGTGCATATCCCTCCCACATTCCCCCACCTCTTCAGAACTCTAATTTCTGCTTACATCTTTCAGAGACGATGTGTCAGTAAAGCAGGGAAATGCAAGTTTAGCGTGTATAGGCCCATGCTTCCTTCTTACAAAGCCAGGATAAAGTCTGGGTGAATTATGGGCCTGAAAACCATTGAGCTTTTCAGAGCAATCCCTTGAGAGCCCTGGGTGTGAGATGAATTTTTTTAAGCCAAACAAGCTTCTCAAGCCTCCTTTGGCCTGACCGCTGTCTTGCAATGGTGCAAAGACTTGTTTGCCTTCAAAGGACATTCCTCATCTAGCTCACTCGTATACCTCTTGTCCCTGTATGTATGCATGGAATTTCCAGGCTGGAATCTCCTTTAGCTTCTGGCCAAAGGACTTCTCCAAGCTAGCTAGTAGCAATCCCATTGCTATTCTGAGGTGGAGCCACCAGTGCACCGAGGCTGCTCTGCCCCAGCTTTTCAGGCGTTCCTGAATTCCTGGGATAGAATAAATGCTCAAAGCCATGTTAATGGTAACAATTGACCACCATGTTGAAATACAGAAAGACTTTGATGAAATGATACCAAATTTGTAAGTGGACACAAATCTGTCTCCCAGTTTATTGTGGCATAATCCAAACTTTGCCGAAGTACTAGCATAAGCATATATGAAGGTGCCTGACAGACATTTAGGTAAACATACACTCACGTTTTTAACAAGGGAGTAAGAGATATGGTCAGAACATGTCTGCCCCTGAATCAGAAACTGGAAATTCTTATTCACTCTATGTATGTCAGGGCTGACTTTTGTCACCAGCCCTGGTTCTCAGCTGCCTTTTCTACATGTGGATGTGCAAAATTAGTAAGCAGTTCTCACAGAACAGTGAACATTGCTTACAATTTTCCAGTATTAGTTGAAAGGTGTTAGTCTCTCCTTCCATTCTCATTCGGTGCATTTAATTAAGTTGTGATGGTTACAATCATCAGAGTTCCAAATACAGAAGTTTTCACGTATCAGTCTATTTAAGTATTGTATACATGGATTTTGAAGCATATGAGGGGGTTGTCATGGGTAAGTCAGTAAGTCAGTCCTTTTGTCCTTCCTTCCATCTGGAGGAGGACCAGGGCAAGGCTAATTTTAAATTTTTTATTTGATATAACTTGTTAACCATAAAAAAGAGAATACTTTCACTTTCAGGCTTTGGCAACAGTTTAGACAGCTGCTTATTTCACTCCCTGTGTTGTTTGTTTTTTTTCTAGGCAGACAACTCCAGTAGGATGTACAATGTTTAGTACTTTAAAAGCGACTATGCATATTTATCTTCCCATACATGTCTTCATTTTATAGATCCTTCACTCAGGGCACCAAGTCTCCATGCTTATTCCCGATTACTTTGGCACTGGAGATAGTTTAAAGAAAGAAATTCTCACTTAGGTAATCCTGGTGATAAGTTCTGTGTTTGCTCTCTTGTTCCTGCCTTTGTTTCCTGTCAGTGCAAATACTGTTAGGACTTTGTACAAAACAAAGGCAGAGAAAAATTACTAATATTCTATGTATTGAATAGGTCTTGCATCTTTAATTACTGTATAATTTCTTAATTGCTCTATAAAGGACAGTCTTCCATAAACGTCCAGCCCAGCTTTTAGGTCATGGCACTTGGTTGCTGTGGTTATGTGAATGGGATGTTGTACAATTCCATGTTTTGGTGTGGCCAAACACTTCAGAGTGGAGAAATCTGAAGAAATCAAGAGCCTGCTTTCCCACCATGATTCATGTTAAAGAAGAAATATTATAAGTGCCTACGTAGCCAAGTGTCTCCTAAATATTTTGGGCCTGTGTTGTCATTTTTTGCAGAAGGGGTTTAGATTAATTTTGCAAAATTAGGTGATCACTTTGATATGAGGGATTACTCTCAAAGTCACATTCCAAACCTGTTTACTCATGCATATTACAAGCAGAGGGTTTCTTGCTGTATGCTCTCTTTACTGCATACTCAGTCCATTTATACTAAATATGTCAGAGTGATCAGCATATGACATAATAAAACATTAATACTTGAGATATGTGTTGCTCTTACACTGGGGATACATCCTATTACCAGCAAAAGCAGGACCAGACCAGAGGGACTGCTGAGACCGTGCAGGATGGCACCATGGTGGTGGCATTGCATTCATTCCCTGGATGTGAACCTTCCTCAAAGCTCTTTTTTTGTTTTGGCTCTCCAAATTATGTGATGTATCCTGTGATTTTTTAAATTTTTTTTTTAATTATTATTTTTAAAAAATCACATTAAAGTTTCAGCATAGGGTCAGGAAGATGCATCTCTCTGAAATATAACCATGCCACTGTAGTTTAGTTCCAGACTCTGGTGCTGCAAAGATTGCCCCATCATTTGTGTGTCTTTTCTGCTATGGCTCTAACTCATGTTGTTTCCTTGACATTTTAGGTGTCAATAGCTGAGAGATGTACAAAAAAATAAAACCCAGTTTGTTCATCGATTTGAATTTGTCCATCTGTCTCCATTGACCCACCAGATGTGTTTGAGTGGTGTCTGGGTGAGGTTACAGAATGGACCAAGAATTCGTTGGATAAAGAGCAAGAAAGTTTTGTCAACAGCTGTATTGGCTTCTGAGTTAGAGTGAGGTGCTGGGTCAGCTCCTCTGCTTTGGGTGCTCTGCTTGGGCTAATAAGTGCTTGACTGCACTGAGTGGTGAAGTCAGAGCTCTTAGCCAGCTGCTTTCTCGTGGTGTACTGCTGCTCTTTGGGACACAGATCAAACCTATCCCTGTTACAGCTCACTTAGAGTCAGCTGTGTAAATTTAGGAAAAAATCTGGATCGTTAGCTTTCCTGTCAAACTACCGGCCTTCTCGCTGTGTACTGTGCACTCTTGTAGAGCAGTAGTGGAATTCCCATTAAATGTCTTATCATTTAATTTGAAGAATAAATTTTTTAAAAATTTCCCCAACTAACTAAAAGAAGAACCAGCAAGCTTAGAAAAAGTGCTGCCATTAACTGATATATTTCACATCTTACTGTCACGTGAAGGAGTCAGAGCATTTTTGGAGGAAGAGGACAGGCAGAGAACAGTTCAGTGCTCACCAAGAAGAGCTATCCATATGATAAATTATATGTAGTAGCAATGAAGAACTTTGCCCAGGTTTACTGACAAGTACTAGTTTTGAAATGTTCACAATACCACCGTGCTGCATAAAGTGCCTGTATGTTTGATGTCTATACATTTCTTAAAAGGTGACAGTTGGATCAAACTGTATATTCCAGATAATGCAAATGTTGTCCATATGATCAAAGACAGCTGGTCATGAATTTGAAATAATGAGTTAATGTTAAGGGTTTTTTCACATCACCTGTTCTTGTCACTGATCTTTTTTAAACAGTATGGATGTTGCTTTTTTATTTATGTGTTCCTTGTTACCCTGACTATAGTAGCATGTATTTTTTCTCTAATTTCAAAACATAATATCACATGCATCTGGATTTGTATGCCTTATCCATACATATTTATTAATGGAGTCCAGTCTTCCTGTGCACAAAGTATCAATGTTTTGGCATTTAGAGAGGCAGTCCAAAACCCTAAAACTATATGTAGGGTTAGACGAAGAGGCACCTGGGGCAGTGGTGCATGAAATAGTCCAAACCACAAAAATGACTTTACAGTATTTTATTTATCTGAACAACAGAGAACAGTGTGTAGAATAGTGCTCAGTGTCTTATCAAGTAATTGTGCTTGAACCTCACTGGACAGCAAAAGTTTATGTTAAAATATTTGCCTTATTTTTTTCACTTTTCTTTTTTTAAATGCCTTTCTTTCTTCCCCTCCCAGTAGGGAAGTAATACAAATTCATTACTAGCAATGTTGCCTTAAAACAATATGAACTAACATAAATATTAAGAGACTAATTTTTGGTAATTGTAACATTATTAATGCATATTGCTCTTAGAACTTCAGTATAAATAATCATATTTGTGCTTTTGTCAGAGCGAGCTGTTCAGTATGTTTTTTACATTGCCTAACATGGAGTGAACGTTGACTTTAAACATTATAGAGAAAAGCAAAAAGCCACATAGGAGATGTGTGACTTTGTTTCAAGTGCAACTTCCCCGAGAAGCACAGCTGCTTCTTAGGCTGCACTTTCCATTAATGCCTCTGAAATGCTGACAGAGGTGTTGGTGAATCTTTAAGACACTGTGAACCTGAGTTGGCAGTACAGGGCCTTCATTTTCTGAAAAGGAAAAAATTAATCTGTATTCTGTGTTCAGTAAACCTCCTGCAGATTGTAACTAGGTATAGTTTGTGGTGTTTTTGTTTTTCAGACAGCTGTTCTTGAGATACAGCCAAATAGTCCGATCTCATGTTCGTTACCAGTTTGACAGAGAGCAATGTTCACTCCATACACACGGAAGCATTTACAGTTTTGACAGTAGCTTGTTTTACTATACCTGAATGCTGTAGATATTATTTTATCTGTTGTTTTATTGAGGGGTTTATTTTTATTTTATACCTGGGGACACAAGTTCATGATGATGCTGACTAGCAAACCAGACTTGACTGGAGTGCCTTTGGGTTTGTTGCAAGGTTCCTCTGTGTTCTTGTGTCTTGTGTGTAATCCCTGTTCCTCAGTAAGTGACAAATGCTAAATCATATATTGAAATGAAATTGTGGAAATGGTGATGGTTCACCAGTGTCCTGTGAAAGTGATTTTCCTTCCAGCTCGTTGACACTGGATGCATATTAAAAATCCCGGAAAAGAATGTGCAGATGAGCTTTCCAGCTCATCATTTCAGCTCAAACAATAAATTAAATGACATGGGATTTTTTTCAGTTTTTCCAAGTGAAAGACCATAAAATTAATGGCAATTTATTTTGGTCCTAATAATCATGAGTTTGCATTCAAACAAACAGAAATTACCTTCTGTGCTGTTTTTTGTTTTGCATAAAAGAAATGCCAACTAGGTGCTACTGGGAATATTTTTATCCCCAAGGTCTATATTAAACCTTTCTTGCTAAAAGACACATTTCTGAAATATTTATCATAAACCTGCCATGCTCTTGTCACACTGTTCCTTTTGTGGTGTGAGCAGTTCTGGGACTTCTGCCAGCATTGTTCCTTCCATTCAAATCAGAAATTTGCTACGAAGTGTCTGGTTCTCAGATGAATAGAACAATGCTTGTTCATCAGCCTGACTTTGGTGATTCATAACCCAAATGTGTGATGCCATGCAAAGCAGGAGTAGCCAGTATGTGGCCTGTCAGGTTTACTGACATTATATTTGCAAGTATAATTTTAATTGTATGTGTACATAGGAAGGGGGGAAGGGTTGATCATTTTAAATAGGAGTCAGATCTTTGAAACACTAAGTTTCTGTTTCTTAATAAGTTCTACAAAGAATTAGGTAAAAACTGAATGAGACTGAGGCTTTGATTTATAGCCTTTTTTTAAAAAGCAGAAAATGTTGCAGAATTAGTTCTTCTGCTGTTTTTGTTTCTGAAACTGAGTAACTGAGAAATACTTGTATGCACTGAAAGAGGGTCTTGAATCTCTTGAACCTGGAGTGTGTTTGAATTGTGTGTTGGAACACCTCACTCTGAGTGTCCATTCTAAGGGGTTTCATCTATGAAATATTTGTTTCAATTGGTAAGCTAAAAACAGTGTTCCTTCAAAGGAATTTGTATACAGCAGAAAAAAGTCATTTTGCAGATTTTTTTTTCCCTTACATGCTTTGCAATTTTAATCAGGATTTTTTTTTTAATGAAGCCATCGAAGGTTTCATGGTCAAGGTGCATTTAGTAGTTTAGAGACAGGATACTTCTGGATCAGGCTACCACATTCCCTAACATCAAAAGCAGGACACAAAATATTTGTGTTGGGGGAGAGGCAGCACATTCGTTTGAGCAGTAATCTTGTAGTAGACCTCCCTCCTTAATCTAGACCTCCTTCCACTGTAGAGCTCCCATCCTCCTGTGTCTTCTAAAGTATCTACAAGCCCCAAACTGTACCCTTTCCTTTCGTCCCTCTTACAACAAAGTTTCTTGTTCTCTCATTACTCGTCTAATCACCCTGCCACCTCTGCTTCACCTCAGATCCCTGGAGTTTCCCTGTCTCTCTGCCTCACGCTTCTCATGAAAGTTGGTTGCTATTAACGTCACCTGCTGTGTTGTCCCCATAGCACTAAATTCCAGACCCAGTGCTCAGATTCCCTGTTGTGGCTGGTACGATGTCGTCTTGTGTGCTGGAGCCTGCCCCTGCATTGGCCACCGGTGCAGTACTGAGATCTTGCTCTTGCTTCTGACTAGGATTCCAGAAGCCCAGAAAGGAGCTGCCTTTACTGAAATCTGTGGACATACAGTAGCTCATATGGATAACAGATAACATATATGGGTCAATTTTTTGGGGGAAGTGATTTAAAGTCATAGAATCATATAGAATCATAGAATGATTTTGATTGGAAGAGACCCTCAGGGTCATCGAGTCCAACCATAACCTAACTCTAGCACTAAACCCTGTCCCTAAGAACCTCGTCTAAATGCCTTTTAAAAACCTCCTGGGTTGGTGACTCTACCACTTCCCTGGGCAGCCTGTTCCAATGCCTGACAAACCTTTCTGTAAAGGATTTTTTCCTAATATCCAGTCTAAACATCCCCATGCAACTTGAGGCCATTTCCTCCTATCCTATCACTTGCTACTTGAGAGAAGAGACGAACACCCTCCATGTTACAACCTCCTTTCAGGTTCTTGTAGACAGTGATAATGTCTCCCCTCAGCCTCCTTTTCTCCAGGCTAAACAGCCCTAGTTCCCTCAGCTACTCCTCATAAGATTTGTGCTCTGAGTCATTGTATAATGAAAAGGGCATAACTCTATTACCTGTCGAATGGTTTGATTTCTAAATGAATATGTATATTGTCAATATTGCAAACTCAGCCAGGAATCTGAAAGTCAAGAATTGTTTCTTTGTATCTGTGTCATTGCTGGTGATAAATGAGAAATTATAACTAGGACCTTATTTTGATGCACCACAGCACAGTTCCAGACAGCCTCCAATAACATGGATGTAAGTTATTATAAATAAAACCTATCACAGTAATAATTATTAATATAAGCTTGTAACATTTGTTAAGTTGTAGAATCAGCTGAAGGTCTTTAGCATCTCTTTATGGAATATAAAAGTATGGCCCCACTGTAACTCTCCTCTATGTATGGTTTGGAGTCAGTATTTTGTTATTGATTTTGACCAGCTTTCTTCCAATTTCTTTACTTGGTGGGTATCACTTCCTGGTAAGGTTGCAGGAAAAGCTCAGGTCATGCTTAGGCCATTACTAAATCTGTGAGCTAGTGTTTTCCAAGGAAAACATTGTAAATTGTATTTTAAAAGGGAAATGTTATTAGACACACAATTAATTAAATTGGATTAGGTAGGCATCAGCTCTTTAATCAGAAAGATTCACTTTTCTGCATTTCTTCTGGATAGAGGTAAACCAGAGTGGTCTGAGTGAATTCAATCTTTCATAAGCAGTGATGTATCTTTGTATTAACAGTAGCAATCTAAGGCATTCTTTCTGAAAACGGCAATGCTAATTTTGGTAGGCTTACCTGTGTTTTACTTCAGAGGTTACCTGCTTTCACCAGCAATTGTCAAGTTCTTCATGTGGCTGGAAGCACAACTGGAATGACAGCTGTTGCCATGAGTGTTATCCATACAGCTGCTTCACTCCCGTGTGTGTTCACAGAAGCTGAAGATATTCCCCTGGATGCAGCCAGTGTCTGCAGGTTCAGATACAGCGGCCCTAGTTCAACAAAGCTTAAGGAGGTTCTTAAATCATGTGGAAGGCACTACTATATCATTGAAATTAAATGCAAGCTTAAATGCTTTTCTGAATGTGTAAGGGTCTGGGAAAAATGTATAGTAGGTCAGCTACAGTAGGATGTTACAGGATGCTCTGAAGTACAAGACACTTGTTTCAGGCTCTTAAGCTATTAGCAAAACAATAAATATTTTTTAAGGGACAGAAAATTGGTTTAAAAAATACTTGATATACCTTAAGAACAAAATATAATGTAGTAAGTCCTATGCTTAAAAATAAGTATTTATCTACTAGAAAAAGTTTCTTGACACACAAATCACTTGCTGTTCTGTTAAGTGTTTGTTTCACTTTATAATTTAGCAAAGCAGATTCCCTATTAGATACTGTGTATTAAATGTTGGCTTTTTCAATTGTTATAAAATTTAAGTCACTTTTAATGATCTGCTTATGATAAACAGCTTGGCCTCCATGTGATGCAACCAGCCATTTTTCCAGATCAGTAGCACATATTTTGATCATTGAATAATTCTATGAAAACACTTGGAGGGTTCCAGGGTTTAACACTCTGCTGGATTCCTGTCAAATTAACTACAGAAATTAAAAGACTTTTTTTTTCTGACATATTGCGTTATCTGCCTGTTCAGAAAGAAAAAGAACTTTCAGAATAAATACTTAAACCTAGATTTGCTTAGCCTGTATTTCTGGGCTTCTTGCTAAGCATTTCAATAGAGAAAAAACTAAAGCAACCAAAAAAAAACCAAAAAAAAAAAAAAACCAAACACCACATTATTTTTATCTTTACATTTGTTGAAGTTGTCATTCTATTTAGAGTCAGACAAGCCTGAGGTCTTAAGTTACGTGAATTTGGTCAAACTGACCCTGAATTCTTGACTGTAAACACCATAAATCTTCCCTGCAATAATTAGTTTCACATTGTAAAGGCCATGCTGTGAAGGGTAATCCCTCATGCAACAAGTTAAGTTTCTAATTTGTTTTCCATAGCACAATGAATTCCAAAAGCTTTCACCATGTTTCTAGCGAGTCATTTATCAGCTTCATAATAAAGCACGGAAGGGACATCACAGATCACATGCAACAAAAACCAAGTTGTGTATTTCCTTACAGCAAGAGTAGGCAACGGTGCCCTAGGGTTACAGTGTTTAATATTTTTGTTTTGTTTTTCTTTTATCATTCACTTTGTTTTATGAAATTTCAAACTTACAGATTTTGATTACTTTTCAGAAATATTTTTGAGCCCCGTGATGAAGTTTCTATTACTTTTCCTATAGAGAGTATATTAAACAAACTGCAGTAATATGCCAGTCTTGTACTTCATTGAAACACCACCCTGCAGTATTGCAAAAGCCTTTACTAATACAGGGAAACATCAACACCAAGACTCAGCCAATACATATGTACAGAAGGTGCTGTCCTTTTTTTTCATCATGTAATTTTTCTGAATTGGTCTGTTACAGTTTTTCCTAGTCTAGAGAATAGAATTTTGCGTATATAGAGTAATAAAATATTTAGCACAATCCCTTTTCAAGTAGGCTTCAGTAATCAGTTTGGCTGCAGGAGCATATATCTCTAGAGCAGACATTTCAACTGCAACTTTTAAATCACTGCTAAACTCAGTAATATTCTTCATCTCATCTTGATTCTGGTGAAACCCTTGTTACTTTTTTCAGTATTTCAAGTTCATTTGGGTTTGGGGTTTTTTCCCAGGGTGGTCATGGTGTAAGAAACACTTTTTTTTTTTAAAGGAAGTTGATTTGGGGAGAAACTATATCAGATATTTTTGACTGAAGTGAGTGTCGCTTTAAACATAATTTTGCTTCTGTGGTGTTGCAAAAGTCATTTCAACCAAATAGCTAAAAGAAGTCAGCAAAAGGCAGCATTAATAATGGCATACCTTTTTTAGGACAATTTAGTTATGTCAAAAAATAGCTGCCTTTCTGCTTCAGTACATGCGAAACAAGAATTCCAGGCCACAGTTCTTTTCTGTCACCCTTGGAGTTGAGCTTGACACACACCAGCATGTCAAAGATGATTGTAGGAGAATCCTCTGAATGCCAGCTAGGAACACAACTACGTAGATCATCTGTACAGTGAATGGTGACTTCTTGTATTCCAAGTTTCATTTGGGTACAGGGACCATCTCTAAACATGCACCTCTGTATCAGATGCTCTGCTAAAAACAGAGCATCTTATAACTTGTGTTATTAAGGTTATACTTCACCCAGTTCATCCCTTCCCTGCAATTTTCAAGGAAATTGTGCAATTAAAACCTGTGTCGTGAAACAGTAAAAGGGAAAAAAAAAAGGCAAAAAGAGAAACAGACAAGTTGAACAAGATGAAGTATCCAGAGACAGTGTGCTTGACAAATGCTTAGTGGGTTTTAGCAGAGGATCTGCAAGCAAGCTGTTCCCTGGTGTGACAGACCCTCTTTTAATGGCTTTCTAGCTTAAGAGCTTTGTTCCTTGCTCAGGTGGGTTGTCTGAGGAAAGATATTCTGCCTAACAGTAACCTGGTGTCAGTGACCATTATTTTCTTACTGTCTTTTGTCTTAATTCTTATTTCTTTTTAAAATAGATGTAGATCAATAGAAATGGTGCTGTCTGAGGATGTTGTTCTGGCCGTGAGTTGAAGCTGAAGAGGTCTTTGATATACAGAAGCTGTTGTAGTTTCAGTGGCTACATAGGGAAAGGTAGAAGGGCTGAAGTTAAGTGCAAATGCTCCTTTAGGGCCGTGAATTGATGATGAGTAGTTTGATTGATGCACAGATTTTGATGCTTTTGGAAATCAGGACTTAGTAGGACAGCTGCTTAATGGTGTTTATCATCAACATTCAGCATAGACTGAAACCAGAGCACCTGTTCTTGTTGTTTCGCAGGCCTCGTCGCTGAGCCCCATCCATGCATTATAGGCTTTATCTCCATTAATACTGTTGCCCTGGCAAAAATAACACTATATCGATAACAAATCCAGACTTGGAGATCTTTTACAGTCCAGTTAAGAGTTCCCCCAAAAGCTACTTCCACTGGAGGTCTGTAGCAGATCCCAGGTGTCTCAATTTGTGCATCCACAGTTAAGGGCTGTAAATCCAAGATTGTGTTGAAATGTGTTGCAAAGGTAAAGAGGGAACTGGGTTTTCTTGGATGAATATATACCCTTGCCTCAAGCATAGGGCTTTTTTTTTTTCTGTAGTTCCCTGCCTCATTCAGTAGATAATACTGAACAAGTCTGCTGAGTTCATGCGTGGCCAAGGATTGTTCATCCCTGTGTCCTTCCTGCTGTGAGGATTTTGTAGAGTGGGCCAGTATAACTGTTAACTGTTGAACCCCTAATATCTGGGATAATATGAGCTAAAAGATTCTGGTTAACTCACAGCAGACAGTGCTTAGAGTTATTTGACTATACAGTGACCTTATTTCTAGGGAAACTCATTCACTTATTGTGGGTATAGGCCCTGCTGAACACTAGGCTGTTTCTCTCAAGCTTCTCTGATGTCTCTACATTCTTTGTAACAGCATCAGATGGGGTTATTAGCTCAGGCACAGCACTATTGCCCTCATCCTTTTATGAGCTGTAACACCAACTTGTCATCTCCTGTTCATCCTTGTGTTCCATGAGGACTGCTGTCAACTCAGTGCTAATCCTGGACCTTCAATTTTCTTCCTCAGTAGTTAGAAAGCTTAGAGATGTTGTCACGTAGTATCCACGTGTATGTTCTTTTTCAGAATCATTGAAATTTGGGGATGTATTATTTGAAAAATTACCTAAACCATTTTGAAACACACATTACATGTTGAAAAGCCCCTAAAGAAGATAATCCCATTGACTAAGCCTGAGGTCTAGACTTCACAGTATGAAGGTCTCTTTAGAAACCTGGTGAGGACTTTCCAGGAATGAACATCTCTTTTCCTTCTGGCAGTGATGATAATCCCCTACTGCTCACAGAATGTCATTTAAATTAGTTAGAGGCTTTTGACTTGCTCATGGATAACTCTTGATGAAGATTGGCTTCAGTTATAGATTTGGGAAACTTTTCCCAGGAAAATTCAATCATTAAGACTAGTCAGCAATTTGTTGTCAATTTCTGAGAGGGGAGAGCTGTGGAAAAAGAAATCTGGTTCATCTTCAAAAAAGCTTTTACAGTGGTCTGCTTTGATCTATGGCTCAACTAAAACAAACAAACAAACAAACCAACAAAAAAAAATCGCCTTAGGAAAATGGATCTGAGGTAGTCAAAATGTCCTTGCCAACGTTGTTTTTTTTTAAATAAAAAAGTCTTTCATGTTCAGGCAACACTTTGTAACAAAGTACAAGCTAACCTGTCTTGGAATTTGAAAACCAACTTTTAAAGTACTTTGATTGACCAAAACTGGAGCATTGTTACATTTTTATTTGAAAATCCTCTTTTGATTTTTTTCCTGTCCCTGCCTTTTGAGATGGGAACGATTTCTGAAATCATATATGTTTTCACAGAACAAAAAGACTCTCAGCTCTTGAATCTGTTCACTAGCTGGGGATCTGCCCCACACACTTCCATGAACCCCTTGAAGTGTTAACCTGATATTCTGTTGAAGTGTGGGTTAGCTGGATCACTTTCAAAGGAAGCAGAGATGTAGGGGCACATTCTGCTGTCTGTGCTCACACTGAAGCAGCGCTTTGTGCTGCCTACAAGTCACACTGATTTAATAGAAAATATTCATGGAAGAATGTCTTCATCAGCATAAATAGATACCAAAACTTTAAAAAATCTGTACATACAAATGGTACTTACCATAAGTTTGGATAAGATGCAGGAGTTGTCACTGATATTATGCTGCTTTGTTTTAAGGATCAAAAGTTGCAAGAAAATGTATCTTTCTCTCCACTCCCTGCTCAGCCACACATGCTTTTTAAAAAAATTTGTTACTTTGGTAAGAGAACGTATCTTGCATTTGAAAGGTTTAGTTTATGTGGAGTTGAACATTATATAGACTTTCAAATCACATTGCAAATAGGAACTTATCTTTTGGCTTTAATGGCAAATGTATGTATTCTGACACCTTAGAGGCTGTTTTCAAAAAAATGCTGAGTTGTAGTGGATCTGTTTCAGTTGTGCTTTCACTGAGGGCTGGTCCTTTAGGGACTAATCCTCTTCTGAAAAGAGGGCAGTGGGCAAAGTGGAAGCTTAGCACTGCTAGTTTTGTGTATATTTTATACTGTGTGTATTTTATATACTGACTCACAAAATCTTGCTGATATCCAGCA
Source organism: Streptopelia decaocto (assembly GCF_964273445.1). NCBI lineage: Eukaryota > Metazoa > Chordata > Aves > Columbiformes > Columbidae > Streptopelia > Streptopelia decaocto. The sequence goes on from NC_138661.1 coordinate 52,721,803, forward strand.
GGATTGTCATTTAAGGAAAGATGATATAACTGAATTTGCCTGGGAAATTTTATGGTAACTCCTTGGATATTGAGCTTTCTATGCTTTTTTTTTTTTTTTTTTTTAATTCCTAAAATCAGATGGACTGTAATTTGTTAAAATCATGCACAAAGCCTGCGTTTATAGTATGACTTAGTTCTACCTTATGTTATGAATGTAATAGTTTTTGGAAGTATAGCTGGAAAAATTGAATATACTGTTGTACGTCAGCTGTTTATAATAAAAGAAGCATGTTTAAAAGAGTTCTAGGACCTTTATAAACTATGCATGCAAATTACTTTTGGAATTGCTTTATTATGTTTAGTTGTGACTGCCTTTGCTTTGGGTAACTATTCAAATCCATTGTTATGAATTAATTGCAATCATCATCTAGTCTTTTGATACATTTAACTTACATCAGCTAATCAAAGGCGCATGCATGTTACGCTGCCACAGAACATGGAGTAATTAATTTATAATGTTCTGTTTGTTTCTCTATTGTGTTTTTGTTTCCTAAAAATAGAATGCAAACTGTTTAAAAACTGAAGAGATTTGGTTGGACATCAGATGCATTTGTGTGCTCTTTGCAGCAAGAACATCTAGTGAAATATTTGAAATAAATTGGCAAGGAAGTGAACTTCTGGTCCTTGCACTTTAATTCCCTTGGGAGTGTGCTGTTCATTTGCTAATACACACAACACATCATTTGTATGGAAGATGCCAATTCCTGCTGTGTTTCTGTTTTTCTTTCATTTGCATGCAAACACGCAGTACTTGAGTTCTACAAATTTAACTGCTGTGATTCATAGGAAAATTTGCTGCATCTGCATGCATAAATATACAGGGTTTCTAACAGGAGAAATGCATATTTAAAATGTCTGTGTACATCTGTATGTACTCAGTTAATGTAGATATGTGTGTTAAATAAAAAAGTCAGGGTGAATGTAACATGCATTTCTTACATATCTGATGTTTATCCCTGATGTACGTATTCTGTGGCTAAAGAGGGATAGAAAACTCATTTGAAAACATTCTCTAACAGTTGACATTGATGCTAATATTTTTATCCAAAGCTTTACCACATTTATTCTTTTGGGCTGTTTTTCTAACAGGGCAGTAATCATTCCCATGTGGTTTATACAGTGAACTGAACTGTGTGCCTCTTGCCTCTTTGTCTGCCAGAAGCAGGAGAGCCATGCTTGTAGGTGTTATAACTCGAACCTGAAGAATATATGGAGAAAACCAACCAGTAGTCATGTTCTCTTAATGACAGAAAAAGCAACCAAAAGTGCATGAGGCTTGCAGAGCGAACTGCTAGTAAATGCACAAATGGATATCAGCTAGCTGTGAATGAATTGAGGCTGGAAAAGGGAGAAAAATATCTGACTACAAGAATGTGAGGTTCTGGAGCTGCCCTCCAAGAGGTATTTGAACAGCAGGACCCAAACTGGTCCTCCAATTGATGGAGGAATTCTGCGATGTGGTTGCCGAAATCATAGAAGTGGTCCTTCAGACTCAGGGTGCTTCATCAGACTCAGGGACACTGTACACTCTGTGTCACCTCTGATTCCCCAAAAGGTTCAAGTGGAAGTTGAAATCAAGATGAGCCTTCCTGTTGGTAACCTACAGTGGAATAAGCGTTTCTTCAATCAAAGTAATGAAGATGAGAATGAAACATTTAACAGAATAATTTTTACTCCTGCATCCTTATTTAAGATTTCTGTCCCCTCACAGATCTGCAGGCTTAACTCCAGCCCCCCAGCAGAAAGCTCAGTGTCTGCTCCCATCCTCTGAACACCTTGCTCTGTCCTCACCTCCCTCACCCCACCATTCTTTTCAAAATGGCAATTGTTGCTTTCTTTTCTAGTGCGAAGTATACCAAATCCAGAGCCATATCTGATTCCTTCTGTTAATCCCATCATATTGCTATTAATCCTAGCCTTGAGTTGACATAAACTAATAACAAATGACTACAAAGTAGCTACGGGCCTATCACATCAGTATCTTTAAAAATCAAGTCAAATATGAGGCAAATGAATGTAAACTTAGTTGGTTGAATGTAGGTCCCCCAAGTTAACGTTTTATATCAGAGTAGTATTTTTAAGGCACAAAACTTTTTTAAAAAATAACTTAATTCCAGAATTTTCCAGTGTATTCAGAATTTTTCTTTTCTAGATCATACTTCATGGTGAGTGTTTCCTAGATAACCTTTCTTTCTTTTCTCCAGTTTTACTATCAGATTATAAAGTTGTGACATTTCTTTGTCCTTAGCTACTCATCCTCAGTATGCAACATCTACACAACAGGTTCAGATGTTGTATAGAAACAAGTTCGTCAGTTTAAGCCTTGAAAATGAAAAAGAACAACGTATGAGAGCAACATATATTTCCCTTCAGCCGTCTCCCAGTGAATGCTGGTATACCACCCAGGCTTAAAGAACTGCCTTCCTTATGAAAGCAAAGGCAGCAGAGAATCAAACAATGGTTCAATTTCATGCCTCATTTCAGACATCGTTAAACATATTTGGTTTCACCTCATCTTCATCAAGGTCCCAAAAAGAGACAGGAGCCCTGATTAATGTATATCGTAGCAAAAGAGGAAGAAGAGAAACTTCATCAATCATTTTATCAATTTTTTTTTCTGATATCTTTACTACTATGCCTCCTGTTATGCAGCTTTTTATTGCTCTTTTTTTTTTTTTTAGATTATTCTTTCCTTGTGTTTATTGCTCTCATTGTGCAGTTATTAAACCCCTAGTAAAAATCAGCTCAGCCTTGCAAAACTGCCCGTGGTTGTTTCTTCTACAGATCACTGTTCTCAGGAGAACTTCTGCACTGCCTAACACCGTGGTGCAATTGCTCTTTGCTTGGTTTTACAAAAAGGTTGAAGACCCCAAATAGAGTAACTGTTGAATTTTGTTTACTTTATTATCCAGTCTAGAAGAAAATATTAGCACCCTGCTCTTTGTTGTTCTTCCCCTGTACATGTTTATAGCTGGTGGCCAAGGAGATGAAAACCTGTTCATACCACTCTGGTGCTGTTGAACTCATGGGAAATATCTGCTGGTTACAATGGAGGCTGAATTTTCACTCTGTAGGTATTAGATGTGAGAAAGCCGGGACCCTGTTTTCTGCTGTCATCCTTTCTTCAGGAAGGTTCGGGTACAGCAGGCTCCAGGATGAAGCTGCTTTGTCACCGTATTAGGTCCATCTGTAGGGTGCGGTGTCCTGTCTCAGAGGGTGGCAGCAGCTGCTGTAGAGATTTTTTTCAACATTTGTGTAGTAGTCAGTTGTAGCTTAGAATAAAATTGGTAAGATGGAGGAAGATAACAGAGAGAAAACCCCACCTTTCTGGATCTTGCTCAGTGCTGTGGGATGTTGGCATTATGTGACCACGAGAAGTAAGGTTGCTTTCTGCGGAGCCATCGGTGCTTTGGATGGGTTTACGGCTGCTAATCAGAAGGGGCTGGTAGCCAGGCAGAGCTCTTATCTCAGCAGGCATGGAACCACACAGTGGGACCAGCAGAGATTGCAAACAGCTCTCATGGCATCGCCTGTAGCTGCTAAGGGACCTGAGTAGGAAATGTATTGTACCTGAAGGAGGAATAAAATCTTGGTACCAAGTACCATCTGTGTAAGCTACTCTGAATTATCAAAAAGGCAGAGTTTCAAAGAGTAGAGGCTTTGTAGTTGCTGGAAGTGGGCTTCTTAAATGCTGGATGTAAAACTTGAGAATTTTGGTTTGTCTTCCTGTAGTTCCGTTCAGTTTGATGTTTGTTTGCCTTTTCCTTTTCTCTCTTCTGCCTCGGCTCATTTGATGTTTTTTCCCCTTCTGCTGAACCCTTATTGTCACATTTTCTGTTTCCTGGTCTGTCCCTTTCCCCATGAGGCAGCCACGCTCCATGTGCTGGATTAGTGTTTGCTTTGGGACCTGCTGTGTCCAAGAGAAATCTTGTCCATTGAAACCTCATTCATGTGCACTGCAAATGAAACCTTGGAGGCCAGTGGTGCTGGCACTCAGAAGAATGAAAATACTAACCTAGATGAACTTTGGAGGAGGTACAGCTAATTCAGTATCACGCATATCTGCAGGTTTTTCCAGTAAAGTGTTTGGATGTAGTGCTTTTGTGCCTGTTGAATTTTGAAACCTTTGGACAACTTTTAATTTTAAGCTAGTTATGTGACGGCAGGCTGTCGAACTGAACTTTGCTTTTGTTTACACAAAATCCAGAGGAATGAGTGAGACAAGGACTCCTCTAAGGGACGTTGTGTGTAATATCAAAAACATAAGCTAACCTTGGTGATTTACATAAATGCTACAATATGTGATTTAAATGAAAGTTAGCATTTCATATTTTAAGTGCAATCTCTTGCCCCTATCATGCAGAGATTTGAGGCCAGTCTTGCAAAAATTCCTCAGCTCAGCAAGCTCACTCTTAAGCTAACAGCTAATACAGTGCAAAGATCAAAAGGGTTGGTTCAGTTTTTTTTGGAACTTGCACATCGAGATAAGATCTACATGAGACTGAGCTGAATATTTTTCATGTTACATCTGTGGTTTACCAGAAGTGACAGTATCACATAATTAGTGATGTAACGTTCGAAACATTTAGTAAAGTCGCATGTGGATCTAATCTTTATGCCTAGTGGAGCTGTTATATATTTGTAAAGACTGTAATATATTTTCTGTAATTTCTTTATAGCTCATAGTTGATTGGAATGATGTCTATTATAATAATTTTATGCCTTAGAGTAAAACTTTTTGGACCTAAATGAACTAATATCTCTTGAATTCTGGTTGATTTTGCAGCAATAAAAAAGCTAAGATTTGTCACCCGCTAAATCACTTACCAAATTCAAGCAGTCCATATCTGAATCTCTTAACATTTGAATAGCAACATGTAGTCTTTTTTTTGGTAGTGATTGTTGCAAGATATAATAACTATCATTTTGATTTAATATTGTATTATAATTAAGTAGCAAAATCTGAAGGCTCATGAATAGTGGAACTGAAAATTAATTAATTACATTTCTAATTGTTTTTCCTTATTTTACTCTCACGCCGTAGATACCCTGTGGCACATTCTGAAGTGCCTAGCTTTCTATTAAGAACAGAAATTTTGTGCATGCCTTTCTGGATAGTTTCTGGGTGTCACTGCATGGCCTAAATGGGTCATGACTCACCAGGAGGAGAAATTCCTCAGTATGGTGGTGCAGGAGGGAGTCCCCTCTGTGTGCTGGGGACAGCTTCCCCTGCTTCAGCGCTCATTGGGGCAGTATTGAGGTAGTATTCCTTTACGTATGTTGTTCTACAAAATACGTCCTTCCTAAATGGAAAGAATATTCATTTCCTAAACTGTCTCTAGAGTTCCTGCTAATGACAGAGGACATGGTGAGAGTGCCCTCACCTTGGGCACTGCAGAACGCAGGTGCACTGGCTTTAAATTCAGTGACTGCAACAAACCAGTGATTTGGATTTGATCTTGTTATTTGTTCAGATTTTTCACAGAACTTTTCTTTCCACTTTCATATTTAACGATTGCACGCCTGGCATATTCTCCCTTTGGCAATATCCAGTAATTTTGTTGGTTCCAGTTAGGATAAGATTTTGTCAGTTCTAACGCTAGCTTTGTATAGCTGTTAAGAAATAGTGGTGGGCAACTTCCAATTTTCTGTTCGAATAAGTGGAAGTGATGCATCTTTTTTGGAAACTGCTTTTGATCTACTGATTGAAAGCCCTGTATTAGAGGTAAGTAAGAGTGATGTTTACTGTTAGCTATCATCAGTCTGCCAAGCTCACGGGTGTTTGCCGAGCAGCAGCTACGCGCTTGGTGCTTCATATGCAGCTCTTGATGTGCGTCCGTCCACTGGCGACATCAGGAACAGGGGGGCTCTCGTTCTGAGTCACCGTTTGCTTAATACATTTATCTCTGTATGTAAGTGTGTGTAAAATCAAAGGAAGGGAGCACTCCTTCAATTTCTCATTACAATAAACATTTAAAATATTGGAAAAGTAGCACCAATGGGGTTGGCTGTTTGAAGCTGACTGTGACATGAAACACATGAAAAACTCTCAGGGTTGGACTTCTGATATTTCTTGAGAGCAGGCCACACTGTGTCTTATTTCTGTCAACCATAGGCATAGGAAATATTTGTTTTGCTCTTTTCTTAGGTGTCTGTTGAAAGTGCTGGCAGGTTCCTTGTCCTTATTTTGCTGTATTTTTTCCCCTTAACCAGTGTGGTATACCATGTACAATCGATTCTCAGTCATTCTAGGAATAACTGAACACATTTTAAGACTTATTTCATAGTAGAAGTTGTCATAAATGTGCAATAATAAAAGTTGACTAAAGACTTAGTTGTTCAAAGGCCAGACTTTCTCTAATGACTTCTTGCTGCAAAGGAGCGTTGTCAAAGTGGCTGTAATGTTCACTACTGTAGCACTTTCTTTTTTAGTGAATATTATATATTGTGACATTGAATGGGACTGCTTGTGATAATAAACACCCTGACTCTACATAATAGATGTTTGCATGCTCTGGGCCTTACGGTTTCTTGCCTCAGCTAATGAGAGTATTTTATATGTGCAAGTGTCATAGAAGTTTAATCGTACTCTGTGACTAATACTTAGTAAGTCTAGATATAATCAGTAAAATATCAGCAGAATTGCACGCAAGCGCGTTTGGGTTAAATAACCCTTTTGTTTTTAATTCATTGTAGTAAAATGGATACAGTCCAAAGCATACAGACTCCCAAGTTTTGATCCGCTGAGATGTACATGATAAAAAATAGAGGATTTTTTTGTAATTCAGGAGTTCAGAGAGACTTTTTTGTAAGGGCACTTAACCTGTGGAATTGTATCCCCAGAGCAGTCTTTGAAGTCGCTGTGCCTAGAGGCTTTTAAAATTGAACCCTCTAAAATGCCTGTGGATAATCCATGTTGAACATTGGCTGAGAGATAGAAAAGAGTTTGATTAATTTCATTTTCTTCCTATTATTTTTTCAGCGAGTTGCTGCCAGGTTCTCTCTGTGCCCGTGTAACGTAACTGGACGCACTGAATCCTTACTGCTTGAGAAATTTCAGCTGGTACAAAATGCTAGCAAGGCAGCAAGTGCAGCCTCTTTTAGTGGGTGTAATTAGATACCTTGAATCCTTCTGCAACGTGTGATTCTGGGCTAACATGCTCAGAGAAAGAGCAGAGAGAGTTTGAGGCTGATGTGGCAGCAAGCAAGCATCAGTGTTAGCTGAGGGAGATCAGTCTGTGCCATGATGTGCAGCAGGTTGTCTTTCCGTGCTTTTTAATTAAATAGGGTAACAGCCTGTTGGTTCTTACTGCGCCTTCCAACTCTGTTTCTAGTTATCTGGGGCTTTATGATCTTCTCTCCACATAAGTAATTTAAGAATAAAAGCTATTTTGAGCAGCAGTGTGGAGCTGACGGTGGGGGCTGAGTTTCCATCTGGTCCTGCACCTCTGGGCCGGGGCAGCGGTGTGAGCGCTCGGTCAAGGACACTGGCAGCGACATTTTTCATTCCCTCAGAAGTGCCAAAGATGGAGCGTTACCAGGCTTGTCACATTCTCTAGCATGCTGAGTTACATGCGAAGAGCAGATATTTCTAAAGTACTGCATTCATGGTTCATTTGGATGAGCAGGCATTTCTAATTTGGCACCAGCCTAATGAAAAGATGCATTCCATTCCAGATTCCAGCAGCTGCAGACTTCATTGACTCCAAAGATAATGCCTTTAGTTTTGCCCATGGAATTCAAGTGATACTTCAGCTAACTGCTTCTAAATCCAGTGGTTGTTATACTTAGAGGAAAAATAGTGAAATAAAATAGCTACACTTTAAATTTACCCTTATGTTAGTTTTTGTTTGATTTACTGGTAAATTATAGATATACTCTAGTAGATTAAGTAAGAATTTATGGCATCTTTCATACACAAAAAGCCCAACCCCAACAAACCCAAAGCATGTCTGACAGAAGAGGTAGTGCAGAGGACTCTGATTTAATAAATAAATGCTTTAGCAGTTTTGCAAGTGGTGGGAGTGAGTCATGTGCTTTCATTTCTGTATTGCTTTGGATTCTGAAGGGGAGAATGAAGGGTAGCAGCTGAGATTAACATTTAATTTTATTATATATTGGGAGGTAGTTACAGTGAATGGTAGGAGTAGCCTTGTATTTTTGAGAATAAAGGTAAAATTTGGACATTGAACTAGATTCAAAGACAGAAAAAATATTTAATGTATGCATTTCACTCTGGCATTCTTTCTCTTTCAATGTTCTTTATAAATAATTTACATTGCCTACTTCCAAACTGATAGAAGAAGCCTGTTCCTGAGATAAAGAATCTTTTCCTAATTTAAATACAGAGCAGGGGAGTTCCCATTTGTGGCAGTTTGATAAAAACATTTATCTGGTGCTTCTTTTGCTTGCTCTCTTCATTTTGACCCAAAAATTTGGTTTTATTTTAATCCAGTCAAGTGGATTAAGTTGAGGAATAAATCCATTAGGCTTCTGCAGATATCTGAAACTTAATCAACTGATGCCTAATTCTTAGAGACATGAACATGGCAATGTCCTTGCCCTGCTGATTTCAGTTTATTGTACCAGCAAGACCTGTAACACTCACAGGAAAGGCATGTCTGCTTATTAGGTAAAAAAGCAAGGACTTTATAAAATGAGGAAGAGCGGTGTCAACATGACACTAGTAACTCTTATAACAAATTTTTACAGATTTGGCTTTCCTGCACATTTAACTTGAACTTTGGAAGTCCTGCATTTTAACAAAATTGTCTTCCTCTCTATGTTTTCACACTTCTCTACTGACAATAGAAGTTTCCAAGCTTTTTAATAATACCGAGAACAATAAGAAAACGTTTATCCATTATAAAGGTGAGTGCAAGACATTGATGGGGGGATATGTTGCACAGAGCTCGTTCTTCCCTGAAAGCTACGGAGTAAGCCTTGGGGATGTTGGAAGTGGGAGGAGGAGAAGGAACATGATACGGTGGGGTGGAGTGTTGAAAACGGGCTGTACTGTCAGCTTTTCCATACCATGAAGTGAGAATGGGATGTTTTTTTCCCTGGATGTGGTAGGATGAGAGGTGAGGTATTAAGGTGCTCTTAGATGAATGGAGAAGAATAATGAAATGAAAGATCAGAGCAAACAATATAAGAAACATCTGGTTCTCAGCTAGTGGCACCAGTTGTTGCAGTAGGTTGTTCAGGTGTCCAAAGTGTAGAATTTGGGAATATTACCTAGAACTGCTCAGGAAATAAATGGGAGAGGCAGTGATTTCCAACTTGGATGGTAGACTCAGCTGGTTAAACTTCTCTGTAGATAGTGAATAAAAATAATCTGACTGCTAAAGCTTAGTTTTTCCTGGCACATTTAGGATTCATATATGGTTGGCTCTTAAGTTACCTGGGCTTTTTCAATAGCGGTCTATGAATATGGGAATTTGATGATAAACACGCAGGTTTGAGATCCTTGCCTGAAAAAAAAAATGATATCGAGTTTGTGTTTTTAATTCCCTTTTAGGTTGATACATGTGATCTCTTTTGATTATATTCCATTTATATCATGCGTGTTTTATTTCATGACAAGCCAGGCTTCTGTGACAGATGAGCTTTCACTAGTAGAATGGGCATATCAAATGCAGAAAATTCTTTTTTATGTGTGTTTTTTTGAGGTTTTGTTTACTACCCTGGCTTCATTCAAGATACCAAAGTAGGGAGCCACATTCTTTCCTTTCCTCAGGTTTAGCGAAGTGTCCTTTGCCTTGGGCACTGCCCAGTGGCCTATGAAATATTTTAAGTAAAAATGGCATCACATTTCCCCCAATATCTTCTTCTGTAGCTTAGTTAACCTTTTGGAAACACAGACAGTCTTTTTGGATTTCATAATAAAATACTGCACATGCGGCTTTTATAATATTTTTGCACTCATTTTTTGGTATTAAGATAATGCTATGGTAGAAAGCTAAACACTGATATTCTGGTTCCCCAGGGGAGCATGCACTGTTTTTTATCTCATCTCTTACTGAATTCTTTTCTGATCTGAACTCTTTTAAATATAAGCCACTCCCATTTTCTGGAGATGGAATGCAAGATCCAAAGATCTGAATTTGAGAAAGGCTGACATTAATAGTGGTGGCTGAAGTCCATGGAAGCTATGTGTTACTCTGTCGACTGTCACGTGATGCTAACTGCAATTGAGTTTTCATTTTCATGACCAAAAATGCAGATATACTGTAAAGTGACACTGAAAACAATGCTGCAAGGACATGCATGGGGCTCAGCATAGATGTTCGGTGGGTCCTGGTGCTGACTCCAGTAGAACCTCAAGTATCTGCAGCTGTCCTCAGGTGCACCAGATCATAGAAACTGAGAGGTACCTTCATTTTGAAAAATCCAGTTTTTACATATCTAAAGTTAGTTGATGTTTTTGGCTGTAATCAAACTGCCTTTCTAGTTTTGATCTGCAAAGTGAGAGTGGTGTTGTACCACCCAGCTGCCAGGAGTGTTTTGAAGCTCTGTGCATTGATATTTCTAAAGTATTTATACTCACTCATCAAAAGGACCTTGAAGTAATTAATCATTCTGTATTCATTGTTAGGGTTGGAGAGTGTGAAGCAAATAAAGAAGAGGTCTCAGAATTCATGGACAGGAGAAAATAAAATGCTCATAGAATGAGTGGTCCTGTCTGTGAACTCAGGCTTCCAGGGCTGTTGCACAAAAACTGTGAGTGAACATTTAAAGTCTGGATGACAATGCTAAAGGAAAGAGGGCTGGTATTATGTGCTTTTCAGCTTCTGAGCGCATGTCTCAACAATAAGAGATTATATCTAAGAGCCCTCCATCCATATACTTTTCTAGCACTTTTTTCACTCTGTACCAGTAGTAAACCTTCTCAGTAAATAAACAAAAAAAAAGAGTCAATTTCAATTTCAGGTAAAATCATTAATAACAGTGACAATGCTAAGTTCTTCTGTTAATGATTTATTCCTTTCTGAGATTCTCTCTTATGAAAGCATATTTAGAGCAAATTATGGGCAGATGTTCAGTCTCCACTGTAAGCACTTGCTTTTACATGGAATCAGAATAAAGTTATGAATGTTTTTAGGAAGGTACATTTGTTTTATCTAATACAAAACAGTGATCCAGTGAGATGAAACTCTAGCACTACCATACTGGTTTTACTACATAGGGCATTTTAGGTGAATGTAAAAGATATAATTTTGTCATTCACATCTTCACACATGGAAAATGGCACTAAAAACACTGACAAGAGTCAATCACAGTTTGCGAGAGTTTTGGGGATGCACTGAAGTGCATCTTCTTTACCTCTGATACTTCAGCAAGGGGTCTTTCCTCACCATAGGCTTCCAGTAACACCCAAATGGATTGTGGTTAAGTGATTTGGTCTACTGGGCACTATAGTCTGTTTTCAATTCTTACCACTTTATATTTGAACTTCAGTCTCCAGAGATGAAAGCCTAAGCGTCACTAATGCCATATTCCAGCCAGGACTAACCATGCTGCTATTAAGTCCAGTAATTATAGGTATTTGTGAAAATTTTTCAGTAATAATTACAGTCTTTGACAGATTTATGCCTTGCTGATAATGTGATTTTTAGCATGTGCTGTGATTGATTACCCAGTAGTGAATCTCTCTAACAAGGTGAACAAATTATTTATTTCATTACGTGAAACAAAACAGAGCATCTATCCAAATGTTAGTTCAGCAGTTGGCTGCATTAGTTCCATCTCAGGAAAACCAAATCCCAATTACTTTCAGTTGTCCTTGGTACCTAAAGAGCTGGCTTTTTTTTGTGCATGGCCAGTTTATAAGAATAAATATCATCCTTAAAGATTTGTCTGTTCAGAAAACAAAGTATGCCAAAGTATTTACTTAATCTCTTAAAGAATCATATTTGAGTGATCCAGTTAGATGAAACACTAGCACCGTCATACTGGTTGTAAAACTACATAGGGCATTTTAGGTGAATGTAAAAGATATAATTTTGTCATTCACATCTTCACACATGGAAAATGGCACTAAAAACACTGACTAGAGTCAAGCACAGTTTGCGAGAGTTTTGAGGATGCACCAAAGTGCATATTCTTTACCTCTGATACTTCAGCAAGGGGTCTTTCCTCACCATAGGCTTCCAGTAACACCCAAATGGAATTGTATTTGTTCATCTCACATTTAACAATGAGCATCGAATTTTAAAAGGGTTTTGTTTTTCCTTGAACTGAAATAGTGAAAGCAACAGAATAAGCAGCAGTACATAGACCAGAAAGTGCCTTGTGTTGATTGTGAAACCAGAGATAATGCGGTTGGGGATAACAGAGCCGATCTTTAGTTTTTGCAAGCACTTGTCTACACATGGAATTATTTAGGAACAGCAATTCTTGAATAACTCCATGTGCTGACACTCTTGTTTCTGTTTAGCTTAACACACTTTGATGGATTAAAACAGAAATAAGACTATCTTATCCTGGAATAAGTGTGTCTACACCTGGAGTTATTCGGGAATAGCTGTTCCTGAGCAGTCATTACTATATAATTCCATGTTTACACCGTCCTTTAATTTAGCAAGTTCGTAAGTAATTTCTGAAAACACAACTTAGTTTCCTGTGTTATTAAGAGATAATCTAAATATTTTTATCAAAAGTATTGTTTTGTAAAAGAAAAGTTGAAATCCCAGCTGTTCTTGCAAGTTGTAGGCTGGATAAGGGGTATCGGGGGCGGGGGGGGGGTAAAATGATGCAAAATAAGGAAAATGTACAGCAAAATAGCAATTTTCAGTACAACAACTCAAAGAGACTAGTCTGAATAGTTCTATAGTATCTTTACTGAGAAGGTGGCTTGAAAGAGACATTTATTGCTTTAAGGATTTTTACCTATCAGTTCTGCATCTGATTGTATTTAAAAATTAACACAAGACATTCTAGTTTCATCAATGACAGAATAATATTGTAAATTATACTGTTTGCCTTACAGTGAAAACTTGGGGGCTTTTTGGTTTTTGTTTTTGTTTGTTTTTAACAATAAGGGGATTTTTTTCCCCTGTGTTAAATAGGTACATGGAAATTCATTACAATCAGGAGTTTCAGGCCAGTGAAACTCAGTGCTTACATTCTACTTAACAACAAACTGCATCTTAGTGCATTTATCCAATTCACTTGTTTGACTTACCGGTGGAGATCTCCAGAGCTCGTAGAACACTGTGTTCAGCTTGGCTATTTGAAGAGATGTGCTATTGCCTTGAAAGATTGAGAATTGAAATCATGTTTTGAGAAACTATCAGATTATCTGTTCTTATTAGAAATGAATGAGCCTCGGTAATTAAATATTCAGAGTTTCTCTATAAAGACATTTTCTGTAAAGCCTGGAAGGTGCCCTATAGTAATTGGTAAGAAGTTCAAATTATGTTTTAAAAACAAACAAAAAATGCTGGGTCTGAGTTATTTTTATATTCATAAATGTAAATATACTGCATGGTATACATTTTTAAATTCAGAACAGTGAAATAAATGTCTGTGATTCTGATGACAGAGGGGACGTTTAAACCTAGTATTGTATTAATAGCGATTATGCTGTTCGGACAAGCTGTCACTTTCTGTAGCAAATTTCTTTCCATTGTAAGTAAACAAAAGCAATGTGCTCTATTTTTTGATTTCTTTCTCTGGCATAGAAATCTCTTATTTTCTGTGTGCACACAAAAATGTACATTTTGCTGTAGTGTTTTCTCCCACTCACATGAATCACATTCTTAACTAAAGGCAGCCCAAGTAGCCTTCAATGTAAGCCTTTCTCCTAAACACCAACGTTACAAAATTATCCTTCCATGAGATCATAGCTGACTTAATTAAAACAAGGCTAATGTGGAGCAGGATTGTACCTGATTTGCCTATCAGTATCCTGTTCTTTTTTCTCTTTATCATAATGAAGCTGGCTAAGAAGAATTTGCTGTTTTCCTCCCATAAACTCAAGTGAACTTTGGCAAGATCAAGACATACAGACAGTGTTATTGCAAAGTCATAAATGGGCTTTCTGTAGATTCTCCAAATACCTTTTTGCAGGCCACCAATAAACTCCTTACTGGGCTGAGGTAATTCAGCGTAGGAGACTTGATGAATGAACAGTAAGGTTGTTGCTGTGCTAATGTTTAGGCGTAGTTCTTCTATATATTACTGTATAATAGTGAACTATTGAATCAGCAGTGGGAAGGGACTTCCAAAAAAACACATGCTACTTTTCACGGGACACTGACTCTGTGTAATGTTGGGCTGTGGTAGCTCTGATACCCAGCTCTTGTTCAACAGCTTTTGGGTTGTTTAAAGTCACAGTAAGTTTATTTCCCTATATGAAGGAGCCAGCAGATCTCATAAAACTGGAATTTTGGTTATCAAAGCCAACAAGGCTTGAGTCAGGAGTCTCTCATTTATACCTCTGTCAGATGTGTATTGATCACAACAGTCCTGCTGCAGGCTGGGTTTTGGGTGTTGCCAGGCAGGCTCACAGTGCTGCACACAAGCTGACAGGTCTATTGATCAGGTTGTTTCCAGTGAAAAACCAGGACAATTCTGTCATGAAAATGAAATTAAAAATGCTCTGCTTTTAAAGTGAAAAGGCAGTGCTACCTTTCTACCTTCTAGGAAAAGATGGTTCTCTGCTTGGGGAAATGCTTGGTATCCCTTCTTTTTGTCATGTTGCTTCCCAAGAGGCAGACCTCTGAGCTTAGACTCTCTCTCAAGCCAAAGGTGTTAAGATCTGCAATTTATTTAAAATCCCATCCTATTCTGTTTGTGCACAGTTCTCTCATAAAATGTCCACAGAGCTCTTCCAGACCCAGTGTAAGGCCCTCAACAAGTGCCCTTATGATAAACAGGATTACTTCTGATAGCCCATGAGAGCAACGATATCTCTGTTAAGCCCTAATGTGAGGATTTTGTCTGAGGTGATTTCAGGCTATCATATACTTGTACTAAATCAGAGATATTCAAAACATTGTTTTGCGTTAGCCCAGATACCAGTACTGGTTTAGAGGCATCCAACTTGTAAATTGCTGCAGCATCTTTGGATTTAATACTGTGCTCTGGGGCCCCTGGGGGTGAGGTAGTGTTCTTGTCCATCTGTAGCTGCCATTTTGTTGGAGTGACATAACTCCTTCCCTAAAATCTTAGAGAAGGAAGGGACCAAGCATCAGTGAAAACTTTGTTATGGGATGATGCTTCCTGCTTAGTTCTCTACATTATCTATATTTGCTAGATATTTTTTTATATGAAGTGGGGAAAAAGTCCCACACACATTCCAGTTTGTTGTTGTTTTAATCTGGTTGGTTGGAGTTTTGTTTGTTTGTGGTTTTTTAGTTTTTTTTGTTGAGTTTTGCTTTTAGTTGAAAAGCTTGTTAAAAAGAAACTGAAGTATATATGTGTATGTGCATTTTGTTAGGATGTCAGACTGACCCAACCTTTCTGTGTAAACAGGGTTAATGAACCTTGCGAGGCACAGGATTAACAAAGAAAAAAAGGAGCTCAGGAGTAGTGAAAATGGCCTCAACATTAACTGGAGAAATGGGTTGCTCTCCAAGTATGTCCATTTGGCAGCACTTGCGGGCAAGCAACGTGATGCTTCCTCTCTCTTTTTTTCCTTCATTTCTTTCCTTGTCCCATTCTTTTCACTCTGCCAGCTAGTCAAGAAATGGACTTTATTCATCTGCACAAAAGGCGCAGTTTACAGATACCTCCTGATCCTTTAAAGTTATTTATTCCAGGGCAATGCAAAACTAGAATACACATTGTGGGTTTAGCATCTTGGGGTCACCTGTGAATGTATGTGGTGGTTATAGGTAGAACGGGTGAAAACAGGTGAAGGCTGCTACTGCTGTTAAATCATTTTTCTTGCGTACGTCTCGTGGGCAGCCTGGGTGACAAGTTGCAGTATGAACATAGAAGAAGCCAGAATTAAGCCATGACTGTGGTCTTTAGTAATTATTAATTGAAGTACATGTTTATGAATTGTGGTGCTGTGGGTTAATGTATTATATAAAAATTAAAACACATTGCTGTTTTAAAAAGAACATTATCCCATGCTTACCCCTTTTCTCCCTGCCCCCTGTGATTTACATTTTCTTTGCTCTAAAAGAAACCCTTTCTGATTAAGGATCATGTTGAAAACTCAGCAGTTTTTAATCCAGCTCTCTGCAGGCTGCAGTTCATGCTTCATTTAACTAATCAGTTCCACTGCTACATTACTAGACAAAATCACCAGTTTGAAGAGAGAAGCAATTATAGTAAGTCATAAAAATGGAAGACCCCACATTTTAAGACACAAAATCCAGTTTAAAAACTCTCCACTTCTCATACAGATGATTTGGAGGGTGGTTTTGTACATGACCAAATGAATAGCACACTTTTCAGTGTTTTGCTACACTTGTAGAATGAATCTTGATTAAAACATGAAGTACATGCTTAGCTGTTCAGCAGAGACTGTTGAAAAGGTTATTCTGCATGCTTTGAAATAACAGTACGGATGCACCTGAAAAAGTTTCAGTAAAGTAAACGTAAATGCTGGTGTGAACTGTGAGTGTCAGACTTGAACAATAATTGTTAATGTGGATCTTGAGGTTAGCATAAATAGGGCTTCAAATCAGCAGAACTGATGCTTGTTGTTTTGTGGGGCTGCTGGAATATAACTGTGAACAGATGCATTGTCAGGGACAACAAATCAGACACTGAGAGGAGATGCTGTTGGAAAACAAATTTCATGTCCTGCTAGCAAAAAACCAAAAGGTGTGGGGCCAGCTGTGGAGTCCTAAATACTCCCATGGACCACTGCATAGGACTTGTTTAACCTGTTCATTTCGTCATACCATAATCCCAGAGGAGACCTTGCTAGTGTGTATTCTTACCTAAATCCTTACAGGTTCACTAGTGTTGCAACACGTGCTCTGAAGGTTCAGAAAGGAGCATCTCTGCCTTTAAAGAAATGTCGCCTAAGTGACAGAACCATTCGACTGCCTGTCTTCCGTGTATGGATGTATATAGGGACGCACATGCATTTGTGTAAAAAAAAATAGGAAGCTTTTATTTACACTGAGTGTGTAGTTTTTGGTTTGTTGGGTTGGTTTTTTTGGTTTTTTTTTTTTTTGTTGTTTTTGTTTTTCGTTTTTGTTTTTTTTTTTTTTTCTTTTTGCTTATTCATACAGTTTTTCATATGAATACTTGTTTAAATGTGGAGCAATGTTGCCAGTGCAAACATTTTCTCCCTTGTTCCCTTCTGCACATTTTTCTGTGCTGTTTCAATTTCAGTTCATCAATCCTTCTTCTAAGACTACTAGCAAGACTCTTGGACTAGGTCACCTTACTATAGCTGGAAGTATAGCAATTCAGGATGTCTCTTGCACCAGGCACATGAAATTTGGACATTTGAAATACTGAGCATTTCTTATTAAAATATAAATCTGCTGTGTATTTACTCAGTGCTTAAACGTTTACGCTCCTCTTTTGAATAAGAAAGATACTGTTGTCTTGCTAGAACTTATCTTGATACCCTAGCTATTTAGGGCATTGTGCAGTGGTTTAGTTACATGAATCGAATTGTTGCTGATCACTAAATGACCTTTGAAGGTCCCTTCCAACCGAAACTATTCTATGATTCCATGATTTTCACAGTTACTTGCAGATGCCATGGTGCCAGGCATGCTATAAAAACAAGAGCATGATAAAAATAGGAGCGTTGACCAGATAGCCCTGCCTCTCAAGGCGTTTCACTGTGTCAGATCATTTTTATCAGTGTGTCAGCCCCATGAGAATCTGTTGTGACAATGCAAAAAAGCTAGTTGTTTTGAGATGCTTAGTTGGTGCCCTACAGGTGAAAAATGTGTTATACTATTAGAGGCATTTATGGAAAATATTCTTAAAGCAATGTGGCATCTCATGGGGCATTACAACCCACGACCAGTGACACAGGATCATGAAATTTGTCTTCTGAGAGCAGATTCAAGTTCTTTACGTGATCTTTACATTGCAGTTGAGTCCACCACAGGTCATGCGGATTTTCTGTTTCCTCTAACGTGCAGGTTTATTCTCCAGAACAGTAAATGTACTGGGTCAAGTTCTGCTTCAAGCTCTACCTGCCTAGATGAAGTCAAGTCACTCCTAAGCTTCACTGCTTACATGGCATTTCCATTTCTTACAGGAGCAAAGATTTATATATTTATTACTTTTGCCCTGAACTGATGCTTAAGTTAGCACATTGCTTTTTTCCTAACAATCCTACAGTAACAATAATATAAGAAGACAGGTCATATGACTTAGCTCTATGTTAGTCATTAGAGCAAAAGACCTAAGTGTGAGATGTTTTCAGGAAGACAGAATATGGGCACATCTAAAGAAAATTCTCTTCAGTAGGTAGTGCCGGATAGCCAGAGTAAGTTTGAGTAATTTGTCTGAGTTCTTCTTAAACTGTTTGAAAAATAACAGCTTTCTGGGTATTTTTATGCTTTTACACTGTAGATAGGTGACGACATGACGTAGTTGATTGGAGAGGTTCTGTGTTAGCATATAGCATTTCCTTTAATAGTAGCACTACAATCAAGTAGAGATTACTACTAAATCCAGGAAATATCATTTAGCCATCTAACTAATCCCCATATTTTCGGAGGGAGGGGATGAAAATGCTTTGGGTTTGTTTTTGTTGTGTGTTTGGTTTTGGTGTTTTTGTGGGTTTTTTTGTTTGTTTGGCGGTTTTTTTGTGGGTTTTTTGTTTGTGTTTTGTGGGAAGGTTTTTTGGATTTGTTTATGGTTTTTGTTTGCTTTTCATTTTTGTTTTTGTGGGGGTTTGTTTGTTTTGATTTATAGGAAGATACCTTAGGTTAATCTGTTTTGAATGTCAAGAGAATAAATCTGACAGGAGTCAGAAGAGCTCCAGTGGGACTAGCACTACAAGTTACAAAACAGCTAACATCATCCAAGACTAATTTCTTTCCCCTGTTTGTCCTACTGTGGAGGGAGAGTTAAAAGGCAATTCTTGGGGAGTTGAAAGGCTCCATAATAGGGCTCCTCTCTCTAAGGGAGTAAAACTGCTTTGTGGCCTTTGTCTTCAGGCTGCTAATAAACCATCCCATGCTGTGAAGCTTTGAGTTCACTCTTAATTCAACTTCAGTTCAGCTTCCATCAGCTTTCGTTTCCCTGTCTTTGTGAGTTGTTTTTTTTTTCTTAAATACATGCTGTATCTAACTCACATTTGCGCTTTTTCATTCATTGCCTGAGTTTATAAAGGTACCAGCTTCATAACACCATGCTTGGCAATTTTTGTCAAAGGACAGAAATCACCAGAAGCATTTCAGTAGCTGAGAGTTTTGATGGTAACTGCTGTCTTTTTGTCTGTCTGAATGCACGTCTCTTTTCCTCTTAACGCATCTTACAGATGCGAGGATACATTTACCCTTATGAATTTTTGTCAGCTCTTCTGGACTGTTCACGAGGACACGTTATTCTGTGCAGCTGGGGTTTGGCTGATCCATCTCCTCCCCCACCAAGTCCTCATTATATGACCAATCATACAGTAAGAAGTTTGTTTGCCTGTTGTTTCTGCCCCTGCTTTTCCAGATGAGACCAAAATATAGTACCTGGACTTGTAAATGCCAAGTAATTTTCACTTGACAAGTTACAAATTTGGCAAGAGATGGTTTGGGGGGAAGTTCAGTTAAGTTTGTGGTCCATGAGGCCTGATACGGGGGGAGCAGCTGGAACGGGCCAGTTTCAGCCCTTCCAGTCCAGCAAGGTGCTGTTTACTGCCTTTGTACCCCACCAAGAGTTTAGGGAATGATGGGGGGAAAAAGGGGTTCTCCCTCCCACCTTCTGCTGGGCAGAGCTGGGCTCAGCCCATGTGGGCAGCTCTGTTCCAGGGCTCTGCCACAGAGGTGGTGTCATCTGTGCCCTCTGCTGCTTAACCCTTAAACTGCCACATGGTGTGGCATGGGAGCAGTGGGCATGCACAGAACAGCTGTCCTGGCAAATATTGGTATGGTCGCATCTAGAGCCAGAGGGAGCTCTTAAGATGAAAAAAAAAAAAAAAAAAAGACAAAGCAGAGGTTCCAGAAACCTTGCTTTATTTAGGATTGTACTCTAAACACTCACCTAATCATTTAAATGTCCCTGCAAGTCACAGCCTTTTCAAGTGAGCTTAAACTAGTTGCCGTTTCTGTCTTTTGAAATGAAGTGGTAGTGCTGCATATCTCCCTGAGCACTGGTTGCAGTTGTGCAGGTGCAATTCCAGTGTTAACAATACAGGAAAGAAGGGGGTGAGGGTAGTAAAGGGTAGCATGTTGTTATACTTTGAAGGAGAGCAAGGGTGGGGTCTTATGCAGGGAAAAGTGTGAGGCTGGATGAACTATGAAGTACCATCAGTTTAGTAGTAAGATGAGGCAAAATCCTGTTATTAAAGGGTTGGGCATTCTTCACTAAAAGGACAGAAAATTTGTGGATTGGTCTGGGGTATCTAGGTTGTGACCTTTTAAGAAGTTTGCAGGGAGGGCAGAGAAGCTGGATAGTCAAGGGGTTTCACTCTAATTGGTCTTCTCATTTACTTTTTGAGATATATATCTGTTTTCTCCATCTTGAGTTTGTTGGGTTGTATGAACCTATAAGCATTCTATGGGTTTCTGTTTTGATAAGATCATATGTGATTAGGTCTTACCAATTAAAAAAGTTGGGAGTCTGATGGATATCTGCTACTGTCTTCTCAAAATTATATCTATAAGAAATCAAAACAGCATGAAAATTAAGCATACAGCTGGAAGTCAGAAGTTCTGGGTCTTTATAAAGGTATGAAAAGCAGGTTATTTCTTGCTATTAATTTTAAGGTAAGTGAAATAGTCTTACACTAGGTATTGGAGAATGTAGTCACACAAATGTCACTTTGTTTCTGACTGAGTACTGCTTTCGAATCTGTACCTACTCAAATGTGGAACTAGCGCACACATTTACTTCAAAGGGTGAGCTCTTTCCTGTGTCATAAATACGTTAGGAATTGTTATTTTCAGAGTGTATGGTTGTCTGCAGAATGTTTTGTTTTGTTTTTCTTTGGTTCTTCATTGGCAGTTTAATTCTTATCCAGAGTGTAGCAAATCAAAATGTACTTCACTTCCATTTCAAGAGGTGAGATTCAGGTAAAATTTGTTGAGCTCCTAATAGGTGGAAAAAGTGAAGTACTCCAAGAACTGGAGGCCCAAATCAGAAGGGGTAGTAGAGAATGAAGGGTTGGAAAAGGAGATAAGACAAAAAAAGACAGATCAAGAGTGGAGGAGGGAATGGAAAAGAGGACAGACAACCTAACAGATTGAAGATTAGATTGAGAATCCTTTATGCTTAGAAAGAGAAATAACATTAAAAAAACACAGGAAGAGTCATATGAAAACAGCACATAGGCTGAAAGTAAATACTGAACTATTATGTCAATTTGAGAGAATTTTTGAAAATGATAGCATAAAAAATGTATTTCTGTGTAATATCAGATTTTTTTTTTCCTTCTGGGTTTTAAAAACCTGAGCTTGTTTATGGTTGAGTGATATTTCTAAAGTATTTTTTCCTGCAAACTCTCGTTAGTAAAACCTAAGTGTAGTTGGAAGGAGAGGAAGTGCTGTATTTTAAAATGTTACTATCTGCCACATTTCAACTGTCACTCTTTGCTTTTAGGACTGAAAATCAAACTGACCTTCGCCAGCTACTCTAGTGCAGCTGAGAACACATGTTGAGAGGGCAAAGGCTTGCACACGTAAATGTGATTTTGTACCCTTGGTTCATGCCAAAAGAAAGTACAATTATTCTCTACTCAAAAGTCTCAGTGGGAACCCTGGCCATTGTCAGATGGGTGCTTTGTGCACATCTGCTGCATTGCCCAATGCTTGACTTGACTGCTCACCCTTTCATTGAGGATAAACAAGGAAATAGAAACTCCTGCTTGTGTAACTAAAAGGATATGAAAGGGTATGTCCTCCTTCGAATCATTCTAGCAAAGAGTAGCTTGGCTTGGAAAAAATACAGAGGAATAAAATGTAGCTGTATTTTACCAGGTCAAACTTCACGCATGTAGCTGTGGTGCTATAGATAAATAATTATTCTTAAGACTTTTAAAAATGTCTATATCCAAGCTCTGAAATATACAAGTAGGTCTCTGAACACACATGTCAAGTGTGATTAGGGTGTGCAAACGGACTGTCATACAATCCTTTCTGTCCTTTCTGTCCCTATTTAATTTGCTTTCAATAAGAGTTGCTGTCAAATATCCAAGAAGCCATTTTCCAAGTTTCAGTTTATTCATGCAAAATGAGGAAGGACCAACACATGTAAAAGCACTTTGCTATTAAGACAACTCATTTTTTTCTCTCAGAAGTTGGAGTTCCAGTAGATACAAGTGATGTTACATAGATATCTCTGTTGTGTGGCTCTATTCCTGGAGCAATATTTCTGATGAGAATTGTTTCCTGTAAAATTCTTTGAACACAAGAATAACCGTAGGTGTAAAATCAGTGTAATTGTTTATACCTTCAAAACAGTGCTCACAGAAAAAGGACAAAATTAAAAAAATACATAACCAGAGAGGAGCAGAAAATGTCAGTAAGGTTGACAAATGATTGCTTGAAAAAAATAGACAGGCTCATGCAATCATTCAAATGTGGTTTAAAGTTGTTGGAGCTTGCAGCAAGCCTTCAAGCTGACACAGGCTCTTAGCTTCACAGTTTTAAATGCAAACTTTCTTTTCTAACTGGAGATCTTGGATATCTAGTCACACCTCAACAAAGCCCCTGGAAAGGAGGGAAATTTGTATGCTACGTGCAATAAGCCATCATGCAGGAAAAGAGTTGCAGAACTGCTTGGTTTCTTAACTGGACAGAATGGAGGGCAGCGCACAAGTAGGAAGTGAGGGCACCTCAAACAAACCCCAGCTGGGACTTCCCAAGGTGAAAGGTAGGCAGATGCTCTGCCAATAGCTTGTGTAAGGGAGGGGCAGGCCTAAATACAACACATGCTGGCAGCACGGTCCCTTTGTATTTTTCAGTGCTGCTATACCCTTTCACTGAAACCTTCCTGCCTTCCTCCAGAATAGCTCCCACCACCCTCTGATATGGTCATTCCTTACCTAGAGGGTCAATTTGCCCGCTGTTTCAAGAGATCACCCTTTTTTGGCAGCCAGTATCCTGTAATCATTTCCCAAAGAGAAGAAACTGAGAAGCATTTGGTCACACTAAAATGTGTAGGCTTCAACCCTTTGATGTGAGTATACTGATGCTAATGAGTGAATTGGCATCGTGCATGAAGCATGTATGCTTTGTGAACAAAGTATTGTGTGCTGTTTTCCCTTAAGAACAAACCATTTCCATATTTTTCATACACTTCTACTTTAATTCCTTCAAAATGAAGGAAGCCACCTTACTCCCACTGCTGCCAGCATCTTTCAGCTTCCCTTTGGGGTCAGACTCGTTTCAATGCTTTCCCTGCTTCAGCCCCTGTCCCCTCTTTTCCCCCGCTGCTACGGGCAGAGGACTGTATGACCGTCCATTTGCACACAAGACTAATGCTTCCCAATTTAGGCATGTGGCAAGCCCATCTACTTTTATAAACTCAAGACTCAGTACTTTAAGAAGAAACACTATATTTAAGAGTGTCCCTGTGGAAAATAGCAAAGAATACATAGTTACAGCAGACTGCCCTTCATATGCAGGGCTTAACCTTTCAGGCACTGGCAAAATGCTTTCAAAACAGAGACCTTGTTTTAACCTACAAATAGGTGCAGCAAGCTTTCTATGAACAGCAGCCAGTCATCGTCATGGAAATCTCTTCAGATTTTTAAAGCAAAACTCAAATGAGGATTTATGATTTAGATAATTTAATGGCAGTCTCAGGGGCTTTGTAGAAAGTGACTCTACTGGGAGCGGTTCAAGTGTCAACACCTAGTGCCATTTTAGGTGACCTAACTTATCTTGCCTGATTTACAGCTACCTTTCCAAAAGGGCATGGGTGTGATGTTATATCTGCAGTTGTCTTGGATACTATAGAAGTGCCTAAAATACCACTACATTCCTCTGTGCTTGCACCTGCATCCCATGCTGTTTAAGCTCCCGCTCCGAGGTGTAGGAAAAGGCACTATGCTACTTCATGTCTTATTACTGGGTGAAGCATTAAGTGAAATTTTAACAGCTTGTAAGTTTTATAAATGTCAGAGGTGGTTTTCAACAAAGGCAGAGCTACATGCTGTGTCCACTACTTCGACTTAAAAGTATTACCTTAAGTCATTCCTTGGGTCAACATGTTCCTTCTGTAAGGTTTTAATCCTGTTAGCCTTCCTTGCCTCAGCAACAGCTGCTATGTGAATGAACAGGACTAGTCAGCAAGTGTTGTAAAATACATCTTCACATGCGTGTGCAAATGTGGTAGGTTTTATAAAATGCTTGTAATAGTGGTTTGGTATTAACAAAGCTGATGTTCGCTGCGAGAGGCTGCAGTGTGTATGACGGGGTGATGCATCACCCCAGCCATGGGTCGCCTTTGCCATTCAGTGCGTGGCTGGAACTTGGAAACCGCCATTTGCTGTAAGTTCAGACAATGAGACAGCAACTAGATAGTTGCCACTTTACCTGGCTGTGGCCAACTTGACCTGAATTGATCCCAAAACTGTTGGCATTGTTTCTTTTATCTTCTGAGGTAAGTCTGCTCACTTGACAATTTCAAAAATAGAAACTCATTTAGTGATCTAGAGATCTATTAGTTTATTGCTCACAATTTAGAGAAGCCTGATGAGAGAGAAAAGTAGCTGTTTACCTCAAATTGTTTGTTCATGGCATGTAGTGTTAAGCACGTTTGCTTGCGAGGTGCATCTTGATTCAGTTTTGAACTTCTCTAGTAGGAACATATGTTCATTTTTGTGAACTTCCAGAACAAAATATTTCGTCTCAGCTGTTGGGGAGGAATGAAAACAAACACAAAGACGTCATTGCCATCATGGGAGCTGGATGGTATGATGTCTTTTGAGCAACACTCTTTACTTAAAATCTTGCTGGATTTAGTGGCTGGCTAAGGCAGATATTTCTGTACAAACGTACTGGTAAAAAAAAAAAAAAAACCAACAACAAAACAAACAAGAACCCTCAGTTGGAATTCTGAGGGCATGGGACTGTTAATTTTTTATGCTCAGTTTTGTGTGGATAAGAGGTAGTAGATAAGAAAAAAAGTTTGAAAGGTTTGAGAATGAGGGCTCCAAAAAGAGAGAGTATACTAAGTTCTTGGCAGGGCAGTATAGCGCGTGTAAGGATATGAAGAAGCCAGTGAGAAAGGGCTCCGAGTGCCCTTATTCACTGTCTCAACTACATGAGGCATATGGTGGTTTTGTTTCGTTATAAAGGTTGGTTTGGGTTAGCTACAGAGGGTAACTGATACTTCTTCCTGAGCACTGGATTCATTTTCAGTTTTGCTTGACACATTTGGACTAATCAACTCAGATGATATCATGGACCTCAAATTGCATTGGCATACAACCTAAAAATGATCCTGTTGGAAAATTCCAGCTACGTTTCCGTCAGTGGAAAATGCATTTTCAGCCTAAGCAAAACTTTGTTAGATTGTAATGAGCTTAGGGTTTTTCTGTCAGAAAACTTAAAATATTCTATCCCATCCTACCTTGCAGCTGTCTTCATTATCTTGTACCAGTTTGAAGTATGTCCTTGGAATGATGTTGGGGAATAATGAATTATATCCTCCACTTTTCATGCAAGATTGGAGTGCTAAAGCATGCGCTCTTTGATTTTTGCAGAGGTTGGTTTGAGACGAGGCAGCTGTGCTGGTGCTCCCTTTGGGTCAGCCCCTTGCTCATGGCCGAAAGCTCGGCAGGGCTGTGGCACACAGGTGGCCTTCTGTGCCCTGTCCTGCTGCCACCCAGCCCGAGCTGAGATGCTTTTAACGCAGTGGGGTACAGAACTGGGCTGCTCTCTAACATATGTCAGCTGCCCGCAGCCTCCGGAACAGTATTGACACCAGCGTTAGTGGGAAATGTCCTTTACCTGTTGGAAAGCACATCTTTTTGTCTGGTTGAGATGACTAAAAGTCATGGGAAGTTTGGACTAGTTTGGAAGTAGCTATTCTAACTCTGCAAATGGACACAACCCTTTCTAATACCGAGATATTCTTTCCAACTTATTTTGCATTGGTCTGAATGTAAAAAAAAAGACCTCATAAATGCAGAATAATGAAAAGACAGAGAAATGAAATTATTACTTATAAACATTACTCTTTGGGAGTACTTAGTGTTGACCTTCATGTGATCCCATTCACATCTACAGAAAAAAATGTAGATGGAAGCAGTATTACACTGGTGATCTCTTTAAGGGAAAAATCAGAGTGCAACAACATTTGCAACATAAGAAAAATCAAGTAGAGAATTTTTGAGTGGAGGTTACAGAACCTGTAAATTACATGCAACATGTTTGAATTATTATCAAATTTTGCATTGTGTAAAACAGGTTAACTCGTACTTTTAGAAGAATAGAAGACTATAGCATCTGAGAAGAGTATTGAGCTGGATTGGAAATGTATAAAAATAAAAAGAACTTAGAATTATGGAATCAATATTTTTTAAAATCCCAGGAGTATAAATGGTCATGCTTTAAGGAATACTAATTGGCAGACAGCTGTTGGGCCTTGGAGCATACAAGCTCTTGGGAAATGTTTTGTCAAAACTGCCTGGAAATCAGATTTCATTTTTGAAGCATCTGTCCCTGGCTACCCTGCAGATTAGTTTGATCCAGAATCACATTCCTCTTTCTAAAAGTAAAAGCTTGTTCATTGCTAACAACAAGAGAAGTTTAAAACATATTTACAAATATAGTAAAATGAAATAACTATGTATACTGATACAATGATAATTAGCTGCTGATATTGTTAATCAGATTAATTCTTAAAATCTTACTTTATAGAAATGGCATTATGATTCCATATACCAGACATTAAGAAAAGAGGTGAAGATACTTTGGCTAACCTAGATTTTTGGCTGCTGGAATATTTTTTCCTTTTTTTTTTCTTTTTTTTTTCCTTCACTTTTACTGTGAGAAAATCTTCCTAAACCTTTCAAACAGCTTTATGTAACATTTAATCACTAAATAAGATACATTGAATAAGGATATAGTTGCTGATATTTAAATCTAATCTGTTATTACACCGAAACTTTTCTGAAGTCAAAGTTTGAACTCTCATGAAGTGTTTGTTTGATCTTGGAGAAGATATCCCAGTGATTAATGTTAACGATAAGGTGTTGATTGGACCTTGGAAGAACCTATTCATAGAAACAATAGACTATTATACTCTACTTTAACTACCATATAACAATATTTAAGCTTTAGTCCTTAGAAACAATAGTCTTATTTATACATCCCTGTCTGCCTCTACACCAACATTGCCATTTCTGGCTTCCTATTATTAATAGACTGAAAGCACACATTAACATTTTCCGTGCTTGGAGAGTTCAGGTCTTATTCAAAGGTGCAGAAAAAAGCAAGTTTACAGTAAAAAAAGCTGAGCACTACAGGTGCTAGCTGCATTTTGCAATTCGTTTTAGAGGAGTATTAAGATTTGAGACATCACAGGCTAAATGCTGCTTCTTTTTGAGCTAGACTGCACAAGCCCTCTTTCTGTGTTTCATACTGTTGCTTAAGGGTAAGTGTATCAGGTGCACCAGATCCCTCAGCAATACCAAAATCATCCAAATTTACCAGACCCCAAAACAGCTAGAGCATCTGCTCTTCACAAAGGTGGATATTTGATCCCAGGAGCCTAACAGTCAAAAGTTAGGTATAGTAACTTTATATTAGTGCTGGTACACTATTTTAAGTCGTTTAAGTTGAGCTGTGTACTGAAGAGCTTGCGTGTTCTGGTAATACTTCAGCACTGAACGTGTGAACTGAGAGCAGAGCATAGGTTTATCTTGGTGTGTACATGCTGCTTTGATTTAAGAATAAAGAAGCAAGTCTGGAACCCTTCCCCAGCCAGGGTGCTGACGATTGTAGTTTAGCAAAACTGATTTTCAAAATGTGGGAGTTTAACTTGCCCATAGACTTGGGGAGAAAGAAGAAATTACCTCAGTGAAGGTGGACAACCTACACCTGAAACTTCTACCGCAGATCTTTGCATTTAGTTCTGGAAATACAGATCTTCTCTACTTGAAGTAAATTGTAGTTCATTTTCTTATGTATAAATATTGTATTTATATATATAAATGTATAAATATAAATTATTAATAATCTTTTAAAGCCAAATCCAGATCAGCTACATTTTGGTTTGTCAACACACTTGTGTAAGCTGATACATTAAAAAAAGAAATAGTATTGATGATGATGTCACTTAAATAGTAATGAATTTTTACAAGCTCATATCACCTGGCATTAGATTAAAATTAGATATGAATACACAATTATGTCTTTAAATAGCCCAGGTACTTAATCCTGGATTGATCTTGTCTTTGCACAGAGGTACCGCACTGAAGGAGGGAAAGGTGATTCTTCATGTCATGTAAAAATACAGAAAAATTAAATTATCTGAGTGATTTAGAGTAATAATTTGCATTATGTAACCTCAGTGGTTTTCATCTGATACTAGTCATTTTAAAATGACAATAATGTGGGGAAGCAACCACAGTAGTTTTCTCTTTCTTTACATACAACACATATACCAAGCCCTGCAGGGTTCATTGGGTACCACCTCCTGCACTGTGGAGGTTGAGCTACATCCAGCTCATTTCTAAAGTAAACCTTGGTTATAAACAGTCTTTCTTTGTTTATTAGTACAGTTCATCTTTTAAAACAGACTCTGTAGAAAGAAGGAAGGAAATTATCCTAATGGATTTGAAGAAGCCTCCAGTTTGGTGAAGGTGCACAAGATATTCTTGTAGCTATCAAGGCGTATGATTTTGGTAGCTGGCAAGGCTTCGGGAGGACAATGAATGTGAAGGAATGTGAAAATCAGGGCCTAGCATAAACACTAACCTGTTTGAAGGATGAGGGAAGGCTTTCAGTATAACATGAAACACTGAAACTCAGACCTAGGATCAGAATGAGAGGCTGTAGCCAACTGCAGGAGCTGTGGAAGTAGAGAAAGACCATATAACCACAGACCTCCTGAAGGTGGATGAGGAAATGAGGGATAGGAATTGTCACGACAAAGCAAAGAGAAAGCTGCAAAACCAGGCAAATTGCATGGATTTTCTTCTTTGAAGCAATTGATAAGGGTTTTGAGGGAAAAAAACCCAAACAACCCAGTATGAATAGAGATGAGTTAAAAAAAAAAGACAACAGGCTTGTGTTTGCTCAAGTGTAGATGGATATTTGAGCAGCTTTGTATCGTGATTTGTGGGTGTAGGGAGCAAAGGAGCAATACCAAGAAAGGGCATTGTTACAGTGGAATCTAACTCAAAAGAAGAGGATTGTTTTCTATATGCCAAAAAATGGCATCTGGACAAAAAAACTAAAGAAAGTGTAAATAAGGGCAGACATTTATGTATGTATATATTTGAATTTATTATCTGCCAACGTTGTCAAACAGAAATGGAATTTGATACTTTTATTCCTAGTTATATGTATTTCACTCCTACTGGAATTCCTCTGAAAGTTTTGGTTGTTGGTCTGGTTTAATGTTTGTTTGTTTTCAGAAGACAGAGCAGAGTAAAAGAAGACAAGATATTTGTTCTAGCAGAGAGAGCAAGTGTCCTGATAGTATTGCTGAGCAGTGTTACATTAACAGTCCATAGAGCCTCATGGTGACACCAGTCTGTCTGCACTTATACAAAGTGTCACAGTATTTGGAAGTACGTTTTGGAAATAGCATAGATTTTTATAATTAGGGAAAAAAATAAAAATCCTGTCCGGTTATCACAACAACACTGAAAGCAGTAGTTGCTGCTCTTTCTTTCCATGTGCACCTGAATCACCTTGGATCTGTTTAATAAGAACTCTGCAAAGTCCATACTTCTGAAGTCTCAGGCTTTATAAAGTCATGAGACGAAGGCTCACCCTTTGTGGCTTCACTTGCTGCATCTTCCTCCTTGCCCTGTGAAACTCTGCTTTTGGAGTTGGGGAGATCAGGGCGTTCTGGCAGATCTCAATTCCTAACAAAGACATGTCATACCAGCCCTCGTACAGAGGAGCTTTCACAGCCGGGAAGGTACTGGGAAACATGTTTAAAGTTGCATTGAGTTCCATCTAATACCATGTTAAATGTTTGCATTCTTCATCCAGGAGTATATTTTATTGTTTCCTTACCCTTTCACTTCTTTTGCACTTCTATATTTTCCTGTATTTAAAAAAAGTGATTTATTATTGGATGGTTTCAGATACAGTAATTGTGCATCTGAAGATTTTCTTCTCAAAATTTGACCAAAGAACTCCACTGCAGTCAAACGGATTATTTCTCCGTTGTAGTGTATTAAAGCAATATGGAACTATCTCCCAAAATCCACACAGGTGTACTCTATTCAGGTTTCACTGAACTCAAGTTTTTCCTTGCATGCCTGATCTATCATCGCTTCAGTACCCTAAAGAGAGATCACATTCACTGCTCCATTTTGTTTTATTTTAGGTCATTTTCCTGTATTAGGATGGATAGATGAGATACTTATGACCCTTGTATGTTGGCTTTTGCTAGGCAGGGTATGCAAATCTTCTTTGAATTTTAACACATGCTTCCTGTTGGTCATTTCTGCTGTATATGATCCATCATTGTCTTTTTCTTAGAACATATTTCAAAGGTGTTGGAGTGATGTGCTCATTTCCTGTCTTTTTAAGTTCAGGCACATTCTTTTTTATCTTGGGAACTTCATTTAGTCACCCAGGGTCTCTTAAGATCAGACAGTGAAAAGCTCCACCGCATTTTCCTGCTGAAGAGGTGGTGTGAGGATGATATCATTCATCTGGGCGAGACACTGACTCATCGGCATTTGACCCGAGGGTGGAACCTGGTAACAGGGGTTAACATGAAGTCATCTGCGGTTGCACAATGCATTTCACAGTTGTTCTCCCTCTCCTTTTTTAAACCCATCTAAATAATTGCAGAGTGTGCAACGTAACAAAGTACAGCAATAAGGGCAAACATTGCTTTTGGGGCTTTTCCAGGGCGCCTCATAGACCGCAACGAAAAAGAGTAGAAAAAAATTTGTGATAGAGTGTTGGATTTTACATTTGGATGTAGAAGGAGCTTTGTCCAGTAGCCAGATAATGGAAAACAAATTAAAACTGTATAGAGTACACCCTGTTGCATTAATTTTCATTGTGAAGTACTAGACCTGTTTTTAGATTTGTAGGGCACTATAATATTTTTTATATTATACCTTTGAGGCATTGTTGACTTATAAGTATCTAAGATATGTTTTGATTTGTTCTTTGTTTTTTCCCTGACATTTTTTGGCTCTGTTTTGAGCTTGTCCACAATTGCTTTTTTAGAATTCTTTGCTTCATATTCTGGCACAGGGTCTGGTCTTGTTCTTGTGAGATACAGCCTGAAGATTCATTTAAGGGCTGAAAGTCACCAGTGATGTAACGTGCAAGAATATCTGTAACATTAAGAGCTTTAGAAAGAAAATTACCTGTTGGGCTCTCCAGTTTCTTACACTGTTTGAAACTTGGCAGAATCTGTCAAGCAATAACATTTTGGGACATGAGAAAATCCAAGGCTTTCCCTTGTTAAATCAGTGGACCGACAATTACTTTCTGCTTTTGTATTTAGCACTGAGCAGGAGCGCGGCAGTTTTTCCTTGTGGAGCAGAGGGAAACACACCTACTCTGTCTAACAGGCGTTGGTTCAGACTGTTCCCCGGGTTAGCGGGGGAGCGTGGCTGCCCCTTCCCGCCGCTAAGGTACAGCAGGGAGCCCGGACGACCCACCTGCAGGTACTGCCAGGCAGGGCATGATGGTTGCTCAGGACTAACTGTTCCCAGGTTGTCCCTCTCAGCTAAAACTAGTGTAATGTAGGCTCTTTTTGTCCTTTTGTAATGTGAGAAACATGCTTTTCCCTGCTTCAAAAGCTGTGGAGAGCGTTAAATGCGTGGTTTATTTTTGCCTACTGGTGAGTCCTGTGTAAGCATTAAAAGAGAAACAGTTGGAACAAAACCGTTCTTTAATGCTCATTTGTGTTTATAAATATGTAAATGGTGAGTGTTACAAGGATGGAGCCAGGCTCTTCTCAGTGACAACCAGTGATAGGATAAGGGGCAATGGGTACAAACTGCAACACAAGAGGTTCCACTTAAATAAGAGAGGAAACTTCTTCACAGTGAGGGTGACAGACACTGGAACAGGCTGCCCAGGGGGGTTGTGGAGTCTCCTACTCTGGCGACATTCAAAACACACCTGGACACATTCCTGTGTAGCCTCATCTAGTTGTTCCTGCTCCGGCAGGGGGATTGGACTGGATGATCTTTCAAGGTCCCTTCCAATCCCTGACATTTTGTGAAAACATTCCTTTCCAGTGTTAGATTCTGGAGATCTTCTGAGTCTTGTGAGCAACTTTACATTTGAGTATAATATGGTTTAGCATAACAGTCTGAATACTTTTCTATATGCTATATAGTTATTTACCTAGAACTTCCCCTTTCAAGTTTCTGAAATTTAGCTTGTAAATAGGTAAAACAAGCAGGAATTTGTGTTTGGAAATTTGAAGATTTTGTTACAAAACATTTTGTAAGAGTGAATGAATTATTAAAATTAGGAGTGTTGCTGAGGAAGAGTGATAACATGTCTAATTTTGAAAAATATTATTTTTCTGAAAATGATCTAATGATTTACAACATACCAGGCTAGACTCCCCCCCAGTCACTACTGTGTTTTATTTTTAATATTAAATAGAAGATATGTTATATATTTCATTTCATAGCTTATATGTGTAGATTTGTTTTAGGAAGCTTCTGGACAAAATTAACAATATGGGACCTGCTTTTAAGAAAGTTCTGCCTGTGTAAGTGCAATGTAGCTTGATTCTCTCCACCCAGCTGATTCAGCAAAGGTTTAAGCATGCTCTTGCTTTTGTGTGCATGGTTGGACTTCAAGAGGTTTCTTAACTGAGGGCCTTTGTCCTTGATGGCTGACTTCTTTTTGAGTAAAGGACAGAAAATCTGTTTTTTGAAAAAGATATGAGTAGGTGGAACATGATTCTGCTGTCTAACTTCTGATGGAAGGATGATGTAAAGCCTTGGAGTCTGTTAATCAGATGCCCACTTCAGTGATACATAAACAGTTTTCTATAAAATTAATAGACATGTTATCTGGAAGAGGACAGTGTGAAATCTCTTTGGCTCTTAGAGGTGATCTGTGCTGAAAAATATAACTTAGAAAAAATCAATAATTCATAATTCAATATAAAGTAGTCTCTTTTCCACAGGCATTGTTGAGTTCTGATGCAAATCACATGCAAATTACTGACCTTGGAAACACTATGGGGCAATCTTTACGTAGGCATGAACAATTTCTCCAATGTACTAAGGCATAAATAGTCTTGGTTTTGACATCAGACATACAAGAGTTTTTTCAGGTTACATGTTACTGGAGCAAATGTATTTATTGAGGTCATTGCACAAAAATCTGATTTACAGTTATTCTTTGCTACCCTTATCCCAGGAGATTGTCTATCATTATTCCAAGGTGTCTGGTTAATTTCTGAGTTGACTTGTATCTGGGCACTGGAGGATGCAACTGCTGTATGATTTGGTTAAGATGGTTTGAGCCATATCTTTGAAAATTTTAGAGGCATGTGTTCAATGATCATATGAAATAAGAAATATCTATACCTGTAGGCATGCAGAGAGCTTCTGAACATTCTTTGGCCTTCACCACCTTAGATTACATACTAAGCATCCTGCTTTTCGTCATAAAATTATATATTCAGAAATTAGTATAATTAATCAAATAGTTATTCAAACTATTCAATTTTAAATCCTAGTGTGCTGTGATATTTTTTTTTACACTCATACACAGACACACTACCAATTTTATTATTTGAGTATATTCGTAGACATTCTTTTTGTTGATTAAGTTGCTGATCTCTTCTGATCTAGTGAAAAGTGGAAACATTTTCTTTTGAAATTATAATTATAGTCACACCCCTACAAGGTCTTCTCTCAAAAATCACAGTGACAAGCAGGGTTTTATTTAGGACAGACGGTAAATTTGCTGAGTTTCACTAGGGGAAAAAAAGGAGGTGGGGGAAGAGGGGAGGAAATATACTAAATAAATACATATACATTTTCAAATCCAGGAACTTGAAACCTTTTAATATGAAAAGCACTTTTTTCCCCCTCCAACAAGAAAAAGTACCACAGAATAAGGACAGAAATTTTCTTTGCTTCTGTATGAAGCCTGTATCCTCCAAATGTTTTGGGTTTGGATTAGTGCTTTTTTCAGATTTCATCTTGGAAATCTGTATTATTAAAATATAAGTTTATAAAGGAGAGTCTGTCAATCTTAACTGCCGTGGCGCTCCTAGTGCTACTGCAGTTTTATGCGTTTCATTATATGTTGTACATAATTTCAGTATATGATGTACACATTCCAAAACATTAAGTATATCCTATGAAATAACAGCACCTCATAAAAAGGGATCATTTTCCTACTAATGATATACTTATGCTGTTCAGAAAGTAACTGAACTCACAACTTATTTCCTGAGGCAGGATTTGGGGATATTTTTAATTTAAATGGGGTAGCCATAGTGAGTTATGAATTGTGAAATGAGGGCTATGTTTACTGCTCAAGAGGTGCAAAATTGTTAATTGATACATGAAGTCTCTCTTACCAAGTAAATGGTCACGTGTTGCATGTCTGTATTCTCAACAGTTAGATCCAAAAAGTGATCTGCACGTGTTTAGAAACACGTTGAAATGCCATCTACTGAAAACTTTGCTCAGCCTATTAAGAAGAAAGTACGACAGACTTTTCCATTAAAATGGCTCAAATTCATTCATAATTAAAAACTAATGTCTTATTTGGCTTAAGTTAAAATATGGCTGTCAAATCACTTCTGAATATTCCTCTAATGTCTGCTTCCCTTCTTTACCACCTTGCCTTTCCTTGGAATAATGGAATTAGAAAAAAGGGAAGAATTCCTACCAAAATTTAAAGATTGCGAAAGGCTGGAGATGCATCCTTTGTATTGCTCTACAGTCAGGAGTCATTTGTTGCTTGCTTTTCTTTTTTCTCCCAGCCAGTGTTTGTACTGTTAAGGTGTCTTCGCACTGCACATGAAAGCTTAAATTCAGGAACTCACAACAAACAATACTGAAGGCTTCTATTATCATTGACCAGCTCTGTTAGTATACACACAAGTTTCAGAGCCTTTAATTTCTGTAGTTTTTCTGGGACAGAAAATTAAATCTCAGATTCTGCTCAGGGCTTCCAGTTCTCCAGTTCTTATGATTTTATTGAGAATTTTCACAAAATTTGGTGTGGTTTGGTTTGGCTTGGTTTTCCCTTGAAGACCTAATCCTGAAGCCAGGGATCACTAGGAATATTGCAGTGTTTGTTTCGTAAAAAGTTTTCAATCAAAATAGCTTGGAGGAAGGTCAGCACATTAGCACAAGGTGCCACGTTTCCTCTGTCACATCACCATTAAACCTGAGGTTAAAAAAATCCCTGCAAGTGGCATCACACTTAGGTAAATGATAAAAGTTAAGATTTCTTCTTCTGAGAGTTTTCCCTCAGCTGTGGCTTATTGAATTTGCAGTGACTGGAGGTAAAAGAGCTGAGTGTGAAAGCAAATTGTGTTTGACCTTTTCCATGCATTTGAAGGTGTTTTTTTGTTTTTTTTTATAACTGCCATGTAATTTATGGGATTGTGGAAGAGAGAGTTGGGAGATAAGCTTTTTGTCTGAGATGGTGTATATTGAAGAACTTGCTCTTCATGTGAAAGAATAAATGTCAAGACATGAGACATTGTTGCACCCTTGAGATATTATAAGGAAATTTAAAATAAATTACAATGAAATAATGTTAAATCAAGAAAATTTTACATGACTAATCAGGCATGCTCTAGTGATTGTTTTAAATGTCAGATTTACATTCATCAGAACCTGAATTTCCTGCTCTTTTTTTGGGCGGTGTCTGTTTTGAGACAGGAGTCAATACTCTTTGTACCAATACCCTTTAAGAAGATGCATTGCTTGTGCTCCACTTCTATGTGACTGAGGTGGTTGTGTAGTTGATATGTACCTTACATTTTTAGGAGGGTAAGGGTAGCTTCTCAATATCTCTTCTGCTTCACTATCCCGGTGTTTAATGTACAGTGAGAAGCATGTTCTCTTGTGCACTGCAGGATTCCTGGTTGCTTTAAATTAGTTCCTCTGCTTTCATTTTACTGTGTTCCTTTCTATCATCCATTTCAGTGGTGAAACTTGACTTGGTGTGTGTTGCAGTCTAATAATGACTTGCCTTAGTAGCTGTCTGGCCTTGTGCCATGAGCAATCAAAGTGTCATTACTCGATCGTAATAGGGAAGTTGCCATATCTCATTGCAGTGATAAGGAAATTTCAGAGGGTGAGGAAAGAAGAAAAATAGTACAGTGGGAGAGAAGATGTGTGCTGGAAGAGAAGTTACCATATTGGATTTGGAATTATGCGTATGTTCCTCATATTGGACAAAAATAGCCCATAATAGTTCAGAATATACATGTATAAGTTATCAAGCTGAGCCCAGGTAGAAAAGAAAGGAGGCTTTTGTTTACAGAAGTGCTGCGTGCCCCTCACAGCCCAGGCCCTGGAGCAGAGCAGGCATTGGGAGGCAATGGATCCCCATACTGACAAGTTGCTACTTTCTTCAGCCAGTTGCAGTCAGAAAACAAAAGGGAAGATGAAACCATCATGCAGAGTCACTCTAAAGCTGACTGCATCTGAGAAATACCAGAGAAAACTTAGGCTTGCTTAAGTGGTTTTGTAAATCCTATCTGGCTGTCTAAGGCTGAATGTATAAGCATGCATTTATTTGTATTTTTAATCTGGCTGTCAGACTAGCAATTTATTTCACAAACCATCACATAACATGTCTGTTTCACAATCTAAGAAATATACGGGTAAGTAAAACTCTGTAACTCATGCAAACGTTGTTTTTGTCTCTTGCTTCAGTTAAAAGACTTTGCACAGCAGTAGATGAGGATATGGGGCCAGGAGCATAGAATAAGATTTTGAAGAAACTCACATTAACTAACATCATGCACATTGAGTTAATGGAATCTTGTCATCACCTGTAATTTCTGTCAGCAAACATCTGGGTTAGATTGAACTCCCCAATAAACTGTGTTAGAATTGACAGGGCACAAAAAGGTTTGTACGTGAAATGCTGAGACGAGAGCTGTAAGAGCCGCGGTCTTCTCCAGGCTGTCATCTCAAAGAATTAAAATACGCTCAACAGGGAGATGAGCTCTTTCTGTGGAACTGGACTTGACTTTGGCAATTCTGCATGTTAAAAAAACAAAACAAAATCTAAATAAAATCAAATCACTGCAAAAATGTCAAAGCCCTGACTTCGGCACAAGACAAAGGAAAGGAACTTTGTCCTCAGTTTCCATGAACATCTACAACATGCTGAATCTGTGCAGAGCGCGCTGTGTCATTGCGAATACAGGCCTAGGTTAAAAAGCAGTTAATCTGCTCGGTCTTTTTCCATGCTATAAACATGTTGGTTGTATACAGGTTGTGAATGGATTGTTGTTCCTGGGCTCACACAAGCAGCACAATGCTATTGCAGGTAAGTGATGCCAGTGCACAGACCTAAAGGCAAATTACAAGGGGTTATTTTTCACAGTAAGCAATTGTCTTGCTCTTCTCTATTTTGTTGTATCTTTATGGCTATAAATAGTTGCCAAGAAAGACAGGAAATTCCTCTAAAACATAAGAAAAAGTATTTTCATTTGTGAAGATGCTCAAACGTTGGCAGAAGTTGCCCAGGTTGGTTGTGGAGTCTCCCTGCTTGGAGATACTCAAAACATGACTAGGCACGACCCTGAGCAACCTGCTCCAGATGACCCTGCTTTGGGCAACAGGGTTGGACTAGAAAATCTCCAAAGATCCCTTCCAACCTCATGTATTCTGTGATGCCATGAAAAAATATACTTCATACTTAATTTCTCAATTTTCTTTTAGCACCTCTATTTACTTTAAAATTAGTTGAGGATCTTCACTACTAAACGTGTGTTGTTCCTATATCAATGTTTTTGTGATGTGGTCTTTCTAGTAATTAGGAAATAGTTGTGTGTCTCTCTCCCATCATCATTGGCATGGAGACAAAGGACTGGTTTACTGGGACTGGGAACAGGCCTGGAGTTTAAGGAAAGGGCTGTATTCTGGAGGGCAGAGTCTCTGGGAAGAAAGATGGGGTGACACTGGACTGTCACTGACACGTCAAGAGGATGTGAGTTGCTAATTCAATACTTGTAATGAAAACATTCAAATTCCACTGAAGTAAAATTCAGTCTTTAAACATCAGTGATGATTTTCTCAGGAAAATGCATTTTGTCACCAAAGGGACATAGTGGAGAGTGAATAAAGTGTGAGGTCCTGTGTGCTTTTCTGATAAAAATGGGTACATTCAATAGCCTTTAAAATAAGATTCTGGTTATATTTTGTTGCATTTGCCCTACTTAAGGTGATGGCATGCTCTCTATTAATTTTTGAAAAGTCTAAAGTGTTGACATGAAGTGTGCTATTTGTTGATAGAGGAAGGTGGCAAAAGGTGTTTTGGGGTTGCATAGTCCTGATAAAGTGGAAACCCAATTTCCATCCTTATTTCACTGACATGAACAAGGCTGTTCTTTTGGCAGGAAGGCTGCTTTTGTCTAAAGGAACAAATCCATTTTTTTCCTCCAAATTTGAGTCTTCTGACTGGTGTATTAGGCTGTAATGGTAACTCAACCTCTGTTGCTTTGTGGGTCTTCTATTAATTTTCAAAATTGTGATGTGTTTCAAAATGATTCATTCATTTCCTCCTTTTAAACACATTCGGTTGTGTTGTTCCACCATGCTGTGTTTCAGTTTTGCCTAATTTTCCTGCCATAGTGCTTCTGAATATTTGTCTGACTCATTTTCTCCACTGCTTGTTCACTGCCCTGCTGCAGCGGTGCTTTCTGCAGAGATAAGAGGAGATGGGAATTAATTCCTCACTGTCCACCACAGTCATCTGGAAGTCTTTGTCCTTGCCACTTTCCTCAAAAATACATTAAATCCTTGTCTTTCCAGCTATTTTTCCCCCAGTTTTGACTACTAATGTATTTTGTTTCTGTAAATAATCTTGTCTCATTGATCCTCTATTTAAAAGTGTTGCATATTGGGGGTGCAGGTCTGATGCCCGCTGCTTCCTCTGAGCAGGGTGAGAAATGCCATATGGAGGAAGACCTCCCAATAGGCTCTGCACTGGTTAATGAATGCTGAAATTTTCTCTTCTTTGCACCCAATATGCCAGAGATAATTATCCATCCTTATTTCAGTCATTTCCAGTCTATTGCATTAGAAAAACTGCGATCTTAACACTGAATTTGAAAAAGACATTTCCAACTCTTTTAAAACTATTGCTTCAGTGAGACAGATCCAACCAGGTGGCTGGCAATTGCAAATGTCATTGTCACTTTCTTTAAAATGCTTTCAGTGGAATGGAATGTGAGTGGCTTCTGTCTTTCCA
Organism: Streptopelia decaocto; assembly: GCF_964273445.1. NCBI lineage: Eukaryota > Metazoa > Chordata > Aves > Columbiformes > Columbidae > Streptopelia > Streptopelia decaocto. The sequence continues at coordinate 52,761,527 of NC_138661.1, forward strand.
TTCCCTCCACAATAGAAATAGTCTCTTCCTGCTTTATTGTATCCGAGGCAGGTGTCCTCAATGGGAGTAGTGTCCTTGCAGAACAGTGTGGCTGCTGTGGAGGCCAGAACTTCAGAGCCTACTGTACCCTTTCTCAAACCATGCCTCCCCGCAAAAGACAACCAAAAAATCACCCCCGCCCCCCAAAACCTCACACAACAACCAGAACATCCCAAAGCCAGGTAGTGTGCCAGCTGGAAAAGGACATAGAAAAGGACAGAGTGTGACCACTGAGAGTGAAGCAGTAAGATCTGCCAGAGCAGCTCCTGTATAAGCCACCAGGCTGAGGCTTTCGCTATGTGCATTTTACAGAGTTTGGGAACCAGGGGTTGGGGGGGAACTGCTGTTTTCAGATATGCTGGCCAGGGCCAGGCTCTTTTCTGCCTACTCCAGTCCTTTTCTTGCATTTCTCCCCAGTATTTTTCTAGGTATTCACTTTAACATGCCAGCATTTAAAACTCAGTGTGGTTGTGTTTTATTTTGCAAATACCACTTTAGACCAGGAAGACCAGAAATCAAAGCAACATCATCTGCCTGTTGTAGGACCAGGAGATAGAAACATGTCTGCATACAGAGCCCAGCACGTCGCTGTTTCCCTCCCCCCTCACACATATTTTTTTTCAGCTCGTTGAATGTCATTTGTGCCTGTGCATGGAACAGGTGTCTCTTGTGAACTCCTTAAATAAACTGAATTTTTTTAAAAAGATACTGATGTCAGTTTACACAGGTGCAGACATCATTCGGGAGAATGCTATTTGCACACAAACACGCTACTGTTTACTGTCTGCACTGCAATCAGAGCAGTGCCAGAAGGGCACTGAAGCACGATGGAGCACGGTTTGCTTTGCTGCTGCTGCTGTCGATTGATGTGAACTTACATAAAGTTCCCTTTTGGTGGGCAGAGAGTCCTTTTTGCTCCACGGAGCATTAAAAAGTGCTCTTTCAAAGAGTGACCCAGAGGAAAGCAGAAGCCATTTCTAATCATGATATGTGAAATGCAGTAGAAAACGTGCCAGTTCAACACTTGTTTTGCTTTGTAGCATAGCAGGAACTTTGATTTTGTTTGTTTTGTTTTGTTTTGTTTTCCTCCCAGCCCATATTAAAGCTTACACAGAGCAGCCCATGCTAGGAGCACTTCAGTTAACTTGCAGTTATGTGTCAGGGTGTGACAGTGCCCATGGGTTATCTTTGAGACAGCCCTGTCAGTGCTGAAAAAAACAACTAATTGCAGATGACCCGTGAGCAAAGGAGCCCAGAGGTGGGTTATGCAGCCCCCTCAAGCTGATCAGGGGCTTGTCCAATCCCTAATCTAGCAATGAGCACAGCTCATGCATTAAAACATTAAAATGTTAAAGCATTGCTTATGGTCTGCATAGCTGCCCCAAGCCTGCAGTGGCTGGAGCTGCAGGATCCCTGCCCGCCCTGGCATCCTTGCAGTCCTGGACCTGTCTGCCACATGCTGTCTGTGGTATGTGTGCAAGGAAAAAGAGCTGAATGTGTCCAAGATATCTTGTTCTTCACATACTTAAATAAGAGTAACAGTAGGATTCCCAGCGTGAACCTTTTCCTTTCTGTGTATATATTTCAACTTCTGAGTGAAGGACGTCCACAGAAATGACTGACATTTCTCTGGCAAAAAAGCCCACAAGCTCTTAATATCAAACAGTGCCCATTAATTAGGCTTTCTGACAAAAGGCGTGCTCGCCACACCCTTTTACATGCGTTGGCCTGTGTAATTTTTTCCCTAAGTAGAGCTTTTAGGTATATTTCTTCCATTGAAAATAGTGCATTAAAAAAAAAAAAAAATTACAAAAGCAAATTAAGAACAGATGTAGCCAAGCAATACTTTTTAACCCAGGAGTAATAAATGTTTGGAATGGACTGCTGTGAAGGTTATTAAGACTAAAACACTGGGGTCATTCAAATAAGAGTTGAGAGCATCCAAGGGGATGGAATTGGAGTAGAAAAGAAGTGGATAACTGAACATTATCCACTGTGTTCTTGATGATGCATAACACCCTGTGCTCTTGTTTTATGTTGTATGACTTGAAAATGTATCTGCATTGGTTAAACATATACTAAGGATTATGCCTTGGTAAAAGCTATGGAAAGTTGATTGTAATAACAAATGCCAACAAGCTAGTCTCTGGACTACATCACTTGGGAAAAGTAGCCTCAGGAGAAGAGCTGTTTGACTTTATTCCTTCTCCGATCTCATGAAGGACATAACATGTAACAGCTTGAAATGTTTAAAAACATTTAGATTTTATCCCAACTGTGGTTACTGTGGAGAGATTTAATACACTGTGAGGAACATCAAATTCTGAGGGAAAAGTAATATTCTAAATGTAGTTTAAGTCCATATTGAACAAATCATTGTTAGGATAGGAAATAGAGTCTTAATGATGTTCACAACTGATGCAAATAAACAGCAAGAAAAGCACCACACTCTGCTTGTATCTGATATTCTAAGAATATTATCAGGTGTTTGTCTAATCAAACAGTGGGGGAAGCCGCTGCAATATGAACGCTGCAGCCAGCTGACACCCTCCTCTGTCTTGACTTTGCCCAGGCTATGCCTATAACTTTATTGTAGTGTTTTTTTCTCTCTTGGTCAGTTCCATCAAGCAGGTGTGTATTTAGTATTTTTTCTATAAATAGTACGTTTATTTGCATGGGTAGAACTTTAGAGAGATTTGTTAGATACTAGTCGCAAAACTCTCATGCTTAGTACATAGATGTCAAGTATATTGTGGCATGCACTGGCTCTCCTTCATAAAGAGAAGGGCGAGGGAAGGGTAGGAAAGCTTTTCAGTTCCTTCAGTTGAGCAAACTATTCTTTGATTCTAAGGGCATCAAACAAATGTAGGGGAAGGAAAAAAAAAGTGTATCAAAAACTTGTTAAGCTTGAGTGATTTTTTTAAAGAAAATTAATTTAGAGCACTCTTAAGGATTATAATTTCATATTCCATCTAAGACTACAGTAGTACTCAGCTGGGTTAAAGAATTCTAGCAGGAGCTCAGAAGACTAACAAGGTCAAATCAAGGCATTTTTATTTGTCCATATTTAACTATAGGAATAAATCTAACTGACCAGGCATTGTGAGAGCTTCAACTTTTAATGCAGAAATGAGAAATTATGTGCACAAAAATGGTAGTTGGTGAAGTGACATCCACAAATCTGAAGCTGGAAAGAGAAGTTTGGCTTTAATCTCTTCTGGGTATGTGGCGTGTTACAAGATGTGTTTTAATCTGGTGGATGATACAGCTCGGTGTTCAGATTCATGTCTAGTGTTATTGCCTGTGACTTTATAAGCCAAGAGAGAATAACAGAAGGACGAACACTGTGACTTAAATTAGTAAATTCTCAGGACATTTTCAGGTTTTTTTAGAGGGCTTAATTTTATACTGTGAAAGACAGAAAAACACAGAGACAAAGAATTTATCTATTGTGCTGACTTCTCAAAACCAACAGAATTTAGTAATTACTTATCCAGGGATTTCAGTTATCCAGCTTATAAATAGCATTCTGAGCATTAATTAAGCCTTGCAGGACTATGAGTCAGATGTCTCCTTTTTACCCCTGTTTTAAAGGCAGTGAGACACTGAGAACCCAAACATGATCTGCTCTCCTCTAGTTGTCCTCCTATATGGGCCTATGTACAGTAGAAGAAATTAAGCAAATGTCTTTAATCCTCAATGGTGGTCACTTGAGAAAATGACATTTCCTTTCTTAGAGGTGCGCTATTCTATACATCCCTGTTGAGTACCTGACATGGATCTAAATACTCACAATGCTCAGAAACACTAAACAGCTTTTCCACTGCAAACATCGTTTATCAAAGCTGTAATAAAGGCAACTTGCACAAATGACTTGAATACAATGGAAAGTCTGTAAGCTTCCATGGCCTCAGTGAAGTTGTTTCTAAAGTTGTTATAAAACAAAGAGTAGCTTTCCCTTTTATTGTCTTGCAAGGATCTCGATGACTACTACAGAGCTGAACTTTAACCTTGCAGACTATTGTTCTTACCAAATTATACAATATTTATGAGTGGCTAGAAGACACAGCCTTTTTTGTTTCCTTACAAGATTCTCACAGCAGAGTAAAGTGATCAAATTTTTATCCTAAATCCTGAGGGTTTATGACGTGAGGCATCCTGCAACTAATGGTTGCGCTTGTAAAAGCAACAAAGGAAAGGCAATAAAGAACAAGATTTGCAAATCACATGAGGCCTCATCAAGTAGTGAGTATCTTTGGAGGCAACTTGACAACTTGCTGCCTTTGGTCCTGTTCCAGGACAATCCAGTGCCTGTGTATCGGACCTTCTTTAGCCCGTCTCTCTCACAAATGGGCATCGTCCACATGTGCCTTAGCCCTGTTGCAAACAAAGCAGACATGACACGACCTCTTTTCCTGTGCAGGTTTTAGCCTGGAGCCACTGGGTTAGCCTGTCTTTACTGATGGCCGTCTTCCAGGTGCTGTTCTGATCTTAATCTTCTAGCTGAACCATAGGCCTAACATGGCAAGCTATAAATCTCCCCAGGTCACCGAGAAGTCTGCTGGTGTCACTTCTAATTGACCTCAGGGAAAAGAGACCAGCTTAGTTCATAATTTCTTAGGTTTACAGATTCACAGGCTGGCATTTCCAAAGTGGTGCTTGTGACTTTTCAGTAATAAATTACACCAAGAAGCCTACAGCTACAATAATTTATGGTCTTTCTGCTGCTCTTCTGCTGTTAACATGTTAATTGGAGGAAAAAATTATTTATAGAAAGATTTCAATGGAGTATTAGGGGGAAAAATAGCATTGGAAGGCCTGTGTTTTCTGCTGAGTAAATTATTTAAAACATATTTAGAATCTTCTCCACAGCCGTAAGAAGAAATAGACTGTGGTATTGGAGGGGAAAGCTATCAGTTGCATAATGGTTCGCTTTGCAGTATATTCCATGGCACTTATTGCTAAACAGCACTGTGTTTTTATGCTCTAGGTTTGACCACTGGGGATGGATCTTTGGTTGCACAGATCTGTTCTGCTCTAACTATTCTTATAAATTGTGGTAGAGCTAACTCGGCTATGAGGTTTCTCTGTTGGTGTAATAACATTAAAGGATGTGAGGAAATACTTAAACATCGAAAAATTGTTCTTGGTCGGTTTTACATGAGCTGGTCTTGTGGCAGAATAATAAAACATTTTGCTCAATCCATTATCACACTTGAAAGTATCATCAGGAGTCAGGAACTGATTCAAAGCTCATTGAAAGATTCCTGGTGACCTTGCTGTCAGCAAAGCAAACAGTTAATTGCTAAATATGGTCTTGTCTTGTTCACAGTTTTTTTGCAAAGAGGGAATACAAGTAATCTCAATTAAGGCATAGTTGATTAGCACAGAAGGTAGGGAACATTAAAAACAATTTGCTATTAAAATACTTTAATTCAAGTATTTATTTTTTTTTCCTTCTACTGACATTTTTAATATGCATTTTAAATGAGTTAAATGTTATTTTGCGGTGGAATAACTCAATATTGTACCACTTTAAATCTGGACAATAATTTTGTACTTAGTCATAATTCCTGGAATTCCTGGAAAGATTTCAAAATTGTTAGCTCTGATTCTTATCAAACTAGATTTTCGGCTAACACTGCATAATGAATATCTCTTTGCCCATTTTCCAGTGGTGTTCTGGGATCAGTTACTGCATGCAGCTAATCCACAATTACATTATTTTGTAATCTTCCCCAAATCCTTTAGAAACTCTTCCAAAAGGCTTCTTGGGAAAGGCTGTGCTGTGTAAACATTTCAAAAGTGAAACAATAGAATTTTCTACCTATTTTTGAAGAATAAAAGACTAAGCATAAACATGGTGCTTTTACCTGTTAAGTAAAAGAGAAGCAATTTGGAGGGCTGCCTTTTAACTGTTCTGGTTTTCTCTATCAGCTTTCTGATATCTCTAAAAAGTAATTTAGCACCTTTCAAAAATATAGCACTTATTTCCTGATGGACAAATGAACTTTACTATTAAGTTTGTTTTGGGAAGAATGATTCATTTGTTCAGTTCACTGCTACTGACTGGTTTTAATTTGTTATTGATTCCTTACGGATTGTCCAAGTCACAAGTTATTTCTTAAGAGTTGTGCCACTATTTAACTTGGCATTGCTGACCCAAGCTTAGCTCATATGTGAAGCTGTGGATCTAAGGCTCTTAAATTAATCAGCATTCAGTCTAGTCTCATACTTGTGGATTACATTTATATTCCAATGACATTACTGGAATGGTCTAAGCAAGGCAAAAAAATAAACACACTGAGCCAGGAAAAAATAAATTTCATCTTTCAGCCATCTTTCTGCTCTGCATGGCCACCTTTCTTTTAACCAGTTAATTATGTAAAACACTTGTTACAGAGACATGTGCAGCAAGAACAAGTCATGGTGTCCCCTGGGGCAGGGAACATGGTGTGGAACCAGCATGTCCATGAGAATGTGGATCCATGTCACGCTCTGAATTGAACATCTGGTTCCTTCCACATTCTGCTCAGAGGGTTTGTCATAACCTTTCCATGCAATTTTAATTTTTTCAAAGTTAATTTTCTATATTAATTACTGCAGATACCTGCTTAATGTTCATATGCTGACAGTATGCTTTTATCTGAAAGGCACAGCAGTTTGTTTTATAGCCCATGCGAAGCCCTTGGTTATATCTGCTCAGACTGCTTTCCTGTTATGTACTCTGACATCTGATGTTGAATATTAAGTAACAATGCAGGAAATAATTAGGAAGATTGTAGCCTGTCACTTGTTGTAACTTCCCTTTAAAATTAAAATTTAGAATTTAGTAAGGCTATTCAGCATATTAGCATAACAAAAAGAAAATGTTGTCTAATCACATGCAGAAACACTAGTAGAGGTTGAGAAATTATATGAATCTTAAATAGCAAAATCAACAGTTAACTCCAAATGTATAACAAAGAAAATGTTCTAGCAGTCAAGTGATTTCACTTACAGCTGTTTTCCAGCTAAGAAAGCTGTTCCTCATTCCTTGGTGTTTGATGATTCTCATGCGTGTGTGTTTAGAAATAACACAAACATCCTTACCACCACCATCAGTTCCAGCTCTCCCTCTTTCTCTTATAGTCTATGCTTCTGCTGAATTTAGACAATTTCAAAGCTATCAAGACACCAAAGTAAGTGCATATTCAGTTGGATTATCAAAAATAGTCAGTCTATTTAGGTACTCAGCTTGCTTAGAAACAGGTCACTGCAGGCAGGCTTGTGGAATCTGCCTCCTGGTGACCGACATGTCATGAATCCCAGGAGCCTCATCTGACAGTGCAGCTTTAAGTGGCTTGCTATGGCTAAATCCCGGTTGGAAAAAAAAAAAAGATCATTTTCCTACACTTAAAACAGGAGGGAGCTGCTGGTCATCTCCTCAGTGTGTCTTTTCAGCCAAACCCACTTCAGTTGTGTGTGTTGAATTCAGGCTGCAGTCCTTGGAGCTTTGCGTCATCCCTATCGATGTGCTTAGCTGTACAGATGCAAACACCTATGTTGGCATAGGTGCACGTGCATGAACAGCTGGCTAGAGGTCTGACCTCTCCTCTTGCAAGATTTAATGGCTGAGAAGAAAACTCCCTCTAAGGAGTAAATGTAATGACATTTTGATCCCTTGAGAAATGCTATCGTAACCCTGTCTAGATTCTCACACTGTTTGGATTTTATTTTTAGCTCTGACATTCTTGAAGATTAATAAGCATAATGTTGCTGAAATTACTCCGCCAGTGTAATGTCACCTGAACAAAGTGTTACGTGGTTGAGCACTGAAGCTGAAATGATGGCTTGGGGAGAAGCACACGCTACAATTTGCAAAATGTTTTTTAAAAAGGCCTATTTCATTTTTTTTCTGGCAGTGGCATTTTGGCTTATTGCTGTTTCTGAACACTTGCTAGAAAGTGAGCCACAGGTAAGTGCAGAGCAAAAGCTGTGGAGTGTTTCTGAGTAGTAAGACAGAAAAGGGAAGTACAACAGAGAAGTAAATTGCAAATGCACTTCTTTTCATTGACAGACATACCTCTGTAGCACAAGCCACAATTCCATTTAAGCCATTGGAGTTACTCTGAACTTAAAATATTGGAGCACTTCAAAAGAAGACTTTTAACTATAATGTCCACTGCAGAAACTGGCGAAAATTCATTCATAGGGATTTTTGTCACATCTAATAATGCTTGCAAAAAAAAATGAAAAACGTCTTCGCACACACATTTGGTGAAATTTTATATTTATTCCTATCTACTGTTTTATGATATCAATTTTTTTCTCAATTTTCCGCTGCCTTTATCATTAATTAGTAAGTCACATGAGGTTTTTTATTACTCTATTGCATAGGTAAACCTAAATAAAAAAAGAAAATCTAGTTGTGTAAAACTGAACCTGCCAATTATTTCTGAGAAACTTAACACAAGAGACTTGTTTGTAAATGTTGTGAATGGTACTCAATGAAAACTTTGTTTGATTTCACTTATGTTTAGTATAATTTGTTCTGCTCTAGGGCATCCTGAGAATAGGAGATTGTACGCAAATGAATACTGAGTGAAGCAAAGATCATTAAGAGAGGAACTGGGGGGGAACCACACATGCCGGACACAATTATGTGTGTGTGTTATATTATGCTATCTTGGACACATCAGCACTGACTGCTTTGTTCCTCAGAATGACCTTTGATCAAGAGAGACTGCATGTGTCTTTGGTCATTCCCACATCCTAGGCTACTGTAGATGAAGGGAATTTCTGTGGTGTCTTAACTATAATCTCACTGGGAGCTGCCTCATTGTGTGCAAACACTCTGGTAGATGTCTGCCTTGTTGGGAGTTTACAATTGGAGGAAAGGATGGTGGCATTACCTCAAGCATACTAGGCATTGTGCCAGTGTAACTGAGCAGATGGTGACCTGTGGGTCATGGGACTATATTTCTGAGATAGATGGGAAAGGAAATTCTACAGTTTGCAGACCAGATGGAGAGTTCTCACAGAGCTGGCTATAAGGAGTGTATCTACACGTGTGTTTGTGTGTGTAAGAGAATGTCAAATCAGAGTGAAATAGCAAGTGGATATTATTAAATGTAAGAAGAACATAGCAATGGCTTTTACACAAGAGGGCATCAAGTATTAAAGGTGTTTTATGTGGCTGTTAAATACAGCATTCTCAAGTTTCCTGCAACTTTCTGTACTTCATTCCTGTTTTCATTACATAGCATTTGAATTACTCCTATATAAAATATCTGTAATTAAACCCCCCTATTGTTCTTATTCCAAAAAGATAAGTGATTTACTTTCCCTCTCGTATTCACTTTATCCAGATTTTTCTTTCAAAGGAGGGTTTATTCACAGATAAATTACTTTTTTTTTTTTTTTTTTTTTTTTTTCCAAAGAGGGTACCAGGTGCAAAGTTTCTTTACCTAAAATGATATTCTCAGTCTGCCAGAATTGCCTTCTTTCTCCCATTATTATTTCTTGAAGGCTTTTGGGGGTGATTAGTTGTGCCTCTTGAAGGAGGCCGGCAGAGCAAAACAGATATTCCTCAAACAGTAAAGAGAGCTCTGGCTGCCAAATGTCAGCATTTGTGTAGGTTTAATTTGCAGGTTATTTGAACATTGAAAAAATTGCTGCTATATTGATCTGAAAATAGAGAAAGTATTTGATCTCTGGGAGTTGCGTATATACCTCACTAGAAGGACTAATAAGGGTCTGACAGATTTTGTGTGTCATGAAATAATATATGTGTCACTAAAACAAAGAAGTGAGAGGTTGCTTTTTCTGAGAAATTTCCTTTTATTCTCTTTTAATGAAGCCGTGTGCCAGTACATAATCCATAAGCCATTCCAGGAAGGAAAAATCAGTTTTAGCGTCTCTTTCTCAGGATGGCAATTGCATATAAATCAATGAAAAGAACCTCCTCCTGATCTCGCTGCAATGATTGCGGCTACAGGAAAGGGCAGTTACTGTGCATTGTTCAGAGGAAAAAAAACAATGAAAACTCTTGACCTCTTTTTGCTTTGTGATTTGTTTTCCACCTTGAATTTAACTTTTAAAGAAAACAGCTCAAGTAGCCCAAGCAACCCTTTAAAGAGTGAAGAGCATAAAAATAATAAATATCTTCAGAAACATAAAATATAGGGTAGACCATAAAGTTCTGGTTGGTGTTATATTTCATCCTCAATCTAAACAAGCAAGGTAAGTCCAGACAGTATTAACTGTGCTTTCAAGTCAGTAAAAGGTGTATACAATAAAGGAACTGCAAGAACAGTATTTGAAATGGGAACTACTGAAAGATATTGTCTAGAGAATTTTGTGTTTCAGTTTCCTCAGGGAACAGTACTTACTCAGATTTTGATGTGCTAATGTCTTTCAGTTGAAGAACTTAATAATTTTTCACCATTGTTTTCATTTTTCTCCTGAATTTTAATGGTATTTAACCCCATCTCTCAAAGGTAGCTCTGCACCCTCTAAACTCAACACAATGGTTAAAAGCTTTATGAGCAGTTGTAGAACTGGAGCATCACCATTCAATTTTGCTTGTACTGAGCAAAGTTGGGAAAGGAAGAGGGAAGTTTGGTTTTGCTCTTCCCAAGCTTTAAAAACTCATTGAGTGGACAGAGTCGATACTACCTTTTCAAAGCCAAGGTCTGGGGCAAGGTTTCATCCAGTAGTCATGTCCTTAACACTAGACACCTTTGGAGAGGTCTACCTAGGAATCTGTAGATTCTTACCTCTAGGATGGTATCAGGATGTACTGGCACATTCCATGTGGCAGACTTTTAGGCATGTAGGTGACATTTATGGGCGGAAACTTTGGTATCTAGGTTCCTCTGAAGTAAGAAAACTTGACATTATTTGAGATTATGATGCTTAAAGAGGTGTTAGGCACCTGTGCCTTTGTGCCTGAGTCTCTAAATCCCAAGGCCCCAAGTAGTGAAGCACATGCCTAACTTTTAAGCAGGAGTGGTCTCGTTAACTTAAATAGGACTACTCGTGTACTTATAAGTTAGACATATGTTAAAATGCTTGGTTGAAGTGGGGCCCAGATTTCTATTTTTATGGAAAGCTCACATGTGCAAACAGTAATTGCATAATTAATGTCTTTTCATGAAGTGTTGGTTTTGATAATTTTACTTGGGAATTATTGTGCACAGTTCTTTTCATCTTGAAGGCCTTTTACATACATCAGCACAGGGACTTAAATTGGATGTATGATTTTGGGAATTGTCCTATATCTGACTTTGCAATTCTGTACCTCCACGTTCTTGGCAGGAGGCTCTTGCCATGCAGCTGGATTGGCTGAACCAGGAGCTTTGGCTCTGTCTCCACTTAGCACCTTGGCAAATTATCTCCCAGGTGGAATTCTGGAGGCTGTAAGTGGTTTTAAAGCCTCTTCCAGATCCAGATTTTCAAGCTAATGACTTCATTCACCACTGGTGATGTAGGCTGCATTTGACATCCTTGGCTCTTATCCCTCCTTCTCTTCACTGCACACTACTCAAACAGGAGAAGGACCAGAAATGCACGTGGGCCAAAGTTACAGTGAAGATATAGGCGTAGTTCTTGTTGGCTTCAGGAATGCTTGATGTATGTGCTCAGATCTCAGTGCTGCCTGTATATTAACTCATCACAGCATCTATGTCAATGTGTAGAATCTTGGCATCTGATGATGGAGGCCTAATTGCAAACATGTTTCTGGGGCATGAGGAGCATTTGGGGTACTGACCATTGATTTAAGTTGTGATGCTACCATGCAGAGTATTTTACCATTCAAAAGGCTAGGATTGCAGAGATCCTTGAGTTTTCTTTAAGGGCTGGAGAAAGCCCAGTCATTCTGCAGTTTGGTTGCCTTGTCTGCTTGGAGCAAGGCTTCTCATTCTTCCATATGGATGATGAGGTCCGGGCCTTGTTATTGGTGTGACCTTGGTTTTCTCTCTGTAAATCTTGATAGTTGCAGCTAGGTGGGATAGTCTAGCATGTATTTAAATGTTATTTTCCAGGAAGAAAAATTCCTTAAAAGATTTTTGTTCTATGCAGTGTTTTCACCAAAAGGGCTCCTCCTACTATTGCAATTTCATTTTCAAAGGCAGATGCTTGAGACATTTACTTCTGTCCCTTTCAAAGTAAAAATTCACATCATTTCATGTTGCAGAAGGGAAATTACTGTCTTTTCCCATATTCCTGTTCCTGACTGGAAAGAGATAAGTTATATTTTACAAAAAAGGAGCCTTTTGTATGTGGGTGACTCTATTAAATACTTGGGTGGATTGCAGCCTGTGAAACTGGCCTCTTTACTGCTTATTGACAGTTTCCTTGGAAGATACAGAACTCAGTTAAAAGAAAGGGAAAGCACTCTTTTCTACCGAGCAGTCTTCATAGGTGACGACACTGCCCAGTCCTGCTTTTTCTCTTCACCTTTCCTGGAGTTAAATAAGATGTTTAACTAGTGCCATAGTCAAGCAAATACATTTCAATTGCATGAAACAAATCAAAATATCATATGAGGGAAAGGAGTCATTAGAGTGCTGCAGTTACAAGCGGGCTGATCCTGTAAAAAGATGAACTCCAGGTTCTAGGAGGTCTTGGATTTAATGGTGTGTTCGTGTTCATCGCTAAAGTGTGTGCCGCTGTGCTTAAGCGATATACGTGGGAACTCCTGAAAGATCCTCTTCACATAACTAATAAGCCACTAGAAATTCTTTAAAGGATCATACCCTTTAAATAAAAGTATTGCCTCATTAGGAATATCAGAAAATAGAGAGTCTGAACAGAGATGAAAATGGAGCTTGTGACTTAACATTTGAAATGCAAGTCTAATTAGACTGGTATTTTAAAGTATTAACAGGGAGCCATAAAAAAGATGGATTGGAATGAAGAAATTTGTTGTAAAGAAAATACTGGATAGTGACAAAAGCCCAATTTATTAACACCCCATGATGTGGAAACAATGAAAAGGGCATTAATTACTTTACTAGTACTTATTTTGCGCCATTGCCCAAAGTAATTGGTTTATTGACCTCTCTTTAATCCTGACTAGTTCTAAATAATAATTTCAATGGTGAAAGTTGTGTGAAGGAATGTAGGCCTATTTGTTCTGTTCTGTCTTACCTTGAGTATAAATGATACATTGCTTCAAACATATCTGACTCTATGGAGAGTTTATCTGTATGGTCTCTGTGTCCTAGATCTGTGTATACAGGCATTAATTTTCAATCAGTGCCAGATAGTTGGGTTTGTTTGTTTGTGGTGTTGTTTGTTTGTTTTTTAAATAAGTGGATACAATAAGATGTATTGGGTATCCTCTTCTTTTATCAGTTTAATTTCAAGTACATACTCCTAATAATTCATTCCTGAAAGGAAGTTCCTAATGTATTGTTTTTATAAAATCTCCCCTCCACATCTCCAGAGTTCTGCAAGGCAGTACATGCAGCACTTTGAGAACACGTATTTGGCTGTAATTTTTTTTTTTTTTAGGTATATTCCTTGCTGTAAACAGTTTGAATCTTTCACACTTAGACTATATATATATGTATATATTATTTCTAAAACATTTTTTCACTCCATACTATTTATGAGTAACTATCTTTTGCTATGTGGATTCAGAAAATTAAATTGCCACCAAGAAACGGATGTATGGAAGTGACTGGAGTAACTTCAGATTAAAATTTGGGATATGCACAATCATTTTTTTTTTTTTTCTGGGAAATTTTTAGCAGGTATAAGATTTTGAGTACATTTCTGTGTTTGAGGGAGAGATTAACAAACTATTTCAGCTTATTTACATTGAGAAATTGTATCAGCCTTGAACCACTGAGACATTTCATGGAAGTTGATGCTCAGGTACCGCTCACCCTTATTTTACGTAGCCAGATGGATATTTCTGAGTCACCAGATTGTGTGATTGCTGTAGTATCCTATTCTTTTCCTATTGCCTATCTGCAGGTTGATTAGCAGTTTGTGACTGCAGAACTTTTTAAAATCAAGTTTACTATAAGAATCTTGTTTGTTTGGCTTAGTCTTAATGAACAAGCACATGGACTTTAATGACAGTATCTGTGGGGCATCAGTCTTGATATGCACGGAAAAGACAGACGATGAGTAGCAAATAAGTAATTTTGGCTTCTGTTTTATTTGGAATACATTAAGGACATTAAAGTTCATGGTTAACAGATGAAAGTGGGTGAAACCTCCATGGAAATCAATGTAATTACAGTTGACAAGTGGTCATAGAATGCCCTGTTAATATGTCCGGTATGAAGGCAGTTGATACAATGCCGTCTGTAATGCTGTTGTATGCAAGGTTATAGTTTGAGTCAGTAAAATTCAATATACTGACAGTTCTAGCTACAGAAAAAAACAGTGCATATCAAAGCAGCAATATTACAGTTCTTTGAATAATGTTTTTTCCGGAATATTTTGATCTCAAATTAGAACACTTTATTCAGGTTGTTTTAAACTTGTTTCCTCAAAGAAATTATATGTATAACAGAGTCTCCAAGACTTCTCATGTGCTTGAGAATCTTCCTGAATAGTTTTCCCTTGACTCAAGCAGCTCACAGTTGTCCTTCTCTGCTCCATCCCTTCTTGCCCTGTTTCTTTCATTCCTTATGGCGGGGCATGAGGCTCCCGCCCCACCTGCACATGGGGCTGCATCAGCTCCTTCCTCCCTCTCTCCTGCCAGGTTACCTTCTTACTCTTTACATTCAGCAGGAGACTCCTGCCTTCAGGCATCTCTTTACTTTTTTCTGGCTTATAGAATCCATATACAACAGTGATGTAACTTTATCATGAAGAATATGAGTGGTCCCCACTCCTGTCAAGGTTTATAATGTTCAGCTGGCTAGAAGATTTGCCTAAATGTAATGTGTAATCCAGAAGTGTTCAAAAAAGTTCAGTTAAAAGACAAGGTTAACTAGACTGCAAAATCTCAAATGCTGCTGGTTTTGGAGAACTTTGTCATGTATGTTTTATTTCATTTACTTCATGTTTAGAGAACAGTATCAGAAGGTACTTAGTGCCTCAGGTCTCTCGGGGTATATTTGCTGACCAGGATCCTGCCTGCATTACTGGGATATATTAATGAGATCGTTTGTTATAAATCTGTAGTAGATAAAGTATATAATCTTGTAATGAGAGAATTTAGTCTACTTATGTACGTGAAAAGTTACAAGGAAATAAATTGTTTTCTTACACTATTTGATTAAATGAGTAGGAGAAGCTGCCTGTTTATATTTGCTTGGGTTTTATTACTTAGTTGTTTAAATACTAAAAGGACATTTAACATTAAAATGAAACTGTAGTCAGTCTTTCTTCACTCCTTTGTGTGTGTCTGTGGAGAAAACAAAAAAGTTTAGAACTGTTTCAAAGCTGCAGTAGCTTTTTTTGGATGTGTAACCTTTAATGTTTGTGGTGGTAGCTGTTAATTCCATATGCCTTCTCTCTGGCTTCTGTTGTGCAGCGCACTTAGAAAAGAAACAATCAATTTTGTTTTCTATTCAAACTGAACACTTGGGTAAACTATTTAGCGATGATCTTTGTGTATCCTTTCCAAAAGGGTAGAGAGGACTTTATGCATAAATGCTGTCTTAATGTAAGTAAATCGGTATCATGTTTCAGAGTAGCTAAGCACTGTATTTTCCTCATGAGTATTTCTCCAGAAACATTCACATGCTGCATTTAAGCTATTCTTGAACAGTATTAAAAATAATGTGGTTTCAGGTTGTTTTTTGTTCGGTTGGTTTTGGTTTTATGTTTGGTT
Source organism: Streptopelia decaocto (assembly GCF_964273445.1). Taxonomy (NCBI): domain Eukaryota; kingdom Metazoa; phylum Chordata; class Aves; order Columbiformes; family Columbidae; genus Streptopelia; species Streptopelia decaocto. The sequence goes on from NC_138661.1 coordinate 52,777,353, forward strand.
TGTTTTTTTGTTTTTTTTTTTGGAGGGGAAGAGTGTAAGTAATAGTGTTAGATGCAGAATTTCTACTGTGTGTATAAGGGATACAGTGAATTAAAGGTTTTTTAGTATGCCTAACTCTTCAAATTGACACAGCAGCATCAGAACATGACTGGTGTTCCTATGGTCTGATATATTCCTCCCCCAGATCCCTGGTGAAAGTGGTGCATGTTACCGCATTAATGTGTGGGTTTTTTTCCACGTTTAGCTCAGCTGGTTGCTGGAGGCAGCCTTTTCTTTGCAGAAATTTTCAGAGCATAATAAAGCTTTCATTCATAAGAAGGGAACCTGATGTTTACTTTCTTTGGCAGAATTCACCAATCACTCACCAGTAAATCTAAAGTCAAAGCAGACACATATAGATATTGAAGTGCCTCTTGTACCCAGTGCAACTGGGTGCCTGGGGAAATTGGATATATCAGGAGTGAAGGCAGTTGGCTTCAATTTGGACTGAAGTAGATGTCACCCCTGTGCAATGCTGACAAGGGTTCTATGTGATGTTAATCCAGTTTGCAAGGTGACAGGTGCTCTTACCTACATAGCTCATGGGTGCCTACGTGCCCCTGCACCAACCACTTGACAGAGAAGCTGAGGCCAAAATATGCATAGAGACTGACCTAATTTTCCTTTAAAATGAGAAACAATAAGAGGACAAAGAAAGAATTAATTAACTAAACAGTAGAATTCCTGTTCTCATTTTATGCAGAAGAAATAGGGCTTGCACTTTTTCTTTAGTGCTGTGAATCAACACCAGTTTCAAAAAAATTCACCACTGAAGAATGGAAGAATACCCAGGTGACTTCAAAGCAGAGATACACCTATACTATAAATAAATAAATAGAACCAGTTTCTGCCCATGGGGATGTTTGAAATCTCAACTTAGCAGATCTCAGTATCTAAGTAAGTCCCAGAATTTTTGAGTGTTTGTGATCCAGACACATGTTCTGCTGTTAATTTTTGCATATACAGTTTTGGGTTTATTGGTATAGATTCAGAGGATAATCTGGTCATCTTTAGTTCAAAGCCTGTTTACCAATTTACAAATTTGAGGTAAGAAAAATATCTTACCATGCACATCTCGTTATCCAAAGAGAAATTTATCTCTGTTACATTCTTCAGCATTTTGTCTTCTCTGGTCACTCAGAAAACCAGCATCTCCTGAGTCTGCTGACTTGTGCTCCCTGCCCTGCCTGGGTACTTGTACCCTTCTGCTGTCCTGGCTCTGAAAACACTCCACAATATTTCAGACCAAGATAATCTAATACTTTTATGTTAGTGAGTACATCACAGTACATCAACAGCTCACACTGAAACCTTGGTTTCATCACATCTTCTAAAGATATTCAAAGACCCAATGAAGTGAAGGATTTTCTCTCCATTGATGAGTTTAGTGGCCTGTTGTGAAGACTTTGGGGTGATTTTGTAAATAGTAAGGCTTTAAAAGGAAAATGTCTACAAAGCTGTTCTAGATTCCATCCAACAAAGAGACTGTATCGTTCGTTTCAAAATGTTAATGTTTTTTGTCTCTTTGCCTTCATTTTGGTCAAGCAATCCCATATAAGTCATCTCAGTGCAGCCATTATTTATAGCTAATAATCTCCTTTAGCTGCCAAACCAAAACTACATCTCCTTCACTCTTGAGCTGAAAGCGCTTTTCTTTCTACAATGTGCTGGAAATGAGCCAATTTACCAGTTCCATTAACTTAATGAGGTCTGACAGCCTGCAGCAAATTTTCTCATAATCTCTCTTGGATTTAAATTTGGTGCTGCACAAACAACTGAGAACGACCAAGTAGTTGCTTTTTAACTCTATATATTCTAAGCAAAATTCTTTACACATCTTAAATACAAAGCAGGCTTGAGTCTTTCTTTTTTTGCACACAATTTTTTAATCATGCAGCAATTATTACATTTATTGATTAACTTACTTTTTAATCTTAACAAGCATCTGAATGCTGTATTTGTGTTGACCTGTTAAACATCAGTATTAAAACTTGAAGTGATTTAAGTGCAAGTCATTTCAAGTGCAGTACTGTTGCTGGTAGGAGAAGGATGGTATTTATTTATTTTTATAATACACCTGAATAGTTATATGAGCTGTGAGGTTATGTCATGATTTTCACAGACTAATAAATAATCACTCTTATAAGGTCAACAGTAGTTTTAATGCAAGGTTAATCCTTAGCTTCTGTTTCTTAATACTTCCAATGATTACTGTTCGCTAAAGGCTGTAGTATGCTACTAAATTCAAAAGAAATTGAATTGCTTGGTGGATTAAGCAGGACAAAAGCAAAATCTTGCTTTCTCTTACTTGAATTCTACCTTCCTGCCAGTACCACTGATATGCTGAAGGCAAAGCTGAAAAAATAGGATTATTACTCATTGTGAGAACAGTGGATTCTTATTTGTATTTTTGTAGTACATCACATTTCCATAAATCTGGTAAAGCACTTTAAATTTAACAGCATGATATTGTAGTAGAAAATTGCTAGTGAGATGCTGCACTTCAAAAATGAGCTTGGAACAAAGATTTGATCTGAATTGAAAATAACCAGAGATTTTTCTCTTCACTGTATTAACACTTCGGTTGTGAAGCTTTTACTGTCATGAGCATTTCCAAAGAAGCTGTAAACTTTGTCTTGAAGTGCTTTGGACGTTACAAGACCTCAATATTTGGCATAGAAGGGGTATCAGAGAAATCTTAAATTTGAAAGTAGATGACAAAGCATCTCAAGTAGAAGTAGGCCATCTGTTGTGGTTTAACCCAAGCTAGCAATACAACCACGATAGCCACTCACTCACTCCCTCCTCCTCCTCCTGAAATAGAGGAGAAAATCAAAACGGAAAGGACAAACTTGGATTGAGATAAACACAGTTTAATAAAATAACAAAATACTAACATGGTACTAGTAAATATATGCATATAAATATATATATATATAAAAAATAGAAATAAAAGATACTCAAGGCAATTCCTCACAAACTCCATCCACACTAAGCAGGAAAAAGGCAGAAAGGCTCAGAGGCTTCTTCAAAACGGCAAAAGGCTGAACTAAACGTCCCAAACCAAACTCCCTCAGGTCCGATAAAAAAACTAAGAAGGAACACATGAGAGAAAAAACACCCAGGAGCAAGCAAGAGCAAGAACGATGGAATACTCTCACTGATCAGTCTGGATGTCAGTCACGCTCTGCCCCATCCCTGCCCCCTTCCTTGATGCCTCACACCTGTGGGCAGAGCACTCAGAACATCCTTGGCTCTCAGACCAGAGCAATTAAAAGTGTTAACTCTGTGCTGGGGTGTTATCTCTCGCTCTCAAACCGTGCTAACTATGAAAATGAAAGGCTTCTAACAGCGTGAAGATGATTAACTCATTTTCAGTCAAACCAGCACATCGTCTTCGCACTGCCTCTTTATCTGGAGAGTCTTCTTGCATGGGCTTCATGTATTTTCACAGTATCACAGTATGTTTGGGATTGGAAGGGACCTCAAAAGATCATCTAGTCCAATCCCCCTGCTGGAGCAGGAACGCCTAGGTGGGGTCGCACAGGAACGTGTCCAGGCGGGTTTTGAATGTCTCCAGAGAAGGAGACTCCACAACCTCCCTGGGCAGCCTGTTCCAGTGTCTGTCACCCTCACTGAGAAGAAGTTTTTTCTCAAATTTAAGTGGAACCTCTTGTGTTCCAGCTTGATCCCATTACCCCTTGTCCTATCATTGTTTGCCACCGAGAAGAGCCTGGCTCCATCCTCATGGCACTCACCCTTTATATATTTATAAACATTAATAAGGTCACCCCTCAGTCTCCTCCAAACTAAAGAGACCCAGCTCCCTCAGCCTTTCTTCATAAGGGAGATGCTCCACTCCCTTAATCATCTTTGTTGCCCTACGCTGGACCCTCTCCAGCAGTTCCCTGTCCTTCTGGAACTGAGGGGCCCAGAACTGGACACAATATTCCAGATGGGGTCTCACCAGGGCAGAGTAGAGGGGAAAATGTTGTATTTTATCACTATATTTTAAGTATTAACTTCACTATATAAATATTATCAGGCTGAATATTTGTACCTCAGCACAGTTGACAGTCTTTTGGTTAATGTAAAGTTCTGCAAAATTAATGTGTTAGTCCTCAGTTTAATCTGTTTTTTTCCTAAAACAATTTTTTGGTGAGCTGTTTCCTCTTTACAAGAGGGCAAAAAACCTTATACCTCATCCTTGCAAAATCTTCCAGGGATGCTTTACCTCACATGCAGTATTGCCCAATGCAGTCAGTGGAAGTATTCATATATTCACAGCAACATGGAATTGCAACTGCAAGATCTTTTTAGTTAAATTAGAATGTCTTGTTTCTGACTCCTGCAGAGGGTGTTTCTCACATAAATGCATCAAGTTTTTGCAAATTCCAAGGAAAATTTGAATGACTGTTGATATTTAGGAAACAAAGCAGTCCAAACTAGTCCAAGTTAAAAATGCAACATACATGTGCAGCGTTGTATGGAATGAATAATAATATCTTGCTCTCCATACTGGGAGCCACGTTTTAATGGAGAGAGCAGGGAAGTCACATGCATGTGGCTCCCCAGCTTTAATCCTGCTTTTCCTCAGGCAGTGCTAAATGCATGGCCAAAGATAGCCTGAGACCTGTTTTTCTGTCTTTAACATGGGTTGGCTCTCATGACTTTCCATGACCCGTCTCATCAAGTCTATTTTGGGTCATTTTATCAGTTCACATCTCAGTTCCTCCAGACAGCTGATTTGTAATTTCCCATGAAGATGTAGCTGAAAGAAAACATTGAGTTTGCCCTAATGTTTTAAATGCTGGAAACAATTTATTTTCTCTCTCTCTTTCTCTCTCTCTCTTTCTCTCTCTCTCTTTCTCTCTCTCTCTTTCTCTCTCTCTCTTTCTCTCTCTCTCTTTCTCTCTCTCTCTTTCTCTCTCTCTTTTTCTCGCTCTCTCTTTCTCGCTCTCTCTTTCTCGCTCTCTCTTTCTCTCTCTCTCTTTCTCTATCTTCCTTCCTTCCTGAGGAAATAAATCACATAGTTTGGAGCCCCATACATGTCTGCTTCCAGCATGCCAATAGTATGGTCGTTTGCAGAAGCTTTTGATTTTATGTTCCTCAGTCTTCCCAGCAATTTTTTTTTCCTCTCAGCCAAGATTTTTCTTGAGTCCCTGGACATACTTGGTTGAGCTTAATGGCAGAGTTTGAACACTATTGTACATTTTGTTGCTGTCGGTGTGATGCCTTATGCAAGTGTGATGCCTGTGCAAGTGTATTGCACAGTCTGGGGAAAAGGGGATTCTAGGAGGTAGCAGGGGGTGTGCAACTTAGTGTCTTCCCAAAGCATTGACAAGATCTTGTAGGCAAGGCTGGATATTTCTTGCTATATTTCTGAAAAAGTTCTCTCAAATTACTCATCTTGTACTAGCTCAGCTGAATACAAGTTGCTTGAAGTGATTGTAGATAAAGTGAAATATTAAAAAAAAAAAAAATTAAAACATTCTTAGGTCACCTGCTCTTGAGACAGGCAAGTACTGTTAAGTCTTCATGAACATCAACATAGGAGGAGCATGTGTATGAACAGTGTTTAATGTTACCTATACGTCAGTCAGTTCTGGTCTGTGCTAATGAACTTAGACTATACCATTCATTTATTTTTAACATCATTGAGTGTAGTGAGGCCGGGTTCTTGCCAATGACCCTGTTTTTACAAAACCAGTTATTTTTAGAAAATGGATTGATTTCTTGCACTGAGCAAGAAATTTAAAGGGAAATCTGTATAATGGCAAAGCTTAGTTAAGAAAAATGACATTAAACACCAGAAGTAGAGCAGTGGGAGTGAAATTTGAATAGAGGTGTTAATAGGAGTGAAAATTAGCAGCTATAGAGAATTCTATCTAAACTCTATTTTTTTGTTTTAATACAGATTTACGTTCTTGTTTTGTCACAGTGCTATAAATGGTCACACAAATGTTACCATTCATAGGCACAGAAAATGTTAGGAGAGCTGGGGACTGAGAAAATCTGTTGTACAGGCAGGTTTGAGAGCAGATGCTGTGGTGAGCTTGGCTTGTGCACTTTGGCTCTAACTACAAACTGGGGCTTTCTTCCTGTGCAGACCACTGCTTGTTCTTTGTGCCTTTATAAGCAGAGATGCCTGAATATTTTATGGCTGAATATTGCTATATATCTGATCATAAATTGGGAAATTACCTGGTTTATATTTGTGCATGCATGCGTGTACAATGTTTTCTTTGCGCTTTAATTCATTGTGCTGGTAGGAAATGTGGGGCTAGAAAAATGTTAGTTAACCAGAATATACCTCCCTCTTTTTTTCCTCCTGTTCTCATTCTTGATTGGCGTTTCAAAAAAAAAAAAAAAAAAGGAAGGTGTTCAAATAATTTCATGAGACTCGGAATTTTTGGCTTTGCCATAGGCTTCCTGTGTAACCTTGAATAAGGTGCTTAATATATCACATTTTGACGGGGGGCTGGAAAAAGGTGGTTGTGTGAAGCAAGAAAGCATTTGGTTTTCTCCAATAAGAGATCTCCATAACAAATCTACCGAAGAAATGAAGCACCACAACTTCTAATGAACCCTCAATTTGTGTTTTTAATGAAATAATCCTCACCAGCAGATCTGAGTATTTCTAAGAAATTGCACTTTGACTTTTTAGAGACAACCTCAGCAGATGTTCAGGCAGCTATCCAGGTATCTAAAGATAATAGAAGGAATTCCAGCCCACTGACATCAACAGCAAATCTTTTCTTGACTTCAGCAGGCCAGGATTTTACCCCCGTGCTAACCCTTGTGAAAATCAGCTCTCCGCAAATGGGTGAAGATGAGAAATAATTTTAGAGCACTTCTTGTGTTATGACCTCTTTGTCTTTTATGTTCTCTTCAAGAACTGGTGTGACTGCATAGTTGGACACTTAACTTCAGGATGTGTGACAAAAACAAAGCATAAATACTCTTCTTGACATTCCCTTGGTTCTTTTTCACTAACTGTATTTGATGCTTCCTGAACACTGATTTGAACACAGGCAGTGCCAGCATCTATGTTGTCATTTTTCCTATTTAAAGATAGATCCCACCACTCTGGATACCTTTCCTGAGCTTCCAAAAACTATTCACTCTTCTCTAAGCACATTTTTTAAATAAAAAATTCATTACCGTTGTAATTTGCTTGAAAAGATAGAGGGTATGTTCTTGTTGAATTCAGAAAAAAACTATGTACTTCCAGGTCAAAAGTTCTCATACTAAGTCCTCATTGCCAGTTACCTACTTAGGTAAGAGTACATTACAAAAGCTAAACAATTACATGTTATTATATAATCCACATGTTTTTATTTAAGGCTGTGTTAGTAACTGAGCAACTTATATGAGTAACACATAATAGGGTAGATTTTATTCCAGTGGATTCATACCAGTTATTTTAGCGCTCTCACTTAAATTCTCTGAATTGCCATTGACTGAAGAGAATACTTGGACTTCTGTGTTTTGGGCCTTGGAGTTAGATGTATAGCTGCTCTTTTTTTTTTTCAGTTGCAAAGCACCTTCAGACTTACACATTGGTCCTGTATGTAACATCCTTGCAAGAATCAACAAACTTGAAAGAGTCTGACCTCATTTACAACATTTCCTTCATTTGGTGTTCCACTTCTTTTTTCCTTCAAAGCAACTGCTTTAAAATTCTTCCTACCCGAAAAAAAAAACAACCAAACAAAAAACTGAACCTGTAGTTCAATAGAAAAACTCCAACAATAATCACGCAAATATATTTATATCTATATACCCACGTGGGGGAAGAAAATAAATCTATTTTCTGAAAAAAAATGAGGATTATGCTACTGAATAATCATTTTGTGGTGTACAGTTGAACATGAAAGGAAGTGAGATTCCATTTTTAATCTAGAAGTTCATGTTTATGAAATTCAAAATAATAAAAAGCTATCTTTTGAAAACTACATATGATTTTTTAGCCTTATTAGATATACTTATTTTTTAAAAAGTTAATATGGTAGAGGACTGTCCAGATATAGTTTGGACATAGCTTAATTTGTTATGCAGCTATAATTATTCAAGAAATGCCCATTATGGTCATTGAAAGTGAACTTTTACTGTGTTTTGCTTTAATAATTTCAAGTATTAGAATAAAAACAAGCTTTAGGACAGCTCTTTGTACTATAAAAAATCTCTTTAGCCCATAAGCACTTTTATCTGAATGTGACTCTTAAGTGGCAAGTATTGTTAAGAACACTGCAGCTGCTGTTTAGTAGTAGACATCATAACAGCATTTGCTTCCACCCAGATTCAGGAAAACAGTCTAATATGAAAAATCATTTTATGTGGCCTTTATTTTAGGCCTGACTGCAACCAAATGATTACCCTAGCAGCTTGGTATTAATGCATCCTTGGGAAGCAGCAGCTGGAGGTGTCAGTACAGGCTGCCGTGTAGGATAAAATGTTTCAGGACATTCCGTACTGCTGGAGAAAAAAAGAAACTACTTGAAAAAAAAAACAACACAAATTACATTTAGTCACCTGGTTATACAAATAGTAGTAGTTAGTTGTTGCTGTATTTTATCTGGTTTATGTCTATGTATGCACAGACAACACGTGTAAATACTGTTAAACAGAAGAATATGTAAACTTAGAAGACAGAGGGAAAGTAGACTTGCACTTAAACCTGGGCAGAGGCTGTCTGGTTAAAGGACAAACAATACCATTCTGATAATCTGTTCTAGAGGACAATGTCATCTTAGTCTTCTCCATAAAACTGGCAGCGCATAAACATTCAGAGGTTTGAGTAAAGATTGCCTCATATGGAGCCTCTTGGGCTCATCCAAATCTCCTGAGTTTTCCAACTGGCTCATGAAAGTCCCATGGGAAAATAATTTAGGCTGATTTTTTTGTTTGTTTGTTTTTTTCCTGCTTCAAATACAGACTGGAAATTCTGTGAAAATGTTATTTATTGTGGCATTTCATCTTGAATACTTTAGGTCTTGGCTTGCAAACAGAAAAATAGTGTGAAGAAAAGATATTAAAGCCTTTTTAAATGTGAAAAGTCCAAGATTTTTCCCAAGACCAAACCATTTCTTTCTGGTTTGGTCTGAGATTAAGTGAAATAATTTCTGTTTCGATTAAAGACCAGGCTTTTGTAGGTGCAAGACAACCCTGAGAAAGATGGGTAACCGGTAGCATTTGCTTAAGTGTTTTGGAGTTAGTCGTCTGACAACATCTTTAGGAATTTATTTAGTCTGTGCAAAAAAATCCGATGTTACTAAGAAGTGCTAGAGGCGGAAATTCTCAGTCACTTGCAAAAAGCACGTTTGCCTTGCGCATTAAGCCCTGCTGCTCTCAAGAGATGTAACTTGTCATAGGCCTCACACCGGCCTTGCTATGGGGTAAACTGCCCACAGGCCAAGCAGCAGTCATGGCTCCATAGAGCTGTTTGCCAACAGATAGCAGGCCTGGCTGGAAAAATGGCATCGCCCTGTCCCAAACCGCTGGAACGCACGATGGAGTCACCCCGTCATGTGCGTTGCCACCTGGCCTTTGCTACCCTCGGGGAACCAGCTGTGCCCAGCTCTGCCTTTTTGCATAAGGCGGCAAATACTAATTTTTAACATCTCATTACGACACTCTGCGGTGGAGTCTCTCCGCCTGTAGTCACACTTGTTTGCAATTTGTCTGGTTTTGGTTGAATTTTTAGCAATTTATCAGCTTGTTTTTGCTAGAGTTCTGACCAGGCTGTCACTTCATATTTGAAACAGTATTAATGATGTGACAGTAACTCTTATGATAACCTGGTTGTTGCTTACTGTAGGACTTTTAATAGGATTTTTAAGTGGAATGCAGGGTATGTGAGTTGTTTGTCAGCAAATCTCTGGGAAAATTAGTACAAACTCAGAAATACTGGGAGAAAAGGCAGCTTTAATTTTCTTCTAATGTTTATTCTTTCTTCTGGATTTTAAAAGCCTTGTCAAAGTTGAGTAATAAAAATAAGTGAGGAAAGAGAAAGGGGGAGAATGCCCCATACACTCACACTTTTGAATGTGGAAAAGCCCAGATCCTCTAGACTACCTATTTGTGCAAATACCTATGGTATTGCTTAGGCTCTAGTTAAGTTCTCAGTAGATTAAGCCAGTGAGAATACACTTTCTTAAACTGGAAGAAGAAAATAGTATGAATAAAAAGGGCCTATGGGGGGGCAGAGTAAATTATAGCCAAAACTCCACAAACTGAATGCACTTGGCTTGGTTTCTCTGTCCGTACAAGCCAGGCAGAATGCAATATTAAGTCTGCACAGAAAGCTGCTCAATGGACTAAGTAAGACCATACCTACTCATGTGATTTTCAGCATAATTTCAAAATTCCTGATTGTTTTCCAATCCCTGAAGTGATCAGAGTTATAATAATAAAGACTGAATTTAAATACCTTAACAATGTAAACTGTCAAGTCAACTCTCTGCTCTTCATTTGAGGGTGGCATCACACATAAGCACTTTCAGTGCCAGTGAAAACTAGAAGGCACTAGAATACAAGCAAGATGAGTTTTGTTTCAGTTTTCCTGTACGTTCTCAGCCTACTCTCCTCTCTGCTCTTGGCCTGTCCAGACTGACGAGTATAGAGGCATATGCAAGGTGTAAAAGTAGCTGGTAGAAAAGTATTACTGATTTTCCCCACTTTCTCAGAAGACTTTCAGTGAGGAATCACTGCTGACATCTATTGAAATTGTCTTGTTAATAATGATTTTGACTTCTCATCACATTAAAATACCTTCTCATTTCTGGTATTTTCAAAATCAAAATTTATTCTTTTTCTCTGAAGCTTTTGCCCGTAACTTGCATTAACTTAGTAGCCTTGTATTAAGTGAATACTTTCATGAACATATATTACTAGCTATGTTAGCTGCATTGAAAGCCTAATTTTGCTTTATTTCTATTTAGTATTTATGGTCTTCAAAGTATGAGGGGTATATTCTCTCAGTTGCATTCTGTTGTGAAGAGATGCTGAGATGCTGTGCAGCCAAAGAGTAAGGAGAAATAAAAAAGGAGCTATACTACAGTGTTGTTTGGTATAAAGGTGGTAAGGAAGGAGCTGTGGAAATGGCTGCATGATTGTTGAGCGATGGCATATCAAGTGAAGATACCCGTGAGATTTGATAGCTAGAGTCACAGTAGGCTATGAAGGGCTGTGGAAATGGAGGTAGGTAACTTATGACTGATACAACAGAGAGGATGAAAGATGCTGAAAATGTGAAGGTAAAGGGGAGAAAAAGGTAACTGGAAAGTGTACGAAAGTCAGAGGAGAAGAAGATAGGGACCAAAAGCTAATGTGAGGGAAGGCAGCTAGAGAAGAGAGCTGGCTCACAGTGGCATGGAGGGGAAAGGGAAGAGCCTGCTGCAGGGCTCTTTTAAATCAGACTTTCAGGATTGCCCATCTAATTAAATCAGCAGAGTTCTGATTAGAACCAGCTGAATGTTTGATTCATTGCTTCTAATTCTGTCTGTTTTGCAGGTGAGACATTTGAGAGTTTTGTGTGTGCATACTTACACACATATATGTCTTCTCTTGCACTCAAAAAAGTCAATTGTCACAGTAATTCACAGTATCACAGCCAAGCAAGTTATCTCTCTGCTTTCCTAAGTAACATTTGCTGTGTGTCTTGTGGTATGATATACAGTGTGGTATGATATACTCAAGGTGGGAATCTCCTGATTCTCAGACAGGTATAACACAACTGAACAAATGCTGAGCCATCCTTAATACCCCTACAAGTATGCTCTCTTGAATGAGTGTCCAGCCTGGACTGTAGTCCCTTTTCTGGATGTTGGGATACTGGTAGTTTAGTTTTCATTTCCATTTAACTGTCTGTGTGCTGAGACTGCCAAGAGAAACTCATGTTTGTATTAGTTCCTTGAATAATGGATTCCTTGACTGTGTTGATAACAATGAAAAAAGATTTCTAGGATAAATAGAGCCTACCTAAAAGTGGCCAGGATCAAGAGATTCTTACCTGCTATACTGAGTGTAGTTGAGCTGATTCTCAACCCTTATTGAGGGAATGTTGCTTTGCAAAGATGTGTGTTGCAAAGCTGTACAGTTATGAAGTGTCATGATATTTTTAACAAAGTACTTGACTCTAAATCATTCTGTAAACATCACATGTTTAAACAATGAGATAGCAATATTATGCAAAATATTTTTTTCTGTGTAGCAGAACTTTAGTTGAAATGTACAACAGGCTTGTTAACAGTTTCTGAATCGAGGAGAAAGTAATTAAAACACATGCCATTTTCCATATCTAACTTACTAGACAATAATTCTAGGCCAAAAAATATGTTATTGAGCTGTGCTTGTGCTTTGAAGCCCCAGAAAGAAGCAGAGTTTGCATACCAGAGTAGTTAGTCCCAGCCAGTTTCTGTCTTCAGCATATCAGCTCATAAAATTTCTCCTGTCTTTTTGCAATAATAATAACACAGCATATTCTTTAACTATTAGATAGAACAGGAGAACTCAGATGTTTCTGGTCAGATTTTCCACACAAAAGTTATGAACATAGTTACTAAGTGTGTATCTAGAATTCTTCTCAATGTATAATCTATATTTGCTATCTTAAGTGTTTTCTTGTGTGCACAAATTTTTCAAGCTTCTACAGATCCCTTGATATGGTAAGCAAGTGTGTAAGTTGAGGCACATGTTCTCACCTTGACTTCAATAAGGCGACTCAAGCACATGAAGTCCTTCTCCCACTTCGGTGAGATGGGGTGTCAAAGCAACTTTGTACATTTAAGGCAGGAACTTTTGCACAGAATGTGCTTTAAAGAAGGGTTATCAGTGAGGCTGTTTTGAACACATAATTCAGTAGATGCGATACAGTCCATATTTTCAGTGGTTTTCAAGCTGTGAAGTTCCTTTTCCTTCATACTAATACGATTTGTACATCTGGTTACGTATGGAATAGGTCAGATTGACACTGTTATTTAGGTACCTCATTTTTTCAGAACTGTCTATCCCTGCCTGATTAGATGGGCAGATAGACATCTTTGGAAATCCTCATGGGGACATCTGTGTCTCTATACAAATATGATCTTGGGTTCACAAGAGACAAAGATGAGATCCAGATGTGGGCATCTGCAGGACTAAAGTAAAGCAATGGAGGTAGTATTTGAAATTGGACTGTGGCTTTAAAAGCTTGTAGCAATAATAGGATGAAGGTGAAGCAGCTGAGAGTCTAATCTTACATTTTCAACTAAGTATGTGTTTGTGAAAAAGACATTCTCTGGTTTAAAATAATTTTAAAAGAAAAAAGTGTTGGTGACTATTCCAGTTATTGAGATTTGCTAACACATGATTCGACATATCAAATGTTGGTTGTAAGATAGAATTCTGCCAATAACATGAACTCTCTCTTATATGCTGTTTTCCCAAAATCTTTCTTTGCAAGTACAATTACGTAAAATAGTTTTAGCCTGCTATTTCAAAAGGACTTTGATTTTTTTTTAATTTTAGGTTGTCTCTCTGATTATTGTAGCACAAAGTTTTAGCCGTGACTGCATTTTTTGGATACTCCAACAACAGGCCCAGTAGCTAGAACTGAACTAATTTTTATGCTATGTTTTTCTAATGTTCTCAGGTACCTAATTTTTCACTTGAAAAAGGTTCAGCTGCCCATCATTGCCACTTCAGAGTCATTTTTCCTATGAATTGCAACCTTTTCACTGTAGTACAGAAGCACTCTAGCTTTTCATCAGGAGACATGGACAAAAGTACCACTTCACTGAACTGCAGCCAATAAAGGGACAGAGGTTGGATTACCCCAGGCAAATACTGTGCGTGCAGATGAGTGATGTTGCCATAAGCTTAAAATTATATATTCTCCTTTCAGCTCTTCTGGATTGGTGGGTTTAGGATTTGCTCTAAAATATGACATTGCTGTGAAGATTTAGCATGATGTCCCATCCTATTTTATTTCAGTCCAAGCCCATTTCTGTTTTTAATCCTACTGTTGTGTGGTGTATGTGAGTGAATTTCTGAAAGCACTGGAACTCTAACTTTGACAAGGTATAGACTAATGCCTCCTGGCAATGCTGATATTCCAATCCATTTTTTTTACACTGAGTTTTTTTATTATTATTTTTTTTAAAGTCTGCATCTTAGAACTCATATTTGAACAGGCTATGCTGGGCTTGTTAGTTTTTTTTGTCCAGTGAGCCATGAGAGGCTACAATGAGAGAGAAATTATTTGGGATCTTGAAAGACAATAAATAAATGCTCTTTATATTGTCTTAATGCTCTTACATATTTCTGAAGATAAATTATTGCTAATGTGTTAGTATTAGTTCTCCTATTGCCTGATTAAGGAGTTTATAACCTTACAGTGAGACAACAGGATGCGAGTTACCTCTTTCCCAGTGAAATATAGCCTGATATTCAAAACCAGGGGCCTGCGTTTGCCAGGTCTTGCTCTATAAGAGAGATCCTAATCTCAACAAAATAAACTGCTTAAATAAAAGTTGATGAAAGAACAGTCCAAATGGTGGATTATGCTCTAACTGTTTTACAGTGCTTTGCTTTAGGACAATTCTGTGCTTGTGTCCTCGGGGAAGTCAGTCGAAGAGATGAATTTCTCAGTGTTTACAGGATTGTATTTATCTTGATTTTTACCAAGTTAATTTCAGTTCAGTACTTGCATATTCGTTTTCATTTTGTACTGGGAAGAAATTATGGGGAAAGGGTTAAGAGCATGCTTGCTCTTCATCTGTTTTAAATCTATAAATGTGAGCCCCGGTGCTGTTTCTAGGTTTCAGATTACGCTCTGTGATTTATAGGAAAAGGCTGTTCCCCGCAAGTTGAAATCCCATGTGTTTCTCCACCATTGTAAAATAACAAATCCTTGAGAATGTGTCCAGTTGCAAAAACTGCAGTTTTCAAGTACATTTGTAGCTGCTTTTTTTTTTTTCCCAAAGTGATGGCATTGACATGGGAAGTGATGTCGCCTTTTCCTAATGCTATCTGTTCCAGGTTTGCCATGCTTTTAATTGCCGCTTACACTATAGCAACCCCCTTATGTTTATAGTCTTCTATTGCTTTATATTTGGAGGATACACCCACTAAAAAGTGCAGCTGTGAGCAGACACTTATATCATTCTGCACAAGCTACATCCAGAGCCCCTGAGAGATCAGGGGCCAGAAGCCATGGTGACCTAACAGTCCAGCAGCTTCCAGTCCCTTCTGGTGTCTCGTGGTGTAAATCTGTGCAGATTTGGCCTTATGTTTTTCAGTTGATTTCTGTGGTATTTTTTTTGTTTGGTTTTGGGTTTTTTTTTGTGATACAGTATGAGTTCAGAATATAGTTCTTAGAAATAGCTTCACAGCAGCAACATCCATCTTCTCGTTTTTTACTATTGAATGGCAGGAGAATTTGCCAGTTTTCTCTGTAGTAGAAAACAATATGGAAAATGTTAGGATTTCTGAAATAGTATTATCACTGATTTTGGAAATGTAAATATTACTGTTCAGGTCAATGGCCTTTTCCTTTCAGATATTTTTTCCTGCTGTAATTCCTGTCTCTGAAACAGGAGAGCTGCTTTATTTTGTCAGTCACAACTGTGTCATGACGTTCATTTGTGTTGAACAGCTGAGATATTTTCTTGATTTACCTCTTTTGCCTTGATAGAATAGCTTAAACTTGTGAGGGTGTGTGAGTGAATCTAATCTCTTGCCTATGATTTTCTACAAAGAAAAAACAACTTTTTTGTCTCTATTCACCATTATTTTAAAATACATGTTACTGAGATGAGGGGAAAAAAAATGAAGGAGGTTCAGGCTGAAGTCATTGTGTGAGGTTGAATGAGTAGCAATGCAATACTGTTTTGGCATTCCATGGATCCACAATTAACTGCATCAGTAGTTGACCTAATGAAAGCTTATTCCTATTGTCTCAAAAAAGGTTAAATGGGATGTTTTTAGTAATATTACATGACGAGTCTTAATTAAGCATATATTAAATTAGCATGTTAAAGTATCATGTAGAGTGGAAAACAATGGAGAATTCCTAATGAGTTGATCATAATTTTGATGTGTTTACATCTCATACTCGGCATTATATGGTTTTGTGTACAGGTTGTATCTGATGCGTATTCTGGGCAATGCAATTTAAGCCAGATAGAAAATCCCAACTCAGCCTTGAGTGTGCAGTGGTCTTGTAATTCCCTATGACAAATACAAGAAAGAGCTACTGTGGAGTGTTAACAACTTGTTGAGCATAATGAAGTAGTGTAACAACAGTCAGCTAGGTATTCAAAGGTTGTTTTAAGTTTAATAGGCCAACAATAGAGAGGCAAGTAACCATAGGCAATATGGCTATTTCTTCCCAGTATCACCGATTGTAGCCCAGCATGTCTTTGGTATAATTCAGAGCCATGAATTACAAGCTCTGCAAAAAATCTTTTTTAATCTGAAAAGATTGCTCTTGACCAGATGCTGCAAAATCATATCTATGGCTTTCCATATGCACTGAAATACTCCATTTTGTTCTGTCTTCAGCTTCTTTAGAAGTTTAACATGTCAGACTATGTAAGATGGTGCTGTACATTCTTATTTATTTATCTGTGATTTCATTTGTGTCTAGTTACTTTAAAATTGCTTGGCCTTGAAACTGTCTGAGAAAGTAACTGCCTTCTGACTCAACAAGATACAGTGTGAAGAGCTGTGATTTTATATTGATACCCACATCAATTGGTATTTGATACTGATATCACCAAAGTTGAGGAACAACAACCAATCCTGACAAAATGGGAACTAGTTTTTATATTTGTCCTGCTTTCTCTATAAGATATTTCGGTTCCTTCAAAAAATAATTTGTTTTCCTATTTTTTTTTCCTCCATGTCCTTTGTGCAACTCCTCATACCCTGGTAACAGATGTAAGTGAAAACAGAATTATGAAAATATACAGCAAAGGCGATTTAGGATGTACAAGAAATCTCAATGCTCTTGCCTGATTTCAACATAAGCTTTTATACTAAGGGTAATATTCTCAGCTAGCACCGTTGCAGGCAGACTACAAAAGAAATCTCTGATGCTACATCTGTTTGCCCCAGCATACCATTAGTTCTGAAAACATATGCATCATCTTTATTCCAGCTGCAGCGATTTGTCTTACTGTTTACCTCTTCTGGAGCACCTTCTGTTCGGTTGGAAACCAGTTTTTGTTTTGTTTATCAGGACATGCTGAGGAATGGACCAACCTGATCTAGTTGGAGATGTCCCTGCTCATTGCAGGGCAGTTGGACTAGGTGACCTTTGAAGGTCCCTTCCAACCCAAACTGTTCTATGATTCTAAGAACAGAGGGACAAGCGGGGATGGAGTAGAGGGTCAGCTTGGTTGAAAACTTTGTTTTTAATGGCGTGTTCATTCTCCCAGTATCACATAAATACTTTGCAGAAAGCCGTTCTTGAAAATTCAGTTGTAAAATCATCTACCTTGAGTTACAGCAATATAGTCATTGTGGAGCAGTACAGATATTAAGAGCTTTTACTTTGGGGGAGTTATGAAGCCAAGCCCCTTATGAGACTTGTGTCCTCTGTCAGAAAAATAGCTAGCAAAAACTTCTGCACTTCGTGCCATCTCTTGCTCATCCACACGGCAGTTATTTTTACATGTGTTAACTCCAGGTCAGGAGAGCAATGTTTTGTTTTGTTTTGTTTTCCCTTCTTAGGTCTGCATTTAAATGTTTATTTCAGATTGCCTTGATATGATCATATTTTAAAGGGCTAGACTGATGAGCTGTATTTTCCCAAGTCTCTCTGAGTCTCAAATTGCCATTGGTGCCTGAAACAAGTCAAGTTACTTGAGCTTGTTTTCCCCTTTCCATACAAGCTCCCATCTCTTGCTTCCCCATCGCCCCTTGGACATCTCTCCCAGGCCACCGGTGCAGAGCTCGGGATTCTTTCTGACCTGCCAAGCATGGCCGATCAGGTTTCCTACCAGCTGCCATCGCCATGCAGAGGCTCCCAGAGCAAGAGAGAAGCCCCCGTGCCATGCTGGGGCCGTCATGGGTCCCTGTCGCCAGCTGTACACCCATGTCACCCGTACACCCGTGTCACATCTCTGCCAAGGTGCAGCTGGGAGCTGGGGGGTCACACCACGCTCTGAGCTGTGGCTGCTGAGACTCATGGGAAGGCTGCATCTTTCCAACGCCTTCCCCCACTTACATACCATGCTCCAAGATATGGTTTTGAAAAACCTACACATTTTTTTTCCTTTTTAAAATATTTCTTGTAATAGTAAGCCATTTTTATTCTTAACTGAAGACATTAAAACATCAACGTCTTCCAAAGGCAATGTTATTTTTTAAACTTGTTGGTTTTTGTGTGTCTCTTAAAAATCCACAAACCAAGATAAACCAGATTATCTGTAGAGAAAACAGGATTGCTGTAACTACATGAAAGGATTTCTGAGTTAAGCCCATGATTTTTGAGAGATGAGAGCTGCCATAAAATAGAATACAAATTCATTAAAATATGACTGTGGATTTAAAATTACATCTTTTAAATAAAAAAGAGACCAACCACAGATAGTTGGGAGAGGAGCTTACAATTGTTAATTCAGTTTAAGCTAATTCCCCTGGAGCTATGTTCACATTCAGTAAATAATAACCAAGGTGTTTACTGGCTGAAGGGTTCACCAAAAGAGTGAATTTGACATTACTTTTCCAGAGCACTCTTGCAGAGCCATTTTTAAATTTAGAATCACTAATGCTTCTGTGGGAAGTCAGCCGCTACATTCCCCAAGGTAGGAAACAGAAATTACATTGAGACACGTGTGTTTAAGTCAAAGCGGCTCCTATTTTTAAAATTAAACACTCAAAATATACTATTCTATATAAATTATTAATCAAATAGAAATAATTTGCTGCTGACATTGAATTATTCAGTGCTTAAGTGAACAAATGCATTTGATGAAATCTTACTTGTTCGTGAAAAATTTGCAAGCATGAATGACAGCTCAGTAGATGTAGATCTTTTGTAACCAGATTACTTGTTCATCAAGAATTACTAGAATGCCTTTGACTGCTAAGACCATAGAATGTGTAAAAATCTAGCTTACCTGCTATTTGTGATTCTTGTTGTTCTGTGTATACCCATAGCTGAATTCCTTTTCATTTATCTTCTCACTTATTTCTAACTTTCACAAATGGGTGGGAAGTCCAGAAAGCAAGGTCTAGTAAAGAATGTTTGTCTGTTAAAAATAAACACATTCACATATTGAAAATGTTGTGGTAGCATTTACATAAACATTAAGCTTGGCTGAAGCAAATTTAATAAAACTTCAGTTCTGGTTTGCTCTTCAAGTGTTGTCATACCTGTCTAACACTTGTGGGCAGCTTTTACTGGTTTGCTCTTAAAGTGGGTTTTGTGAATCATTGTGGGCCAGGGCATATTTTGAGAGCCCCCACTAAACGTATCATAATGGCAAACAACAGTTGCCACGCTCTTAGCAACAAAAGAAAGGAAAAGCAGGGTAACTCACATTATTTGAAATAATTGGTGATTCTGGTTTTGTTCCTGGATATGGTCATCAAGCATTTCCTATTACAGAATACACAGCGATGCAACCTGATCCCTTCCAATTTACTGCATCTAAAATGTCACCCAGTATGGAGAGACTCCCATCAGCTGTAATGGGCAGGGAATGACAGGACGTGTGAAAAGACAAGAATAACCCTGAGCCGCAGCAAATTCTATACCAAAAGCTCCTGGAGGACTAAGGATGAAAGATTTCATTAGACTTAAATGTGCTAATGAAATGGCTTAATGTTGTTACTGTGAATGTCATCTACCAAATTCTGTGACAAGGAACGTTTTTCAGTGCCTGAATGGAAAAAATATTACAGTTCACATGCACAATATATTATCGAAATCTGATACGTTAAAGATAAAGTTCAAGTCTAAATAATGATTCATGCCAAAAATTTCAGCCAACCCACTTCAGCCTTTTTTTTTTAGTACTTTAGCTCTGTCTTGTGTCAGAAATTTAAGATGACTGCAGAGAATTTAAATATGTTTGAAAACTAAGCTTGACTTCAAATCAGTGTTAGGTTTACTGAGAAATGGGGATTTTGTAAAAGATATTATAAATCTGTGGCTCTCTCCTACTGAGTTTTTGTTCATGTTAAACTCATTCTGAATAGACAGCTTTGACCTTTCATGCCGATAATATCAGCGTCTGTGTATGTCGGGAGGTCTGTGCCAAACATTATAGTCCTTATAATAAAATGTTCTACAAATGAACAAAAAGGCAAGTGTTATAAATAGGAAATTAGCACCACCTTTCCTCTGTCTTGTTGCTTTAATATTTCTGTTAACACTAAACTAATATGTAGAACACCTTCCTGAGATGAAAAGGGGAACAAACTTCTAATGGCATTACTAAGGATTTGATATAAAATTCAGAAGCTTTGTAAGGGCAATAAATATTTTTAATTAGTAATTGGTTTTTTGTTCTTGTTCTTAAATGAAAGAACTGTGCATTTTAGAATAGAGACTAATCTTGTAAAACTTTATTTAAAAAAAAATAAGTTTTTATTTTTATTGAAACATAAATCAACCAAGCCATGCAACTGCCGATTTCCTTCTTTGTGAAGCCACCTGTTTTTTGTAATGAAAAATCTTAGTCTCAGTCTCTGGAAATGTTTTTCTGGGCTGGCCATTCAGGTCCCCTTGCAGGAAGGAGGCAGGTGGGTGCTGGCTGAAGCTGGTGACATTCACGGTGGCTGCTGCTGAGTGAGGGACTGGGGAATGAGCCACACCTTGGGAAACCCATTGAAGTTTCATCTGGCTGTGTTGTGAAAAATGAATAATGCAGTGAAATGTACAAATGTCTCCATTACAATAGTTTGGGGTATTTATAAATGTATAACAACTCTCCAACCAAATGAGAACGTCTCTAAAATTACCTGAAGTTGTTCAGCATGCTTGTTTTCCAAATTATGTGAAATTCCAGTCCACATTTCTGAGGGACTAATGAAGAGATCAGGTTTCCTCCAAATGACTTGTTGTAGATAAAGTATCCTGAAAGCAAAAGGATGCAGGAAAAACTGAGGATTTCTAGTGATTTTATTCTGTTAGGCTTTCTGTTGTAATGTCGGTGCTCAATCCATTGTACTTTGTTGCTGGGCTGTGGATTTTTTTTATTCTCATTCTTATGCTTTGACTAATGCCTGCATCCACTACAGGCTACTTTTTCAGTGCACAAATAGAACAAACCTAACTTATACCTACAAATAATTTAGGTTTGCATGAATCTGTTGACCCTGTTACCATCCTTCTGGATCATTCCTATGTGTTCTGACAATGCTATAGCTTCATTGGTGGCTTCGGGACCCAAATCGCTGAGTTTAATTCCACAAGAAATGTCACATAGTATGTGCTGTGTTCAAGGTGATCTTGATGTCATGTTTATATTGAGAAAGAAAACTACTGGTATCCAGGGAAAGTTATTGGCAATTTTTCCTCAGAAAGGTGCAAGCTGAGATGTTGTCTAGTATTGGAAGCAGTAATCTTTAGCTTGATTTTACGGGCATACAAACTACTTCAGTTTATTTTTGAAGGTAATGATGGTCATTGGAATCACTCAAACAGTGACTGGCAAGTCCCTTTGGATGTTGGTTATCATGAGGTTAATGAGTGTGGTGAGGGTGAGGTTCAAAGCCTGTTGAACGCTCAGGAGAGGAAAATAGCTTCGTGAACAAAAAGGCAAAAGCCTCATCTGCTGACCCTGTAGCTAATGTGCTTATCAAACAAGGTTGTACCAAAGTTAGACAAAACCAAAAAAAAAAGGGGTGAGGTGGGGTGGGATTTCATTTGCAAGAGAGCTTAGCTCCAACAGCTGTGCTGGAGCAGACAGGCTCTCCAGGGTACCCGCTGGTCCCTGCAGAGCTATTCTGTGGCTCCTCCAAAGGGTGGGATTCCTGCCCAGCCAAGGTGTGTTGCTGCTGTCTGTCAGCACTCTCGGATGATGTCATTTCCCGCCACGCTCGAATAAGCATTCCTGAAACTCTGGCTCTGAGGACAGTATTGTACTGAGTTGCTATCTGGCATCTAAACATGGTGTGTGTCCCCAGAGGTTGCAGACAGCCATTCCGTAACCAGAATTCAGAGATGTCACAAGTGGCTGAACAAACAAATATCACTAGTTAATGGTTAAACTCTCAATTTACTAAGGCATTTGTTACTAGTTTGCAAAAGAGATCAAACAACCGTGAATCATAACCTTGGCTACTAATTAAATCCTTTATTCCCTTCCCTCATCGCAGAAGCATTTAATCATGGGCAATCAGGACAGCCTGTTGTGTGGAATTAGATTTTACAGCATAAGCAGAAAGCAGCTTACTGTAAGGTTTCCTACTGGAGCTGGAAATGGGAAGGAATAAAATGAGAATATTAACTTTCTCTCCTGGCGTGGAAGTTTGTGTTAGCACCGAACAATGATTGATGTAAAGTAGCTGCATTGGAAAATCATTTTGGTGGTATACTTTTGTTATTTCACTGAATGGCGAATATAATTTTTATTATCTGGCTGTCTTGCTTATAGATGAGACTCGTCATCCTGATAGAGAATGAGGGATTTGGTGTGCTTTACTTGTGGACGTCTGTCCCAAGGAAAAATATTTTACTCAGAAATAATGGACTGTGAAGAATGCACCAGAGGAAATGAGGCATAAACCAAAATACTACAAGCAGTTTTACAGCAATTGGCATTTATTTCTATTTGTCATAAGATGTTTTTGTGTGCATTTACGTATAGGATGTATAGCTGCACGACAGTTACACTTTGATACCTTTGATATTTAAGAGCAAATTAAGCAGTGTTTACCTTTCTGGCCTCCATCTCTGTGAAGCAGAACTTAAAGACTCCAAACACTTTATTTTCTTTATGTTTTGGGGAAGTTGTCCTTGTCCCTAGTAGCAGAGTGATGCAGCAAAAGCTCACAGAACGGGGATACCATGAAGTAGCATGAGGCTAACTCCATTCAGCGGGCCTGGATCCAAATAGGCAGCCTTCCCAGTTAGGAGGAGTGAATTTACATTTTTGTAACATGAACCATGATCTTTTAGTCAGATTTGCACAAGCAGAGACCTGGAGACAGTCTCTCTGAGCATCTCAGTAAGGTATTAAGAGGGAAGGTCCTTCCTATACAGATCCAACTACAGATTCATGGATTAGTGCATAATTATTGAGGCACAGTCACGTTATGTAAATGCACTTAGAGTCTTAACAATCTGTAGGCCTGTGGTGAAAAGCTGCACATTACTAGTTTGAAAAACGAGCATATTTCACACTGTATCTGGAGAAGGCAATCTTTTCTTGACATCATTGCTGAATCTGAACAATTTCTGTAAGAAAAAACAACTACCTGACCGGCAGTACCTACAAGTAAAAAATGTGAGGTTTTTTTGGTTCTGTCTTTGGTTTTGCAGAAAGGTATTTTCCAACTAAAAAGTGTGAGTAGAAAGGGAATGACCCAGCTACACTTGCCGTGCTGTTCAGAGGACAGGCATCCACCATTTGTACATGCAGAATGCTGGCGGAAGTTTGTCCTGAGAAAATACACGAATACTCACTAAAATTCCAGGTTGGGTTAACTAAAGAGGCTTGAGTGATACCACACTGTACCACACCAAAGACTCAAACTTGTACAGAACTTAAACATAATTTTTCCATCCCATAGTGAGCGTGAATGCTGTGAGGGTCAGTACAGACAGAAGGCACTGCCTATTGACATCTCAATATGTCTGCCTGTCAGAATTATTAATACTAATTTTATAAAGATAAAAAATCTGGAATATTTAACTCTGCTTTTACTGCCGATTCTCCAAAGCCATCCCTAGAAGTCCATTTGGGATGAGAGTTGGAAATACTACATGCTCAAGCATTTAAAAGGGAAAGAAATTATGTGCAATGATGTCATTCAAACACGTTGTGATAAGGGTAATAGAATGAGCAAGCAGAATAAATCATTGGAACAGCTTAAATGTTTCATTTGATGTTTTAACACTAAGAAGAAAAATCTATCATTTTTGCAAGCTTTGAAAAAATTAATAGACCTGTTGCTCTTAATGAACTGTTTAAAAATGTCAGATACTATAAAAATCAGTTCAAGTAAAAAGAGCAAATTACTAGATTTTAATTCTGTTTTAAATTCATATGCTTGTGCATGAAGAGGGGAAAATACTTGTTTAAAGACATTTCAGATTATTTTGTCTTTATATAAACTTCCAGTTCAGTTTGGGGATACATATGTAATGTAGATGTTGCATCCAGCTACCCCAGGAACATTTTGATTTTTTTGGTAGTCATTAATTCAAAAATCTTTAAAGTGTTTGTTTGTTTGTTTGGGTTTTTTAAAATAGTTTTTGAAAAACAAGTTTGTGTAAGTGAAGAAACATTGTACAGGACTTGGGGGTAGGAGGAGATCACCCCCCCAACCCAAACTGAATTTCTGGAGTGACCATGTATAAAAGCTGGGCATGGCTGAATATGCAGAAAGTTGATAGCTTTGTGTGTGAGTGTGGAAATGAAACTGGGCAAGATTGGTGGAGGTTTGCTTAGACATAGGAAGAGGTTATGCAGACACCTCTTTTTCTATGAAATGTATGCAAACCCAGCATAGGTCAGATAAAATCCTGGATTTTTATAGCCACCTTGGAAGGTGGGGAAGGTCAACATAACAGTGTGTTGTGCTCCCAGACTGAATCGCAGCTCCTTACATTATACATTCACATGTTATTGAAGCATTTACTGCAGGCTGCTTTATTTATTGTCTGGTTGGAGATGCTCCTTCACCCCACTCACCTCCCTTGTTTTCCCCACAGGCTGCGAGAACACCACCGTGCTGCAATTAAGGTGATTCGTAGGATGCAGTATTTCGTGGCAAAGAAAAAGTTTCAGGTAAGTTGTGAATAGAAAGTTCATTTTCTAAGTAAACCCTTTTGTTCTCCTGATTCATTGTTTCTTTTAGAAACTTAAGAGAGACTAACACAATTCATTTCAGTAATAATGAGCTACACCCGCTATTCTCTTCCTCCTTCAATAGGGTGGTTGTTTAGCAGAAGGTTATTCAACTGTGGGCACACTGGAAATAGGCTAAACTCCTGAAATGCAGTCTGAATTAAAATGTTATTTTCTGCTAATGGACTTGACCCTTAACCCTGTGTTATCGCTGTCTCTTTCTCGCAGTGCAAACATTCTCATATGTCTCCATTAATTCTGAGCTGTATGTTACTCTCATGCCGAGTCAGTAGGATTAGAGATTAAAATACTAGCTCAGCCTTGTTTCAGTCTCTCACTCAATGATAATGAAGTCCTGATAAGAAACTGGGGTGGAAATTTGTTAGTGTATTGGAAGATTTCTCCTTCCTTTTCCCTTCTCCCCTCTGTGCGGATAAATCTCCTTCCCAGTTTGTGAGATACTGGTTCTCTTTACCCCTCTAGCCCTGACTGACATACATCTCCTGTGTGCCGCTTCACTTGCTGTGATGTTACAATACCATAAGCATCTAACAGTAGCTAATTAACCTTGTTGCCTTGTCTGAATAAAAAATTCTGAGTGCACACTTTCTAAGAATGCGGTTTCTAAATCGATTTCATTAATCCAGTAAAAATACATGTGTTGACAGCCTTCACCTTGATTTAAAAGAGGTGAATATATATATATAAGAAATATATTACTTTACTTAAAATGAATTAATAAGGGACAATCCCTGGAGAACAGGCTTCACAACCGAAAATGCAAAGAAACAGAGAGGCTTAACTGCCTACATCCATTTACATATATGACCTCAGCACTAGTGCTTGTGACAGGCTAAAATGTTTTCCTAACCTTAATTTATACCCCCAAAAAAAGGGGAATGTCCTTTTTCCTTCAAATATTTCGAGGGTGCAAAGTTTGGGATCAAAACAAAGATGATGATGATGATGATGATGACGATGACGACGACTTCAGAAGTGTGATTCTGAGTTCCTCATTGAGATTTAGAAGCACTGCCTGAATTCTTTAGCAATTTTCTACGTTGCATCTTTTTATTTTTGCTAAAATTCATGAGCTAATTTATGGCTTAGGTTGACTGACCTTTTCAGAAATTTGATTATGTGTGATGTATTCAGACTGTTCACCATTAAGGCAGAAATCTCCCATGTCTGGGGATTTCTCGGAGGTAGCACTTTCAGAAAGTTTTTTCTAGCACATTTCACCTGTTACTCTTATTGGACTAATATTAAGACAGACTGGACTACTTGAAAATAATTTCTGTAGCCATTTTGTTGCTCCTTAACACTTGCTGGCTAGCACTTTTAACTTGGCAAGGGACATGACCCATTCCAGTGCTGTGTCCACAGCTGTTCAGTGAAAAACTGTCCAAATGTGGACAGTTACCTTAAACTTTAATTTATTCTCATTCTAAAACCTAATTGTGATCCTT
Source organism: Streptopelia decaocto (assembly GCF_964273445.1). Classification (NCBI taxonomy): domain Eukaryota; kingdom Metazoa; phylum Chordata; class Aves; order Columbiformes; family Columbidae; genus Streptopelia; species Streptopelia decaocto. Next base: position 52,803,874 of record NC_138661.1, read on the forward strand.
TGCTCTATGGTAATTACTGAATCATTGCTCTCACAAAGTTATATCATAAAATATTTGCCCTGTTATTAACTAAACTGCTTAAAACCAAGAAATCTACCTATTATATATCTACCTCCCAAGTGGTATTTGTCTAAAACAGATTTTGAAAATGCCTAAACACAACATTATCCACCTGGCAACTGAACGAAACTCCCCTGTGGCAGATGACTTGATAGAAGCTGAAAAAGCATTTGACTGAATAGAATGGGACTATTCAGTTCATACTTAAAACTTGTTTGCACTCAGTATCCTGGTTGCTAATCTGGCTTCTCAGTTGTACTCTCACTTTCACATCTGCAAAAGACCTGGTCCTGGCCATCTACAAAATGCCTCAACAAGGTTGTCTCTCATCCTTCGTTAGTAGCCTTTCTCCTTCCTGAGATACCGATATAAGCTGTTATTAAAGAACTAAAAATGTCAGTTAAGCTGAAGTGAAATGTAGCTGAAGTCGCTCCTGTTTCTGTCAGAAGCAGGATCTTCCAGTAGGAAGGTATAGGGGATATCTGATACTTCTCCATAATTTCTGAACACAGGTTATGACCGAGTTTAAAAATTTGGAGAGCACCAATGGTAAAGTTTTCAAAAGCACCTAAGTAACTTAATGCACAAAGTCACCTTGAAATTCAAGCCATAAGGTACTTTTTGAAAATCTCTCCCGTAATTAAGAGATAACCACTGTCATTATTCTTTCCTCACGTTTTTTAAATCTGCTTTCTTCTATTGTATGCACATAAAATACTCATAAGAAGTTAAAATGTTTAAATAAGTGCCAAGTAATGACTCTACAGTTTCTAGTAACTAGTCCAACATAATATCTGAAATTAAGGTAAAGCAGAAGGTGCATTTTGAAATTTAACTCTCAGCCTTTAAGAGGTCTGCGTAGCTGTTTTCTGATAGATATTTGCCTTCTAATATTTTTGTGTTTACATGAAATGTATCTTCCTAAAAGAAAATTCAGGTATTTTCTTCTGTAGCTATTGAAAAAAACCTGAATAATTTCAGGTGAAGTTCGTTGGTTATGCTTAAAATAAGCTGGAACATAAGTAGTTGCAAGACCAGCACTTAAAAGGAGTATTTTTTAGAGATGCATCTGAAGCTTTTGTGGAGGGGAAGCATGGGAAGAAGGAGAGGAAGAGGAAAATTTTGCAAAGTAGGTCCCAGCATGAAGCCGGTATGGTTTTTAAACTATACCAGCTGTTTGCAGGATACACCTGTATGCCTAAATTTGTATAGATAGGGGTTTGGGTTTTTTTAAGAGCTTAATTAATAACAGGTGGTGATGGCACCACAAGGATAAAAGTGAGTTAGAAAGGAGACACTTCCTGCTTAAAAGTAAATAAATAAATAAAGAGAAGCTAAACAGGGATACAAAGAAATTTCAAAAGACGTGAAAAGCAATTATGTGTGAAGCGTCACACATGGGCATCATTTCCTCTTTTAAAGAAGGGGAGAAGTTTATGGGCTATTTTAAAGTCCATGTTTGAATGCAGTCCATATGATGATGTCCATGTAAGAACCCAATATAATATTATAAAGAATTAATACCTTTTTTTTTAATGGATGTGTTTATTCTCTTGTAAAGTCTGTAGGACTGTTTCAAATTGTGTAGGAAGGATCATCTTCTACTAGGAGTCAAGACAAGTCCTGTGCATCAGTTAAGGTGAATGGCTCATGGTTAAGGAAGGATTCTGTAGTACTTAGAAATTAATTTATCTTTTATATTAGTTATAAATCAAATGTCTTGGGTACAGTCTAACCCTACAGCTGAATTTCAGAAAGAAAATCACTGTACTCAGTTATTCCACTAGCTGGATTCATGAATAAATAATCTTTGTCTTTCCCTTAGGAAAGTTTCTAAATGTCTTAAGACTTACACACATGGATACAACTGTGTTATCTCTCACAGATCCAAGGACCAGGGATTTGGTCTGATTTACCATTGTCATTTTGAAATAGGTTTTTTTCCTCTTCCCACAGAAATTCTTCCTGTTGAGTAAATCAGTTTCCTTCTAAAAAATGTTTTTAACTTGTGTTATGTTTTTCACCATGGCAAATATTCTATACACAGTGTGAACTAAAAATACAGGTTGGAGTTCCATTGATGACCTGAGTAACTGTTGCCTGGTTTATTACAATTCCACTGGAAAATCTTGCATTTATAGTCTTAATCATTCATCTTCTTATGTAATTCATTTGTCATGGTATGAATCCCGAATTGTGTGTGTAATCTTTTCTAATCTCTGTACTGGGCTGTGCCAAACAATGTGGTTCAAAGTGTCCTGTGCTTCAAAGGATGTTCTACCCATTTTATTTGACTGATATTTGTTTACATTTCCCAGAAATACCCCTTGTACAGATTCCCCTCTCCCTTTCCTGGGTCTGCCTCCCTGCGCATGCAATCGTGCACATTTAATATTTGACATTGGCTTTTGTGCCTTTTGCAAACTCTCATGTATGATGGGGCATCATTTAAGAAGATTTTTGCCATGAGTATTGTTTAATTAGCAGAGGGGCAAAAGTAAAAAAGTAGTTAAAGAAAGCTGTGGGCCTGGCTTCTACTTTTGTTCTATCAATACCCATCTATGCCTACTGGAGGTTTTTTTCCTTTTACAAAACTAGTATGTTGTCATCATTAAGAGCATTTTCTCTAGAAATATCAGCTTTCAATATGAAGTAATTACAGAATAATCAGTACTGACTATTAATACCCTGTCCTACTCAGAAATTAAACTTCATTCATAAATTCTATTTACTCCAAGTTTTCAGGTCTTGTTTTAGAGAGAAAGAAGCAGCCTAGTAAATGAAAAACAGGCAGGGACATACCTCCTCTTTCTACTGTCAGACACCTGCATCAGAGTACGAGGACAGCAGGGGAAAGCTTGGCATCTCTGTTCTTACCGAACAGCTTTTCTGAACCTGAAGTTTTCAAGCTGATATTGCAGATTTCCCTCTTGCTTATTTATAGTACAAAAATAATCCAAGAATACTTCTTTTTTTTTTTTTTTTAATATCATTATGTTTACAGTACTAGTCCATGGAAAGACTTATGGGCTTATGCCATCGTTGAATCATATTTCTTTCTTTGTGGATGTTAGTTATGATTTATATGTGTATAAGCAGTCGGGGTTCTTGAGAATTCTTCTTTGGTTAGATTGAAGCAATTCCCATTCCTGTTTAGCCTCCACTAGGGAGTATCTCACATTCACTCAAGCTTTGCAGTTGGCTTTGGGGAATCTGGCAGACTGAAATATAATTTGTTTGATGAAGTGATATTATTAAAGTGACTGATATTGTTAAAGTAGCAATTATAAAGTAATGATTCCTAAAATGCAGGAGCTACCTCCCAGGCAGGGGCAGGGGACTGCATGAAGGTGCCATAGCCTGGTTTTTATATGGTATCCCACTTTCCTTTGGCTTAAAAAAAGAAGGTATCTGGGGTATGGAACTGAGGAAAACCTGCAGCATATGAAATAAGGTTAAGCAGTGCAGAGACATCTCCTACTGAAGTGCAGGTGACAAAATATTTCTGAGACCTCAAATGGGATGCAGATTCTGGTATGTTAGAAGCTACCACTGTAAATTCTTTTCCTTGTTCTCGAAAGATGCAAAAAAGGAAAAGTTGCAACTCGGTGTTACCAAGGTTTTAACCAACCCTTGAAAATTATATACACAGTATCCATAGACAGCATAATCAATGAGTCAGAAATACAGAATCACAGAATAAGTTGGAAGGGACCTTCAAAGGTCACCTAGTCCAACCCCCCTGCAATGAGCAGAGACATCTTCAACTAAATCAGCTTGCTCAGAGCCCTGTCCAGCCTGGCCTTGAATGTCTCCAGGGATGAGGCATCTACCACCTCTCTGGGCAACCTGTGCCAGTGCTTCACCACCCTCATTGTAAAAAATCTGTTCTGCATGGCCAGTCTGAATCTCCCCTCTTTTATTTTAAAACTATTACTCCTTGAAAGACACTTGGACCTGCAGTAATAAAAAGGTGGATGAAATCAGAACTGTCATGATTACTCCTCAAAAAATGTATGACCATAGCAACAATAAAAATATTTCAAATGTTTACACAGTGCTAAAAGGGTTTGAAAGAACTTACTGTCTACTCTTGGAAAAAATCGATATTGCCACAGACTATTCCTACATCCTTGTGGCTTAAAGGCATGGTTTTTTGTTTTTTATTTTACAGCAAGCCAGAAAGCCCTATGATGTCCGAGATGTTATTGAGCAGTATTCTCAGGGTCACCTCAACCTGATGGTGCGAATCAAGGAGTTACAGAGGAGGTATGTCAGTAAAGTTCGGTGTCTGTATCTGTAAACAGCAGCAGAGAGATACTTGTAAATAAGTCAGTGATTGGGACCGGGAATCAAAAGCTGAGAGGATTACGCATGTCATGTTGGTAGGACTGTGCAAAGTTGCAGAATATAAAATGGCGTTCAAGTAAAGTTTTTACACGGGAAGGAAAAGGCAAAGAGCTTAAAAATCTGATGGCTGGAACTTAAACTTTTCATTATACTTACATGTTCAGTCCCTTCAGTCTCTGCTAGCTTTGACTATACACTGTAATCCCTATATGTTTGGGACTGTATTATACGTGAAATACTGTCACCTGCTGTGGTGGAATTGCATTTAAGAGCAAACTAAGAGTGATAGATGCAACAAGTAAGCGGTGGAAGAACAAGGAAAAGAAGAAACAATGCTGTTTGTGTGGAAAAGCAAGGGGCACAGTAACACTTCACAGTGCTTAAAGAAGCTAAAGACCAATCTAAATCTAATCTCATTTTGTTTAGTTTCGTTTTGTTTTTTATTTCAAGCTATTCTTAGCCCAAAGCAACTTACAGGCCAAACCAGAACTACTTGAACTTCGCTTTGCTTGTTTGTGAAGAGGTCTTTCCCCTCCAGCTACAGAAGGGGAAGATGCTGGTTCAGGCTGATACAATAAAAACTAAAAATGATTCTTTTTGTTTTATAGGTTGGACCAATCCATAGGGAAGCCATCTCTTTTTATCTCTGTCTCAGGTAAGTTAATGTGAAGTATGTGTCTAAAGTTAATTTGCTGAAGATGTAATTAATGGAAAATACTTGTTAAAATACTTCTTATTTTGTTGCCAAACTTTTAAACAGTGCCAACCAGTTGCGGTCTGAAGTTTAGGCAACCACAATAATATTTAATCATCAACAACTTTAAAATAGGGTTGTTCTTATTTAGATATTTAAAGCACCTACTTTCACTGAAGTTTTCAAAATGTTGGCTCTAATCTCTCCAAGACTTACCATATTTTCAATAAAATTGTATGCAATGATTACAGAGTTCTTACGAAATAAGTAATACTCACATAGAGCTTCAATACCTTTGAAAAGAGACTGGAAAAGGAGCAGGAAGTACTAAGTTTGTTTGGGGGTCTGACTAATCAAAACTCTCTGTTAATGTAATTTTTCAGTATTGTCCATACAGTATTGGGGGAACGGGGAGAAGAAGGATAAAATGTTACCAAATGCATTGTTCAAATTGGCCGTAGAGTCTTTTGCATAGTGGCAGATTTTTTTTAATGGCAATTAAAACATATTAACTAAATTGGGAACAGTTTTGTTCTCCTAGGTTAAAACATAAAACTAAGTTTGAAAGTGCCTTAAACATAAGGGCTCTTAAAAGTCATGGCATGGGTAATGCTATAAAAAGAAACAAAAAGCCTTTTTAAGCAATAGAACTACCCTGGCAAAGGTGTTCAGTTACACTGTGTTGGTGGGCTAGTTAAACACACCCTTTTGTGGCTTGCTGCTATTTTGTTATACTACCATATATTAATTTGAAAATGTTTCTTGTTCCACAGAAAAAAGCAAAGATCGAGGGAATAACACGATTGGTGCCAGGCTGAACAGAGTAGAGGACAAGGTAAGCCTCAGTTCATCTGGCAGTGAATAGGGATACGGTCTGTGATGGAACAGTGCTTGTTTCATAGGATGTGGGGAAAAATTCAGTTTAAAATAGAGTTGAATTTGAACCTAGCTTTTCCAGGTGTTGGAGTTTAATTTTTGTTGTGGATTGCACTTCTGGTTCTTTCTTGTCGTTTTAACAGAATAAGAAAAAAACAGACTTTAATTGATTTCAGTCTCTTTTGGGACTCACTTGGGTTTTGATTCTTAGTTGTATATATTACACATGTCTCAATGCTCTACTTCCTTCCTCCACAATAGATAAAAGGCTCCGTTCCTTTAATACCTCAATATTTTACACTCCCTAAGATTTCCCTTTGATCCTTGCTCTGTTGTTTATATAACTCCACCTACAATTCCCTAGAGAGAGCGAGAGCAAACCTTGTTCTGTCCTGGTTTTCATTCATTATGACAAATGGATTTTCTTCTTTCAAGCGACGTGAAGCCAGAAAAAAATCAGAATAGTTCTATAATCTCAAATTAACAGTTAAGTGCTTTGTAACCCTTTATTTCAATAGTCACAAGCTGGCTGTGCTTGAAAAATTAGATGACAGGTAGAGGTTATGTAGTCATTAGAAAATATACATTTGCCTGTATTGGTATTGAGCAAAGAATGGGAGAGTTAAGGGAAATGGTTTGAAGCCTTTACTGGTCTCTTATAGTGATTTGGTGAGGGGGTGAAAGAATTCCTTTACCTTAGGATTATTTCACTCCTGCATCTAAACTGTTCATTTGATATTAAGGAGGTTTCAGATTGTTTCTTCCACAACTGGAAGTATGTGATAACATCATGAAGAATTTGTTCTGAAGAAATATCCAGCAAATATTCTGCAAACCAAAAGAGGTGTGAGCAACAGATCCCAAAGGACACAAATTGAACACCCTGTCTGTATTGATTCACTTGTGAAATATGCGTTCCTTACATATTTTTCCTTAAAAACTTAAATGATAGTACTCAGAACTATACTTAAATCTATTGGAAGTAAATGGCATTTTGAAGGTAACAGGTGCCTTTTGGCGTATGGGGTGACACACAGAAAGGTAGGAAGGTACAGTGCATTTTGCACGAAGAAGAATCACTGTGCAGTGCTCGCTTGGATCTGTGGCTGGTAAATGGTGTTACACATGGAAGCCCTTTCCAGAAAGTTTGGAATACGTTTATTTATTTTCTCTCCATAATGTCAACTAAAAGTGTGGAACACTAAAAAAGGTCTTGTGACTTGTGACAAAGAGCAATGACTTTTCAGTTTGGACAAATAATTCTCAAATGACAGCTAAAATAGCTTCTTAGTGCTATTTGTAAAATCTCCAACGAGCCTGGGAAAGCTTCAGTGTTGTACTGGCTCAAAGATAAGCTGTTTGCCGGTTATTAATTACTCTTTTTACATCCTTACAAATAAGTACACCGTGAATTTACAGTGACTGTTGTTTTATGTCTTGTAGTGGGACTGTAAAACACTCCCTGTTTAATTTTAGTATAGCTGGGTTAAATTTTAGCCTTGTTTTAAGTAACAGACCCTTCTTTCTTTGCAGTTGCATGAGGTCATCTGTGGTTTCAGAGCTGTATGTTATCTGCCCTATACAGCTAGTCCTATCTGCAGGAATTTTATCTGAAAGTAGCTGAAAGGCTAAAAATAGAGAATTTCGGTTGGATTCAGCAAATAGTGGTATACATAACAACACAGAGGCAATGCTGAAATCACATTTTTGCTGCAGATGGTTGCCAAAAGCGAGGTTTTTGGTATTTTTGCTCTCAGAGATCGGCCTTCTCATTCTCATGAGGCATACAGTACATGATATGCTTTCAGCATACAACTAAATCCTTCCTGAGCTGAGCACTATATGAAGGATATTTACATCAACTGTTTTTTAAGGTGACTGCATATTTTAAACAGTTGCATCTAATTTGGTTTGTGAATTAGTTTTGAGTCATGGGCTTCTGAAGGAGAGATTTTCAGTGCTGCAGGCTCATGTCAGCATCTGACCACCTTTTGTGCATTTCAAAAATGCCTGTTATGTCATTTTAAAATGAGCCATAGCCTTCTGAAATTACGTGGACACTCCTGCAGCAAGAAGTTACACGGTACTTCCCACACCACAGAAATAAGCCAGGTCTTCTAATAGATCTTTCTCAGTGATCATTAGTGTGCTTGTTGCAGCAGGAGGCTGGTGTACAGTTGTCAGAAAGTCTGTGTTAAAGCAGAAAGAGAAGAAACCCTGACCTTTCATTTTTTCAGCATTCGGATGCTTCTACTTATGCCGTCACAGAGGCAGAATCCAATTTTATGTGTATTCCTATAGGCTTTTGTGGAGGTGGATTGTAACTGGAGAAGCATTTGCAAATAAAGTTAATTCTGCCTTCAAGGGTATTTAATTGTGTTTCGGGGACATCATGTCACCTTTGCAAAGCTCTTGTACATGTGGCACAAGCAAACATGCTCTAAAGTAGTTACATTTATACAGCCCTAAAATTACATTTGGCTCTTTGAAGGCAACTGTGAGGTTGATGTGGCCCCTGGTGAAAATGAGTTTGACACGCCTGCTCTAGAGGCACACGTGTGACTGGCTGTACAGAAGGAACGGAACCTGAAAGGGACATTTTAAAAATAAAATGCTCAAACAGCAGTATCTTGACAGGAATTATGATTTCCAAGTATTGAAAACAGCAAAAAATAGCATTTTCTTCTTTTAAATTTAGGAACATGTTTACTAGGGAGGCGGGAGGTCTCTGTAGAGTCTAGTCATCTTCTGCACTGAGTGAAACTTTTACCATGTAATATATACAGTTTGTGATAATGTAACTAAAGATTGTTTTCTAATATGCAAAAGCCAGAGGGATGAATCACTCTTGCAGGAGCCTTCCTGCAGATTCCTCCCCAAACGATTTTTTTGTTTTGGCCACCTGAAAAGGTGGTTTTGTAAACGTAACTAGAAACTGCACAACCTGATAGTCCTTTGTGAAAAGAAGTTACAGTCCAACATGCAGTCACAGCACATTTTGGCTTTGCCATTGTTCCCTGTTGCTTGCAGAGCTGAGGGTAGCAAATGCCATGTTCCCCTAAAGGTGTTTTGCCACGTGCGGGCAGTCACAGCACCCACCGTGCCCGCAGCCGGTCTGTCAGTGCACCAGCCAGCTTTGGTCCAGAGGCCATGGAACTACTGGTGTGTGGTGCCCGGGCTGAGCTCACAAACCCCGCTCAGCAGCAAAGGTCTAAGTGTGTGCATGTGTGTACTCCGGTCCAGTCCTTCAGAGAATGTTGTTGAGCAGGATTACAGCAGCAAATCAATTCATTTGCGGTGACCAGCCTTCTCTCTTTTTATCCTGAAACGTCTGTGAATGACTAGTCAGCCTACCCTCAAGAAACCTGGCCACTGCTGGCTTGCTACCAAAGTCAAAATCAAAACCAGTTTTTGCAGAGAGGCACAGCTGCTAATCCTCACGCAGGGATCGCTGCGTGCCGGTGGTTTAGTGCTGGGTGTGCCTGGCCGGGAGCAAGCCCGCAGTGCACTCCAGAACCTCTGTGTGCCACATCTCCACTTTTCTTTTCACTGCTTTAATTTTAGCTTGGCTATAAATAACTGTAGTGCTAATTTTTTAGAATAAATTGATCTGTTCTTTTTCAGCCTTTTACCAACCACTGATTTAGATATAACAGGGGCAGCTTGCATTGTTCAGGTAGTCAGCCAGACTTGGTGCTTGGCTGCCATAAGATAATTCAGTCTTAAATACAGGCACTGCATTAAATCATCGGGAATTTATAGTTAGGGCTAAAATCAGTGGTCCCTGGACTCTCGTCAAGCTTTTGTGCCTACATATCAGGCTCCCCCAGATGCCTGTAGGTTCTGCCTGTGGACCTCCCAGAGTAGAGATTTACAAAAAAAAGTTTAAAAATAATTCTGAACAGTAGACATTATGTTCTCTTCTCTGTTATTTTAAAAATAGGACTTAACCTTCTGCAATGATTCAGACACTTTAAATTCTCCCTTTTAAGAATAGTTATAGCAATCCAAAGCAATTTTATGGGTGTCCCGTATACTCAGAATTATTCCTGTACCTGACAGTAAGTACAGATTTATTATCAGTATTACCAAGGTCACAATTAACATCTTATAGTAGTCTTTTTCAGCTACATGGAACAGTAGGAGTGATGCTATCTACTGCTATGTTTTAAGTTGTAGAGATTTAAATGGAGATTTCTGTTTAAATGCAAGGTATGTAGCAGTGAAGAATGTGTCTTTCAATGTGAGTCCAACGATTCTGCAAGACAATATTCATTCCAAGCATATGCACATCTTGCATGCTAACAGCTGAAAATGTGAACCCTTGTGTTCTGACTAGTACTAAACAACCTGAGCAACATGGAGAAATTCAAACATGCAGCACAGCACTGAACTAAGAATCATTTAACTTCTTTCACAGATTTACTTTAAAAGCAGATTGCACCACTTTTAAAATCTGTTAAAAACAAATCTATCATGTGAACACATCTACCCTAAAATAGATGCTACCATGCTTCTTGAGTTCCCTACTGGAAATCTGAACTGATTTTGGAAACCAAAACTGAAAGGAATTCATCTTGTTTGTACATTTCTTTTGAGTTCTGGTTATTGTGATTTGGTTTTCTCTCACTGATCTACAATGTCTTTGATTATCAAATGTATAGATCCCCTGTTCATTAAAACTGTTAAGGATATGATAAATATTTGAAACATTTTTCACTGTGAATGCTAAGTATGGAACTTCAAAGGATAAATAAGTGCAAAGGCTATTTGAGGTGGCTTTCAAATAGTGGTAGAGACCTGTATGTTACAACATTTATATGTGCGGTATGGCATTTTCTTCTGGCTAAATAATTTTCCTTAATTGTTTCACCAGAGCATTGATTCTATCCATATGTGTACTGGCAATGAGTTTGGCTGGAAGTCTGTTAAGTGCAGTCCAGATGAAGAGAATGACTATTGATAAGTCTAGGTCCAGTTTCTGATTTTACACTTTTTGTTTCCTGCTCTTGCTTTCTAATCAACCAATACTTCCCTATTGCAAAAAGGTTTTATATCTAGCTTATTTCTCCTGTTGGTTTGCTAAAAACATATATGAACTTGAGCTATACATTGCAGAGGAATTCCCCTGTCACGTTAATAAATTTCATTGTATCACCAGTTAAATTTAATCATGGCATGAACTCCCAGCCCATCCAATGCAGAAAGGTTTAGGACAGACTCCAAAACCCGTTTAAAGCTGATGGGAGTCTTTTCTTTGACCCAGCAGGCTGTGAAGCTGACTTTTTAACCAAAACATAAGGTAACCTCAATGAGCCAATATTTCAACCTTCCTTCATCAGCCTTCCTTAAAGCATTGAGCTTTATCAGAGATGTATGCCTTCCAGAGGATTTTTTGTCTTTTGGTTGTTGTGATACAGTTTTGCTCAGTAACACAGACATGTTGCTTACATGACAGCATTTCTCTCATAAACAGAAGTATAGATCTGTACATAAATGTGTGTCATTATTGGATGCTCTATATTTGTAATTGTAAGAACATATATTAGGTAGTTTAGCATTTTACTTAGGAAAGTGTTTCCTCATCTACCTCTTCCTGGGTTCACAAATACCAGGTTTCACATTGGCAGCTTGTTCACCTAAAAGAATTCTTTGTATGTGGCCAGTCTTGCAGTTTTAAATGAAATATCCTACCTAACATAGGATCAGACCTTGGTGGGCTTTTTGTCTATTTTTAATGACATTCTATAGCCTGTGGGAACAGTTACTCTGCTTCCTGGTGTAACATAGCAATTAATGCAAACATCAAAAAAGGCTTTGACTGGTGATGGCCGCCTTGCACATCAGTATGCAATGGGCAGGGACATTTTGACTTTATTTTTAATTGAATAATGATGTTGAAAAATTGATGGTAAAAGACTGTCAAACAACCATCTGACTTTCTGGTCAGTGCTGGAAACCATGGTTAGATCCATAAATCATCAGTTGGAAGAGATGGCTTTGGAAAGTGTCTGGCACAGAAATTTTCAGCACTTTGCAGGCTGAACATGCACTAGGCAGTTCAGGTATTGAATAGCGGCAGTTTCTGCAATAGACGTGTGAGGATTTGCTTGCCTGATACCTAGAAACATAACTAAAAACTTGGAGTTTGGTTGGAAACTTTAAAAGATATAATCAAAATCAAAAGAACCACCATCAAGGAGTTACTCATCTTGTATGTAGTTCTTGCAATAACGCAGAAGTAATAACCTGGGGGATGTGGAGGAATATTAAGAGACATATGGAAGATTAAGTATCCCTATTAATTTAATCCTTAGTCTTTTTCCAGATGCTGAAGTACAAGCATACGGAAGCAATTTCAGTGCTGATCTTAGTGATGGAGGATGCCCGTTTTCTATAAATTGGACTACAACTAAGCACATCCTTCATCAATCTAGGTCATTAGGCAGCCTTAAATTGTAATAGCTTTTCTCTCACCGATCTGTTAATATTGCAGTGGGTAAACAAAAAAAAACCTGCAGATTTCAATTTCTGGTATCCAATGCTTCCCGTCTCCCCAGCTACAGTAAAATTAAATTATCAGGCATACATGGTAAAAAAGAAAACCAAACCCAGTTGCTTGTAGGAGTCACTGCTGCCAGAAGCTTTGGTAGCTGGAGTAGAAACAAACTGAGAGAGATTAGGCAAAGTCATGGAGAAAGGCTCACTTGAGGATTGTTAAACAGGGTATCTGTATCTAAACTCCAGTTACTTTAAATAGTACTCAGAGATAACTTGGTAAAAACATAAAAGTATGATTTTTTTGTATATGTGCTTTATGGCACTCTTTTTTTTTTTAAGACTCTGCCACAAACTTTGTACTAGAAACAAGGTAAGTGGGGCAGATAAACTTTGGTTTTGTTCAGTATGGCCCTTTTTATGCTGGGTTGTTGTACACAGCTGCTGGCTCCTGGATGGGGCACCCACAGAGCCCACAGACTGTAAGGTCTTTGGAATAACATTGTTATCTGTTTGAAGTTAATTAGATCCTACCACAGCACAAATGAAAAACAATCAATTTCTGTGTTAATTTTGGAATTGCTCAATATACACAGTGTTGTGTAGTATCCATAACCTGTAGGATATTTTCTAGGTGCAGTAGCTTAGATACAGTTACAAACCTGGCCTACAGACCAGTGTTACAAGCTATTGTGATGTTTTGTGGCCTGTTTCTGAAGTGTCTATCAGAGGAAAAGTGATTATATTGAAAAAACAAATCTGGCATTGAATATGATTAGCCACAGTTGGTGAGGATACTGATGATCATTGGCTTATTTTTAAGGATCGAGAGTATACACTTCCTCAATGCTGTAAAATAAAGTTAAGCAAGACAAAATATTATCTTTATTCTAAAGCAAAGTGTCTGAAGGTGGTTCAAGCTCACACTCAGTTGCTGTGCTAGTATTCAAAAAGCAATGACTAATCAAGTTCTGTTCATTAAGTCACATGCAGTCATCTGTGATGCTCTACATATTTTATGAAAAGTAAAAAGGCAAAAGTGAAATAGGAATTTTAGGTAACGTGCAATATATCCTATAAAATCTAGGAATTTGGGGGGAAAATGGAAGAATGACATAATGTGTTACCAGCTGATAATCTTTCAAACAATCGTAAGATTAATTGCTTGTTTGGAAATTAGCTGTTTGTGTTTTTGAGTAGATATGCAAGTGGATGCAAGGTCTGCAAATTGAGATGACTTGATCTTTTATTAAACCACATAAAGCCTATTTTGTCTGGCATTCAAAGATAAACCCAAGCAAGATTTGAAATGTAGCCTCCATCACTCTTGTGCATAGGCTGTTTACATTTGATGTGGGCTGGAAATGCATGGTGAATATGCCGAGACAAAATGTGGAACAGTTGTATGGACTAAACACCCTGTAGAGTGGATCAGAGAAAAAGGATTTAAGTTAGCAACACGTGTGCACAGTGTGCTACACAGAAGACTTTTATTTGTCTTTTTTTAATAGGTTAAATTCAAATAAATGACTGTATGATCATCACTTCATTTTGTGTGTGTGCGTGTTGCAGATGAGCAACCAAATAACATTTTAACATAAATGGCAAATTCAGATTTTGATACACTAGGATGAACCTTTACTGATGTTAGATGCATCAAAGTTGAAATTGTTACTTGTCAAAGTGATCTCGCTGGAATTAAAATATTTTATTTTCACTTGCAGTTGAATATCAGGGAAGGAAAGCGCATAGAGTTGAAAGGACTTTATTCAGACTGCAGTCTTTTCAAGTTAGAATCTTGGAACAGATTCTTGGAACATTCTTGGAAAAGATTCAGAGTAAAGGAAGGCATATTCCCCTTCTTACAGAGATGCAAAGTCCATACCTTCTCTCACCCTATCTGTTTCTCCCCTGCCCCAAATAAAAATTGCAAAACAGAAATGATCCTATGCTACTTAGATTGCAGGAAGATAAATAGAAGAAGGAGCCTTTGCTGTCTGACTCCTGCTTAGGGCAACAGGAGTCAGAGGGAAGATAAGAAAGAAAAATAGGCAGTCAATAAAATATAGAATATGAACACGTGGTTCCAAGTATACCTACCTGTCCTAGGGCTCAGGAAACCAGAATGGTAAATATAGTTTCCTCAAATCCTTCTCTGTTCCTGCATCCTACCCGCTGGGGTTCTGACAAAACCACCATTCATCTTACAATAGGAAAATGAAGGTTTGCACTAATTCTATAAAAATCTGGAACAAATATGACCATGATGACTTTTTACACATCTTCAGAGTATCCCACTGTTTCAGCAGTTAGTGCAGGGCTGTGAACCCATCTGTCCCCAGGTAACTGGTGCTATCCCTGCTCAGCTCCAGCCAGCAGCCCAGCCCAGCAGAACAGGATTGCCCTTGCGTGCTGTGGGCATGATGCTCTGATGAGCTGCCTCCCTTTAGGATGGAATTTCTTTGTGGTAGCTTCAGCGTGTTCATCATAGCATGAGAGCTCCTGCTCTGACAGACTGAAAACACAAAATAGAGAAAGGAAGGGAGAAGAAAATATTGTTTCCCTCTTTTACAATTAAGATGTGGGAAGTGACTTGCCCGAGGTATCACAGTGGCACCTGTGGCACAGCCAGGAATTGAACTTAAGCCATGTCTGGGACTTAACCACACATCAGCATTCCTTTTTGTTATTGTGTTTAAAAGCCTCTCTAGTTTTAAATAGTTACATTGGCTAGTGCAGTGTTCAACATAATCATAGCCCATTAATACTAAAACCATCCAGTACTTGAGAACAGCATATATAAACACATAAACCACACCAGCCCAGCCAATATAAATGTACTGGGACTATTTTAGATGTTAGATTTTAAATCATTAGAAATTAGTCTATTAATATTATTTTGTAGCCCAAGAGCTTAGGGGTAGACAGGACTCAACATGCTTACATGACACAGAAAATGTCCTATGTATAGATAATTATGCATGTAATATTTGAAGCTAAACAAATTATATTAAACACTATATTTGCACAGTCAAGCAGAGAAAAATATTCAAGTGAGTTCAAATATTCATGTGAGCTTCTATTTTAAAAGTCTTGGATCCAATATTGCTTGCCGTTGACCTTTCTCTGACATCTGTTAATCTTGGGTTTATTTCAGTTTCTTTCTCTCTCTTTTTTAAACAGATGACTCCACTTAAATCAACACTTGGTTTCCATTAGACAGATAGGAGGTGATTCACTTAGCAACATGCATCTTTATCTAGTTAAGTCGTAATAGCCTTAATATATCAAGGAAGCTGGTGTGATTAACAGCACTAAAGGTTTTGTCAGACACTGCGCTTAATAAATACTGCCCTTTGCCCAGCCATAGAAAAGGAGTGAATAAATACATTGCTTCCAAACTGAAAGTGTACAGCCTTATAAATATTCTAAAATTATCTCTATTTAAAAATATGTTGACAATAGAAGTTACATCTATATATATGGCTGTGTTTGTACATGTCTAGCAATCCAAGTGTGGGTTGGCTCTTTGCCCTGCCTGGGCTGTCCTTTTTCTGTTTTATCATTTCACAATGGAGCCACCATTCACATGTGATTTTCCTCCTATTTGCTTCAGCTTCATGCAGATTTTTTGACAGTTCTTCATCTCTGGTTGTTGTACCTGTCCTGGGTTAGTCAGATATGTGAGTATTAGTTGTGCCACTCTAGTTCATGTTAGTGACAAAGGCATCTGACTTGGCTTGATTATAGTGTATAATAATCCTGCCAAATGCGGCAGTCAAAACAAAAACCCCAAAAGTAAAATGTATTCAAAATGTCAGCTTGGAGTCCTTGCTTCATCGTAGCTGAAGTTTTCTGGAACTTTTCCAGTTGTGCCACCAGTGTCTGTGGTTGTCAGGGTACTGAAGGAAGCCTTTATTCTGCTACTCCCAACTTTCTAGAGAGTTTCAACTAGAGGAGTTTTACAGGAGAGGAAATGGGCAAGAATAATTTTTGCTACTTCTCAAAAAGAGACTGGCTGAGCCATAGTCAGGGATCCTCTACCTCTGTGTTTCCTTCGTGTTGCATTACGCTTTGAGGTTGAATAATCAGTCCCACAGAGATGCTGCCAAGAACTCTTAGAAGAATTGTGGTAGGAGATGTGACTGGGGAGGACTGCAGTGCCTATTTATTCACTGATGCAAAAAAGCAACAGTTTCTGCTATAGCACTGACCTCTAGCTCTTCCCTCTAGCTTGGTGCACTGCACGCTCACTGGGCCGGGTCCCAGAGATGCATTGAGCAGCATTTGGGAGGCACTGCATGCTTGCATGGCTTTTTAGCTTGAGCATGATACTTTGCAAGGTCCAGCTGTTTCTGGTTTTAGCACAGGCAGCACTGGTTCAGCTATCTGTGCAACACATTTTTGATTGTAACCAGTGCTCAGAATGAATGGGTCGTTCACAGGCTGCTCCAAGATAGTGGTTGACAAACCTGGTTTTGAATCCAAGTCCTCTGAATGTCCATGTGGAGGAATTTCTGAATCTCATGGCAGCTAGGAAAAAAAAAAAAAAAAAAAAAAAAAAAAAAAAAAAACAAACAGTGGAAAGTAATTTCCTTTGCATAGAGAATGGAGAGGAAGAGGATGATCAGTTAATTATGCTACCCTTCAGAACCAAAAGGCCCGTGATTGTCCTTCAAACAAGGTCACCTTCATTTTGTTTTCTGTGCACTGGCTGTACAAATTCAGTTGTTACAGATCATGACATCAGACCTGAAACAGAATGAGAACTCTTTTATGATTGATGTGGAGTGAGTTTTTTGGTTATGTTAGTTGCGATAAATCCAGAGAGCCTAGCTTGATATATATTATTTTGTGCTAAGTCCAAGTTCCTTTTTTTCTCCCTGTCCCTTTGGTATTTTATTATCAGTGAACACGTGCATAGCAGTTGTTCATGAATGCTTCACTGGTTTTGATGACGCCAGGATTGGCGTCTTTTCTTCCCACTTCTTGTGGAAGGGCTGCAAGATGAGCTGAGGAAGGCAGCAGCCTTCACAATTTTGTTTTCATTGCATGGCATTAGATACCTCATTAGATATATCAGTCACCGTTACATTCATAATATTACTCAAAGAGCTACCTGTTATGTAGGGTGAATTATACTGTGAAATGAAGCCTTAAAAACAATTGACCTGAATTTTTCCACACTGAAGTTCCCCATCCGTACACTCCCCATACTCCTCCTGAGAAAAGTTTGTGCTAATTAAGAACTGTGAAACAAATAAGCATCAAACTGATGGGTGAGGTGGAAAAACTTAAAGAAAATAAAATTGTTCTGTCTTCAGAGGCACAGAGCTGCACTCAGGGAGTTGAAGTCTTTGGGATCTATGGCCTCTTTGCTGTGCAGAAACGTTATAATGTAATGAAATTAGTCCAGTCCCCACTTGATAATAATTTAAGTTCATTTTTCTCTCCAGCTGCCCTGTATTTCTCCACAGCTTTGAACAGTATTGTAAACCTGAATAGGTATCCTCAACCCTCTTGACTTCTGAGTGAAGCCTGGGGGCTCGTCTGGGCTGTGAGCTCTCTGAGCTCTGGCCCTGTCACGCGTTTAAGATGAGACTTTTCTGTTTTCCAGTGGTGCTGGAATTTGGATATTATCAATACCAAACAGTAAAATTATGTTCTAGCCTGGAAGATTTGTGTAAACATAAAACAAAAACATTTGTTACAGCAGTAACAAATCAAAACACAGGTATTTTCTATGCTAGATAAATAACTAGTAGATAGAGTAATACTCTAAAAAAAACCAAAATCCAACAGTAAGGAACTTGAGAAATCTTCACCAAAAAATGTGAATTCAGCTGTTTTGTAGTATGATGGTAGTGAGGGGGAAAAGAAAAAAAAAAAAGGAAACCAGTTACTAAGATGAATTATTAGAGGTAAACTGGGTTAAATGTAAGTCCAGAAAAATGCAGTTGCTCCATACACAGTATTATTTTTTTTTAAAAAGTGTGATGTTTTGATCACTGTTTCTTCTGGAGGAAGTTATTGCTCACCTTGGAAGGGGCAGGCAGGATAATTTTGAGATTCCTTCTGGTACAAAACTCTTACAAGTCTATTATTAATTCACAAAATGTGAGTATTTTGAATAATTTAGATGACTAAATGACATATAAGTATTTCTTTAGAGTAAAGTGATGTCTGCAGAGTACTGTACGTACTGGTCATGTTCACAAATGCTTTAGTTTTAGGCCACGGGTGGAAAAGTGTAGGAATAGTGCCAATATTTTGGTCAGCAGAGCATCCAGGAAGCTCTTAGAAGAGTATGATACACATCGGTTTAGGAGACAGCTAGATATCTTTTTGAAACTATCTAAGGAATCTAACACAAATTGAAGGTGGTATGAAGGTAAGGTCAGAGACTGGTTTAATTAGAGGTTTAGTTAAGGATGAAATTGTATTAGCTAAGCTCAGCTGACAATTATCAGGCAATAAGTCATGGAATAGGGATCTTCTTCCTCTGTCATTTCTAGGTCCTCCTCTCACTGCTGAATAGCTCTCCCTCAGATGAGGCTGAGGGAGAGGAGCGTGTCTCCTGGCTGTGAGTGCTCGTACTGAAGCCTCTGACGTCAGTGAACTTGCAGCAGTTTGAACCTTCCTTCTAGCCTGGATCCCCAAGCAGCTGGAGGGCACTGTAAAGATAAAAACCAAAACAAAACAACAGCACCAACAGATTAAAATTCTTTTCCCGTTCCAAAAGAATTGTCTGTTCAAGTGTCAGAGCACAACCAAAAGCTCCTTGGGTGTAGTGCTGATTCTCGTCGATGCAAAAGGTAGAGGGTAATGCTGAAAGTGTGCGAGAGGGCTCTCTCTGGCAAGACAATGTGTGTGCACATACATACAGACTACCATTTACCTCTAGCAAGAGAATTGTAAGCTTTTCTGACCCCTCTTTTAAACCCAAAGGAAGCACAAGTGCTTTTACAATGCAACCCCATTTTCTCCTTTTTTACCATAGAAAATCCCCCTCTCCATTGAAACTGAGAAGTTTGCATTCCATAGTAAATAATGATGAGGATTATTGTAAAAGACTCAGGTTATTTCCATCCTCCTGCTAAGCTTTCTTTCATTTCATCGTAGGTTTGTTTTGTACAGAAATGGAGCTGTGAAATTGAACAGAAATCAAAGTCATGCTTTCATCGCAGTCCTGAAGCTAATCGGTTGGCTTGCTGCTACAGGCATCTGCAGGCAACTTATACTATAGACAGTAGTGTTATAACTTTGGAGGCCCAGCTATTTTAAATCATAATAGTGACACAGTATGCATGCTTTCTTTCAAAAAGCCTGGGCAAGCCATGCTGGGTTGATTTTCTTGGCACACTATGTACCTATAATTTTGTCTTATATTTTGTAATGTAGGTATCTGGGCATAGAATCAAAAAGCTCCACTGGATATATAAGAAATCTTTTTTAGAAGAAAAACACAACAACAAACACATTCTTTGCTTTTAAATTGATAATATTCCTTTAACAGCCATAGTTGTTTAAGAACAAAGAAGGTTACTGGGGGAAAAAAAGAGGAAAAAAAAAGCATTATGATTGTGGGGGATGATTTGAGATTTTTTTTGGCCAAACTGTCCAAGTGGTTTGTTAGTGAATTTTTCTACCATGATTTTAGTCCTCTGCCAGTGTGCTAGAGTGACTGGGTTACTCAGGACAGCTAGAAATAAGCGATAACCTTCCATGAAAAAAAAATAGAAAGCCATGCATGTGCTGTAATAGTGGTCAGCTGAACTAACTTGCTCTAGAAGAACAATCCAATGGACACAAGTTCTTCTGTGTCGATTTCCATAATTTGTGATGCTAAGGGAAATAAAGTCAAGATAGGCGGATCTAGTTTTGTTGCTCCCTGTTTCATCTCCCAATAGCTGGGTTGTCAGAGGTGAAGGCAGACACTCTGGGTGCTCAGTATCACTTTAAAAATGAGCCTCTACCTCTCCTCTGGAAAGGAATATAATGTCGTATTACCTGTGCACAGTTGGTGAGACAGCTGCTTTTCACATTGAGGACAATGAGCATCAGAAGAGCTAAACCCACCCTTGCTAATCTCTATGAAAACAGAAAGAGTAGAGTTCAACAAGGTTCTCAATTATCTGTAATTTGGGATAATGTTATGATAAAAGCGTGAAGTAGATAAGCATGGATAGTTTTATCAGGCTTCATTCAAGGAGAAACAGAAGATGCCATTTCAACTGGAAAGTAACTAGAAGGGACCTTTCTGTTCCTGTTTTCTGTTCATTGTATCAAATTGGTAGATGCTACCAATTTTATTCTACCAAATGCTATTAGGGATGAGGCTGAGGCTGCTAATACACTTTGCTTTTCCTATACAGGCACAGGAAACTGCCCAAGCATGAATTTAGAAGGAAAAAAGCAGGTGAGGTGGAGTTGACTAATGAGTGTTTTTTTGCATATTTTTGCTAGAGATCCATCACTGCAGTATTGGAGTATAACAAATGACGACTTTTTGTGCTTGTGTTATTTGGTCATCCCTAGCTATTTCCTATGCATTGATAATCAATTACTCTAAAACAAAATATTGAAAAAGATGGCTGTGAAAAGTTTCCATATTTTCCCCAGGGATTTATTTTTCCAGTCTGAGAAGAGGGCTTTTCCTCACAATGGGGAACTATGCACTGCATCCTTTTTTTCTCATCTTCCTTTTTCCATCAGATTTATCCATCCCCTATGAGTGCTGGTGGTGATGCTTTCTCCAAGAGTTCAGATTTGACTGCTTCTGTCAAAGACTTTCTGATATTATCCTAGTTTACCAGAGGCAAGAAGAAGAGGTTGGCTTAGTTTTGTTCATGGAAGTCTGTAGAACTAAAGCTCTTCTAAAGTGTGTTCTGTCTCCAGACAAAAAGATTTGATTTCAGAAAATTAGTCTCTGTAGCTAGTTGTAGGGAGGCAGATTGGTTAAAGTTTACAACCTCTTTTTGTTTAGCATCTGGAACAGTGCCATGGAGTCTCAAGTTTCCTGTATAAAGAGAGATCTGTATTCAGTCAGAAGGTAACCAGGCAAGGTACATGAAGGCTACAGGGTGAGTGACTCTTTCAACAATGAAATCAGCTTGGGGTCTCTAAGATCCCAGCAGTTCCTTGTGTCAAGACAGTGCTGAGCAGGCAAAATGCCTAAAAACTTTGTGGGGGCAAAATACCCACCCTTGAACAAAACAAAACAAAACTTCAGAAAATACTAAACAGGAAGAAATTTTCTGCAAATCATAGAATAGTTTGGGTTGGAAGGGACCTTTAAAGGTCATCTAGTCCACCCCCTCCTGCAATGAGCAGGGACATCTCCAGCTAGATCAGGTTGCTCAGAGCCCCGTCCAGCCTGGCCTTGAATGTCTCCAGGGATGGGGCATCTACCACCTCCCTGGGCAACCTGTTGTATTTTACCACCCTTTTTGTAAAAAATTTCTTCCTTATATCTAGTCTGAATTTCCCCTCTTTCTGTTTAAAACCATTACCACTTGTCCTGTCACAACAGGCCCTACTAAAAAGTCCATCTCCGTCTTTCTTATAGGCCTCTTTTAAGTACTGAAAGGCCATAGTAAGGTCTCCCTGGAGCCTTCTGTTCTCCAGGCTGAACAACCCCAACTCTCTCCACCTGTCCTCATAGAAGAGGTGTTCCAGCCCTCTGATCATTTTTGTGGCCCTCAAACTGCTGGCCACGCTTCTTTGCAGCCCAGGATACGCTTGGCTTTCCTTACAAAGTTCCTTTGGCTGTCAGGGAATCAGAGGATGTGAGGGCAACCCACATCTTCTTTTCCTTCACAGAAAGCCTCATGTGCTTTGGTTGTTCACATGCATACTCATGGGGAATATGGTATCTCATGCAAAAAATCTTGATATACCATTTTTCTGGGAGCAAATGCAGCAATGCACCTTGAATCTGAGGATTAAGGATCTTAAAAAGCTATTTTGACAAATAGAGGATTCACCTCGTTCCCATCTTCCTGAAACTGAAGGTGTCACTCTACAATTACTAAATCACGTTCACATGTTACTCCAGCAGATTACAGAAGCTTTGCCTCAGGCAGTTTGAGACAGGGAGAAGCATGCTCTTAGAAATATTGTATTCAAGTAACAACTTGTAGTTGGGAGAGACGCAGTAGTGAAGCTTTGTGTTTTTGTAATCTCATTTTCCTGTTTTCATCAAATGAGTGAGGAAGTGCATCTCCTCTTTTGTTTGCTGTAGCCTTTCAGCAAGTTTCCAGTTGCGTGCTGCTTGATTCTTTCATTGCAGTAATTTACAGAATGCATTCCATCATGAAGAAAATAAAATGCTAGGAATCTGATTTTGGCCATTTTTCCACATGATTTGGAGAAGTTTGCAAATTGTGTCAATGTGTGTAAGCTCATCCTTGTTAACTCTGCCAACGCAGCTGTCTAAACTTTGCCATTTACAGTATGTACATTTAAAATATTAGAAAGCTTGATGTTTCACTGTTCCTGAGCACCATACACCCCTTCCCCTATCAGTCACAACTCACAAAGCATCACCGAATTAATGATGGTTTATTTAGCAAACTCATGAAGGCCCCAACATTTTTGGAGTACTTGTGAGACCTTGGTTTTGGTAGAACCATGAGGCTAAGGCCTGAATTAAATTCATGGCATTTTAGAGAAGTGGAACTGTAGCACTGACATCCCTTTCCAGAGCTTAGAAAGACTTGATCCTCAAGACAGCTTCTGCCGAGGAGGTGGGGTGAGCCCAGGGCTGCTGCCATGTGCAGCACTGAGCTGCAGTTGCCAGGGGCTTTGCCAGATCCTGGCAATCTCTTTCTTTTGCTCTTATTACACCAGTCTTTTCTGAGCTGGATTTTTGCAAGGGTGTCCATAGATGATAGATCTTGCAATGGAACCTTTCCAAAGGCAAGCATTTCTTGTGCTATTTTTCTCTCAGTTCCTGGTTTTCCGAAAGTACATCTGATACAAAGATGTTTGAATATTTGTCTTTAAACAACTGGGCTGGAGAACTGCTGGTCATTGGGCAGAGAGTGTTGTGTTTTTCCTGATGTTGACTGGTGTCTGTTTTGGTTTGATTTTTATGGAATACTAATTATTTTTTGTTCTCTGCTTAAGCTAAGCAAAAATAGGTGTAAAAATCTAGTTCACTAAGTATGCAAGTTGATGCCAAGCAGTGTGAAATAGTCCTCTTGTGGCAACAATGGGCTGTTGTTCGGTATCCTCACACAGGTTAACCGCAGAGTTGCTCCTGAGAATCCTACTGATTTATGGTGACATTGCTGGCAACAACCGAAAGTGCTCTAGCAGTGCTTTCCACAGTGCAGTGTCAGCAGTTTCTTTATACATATATATATACACACACACACACACTTAATATACATGTTTATAGCAGAGAATTCTGACCCAATTCTATTATTCATCCAGTTTTTCTTTGCACATAAGTGATGTTTATTCAGCAATAATGTATCTACCTACATCTCTGGTTGCAAGTTTAGTGTCTAACAATTACAAAACTCTGCGAGTCAGAGCAGCTCCAGGAAATGAATTATATTGATCTTGTGTTGCAAGTGCCTTGCCAAGAGGAATTCCCTGGGAGGGGAAGAGGGAAATAATTCAGTTTCTGGGATGATAACTACTTGTCTCAATAAAGCACATAAAATGTTGTCAGAGAAGCAGCTCTGAATTCACACACACCACAATTATAATAAAATTAAAAATATAATTTGTCATCAGAACAGTGTTTCTGCTATGTTTGAAAGATGTCTTTTCCAGACTAAAAGAAAAAAAAAGCAAACAAACAAACCCCAACAACTTTTGTCTACATATAGCAGGATTTGCATTAAAATGTTTGTATCCTGTAGTATCATTCTTGATACTCTCTTTCTGCCTTTCTCTCCCTCCTCCAGGAATTAAAGCTCTGCCATACCTTGACTTGTATATAGATTGTGCTTCATCTGTTTCTTATCCCTGTTCTCTCGTTGGGCTAAAATCCAGATTAAAACTGCACAAATGTGGAACTCATGACACTTGTATCCTCAATCTCTAGCTGAAGGTTTGGGGTTTTTGTCTGACTGATTTTGGTAGCTCCCCCACTCTTTGGTTGGTGTACATCGAGCTACTGTTCTGAGGCAGTAGCATCACACAATCCTAGCCCCTGAGCTGTAGGTGTTGTGCTAATATTGAGCTACATACTGTAATATAACTATTTCTAGAAGGCAACCTGTGGGCTGTCTGTTCAGGTCCAGTTGAGATCTGGACAGTCACATAGTTCGGGCTTTTACTCCTTTATTCCAGCTTGTAAATGCGTAAAGAAAAAAAAGAAGTCAAAGTATATAAACCACTTTTTTTGTTATTGTATTGGTATTTTATTGTTTCTTGTAAGCAGTCAGTGCAGGGTCACAAGGTCAGTGATAAACAGTGGCCAACAGGAAGGATACAATGCACGTGGCCACAAGTGGGATGGAAAGCATTGGTGAGGCATTCCTGCTAGTGACCAAGGTGTATGGGAATACCCAGCATATACCCTGTTCAGGTCCAAGTTCTTCCTTTGGGTGCAAGCGCCGCAGCATATGACATGCAGGCACCACAAACCTGACTTTGTCTGCTATTATGTCGCTTTCTGCTGTGATGTTGTCCAGCATGTCAATAGACTTTTCATTTAATACCTCCTACTGAAGAAACATTTTCATTTTAATTTTTCAAAGGGGATTATGGTTAATGTTTAGAAGTGCCTAGATTTGGGTTCTCTGTGTTTCCTCAATAAACTCATTTAGCCTGTGAGTGAATAATAAAACTGCTTTGCTAGATAAGGCAAGTCCTTGAATAGGTGGATTCTCGTTCTGCCTTTCTGTTTGGATAGGGGGTTATTTCTAACAACTTTATTGGCATAGTAGGTTTTGGGAAAAGAGTTACT
The DNA here is from genome assembly GCF_964273445.1 of Streptopelia decaocto. NCBI lineage: Eukaryota > Metazoa > Chordata > Aves > Columbiformes > Columbidae > Streptopelia > Streptopelia decaocto. The sequence goes on from NC_138661.1 coordinate 52,829,280, forward strand.
GCATTCTCTTATGTTGTGGAAGCATTCTTGATCACAAATACATTAAATGCAACTTAATAGCTTCAGTAATGAGAGTAGAGTAACATTCTTACATGAGTCTGTGATGTACCTCACATGGAATACAATGGGAGCAGATGCAAGCCACAGGGACTATAGGGAATGATGAAAATTTCTTCAGTAAAGGTTGTGTTAAGAACTGGAGCATCTCATTTACAGAATCAATGCATTTGCAAGTTAATACAGCTACGCATATCCTTAAATTGAGTAGAGAAAACAAAAAAAGAAAATAAAATTAATGTGACACATACATTTTTTTCAGTGGATAAAGCAGGATCTGATAAGCAACGTGTTCTTTGTTCATCCCTGCTATTTAATTCTCTAAATGCTGTCTATCCTGGGTGCTAGTGAGACAGGGAAAGCTTGGGGAAAAAAAATAAAACACAAGTGTGCAGTGAAATCCTTACTGCCTAGATTTTCAGAAATTTATCAGAACAAAGGAGAAGGTTCATTAAATGCAAGTATATGGTTATGTCATATCTCATCAACTGGCTGGAGACTCCTCTACCAATCACCAATCTCCTCTACCAAACTCCTATTGCCTGCATGAATCAAGTAGCTCAATAAACCACAATAGTGGTTTATTGGGCCAGACACACACCCCACGTGTTTGCCGTTGCTGCCATCAGAGGCTGGGGAGCCTTGCTAACTGTGGCTTCCCTTCAAGGCTACGACAGGGAGTGGTGTTTTGATGGATGAAGACTTCTTTCTATTTTTTGCCACATTTGATGTTTTCTACTGAGTGTTCCTCAATTTTTTTTACCAGATTTTATTTTCTTCCAAAGCCCTGTGGCCTGAAAGTTGATTTCCTTTCCTCTCTCCCATCTTCAGTCATGTTTATCATCTCATTTCCCCACTGTTCCCAGGCTCACCTCGGCCATAACTTTTTTTCCAGGTGCTTCCTACTCCATCCTTATACATGTGTTTTTGTCCTGTTTGAATTTGAATCAGAGGGGGTTTTCTGTCTTGTTTTGGCTCAGACAGATTTAATTGGCAGTGCTGGGAAAGTGTTCTGTACTCACTTGTGGTGAACTCGGTCTTGGCATAACCCGCACCAGTTCTGAATATCAGGCAAAGTGAAAGTCCTGTTTTTTTGCTACTGGGGAGTGTGAGCTAACAGACTGCTAAGGGGTATTTGCTGCTGGCCTCTCTTACTGGGAAGGTAAAACCTGCCATTTTCCAGACACTAATACTGTGGTTTCAACATGATTAGCAAGAAAACACATCCTTTGTCCAAAATGTTGTCTTATCAGAATTAAGGTTTCTGTTTCAGAAGATCAAGGCCAGAGCTTTCCTAAAAAGTATGTTTTTACATGAATTCATTTTTCTTTGTCATTGCTCTTCAAAGAGGCAATTAATTTGCCTGAAATTTCCCAAAGACTTTGAGGTAGATATTCAGCTTTAAAAAAATCAGGCCCAAAAGCTGTACTTTGGCAGAATTACTGAAGATTTATCATCAAACAGGAAGCACAGGACAAACGATGCAACTGCTACCCTGTTAGTTACAACTGTACGTATTACCTGAGTGAACATCTCACCAATTTTACAATTTTAAATATACATTTTGATGATGATTATAAAACCTGTTACAATTCAGAATGTCGCCAGTGGCAACTGGATAAGAAAATGCAATGCCCTCTTAAGGATTTCATTTTATGGCTGTAGAAAGTGAGTTTTCTTCTCAGCCTTCTAAAGCCTGTAATAATTTTTCTGCCAAAAAAAAACAGTATTGGTGAGCCAGTATTATTTATCGGTGAACAAGCAATCACTGCACTGGATAAACAGGGCTATAGTTCCAGGAAAGCTCAGAAATTAGGAAGATTTAGTGAAATGAAAAAATAGTTCTCTACTAAAAGTGTGTGTGCGCATGCATATACATGTCTATCTTAGTGTTAACTTGTGGTTTTTGTAGAAGGTTTTGAAACATTAGCTGGAGGAAAAATAGATCAATAAACATCTACAGCTGCAAGTGCCTTGAGTCTGTCAGGGTCCTGGTGGGCTGTGCCAGGCAGCACATCCCTGCAGTGAGCGCGGCAGAGTGGGCACAGGGTGACTCCACGTCCCTGCGCCTCCTGTAACCAGCCAGACAGCACCTTCAAAGGAGAGTGAGCTGAAGGGGTATTAAAAAGCAAAGGGGAAGCCAGGAGATAAAAGAGATAAAGGCAAACTTCTTGTCCTCTGCTGTTGTGGGTACGTTTACAGCAATCCATCAGAGTAAAATTGCCAGGCTCTTTCCTGGGTATTAGCGATGATGTTGCAATACATTAGTGTGTAAAAATCAGTCAGCTGTTTCAAAGATTGTTTTCACTCTACCTTCCTGTGTGTAAAGCTCATTAATGTCAAAAGGGCTACAAGCAAGGGAAAAGGGCAGTAAGTTTCTAGAGCTGGCTCTGAAAAGCATGAGGAACTAAACAGCAATAGCTGTATTTAACCCTTAATCCAAAGGAGAGATGCTCCCTTTAAATCCTTCTCTGAAACATGAGAAAATAAAATGTGTATAATAAAACTTATCACAGATAGAGAGTAGACATTAGGATAATACAGAATTGCTTGGCATTTACTCATTAGTCTGACCGAATGACAAGTGAACAATTACACACTGGTTTAATTACACTGCTTTAACCCACTGGACTCCTTTGACTCTCGCTGTAGCATGTTGCATTCTCTGGAAGTGCTAGCTTAAGCTGTAGCACATTTTGAAGTTATTTGCTCATTGTAAAAACTTTTTGTTTGAAAACGACTGTTCCCAAATTTAACGTTGTACACTTGGCTTTAATTCAGCAAGGTACTTAAGTACATGCTATGTGTAAGTATAAATGATTACTCTCCACTTCAGTTGGAAGTATTATTGCTTCAGATTTATATTCTGCTTAAGTAGCTTGTTGAACAAAGGTCCACATTTGTAGTTAAGTTTCTTTTTTCCCCTAACTTTAAAAACAACTGTGACTTTACTGTTTTTAAGAAGCTTCCAGCTTTTACAAGGGGAGTAGAATCACGACTGCCATGGTCTTTTGTCTCTATATGTATAAATTCTGCTTAGTGTGTGAAAGCAGAGGACTCCAAACACGTCTTAAAAATCCACATATGGCAAGAGATTTTTAACTTCCTTATCTCCAGGGAAAAGGACTAGACAATTTGCCAGGACAAAAATTTCAGATTCCCAAAGATAAGATCACTGCAGTGAAATCGTGGCTAAACAACTTCAGAAGCTTGCTTTATGTGCCAATAAGTTACATATTATAGTGTTGACTGCTGAAAAGCAGGAGAGTCCCATGTGTCCCATTCATTTATGTGGGACTCATGAGATTTCCTTCCAGCTCTTTACTCCCTTTCAGCAGCCAACACTGTTGTATAGCGTTTAGGAAGTCACTGATAAATCTCACATGGCAGTGCAGATTAGTGGAAACAGGGTATGATTAAAGCTGGAAGTGCTTTTGAGACTTCTGCAAGGTAGGTCCATGTGTAATTTCTCTCCTATTTTCTGCAGTGAAAAAGTCTTAGCACATCTTGGTTGAAGAAAGATTCCGTCATAGTGAAAATAACTGTGAAGGCTGTTTAGAAAGAAACTGATTACAGAAACAAGAAAGTTGCTGCTTCTTGGGTGTGAAAGGAAGAAGAGTGATGAGTTCTAGGCATCAGTAAAGCTCAGAAGGCCTGCATGGGAGTTTCTTCCCTGTTATATTTTTCACAGCAAATAAATTCAGAGCCGAATATTGGCATCTCCCAGTGTGTCATGGGCAGTCAGCCTTGAGACTGGCTGGATCACAGAATCACAGCATGTTAGGGATTGGTAGGGACCAAAAGATCATCTAGTCCAATCCCCCCCACTGGAGCAGGAACACCTAGGTGAGGTTACACGGGAATGTGTCCAGGTGGGTTTTGAATGTCTCCAGAGAAGGAGACTCCTCAACCTCCCTTGGCAGCCTGTTCCAGTGTTCTGTTACCCTCACTGTGAAGAAGTTTCTTCTCATACATAAGTGGAACCTCCTGTGTTGCAGTTTGTACCCATTGCCTGTTGTCCTATCATTGGTTGTCACCAAGAAGAGCCTGGCTTCATCCTCGTGACGCTCACCCTTCATATATTTATAAACATTAATGAGGTCTCCCCTCGTTCTCCTCCAAGCTAAAGAGACCCAGCTCCCTCAGCCTTTCCTCATAAGGGAGATGCTCCACTCCCTTCATCATCATTGTTGCCCTGCGCTGGACTCTCTCCGGCAGTTCCCTGTCCTTATTGAACTGAGGGGCCCAGAACTGGACACGACATTCCAGATGTTGTCTCACCAGGGCAGAGTAGAGTGGAAGGAGAACCTCTCTCGACCAACTAACCACCCCCTTCTAATACACGCCAAGATGCCATTGGCCTTCTTGGCCACAAGGGCACAGCAGCCTGCTAGATGCCTACAGCTGCAGAGGGGTGGGATGTGTCACACATTCCTCTCAACACTGCTACATCTGGCTGGTTAAAACAGCTTAAAACCTGGCCTGTGGCATCCCCTCTCTGAGTCACCTGTCTCTCACCATGCATTGACTAGAGAGCCTAAATAACAAACTCAAATCACAGGCTACCTGTGTAAAGGTTGGGGGTTCTGACACTAGGTCTGCCAAGGCCCAGTTCTACCTGCAGATCTAGTCTTTATTATATGGCTGCATCATATCCCTACCTATGCAATGAATTGGTGATAGGATATTTTCTTCCTTCTACTTACTGTTTGCTTTGTTTTTTTAAACCAAAGAGTTCTTTGCAGCTGGTTCAACAGTATTCGGGTCATGGCTGATAACCCTCTTTGCTCTACTGTCAGTGTGGCTGATAATAAATAGAAAATTGGGAGAAAGACGCCAAAAACCTGAGTAAGTTGTTTCCATGCTCCTACCATTTAGTGATTTGAACCTGCTGGCAGACTTGTGCAGAGGTCTGAGAAGTGCAAGGCCTGAAGTGTGACTTGGCAGGCATCCCCAGAAGGCAGGTTGCAAAGGGATTTGCCTACAGGGAGGTATGAGAACCCAGGCTGGCTGAGACAATGGAAAAGGAGCTGGAATGGGAGAAGGTGTTGACATTGCAGGGAAGCACACACAGTCCAGGAAAGACTTTGTGTCACGGTATTTTTTTAAAACGTGTTAATTGATACACAACCAACTAAAGTTTCATATTCTCCATAGGGTTTCTCCATGTTTTGACATTTGGCATTTAGTGCATTTGGTACTTTTGTTCCTGTTTTCCTGTCTCACTTCATTCTTGTTGCCTCCTGATGTCTGAATTGGGTGCCACTTGCTCAAAGAGACACCTGGGTCATGGTGCACTCATCGGAGTCACAACAACTGTATCAATCTCATGGAACTATTGTAAAATTAAGTCATTTGGTTGCATACAATCAGTGTCACTTTACAGAAATTATGGAAAGAAAATCCATGAGATAAATCATTGTGAATTTTGTATTTATCCTTAAAATTCATTATTTTATTAAGAAATCATTATTTGACTGAAAATATGAGGTTTCTTCAGCTGCTTCTTAAAAAAAAATGCAACCCAGAAAGCCTTGAAAGACTGAAAAATAAGAACAATAGTAATTACTGATATGAAGTGAGAATTCTGCATTTAATGTGATTATATCAATAGCTGTTGCTTCTTCATAAGCCAAACATGACATCTCTTCCCATTGTTTTCCAATGAAAGCACTCATCTGTGTTGCTTGTACATATCTGGCATTTCTCCCAGCTGTTCTCTGGATAATATGTTGGGTTTTTTTCTAAATGGAGTAACAAATTGTCCATCAATAATAGTTAGTTAAAGAAATACTGAGGAGGAGTTATGACACTGAGCATTTTCCACTGAAGAATATTACACGTACATTTTCACAGCACAACCTCTGTTCTTCTGTAGATGTCTTACAGTCGAAAGAGAAATGTGGTAGTGAAAGTATAACCAGTTTACTAACTGCTGAGAAAGTCTCCAGATATACAGGGAATGGGAGGTTCTTCAGGAAGGAAAAAAAATCATTTTTACAGGGTGACTCCAAAGAGCACTGGTGCTTCTGACGTCTTCCCCTCCCCGCGGTGACTTTGGTTTAAAGGAACTTGAGCATATCCAGGATTGCCTAGAGCCCCAGTTCAGTTCACATCAAAGTGTGTCAAAAAACTGCCAATTAACTTTAAGGTTGTAGGATCATGACCTTGCTTCTAAGATCAGAAGTAAGATCACAAGTAGCGAGTTAGGCAATGTTACACTTCAGGACAGTAGCACCCATAAAAACAGTAAATTTCAGTGACCTGTATTCTGCTCTGAGGGGAACTGAACACTGATTATAAACATGTATGTAATTATGCTTGGGAGAAATCTCATTACATTTTTCATAGTTTTAAATGATTTTTACATTTGATTTCAAAAGCTACTTGAGAATTTTTTGAAGGAAGTTTTAGTATGGTACTTTCCTTTATGAGAAAAAAACACTCTTGTGAAAATACATTTTTCAATGTATATTTTATATTTATAAAAGTACACTTTGGCTGAGATGCTTAAGTTTTGTTTGAGGACTCAGTGTAAAATTCTGATGACCTGGCAATGCTGCCTGCTGCTTAAGCACTATTTAAAATGTCTCTGGAGGTCAGCTAAGTTTGTACTGGCATGTGCAAGTGAGCTACTGCATCATCTAATTCCAGTTTGGAAGATACATGTTCCTTCTCCCATCCCGTCAGGTTCCCTACTGCATTAAGACCCTGTGGAGTTCTGTGCTGACGGGTTCTGTGCTGTAAGACTGGTTGGTCAAGTGCCCTGAGGGAATGTGTTTCAGCTAAAGAGCATGGTCCATCTGGAAGGGTGGGTGGCTTGACCATCTGAACTGCTTCTGCCATGGGGCAGCTCTGCTGCTCCACAGGGACATCATAGAATGTCTCGCCAGTCTCAGAAACAGTATTTTGACAGTGTCTGTTCTACTTGTTCAAAAAGGAGTTTGTTTGTGTACAACACTGTGGCGCTCTGTGTTTTGTACTGAGGTATACTTTGATTCAAGATAAACTCATTGACAGTCTTTTTCCCTGTGGGAATTGTCATGGGTGGACCCATGGGCATTTCGGCACAAGCATCAGAGCTGCAAGAGTTAGTGGCTGCATTTGCAAACTCTTATGCTGCTGTCTTGAGTACTAACTGCTTTCAGCAGAGAAGGTGCAACACGACTTGAAAAGCATTGGTTTCTTTAGTGATGTGCGGTGCTAACATCAAAAAGTCCCTCACTTTGGTTTGATGTGCTTTTCATTAAAGCTTCTTGGAGGTCAAACAGTGCCAGACTGGGTCCCAGAGGCACAGAGCAGAGAACAGAAGAACTCTATCAAGTTTACACGACACAGAAACACTTTCTGCATATGGCTTTGCACAGAATACTCACTTTGAAATATTTTTCCTCACATAAAAATCACCGTGGTGTTTTTTTTTTCCTTTTTTTTTTTTTTCAAAGCGCAGTGACTTCTAAGGAGCTGTGTGATTTATTGTTTGTCCTGTACTTTTCCTTTGCTTTATAGAATATTTAATTAGCAGAGGTCCTTCTGTTGCTGTGACTTTTGAAACAGGTTTGGGATCCCTCTGACAGCTGCCATTTTTTATACCCTGATACCATTACCTGCAGCAAATCTCTGCTGCTCGAGCTTGCTTTTCTCTGATCATACTCAGTCACGAAAGATGGTGGAGTCTCCCAGCCTATTCTTTGTCTTGTCTGGTTTTTTTTTTTTCTGAGGAAGCCAGATGGTGCGTGCCACATGTAATTTGTGTCAAAACTAGTTAATACTGAAGTGCTGCAGCATATTTTTTATATATGGTGGATCTAATCTTGTAACACTTGATGTATTTCACAGCTGTTTTGCTTAAAGGACAGTAAGTGCACTCTGAGCAAAAGAAGCAGGTACTCGGTCACGGAGACTCAATCCGATAAGACAGCTCTATCTTATGCTATCACTGTACAAATGGCATTTACCCAGTATGGCTAACATTATTTATTTTTGTAATACTGACATGGATCGTTTTCCTGAGAGCTGGAAGGAGATGCTACTTCTTTCCCCATCTGGCACCTCAGTAGATACTTAGTATCTGCATTGTCATCTGGTTAGCAACAGCACAGGCATAAAAGAGATTTGTTTCCATTGAACAAAATGTATGAAATTAAGCTTTGTTTTCATTAAATCTATTCTCTGAGTCTGTAGCATGATGGATGACAACTAATTCCAATGCAGCCTGAAAGATAATTTTAAAAGACAGTGAACCACAAAAAAGGCAGAAGCTTGTGAGGAATTCGTGGTTGGCTTTGTGGCAGAAGTTGCATAAAGGAACAGTATATTCATACACGACAGCATCCTTTTCAGAGGGAAAAGGCAGGAAGATTAAATAGAGTGGATGTTATAACATGTGTTTAATGTACTAAAGTAGGTTCCTTGCCTCAGTAACAGATACTTTGATGAGAAGAATTTAAGATCATTTCAGATAATAGAAGGTGAAATGTTCATGGCAAAGACTACAAAGTAGCAACATTTCCTTTGCAGGTGCTTGAGCTTCAGTATTTATTAGTCATATACCACAGGAAAATCCATTTTGGTAATGTAAATAACTGATTGTATGTTCATAAAAGCAGAGTAAAATTATTAAATCAAGATGTTGATCATAGCATTGCTCTGTTGTACATCTAACATCCAGTCTTGATGGTGGTATGGACATTTTTTAGTTTCAGTCTTATTTGTACATTATTAGATGAAACTTGTTACAGATTTTTGTGCAAATTTACATAATCTCAATTATATAAATGATTAAGAACCTACAGAGTTGTATTGGGCTGCTGTACTTTTGAAACATTTTTCTACCAGTATCTGTGTTATAGGCAAATATAGTGCCTTAAATTGGTGGGTCTTGTGAGATGCCAATGATTTCTTTTCTCTGATCAAAAAAAAGTGTTGGGTTGTGGTTTTTTCTCCTATTTAATCTGTTTCCAGAAAAAAACAAACTGTCCCATTTTATCTGTTCTGTGCAATTGGCCACAGAAGTCGTAACAGGATTAAAAAACCTTACATGTGAGCCACGATGACAACCCTACATCACCAGTGGTACAGACTCTGATATCATTCTGGAGGCAGGCTCCTGCCATCCTTCTAAAACTTATTATTTAAAAGGGTCTGATATCAGCCTAAAAGAGGAAAAGAAATTTGCAGTATTCACTGGTCATTAATGATTATAAAAATAGGACATTGAACAGTCAGCATGTGTTTGACCTTTGACTTGCAAAAAATTCCTGGCAGCTTTGGACTATTTATGCTGGATGTATGATGAGTTCTGATATTCAGCTGTGGTACCACGGAATATCAGGAGTCACTATGTAAATGATTCAAAGTCAGATGAAGTACGTGAACAAAACGCCAAAGTAGACTTTAATGTCTGTATACAAATTTGTAAAATGCTTCCTCAGAGGCAGGCAATTACATCTACATTGAACTGGCAAAGCTGTGAGTACGTTCTGCAGATAGCTACATTTATCTGCATATATTTTTACAAAGTAGATATATATAAACCATATATACACACATATATATTTATTTCAAGAACTTAACTGAGAACATTTGTGAGGGATGAAATTAGATCTTGCTTCCAAAAAATCTGTTTTTAAATCTTACAGCTTCGTTATGGTAGTATGTTTTATGTTACATGAATTACGTCCTTTAATGTGAATATCTGGAAGATACATTCACCATCGGATTTAGCTTGCATTTTGGAATGTCCACAGAAAAAGGATCAGCAGAGCAGTAATAAAAAACAGGCATTTAGTAAATTTTTTTGTGACACATCTGTGAGCACTAAAGAGACACAGGGTTTTACCAGCCCTGAACATTCAATCATAAGTGAAACTTTACAACTGCAGTAACAACGGCACTGTGAAAACATTCACTGAACTGCCACAAACTCTCTACTTACTACTGAAATCCTTAGATAAATATTGAATGAAATTTCTTATTGCAAGGCATGGCAAAGGAAAACAAACACACTTTCATATCCACTTTTTTCACCACAGAGGTACATCAGGTGACACACAGGCATGCTAATTGAAGGTGATTTTTAAAAGCTTGATTTCCAGGCTCTGAGTTGCTACAGGTGCATCTCTCTTGTGATTAATGGGAATGAAGGACTGAAATCGTCAACATAGCAAAAGAAAACATCATGAATACACAACATCTCTGTATGTGGCCACATACAGCTTCTGTAATTTTTAGCTTAGCATCTCACAAATGCTGACAAGTTAATTTAAAGATTGGGGTCTGTTTTGTGTTTTGACAGTATTAAAAATGGATGTTTATAAGAGAAGCATTAAAAAATGCAGACGTTCTCCTAGTTTGTAAAGCTTCAGTTCTGCATGCCTAGGTAAAGGGGGCTTTCACTTCATGGTGTGAGGAATGCTGTATCATTTATCTTTGGGTGGATTTTATTTACTTTTTCAATTTTTTCCATTTAATTACATTCTTTGAAAATATTGTCAGTATTTCAGAATTGCAGTAAATTTTTGTCTGATACAGGATTAAAATAACATTACAAAAAAAACAAAAGCATGTATTGCAATACAAATATGAAGAGATTTCCTGGTTTTTTGGTTGCGTTGATGCCAGTCAGACTTGCAGAATCAAATCTGGAGTGACTCTGCCCAGAGAATGGCTTCTGTGGTCTTCTGCCTTTGTCCTTGGAAAAGCCAAAGTATAAGAAAATTACCAGAACACTGATTCTGTGCCCAGAACGTTTAAATTTGCTCAGGGCCAAGAAAATCAAATATGCGCATCAGCAGTTGGTCAGATGGTAAAACAATTAGCTGTTTTTACCAGAGAGATGTGCCATGGAGAGAGCGTTTTATGCAAAGATCTTTGGACAACATCCATTCACATACAATGCGTGAACTCTGAGACAGACAGGATTTTAACACAGGTACTGTCGGGCTGGAAGTAAGTCATACAATGGCAGAAAATGCATCAGGTCAGAAATAGAAAGGCAATAAATGTTGTTGCTGTGCATTATGGCTCGCATTTCTGAACAAGTCTGAGGGGCTTAGCTTCTTAATGGCCACTGAAAGTGGGAGCACGTGAGAGGGATGGGGGCCTGGTCCCAGCCTCATGGGCTGTGACAAGTATCTCCATTTTGCGTAGTAAGTAGCACTTCTAAGTTCAAGATGAAGCACTGGCCACCACAAAATGCAACCTCCCCTAGCACTGGGCAGAAATCCTCTGGCACATGTCCACACTGGGCAAGCCCGACAGGTCACAGAAGAGAAAGCTCTGCTTGGTCAGGTGGGCCCTGGCACACTGGTAACTGCAGTCTGCAGGAGTCATGTTTGTCCCTGTGGCAACATCATGAAGCCTGTGTGGCCCATCAGGTCAGCCTGCTGCGTGCTTTCTGGCACGATGGTGCTTGTAGCAAGGGCCTGGACTTGAAGTGACTAGTGAGCAGGAATGCTAGAAGCCTCGTCATCCTGCTTTCTGAGGGAAAAGTATCTTGAGAAGGAGTCCTCCAATATCTTTGAGTCCCTTTGGAGCTTCTGGCTTAGGACATCAGAGTTGTATGACTCGATAGTAAGCATTGTTTACTTCAGGAGTAGACAAGTAACACGTATGCTAGAAACTGAGTTAAACCGACACCTTTTCTGCATTTAGCAGCAAGGGTTGCAAAGTAGAGCAAAAACTATATGCGTGCCTGAGAACTGACGTGTGTGGGCAGCGCATTCGCAAAACCATCTGCAATAACGAGCTCAGTGTTTATCATCACAGCAAGGGTAAAGACCAGAGGCAGTGTGGGTTGCCTGGACCAGACACCACTAAGTGAATGAGCAAGAGCCAGAGAACAGGCAGGAGTTGTTGAGCTCTTATGCAAGGGAATGCTTTGGTTCTTTCATTTCTGTCCTCCTTCTCTATACCAGTCCCTAGTCTTCACACTCTTATCTTTCCTTAGCAAATGTAATTTTTCAAGGCTCTGGAATAAGTGAATCATATCACCTGTAATGTCTTTGGCATCCTACCTATCTGCAGCATACAGTCACCAGCACCTAGACCAGGTTCTGTGTAGGGTCATCTGCCTTCTGGGTTGTTCCTGCTCATCCTGCACTCAAAAGTCAATTTAGTAAAAGTGTAATGATTTGAAAAGGAATTTTACATTAACATTGAGAAAAAATGAAGACCCTAAAGTGAGGCTGCATTTCATTTGGTTGAAGACAGCAACTCTATAAGGTACTTTTTTTACCATTTCCATATTAAGTCTGTCAGAGTATCAGGCTAATTTTGAAGATTTGTTAGCAATTATGTGGTGATGATAGGGTAAGTAAAACATATGACTAAACTTGTCTGGCCAATAAAGGAGGAGGCGAACTCTTCTGCTTCGTTTCCAAATTGGTCAGGGAGAAGTAATTGCCGTGTTGCTACACCCAGCACGGCCTCACAGTGACCTCCCCATTTGCTTATGAATAATAGCTCATCAAAGAGCCAACTGGCCACCATTTTATTCTGAATTTAAATATAGTGCACAATTAGTAACATCAAAGCAACCACTCAAGAAACCAAAGCTAGCCCTACAAACCACATGGAGAGGTTGTGCTTCAGCTATATTTAGCTTCAGGTAATGATGCTGAGTTTGCTCCAGTGAGGATCCTTCAGCTCACAACTTCTCTGACCAGAATAATCTTCAGTTCTGAAAGATTTTTAATTTACTGGAGTGATTCTTGCATGTTACTGAAGAAAGCAATTTTTATTCACTGATATGCTAGCTTGACTGAGTTTGCTTTCTTGTTTAAAATGGAAAAAAAGGTAGATTATTCTGTACTTTTTGGACCCTGTTTTCTCTCTTAAAGAAAAGCCCTTTTGTGCAGTGTATGGAGCACATTTTGGAGGGTCTTCAGGTTCTACTGAAATCAGCAGGAACAAGGGGAGTTAGTCCTGCCATTAACTTGGGACCGTGAATAGTGAGTACGGGTTTTCATAGGAAATGCAGAGGCACCGAAGGCCTAGGCAAATATTTCTTTTGCTAGCAGGCAGCTGAGGTGCCACCTTACCACCCTGAGGCTTGCTTGATCTGGCAGGACATCAGAGTGGGCGACGTCCATGAGGTTGTATTCCAGCCCTGGCTTTGTGGGGGAGCCTCTAGGAGAATGACCTCCCTTTTTTCAGTTTACCTGTCTGTGCAACCAAGATAATGGTATTTTACTTGCTTTTTAAAGTACTTTCTGATCTGCAAATGAAAAGAGCTACCCCCCCCAAAAAAAAAAAAAAAGAAAAAATGCTGCTCCTTTTTAAGCTGGCTTTAAAACTGTGCCACTACATTCATCAGCAGTTCAGAGCTTTTGAAGGCAAGGCCGTTTTACATCATGGTAATAGCAAAGAGTGTTTTTGTAGTGTGTGAAGGAGTTTTATTTTTAGATTAAGGGTAGATGGGTGCTGACATCTGTTAGTGTTTACTGAGAACATAAAAATGAAAGAGACTAAATATTTTGTAGCACTGCACCTACATTTGGCAATAGCAAGCCAAAAAGAAACTTACCAGCTGGTGTGAAACTCTCATGGACTCCAGGCTGGTTTGAGACTTTTCTGAAGATTCAGCAGTCAGAGCTTTAAGAAGATTCAGAGATATTCAGTATGTGTTCTCCAAGAATTTTTAGATAAACAGTTAATTGTTACAAGTCAGTGGCAAACAGTGATACAGTGGCAGTATAAGGAAACTGCTTTAGGCATGGATGTTGTAATCCACAAGGAATCATGCTCTAGAAACTTGGACTTTAATATCGCATGGCAAAGCCAGGGCCAGGCCCTAGTCAGTCAGATGTCACTACCAAAATTCCTGTTTAATTCAGCTACCAAAATAGATCTCAGAGCTGAACACAGAAAAATTCAGACATATTTTGGAAAATGCACTACAAAGCACTACAAGCACTACAAAAAGTACTTAATATGAAGTGCCAACTATGTTTTTATTGATCTATGACTATTTATCTTTCAAATCTCTGCCTTCCTGTTTTTTCCACACTTTCGTGTCCCCAGGAACAAGAAAAACATAAAGCCAATTGATGAATATCTTAAAGCTGCACCTTTTTCCCCCAGCATGGTCATTTCTGGATTCCCTTGCCAGTACATTTTGCTATTGGATTTGAGTATTTCTCTATGACCTAGATTTTCTGGTTTGTTGCACACTAAAAAGGAAGGAAAACCCATCAAAGTTTAAATATACACCAGCTTAAAGATAGGCCACTCATCTCAGGAGTGGTCTTCCCGCCTAGCTGGTAGCTCCAAGGAACAGGCCCAGACCCAGTGGTCCTCCAGCTGTTGGTGTGGACCTGAGATCTGAACCCTTATATAACAAGTTTTGCTACTTTTCTGAAATTTTAAATTTAAAAGGGGATTTTTACAGAAAGGAACTGTCTCTTTACCTGCGAATCCTTCCAGCTTCTTCTACCAAAATTTTAAGGTATGATGGAGTGCTGGACACCAATCCAGTGCTTTTAAATATATAAAGGAAAATGAAAGGCACGTGGCTTGAATGGAGAGGAGTGGAGGGAAAAAGAGAGGTGGTAGATTTACAAAGTAAGTGCAGCCCTACCTAAGTGACCTAAATATAGACGAGCATTTCATATTCCCCTTTACAAACCTTGTCAAATTTTGAAAGTACTGAAATATTGAAGTGTTTACTTTTTTAAACTTCTGCTTTCTTGAGCCAGTCCCATCCCTTTCTGTGCACAAGCTTGCATGGAGGAGAGCTGCCACCTTGGAGAGGATGCTTGGCCAGCCTCTGCCCCTAACTGTGAGCTGTCATTCTACCCAGGGGCCATAATTGCAGGAGGTAAAATCAGCAGGAATGTTACATGGGTGTGTACACACCAGTCCTCCAAATGACTTATTTATAGTCTGAGCTTTAATGTCTTCATTAAAATCTCACAGAATTTGTTGTCCCCCCGCCCTTCGAGTTATAAAAGTCTATTTAATACACTAATACTCTCTTTCTCAGAAATCAGCAGCTCTTCAGACCCTGTTATACTATGCACATTATGACAAAAACTCAGCCTCATGGTCCTGGAGCTTGAGCTTTGGTGTTATTATAATAGCTTCCTCAGCATCGCTGCTGGGGATCGGGATGCATCTCCGGGGCATTGTTTGTTTTCCATGTAAGAAAATACAGTAGCATTTCATAAAACGGATTGAGCCAGGCGGCGCAGTGATGGGTTATTGGCCAAGCTGTGCAGTGCGGCAGCAGCACAGGCTGGAGCATCGTTAGCCAGAGCACATAATACATCACTGTCCTCTCTCACATCCAGTGAAACCCGAGCAGCAAAACGGAAAGGATTTTAAAATGCTGTACTTTTGGTAGCTCTAATCTAAAGAAAGTAAAATGTCTGGATTTTGGAAGGACTGGGAGGACAAAGAGGCAAAAATGGCTCTTGATTCAGATTTTAAATTATTCAAGCAAGTAGCTCTTGCTCTTGTCAGACAGGTACTGAGAGGTGTTTAGGTACCTAAATGCTCTTGAAGTCAGTGGGAGTGGAACACTTAAATATCTTTCAGAGTTCAAGAGAAAGATTTCAGAGACATCAAACTTCACCTCACCTACATAGAGCAAATGTGTTGGAGGCTTTTGTGTCACGGTCAGATTTAGTACTGTGCCTCTTCATTTGTTCAGGTATCCAGCTCCAAAGCTGTACCTGGCACCCACCAAATCTGCACAGTCAGCTAGTCAGGAATGGACACTGGGCTGGTGCTCCCCGTTGGGATCCCAAACTGGGATGTCCCCCCAGGAGTTTGCAACCAGGACATGAAACACCATTACCTGCTACTTTGCCTTTCCTTGAAGGAGTAGCATATACAAAATGTTTTCTTGTGAAAGCAGGGCAAAATTATATTATGTTCCCAAAGAAAACTCAGTTTATGTTTAGAGAGCATTTTTCCTTGACTCCCTTTCAGTTTATTTCTTCTTTTGTGACACTGACAGGTCCTCCATTTCAAGTAGGACAAAAATATCCATTATGTTATCTCTGTGGTTCCCTTTTGTTAGTTACAACCCATACTCAAGAGTTCTTCCAAGATTTTTCAAGCTTCTAAATGGAGTTGCTGTTACTTTAGCACAGTGCTCTGCGAGCCATGTGTTGTGGTTTATATCATTAAATATCAGTAGGGGCTATGGATTACAGAACAGGGAGAAAAGCTCTAACATGCTAGAACTCGTCTCCCAGAGGAAATGACGGAGAGCCAGAGGCTACATCTTTTTGGACATTTAAAACGGCTCAGACCGAAGTGGAAGAGCTTGTACCACAGGGCATTTTTGCAATCCTGCCTGTGAAACCACAGAGGTCTAAAGTCTTCCTCGTTCTTGGAGGGCAGAAATCAGGATAATGTCTGTAGACCTCTAAGAGTAAGCTACTATGTTGTGACTTTAGAGCACAATATTTTCCCATAATAAATTTGCATTGCAGATGAATCAACTTGAAATAGGTGTCTCCAGGAGAAGTAGAAGGAATATACCTTATATGTATTTGCATTTCAATAGCACCTAAAATCTGTATTGCAGGTCTTCTGTTTGCATCTGGCTCTCTTGGATAATCAGAAGCCCAATGCCCAGAGGAATTGCTTTTGAAGGGAACAGTTCACAGCTGGGTCATGAGATTATAACAGTTTCACAGGGACTGACTGATGGAAGAATTGCAGTCAGTTTGGGCTTGTGGAATAGTGCTGCATGTTTATGTCTCTGAATTGTCTGTTCTTTTCTGTTTTACACAAAGGAATAACATCCTGGTGGTTTTCTCATAAACAGTGATAGCATCTGACTTTGCAAATACCACTTTATTTCTTCCACCACAGTGCTCTGCCATGCTTTACTGGGGCCTATCCTGTCTTCCCATAGCAGGTAAAGGGCGATTAACAGGCAAGTACAGTAAAAAGCACATTTAGCAATTTGCAGTTAACCTGCAGTATTCACCAGTCCAGATTTTCCATTCAGATGCCAGTGTCCTGCAGGAGCAAAGGCCCGGTGTAGCATGCAGGAAAGGATGATTAAGGTGATAGCCGCAGCCTAGGAAATTGTACTTCTCCAGTTCACTGTGATTCCTAAAGATGTGTTGAGACGGAGAACCGCAGATCGCCAGTGGGCATGTTCGTACACAAAGATACAGGGAATTTTGTTCAGACATGTCTAACCTCCTTCTGCAAATGACATGTTTAAATCTAGTGAGTGTGCTCTATGCCCATATCACACAGTGTTACATATTTTGAAATGTTTTAGCTTGCCTGTTGTTGATATGGTTCTTTTCTTTTCTTTTCTTTTCTTTTCTTTTCTTTTCTTTTCTTTTCTTTTCTTTTCTTTTCTTTTCTTTTCTTTTCTTTTCTTTTCTTTTCTTTTCTTTTCTTTTCTTTTCTTTTCTTTTCTTTCTTTTCTTTCCTCTTTTCTTTTCTCTTTTCTTTTTTCTTTTCTATTCTTTTCTTAAAAAAGTAACCAGAAACAAGCAAGAGTCCAGATCTTCAGTCCAAATCTTTTCTGTTTCATCACAAATCATGTCATGGCTTGTTTTTTGTGTAGGAAAAATTTCTGAAAGTAATAGCTAAAATGGCAATTTCATTTACTAATTTCTTACCAAAATATATACTAATCTTTTAAAAACACAGGGTATTTAAAAATGTTAGTCTTCTATTTGATTTTTAGCTACTGTTAATTATTAGGTGGACAGTGTGCTCAGAAACACTATATAGGATCTATTTCTAGGACTTCCCTTCACAGAACAGGACAAGAATGACAGTGTGCACTCACAGAATGCTGTGCTTCATCTCTGGGTGTAATCCATTGCTACTTATTATCTGTCTTTATTTTGTTCCTGTACTTGGTTACTTCACAAATTCTTTTACTTTGTCCTCATTAGTACTCACAAACACATCCTTCATGAACATTGCCAGTGTTCTTTGTTATCAAACACAGATGTGAAGAAACCACTGAGATTTTCTTGATTCTTTTTCAGTCATTGGAAATTTCTTTGTTGTTCTCTTTGGTCCTGGTCCAACTCTGTAGGAGTCAGTGATTGTCTTTCCACCAGCTTCATTGGGATTTGGATCTTGTCTTTAATATTTCTACTAAATTAATTTTATTTTCAACCTTCAAGTATGTCTCAAAGTTATTTCATTTTAGAATCCATTATGATTTGCCATTTGACCTTCATGGATTTTATAAGTTTTTGAATACTGTCTTTATATTCCATCAGTTGCTTCTTGTAAAGTTCAAACCTTGTTGCAGTCTTTTGCCCATGCGCTTACTCTTCCACTCCCTTGCTCTCTTTTTCAGAACTCTGTTTTCACTCAGCTGACAATAAACTACTTATCATTGGTCCTTGCAGGGGTTTAGTTTTAGATTTCACTTTCCACAAGGGTATCTATCCCTCCCAAGCCAACTCTACCACCTCTTTCAACTTCAGCAAACCTTCTCTACTGCAGCTCTTTGCCAGAAAACATTGCAAATTTCTTTCATTAAAATAGATTTCATTTAATCAAATCAGGCCGTGTATTCACAATCATTTCAGACAGTGAACTTGAGAGCCTTGTTAAATATCAGTCTTGTTTTCCACACTCTGCTTAATCATCACCTCATGTATTTATTTATTTATTGTGCCCCTGCGGCTCATGAAGGGCTACAACCAAGATCCGTGCTTGGTTGTGTTGGACTGATGCACACACACGGGGAAGGAGCGGCCCTTGTTGCAGTGTTGAACCACAGGACAGACAGTGAGAGAGCAAAAGCAAAGTTCCTTCTCAAACAGTTGATACAACTGGCCAGCAGTTCAAAATAAAGTCATCCACCTTCCTTTCCAGGTTAAAGTGTGCACGTGTGGCTCCCCATGCATGTGTTTGGGGCTTTGGTGTGGTTTTGGTTTTTTGTTTTGTTTTTAAATCAAAGGCATTGGATTTCTTTTCTAGTATTACAAAACTGAATTAAACTTCTCAAATCTTGAGCTTAAAGCCTGCTATCGCTTACCAGCTCTCAGTGCTAGCATGCAGGTTTTTCTGATTGAATGTGCATTCAATCTTCTGAACCAGACTCCTGGCAATATAAAAATCACCTTTCTTCATGTACCACAGTGGCATTAAGAGAGGTCAGTCATACTGGTGCCTGCGCAAATGTTCCTCCTAAATCCTTCTGCCACCCATTATCCTCTAATGTTCATATCCGCAAATTTTCTGCTGTGTTAGCGATTTTCTTGGGCTCAGTACTAGTTAATGGTTATTAAAGCAGGACCTAATCAACCCAATTAATTTCTGTAAAACTGTTCTTTCAAGGTCTTCCTTTCAGCAGCTTTAACAAACCTTCTTGTTGGTTTGGTTTTTTGCTAAATAGTTGAAAATGAATTTGATAGTTCAGAACCTCAGTAAAGTGAAATACACCCAGGTTATATAGATATAGTTCTGAATTGTTCCAAAGGCAGACCTCCTCAGTAGTGCTCGAGAGCAGATGCAGAGCAAGAGCAGTGGGACAGATGCACCCTCTAATGCTAACAGCAGGGAAAGATTATTCACCTGCCTGACTCATGTCAAACAATGTCACTCGTTTGTGCTAGAAGGGATTGGCAAATATGTTACTTTGTTGGTTTTGGTTGGATTTTTTTTTTTTTTCCTTTGAAGGACCTGGAAAGGAGCTGTGATGTTACACAGGAGCTGAAAGTACCGGCAGGGCCAGTACCATGGCAGGATGTAGGAAAGTGGGGGGCAAGGTTGGGCATGAGATAGCTGGGATCACCCCAAGAATTTGCCACCCAGAGGAGAAATGACTGCCAGCAGCTTGGTGTTAGAGGAGAAAAGAAATGGGCCTTGTTCTCACTTCTAATGGACACAGCACAAAAACCACTGCAATGGTTTGCAGGTATTTGTACTGCTAACAGTGCAAGGGGAAAAGCTGTGGCAAAGAAAATATCCACTCATTCATCCACCCTGTGGTCAGGATCGATCAGCGAAGCCTGAGTGGAGATGTGACTGCCCTTACCCAGGCTTTCTCTGCCCTGCTTAGAAACAGGGCAAATGATTTCATTCTCTAGTGCTTTCAAGCCTCTATCTTCCTCAAGCAGGAAATTAATACAAAAATGGAAATTAGTTTGCCATTAATGTGGCAGTAATTATCCAAGGGCCAGAGTCGGCATCCATTGAAGTCAAAGGAAAAAAAAAATTTCCATCGACTTCCAAGGGCTTTGGCTCAAGGCCTAGTAGAACCTCTTCAAATTTCTGAGGATTGCTAGGCTACTGAAAAATAATGTACGTACAGTGCTTCAGTGTACATATGTTGCTTTGATTATTTCATGAATATCACGTGCTTTGATGTTGGAGGCTACATAAAGACGGCCAAAAAAAGATCTGTTAACTAATGACTGTGTTTATGCTGTAGTAGGCAAATGCTGAAACTGAATTTGGCCTTTTTCCCCTGGGACTGAATCCAAATAAATGTCATGAAGTAACTGCACAAACAGCACTTACTGGAAAAAAAAGGTCTTTGTTTCACTAATAAGCTCTTTTAAAGAACAATGGATACAGTTTCTCAGTTTTCTTTACATCTGACAAAATAAAGCAGGCAAGAATTCTATTTTAAGGCCTTTTGAATGAAAGCAATGAAAATTGGTTTGCTTAACAAAGGTAACTTGACTAACTATTTGTTGTGGTTAGGAAGATGTGAGAACCCCTATGAATGTTTCTGGATTCCTGAAAGGAATGCCTGGTGTGGAGGTTTGCGGCTTCGCTTGTCTGGTGAGGACAGTTGGGTTCCAGCACAGGGTTTGCATGGGGCAGATTTCATGGACCAAAACACACCTGAGAGTTGCAAAGTAGTTGCAGTGTTCTGGTGTTCAGGAATCAGTAAGAATGTGTGTTCTGATGGGAAGTTACACCGTCATTTAGTTTACTTTTGATTCTTGTTGAACAGCAGGTTGGGTAGCAGCTTTTTGTTATTTGTTAGTAGCTTTAATGTTGCTAGTACCGCTTAGGGACAAATGTTCCTTTAGTTGAATGTCTTTGAGACAGGTTCCTCCTGAAGTCAAGCTAACTCTACATGCATTACATACGGGAGGGACTACTGTTTTCCAAGCCATGGACAGGCTCCTCCAAATCCAGCCATGTCAATTGAAGTTACCACCTTTAGCTACTCACTGCTCTTCCCCTGTCAAAGGCTGCCGCCCTCTCCATCTACTCGCACAGCAAGTCCTGTAGGAGCTCCCTCATTTGTTTTAAGCCAAATCAGCTCCATTTGTTTTGCTTGTTGTTGGTCTGCAGCAAGATAACTGGCTCAGCCAGAAGCTAGGCCTTGTAGGAAGTGTTCATACAAAGTGTTCAATGAGCACATCGGTGGGGGTGATCCCTAATGAGGAGAGCAGGGAATGGTGCTGAGCAGCTGAGACTGGTAACCTCTTCCAACTCACAGCAGGGTCCTGAAGAGGACATCTGTTCATGGCTTCTGTGTACAGCTCCTTTGTAGGTCTGACCAAAATGCTTCTGGCAAAAAAAGCAATTCCTACTTAGGAGGCGGGGGGGCGGGGAGGAAGGAAAAAAAGTTAATTTGGAAGAAATTCCAACAAAAAGTGAAATGGTGCCTCTAGTGCAGGAAGTGAGGGTTTTCCAGTGGGTTCAGAATTTCTCACAGAAAAGTGCTTTTTGAATTGCAGATTTACATTATTTTAATTAAAAAAAAATTGTTTGCTCCCCCAGTTCTAACAGCTACTGCCATACTGCTAGAAAAAAAACAGGAGCATGTTTTGCTACAACTTACCCCAGTAAAGACTCCAAATCGCCACTCTAGAATTTGGCCCTAGCTATTTAAATGGTAAACCAGATTGAAATGAGGCCTGCAGTCTGTAGCGGTGCCTCATTTCCGCATGGCTCATCTACTGCAAAGTGTGGAGAACAAGATGGTTATTGCCTGTTTTCTGTGGCACAGGACTCTTACCCTTGCCATTGGCTCAAAGGCACTCAGCTTGCTGCCTGCTGCTTTAGCTCCATCTACCACTTAGTGCTCCAGAGCACACAGCCCTGATGTGCATGCACAGATGTGTAAGCTGGATATAGATACTCTATATTTCCTGAAATGACAGCATTACAGTGGGGCAGAATTTGTATTTTGTTGTTTGTGTTCAGATCAGAGCATTGTCATTCTGATTTCTTTGTCCTGTAAATATGCTTTAAAAAACCCAACTCATAGCATACTCGTAGTTTAACATTAAATTTCAATAAATATCTCTCAGCAGATATTCTGTGTTAAATGATTTGACAATCTGTTGGTGCAAGACTTTATCAAGGGACTTTCAAACAGTGTGGAGTAAATCTGCCCCTCCAGAACTGTAGAAGTTCTCCACAATTACCCCGTATGTTGCTTTAAAAAATTTTCAGAACGAATTGCATATTCCATATTTGGAGTACGCCATCTCTTATTTCTTCAGACAGGTGAAAAACATAGACCTTAATGAAGGCATAAATCCTTGGCGTTTAATCTTTCTAAAGAAATGCAGTAGTGTTTGTGCAAGGAGGAAATTATTAAAAAAATCACTAACTGCTGAAAAAACACAGAATATCTCAATATTGCCATTTGTATAAACAGTCAGAAGCTGTTTGCTTTATAGTAAAGAATACAAGGAACTGGCTTTTATCTCCTCCCCCACAGATTTCAGTAAATAGTAGTCGCAAAGTGAAATCAACTTCAGTGCTAACTATGAAACCATGCTATGATGCCACAGTCTTTAGGATGCTTCCAGCTTCTGTATTGCACTGCCGAATAAGCAAGAAATATAAGTAGGGCTTGTTAAATGAGGAAAGAGAATAATTCAACGATCAGAATATAACTAAATTGTAACTCTTTTTTTTTTTTTTTAAATCTATATTGCTTTTCCTAAATGTACTAAAACTGTAAAGTAATATCAGTGGAAAATTGTAAGAGAATGATTTGTTTTCATAGTTCATTTATAGTTAATTTCCTGTACTAGTAGTACAGGGAAAATGATTTAGCAGCAAGTCTAGTGTGAATTCCTTACAAGAAACCAAAAGATAAATAGCTCACTCCCTACTGCCTAAAGGTTTGAGAGTGTGGATGAACTGAATTAATGAAATCTTTGGAGTCTTTGTGTGCTCCAGTGTGGAAGGCATGAAAAGTATTTGTCCACTGTACAGTTTATTTTCTGTACATGTTGTTTAAGAAAGTAGTCTGGAGATAACACAGGACAAGTCACCCTCAGCTTTTAAAATTGCAGTCTGCTTAGAAGCTCTCCAAGGTGCCCCCGCACAGCCAGGCAATCAGAGGAAAGCTACGCGCTTTCCTTTCCTACAGACATACGTGGTGTTGTCCTCCATATACATGAGCTCAGCTGTGCTAACTCATCCCTGTAGTTTCTTCTGTGGAGCCAGGAGGATACGTGTTTGGGAGGGGTCACTTGTGTATCTGAGAGCTTGACTGCTGTTACACTGTTTTGTGCTTTCTTTGTCCATCTCTCAGCTGTTGCTCAGCACTACCATGCTGGCAGGATCTATTTGAGGGAAGCAGGAAGGGGGTGGGATTCTCAGTAAAACTTGGCAGGATTTTTATTTTGGTATAATTTGACCCTTGCTTAAAAGAAACAAGTTAAAATATATATAACTATAGTAAGATATATAAATACTCAACTAAAATATATGTATAGGTAAAGGGTAACAGACACACTTTTCTCATTGACTTATTCGGCTAGCAAGTACATATTAATGGTGGCTCCCCACTTTTCCTACCCTACAGCTGTCTGCTTTTGAATAATAATTTGCATTTCCTCTCAAACTTCTTCTAATAAAAGATGTGAACCTTGCTGGTCCTGAGCTGCTTTTACTAGAGAGGACTGGACTGAACCTGCTGACCAGCTGCTGTTAAAGCTCTGAAAATCAAATAAATTCATCTCTCACTCATTTGTTTTCATCAGTTACATATGAGATACAGTACAAATGGGGTGGTCTCAATTATGAAGATCAGAGGATTTACACAATTAATTAAGCCTACTTCTCTATTTTATTTATCCCAAAAAGTAAAATACACGTTATGCTTTCTTATCTCGTTCACAAAGCTCTTCTATACTGGAATATATAAATGTGAGTTTAAAAAATCAAAACATAAAGCAAGCAAGTGCATCACTGTGATAAGCTACTAAAACTTTGTTGTTCCTTTTGTAGAGGATAAGTTCGGTTCTTCTGTATTGGGTATTAAACCAGAGGCTCATATTCTTGACTAACAAAATGCAGTTGAAGCTGTTGATAAACCAAAGATGTGAACTGATAACAGAAAATTTGCCATTTGGGTCTGTTCAGCTTTATCCACCTGCAAAATAGGCATCAACCAATCTGGTGTCACAGAAGTGAAGAGTCTAACAATGCTGGAAGGTCATTTAAAAGGGATGCCTTATGATGAAGTACATTAAGGGATGTGTTTTCTTGCTCTAGTGGATATTGACCATCGACCTAAGGCAGGAGCTCAGTACTCATCATCTGATGACAAAGATGTTATGGAAGGAAAAGGCTGAATGTTAAGCTAAGTAATGATTAACTGTGTTTCCTAGTAATATTTTCAGACATGGCAATCTGACTTATTAGCAACCAGGTTCATCATGTAACTGTTGAAGAGGTGCTGGCTTGACTCTGCAAGATTCTGAGAGATTTAGCTGAGCAGCTGACAACATTCGTAGCACTACATTTGTACTTCTGTAGCACTGCTGGAAAAACTCTTTGACTTGTGTGGAGTAGGATCAGGTCCAGGTTCAGGTGTTGTTCCTGCTCTACACAGGCAGAGATGTGTGAAAAGTTCAGTGAGACATACTGTGTGGCTGGATATGGATGGAGTCTCCTTGTGTACCTGCTTTGATGAACTGATGTTGGAGTATTTAGTGTCTTCAGCCATATGCATGTTATTGTTAAATTAGACAAGTAGTTATAATGTGAGGATGGAGAAGTTTGTAGTGAATGTGCAAATAAAAAACCCTGGCTGCTTCCTGATACAAAAACAGATGGCACTGATATTTGTAAGTTAATTGCAATAGGTTACTGATGGCTTAGCAGTGAATGTCAAGGAAACTTAGGCAGGTTTGAATTACCCTGCAGCTGGAGAAGGTTATCTTATTTGCACTGTTTCTACACATAACTGTAAAATGACTACTACTGAAGTCCACAGCAGCCCTCTTTATTTATTTTAGAAGTGTAAAGCTGACATTTATATTATAGTAGGAAACAATATTTTAATGACTTCCCAGCCAGGGGATAGTTTAAGGGCACATACAGGAGCCACCACTCACATGGGCAAAAGTGACCTGTTCGAAATGCCCTGTATGGGATGCCAGAGGAGTTTGGCAAGGTCCCTGCTAAAGGACTCTTAAATTGTCTCAGAATGGTCTCGTGGATCATCCACAGATTTCATAAATAGGAAGCAATGGATGGGAGTAAATGGCTAGAGAGGTAGTAGTGTATTCCCATAGAGATCTGGCCTGGAGCTCGAGCTGTTTAATGTATTCATAAGTGATCTGCACATCAGTGAGCTGACAGTATTTGCTAGTGATCCAAGATTATTCCAACTGACAGCATTTAAAACTAATTGTGTTGAATTGCATGATAGTGAGTGACCAGCAGATGAAATTCAGTGTAAATAAATACAAAGCAATGTACAGGGTGAGAAACATTCTTGCTATATACAAGGCTTGCTCTAAATTAGCTGTTACCACTCAGGGAAGAGATGAGGAGTCCTTGCAGATGAAAACATCCATTCAGTCCCCAAATGCTTTACAGAGAACAATTAGAAGTGGGACAAAGAATGAAACAAACATTTTATACATAATAAATATCTTATTAATATAATACAGAACAAATGTAGATTTCCAAAGCAGTGCAAGGCCAAGCCCTGCTTTATCAAGTGTTTGAGCGTCTGTGCCGCAGACTGATCAGGGCTTTCAGCCGCGATGCCGGTGCTGCCAGGGACCTGTCCCTGGAGTGACACAGTGCTGCCTCCTGCCCACTGTGCTGTAAGGCCAACTGCTTCACCTGGAGGGGGTCCTACCTTCTTGTGTCACCACAGCAGGACCTGTCAGTTACCTTTGTCCAGAAGGGTTTTGATGTAGTGTAGGATTCGCAGTGCTTGAGTCTATTCAGGTAATGGTACATGGGCTCCTGAGCATGCCTTAACTTTTGATTTTAGATTATGCATTTATGTAAGTTAAACTTTCAGATACCAGTTTTATTTTTAAATATACATTACTTTACAGGTACCTTTTACGTGTATGTCACATACATTTCCATTATTTGTGTATTGAACAGAAGATGGTGGACTGAACTGTCACAAGAGATGTTCTTACTGAGCCAGTGCCCACCACAGCACTGCTGGGGCCTCAAAGAGCAGAGCAGCAAACAGAGATCCTGCTCTGTGCTCAGCACTACCCCTTGACTCGTGCTGGAACACTTTTTACTTGGAAACATTTTTCTTAACAAATTTGCTCAATTACTTGTATTTAAATCTGATTTTTTGTGTAGTTGTAACCAAGAGCCCCTGGTGTCGCACTTGCCTTTTTGTGTAATACCATTCTGCCAGGTAAACACACCCCACCCAACTCTGCTTCCACTTTCTCTCCTCATTTGTGCTTTTCTGAGCGTCGATTAGCTCTCTGGCAACACCAGGTTTGGTGAGAGTTGAAATGGTCCTGGTGTGTGTATACACGTGAGTACATGTAGGTGTGGAGCAGAAAGGGGTCACAAGTTTATTCACTTAACAGAAGCAGCATTTGGGCACTCCTGGGGATTTTCTTCAAGCACACAGGACACGATCAGGTCCATAGCCAGTAGCTGCAGGAGTTTATAACATTGCTGGTGTGTTTAAATATAGTGTGGAAGGTGCTATATAAATATCAATTACTCCATTAGCACTAGTAATTGGGTTTTATACCTTACGTCCATTTTATGCTCTTCATAAGAAAATGCAACTAGTGCAGACTATCTTAATATTCAGGCATCTAACTGGGGTTCATTGCAAGGGTTAACTCTACTTCTAGTTTACTGTATTAGTCCCAGTTGTATTTGACATAAAAATGTTTTTATAGCACAACCAAATACCAGCATATTTGCGGTTGCAGTCAGATGTTTTTAACTATATTGGATATAACCCACAATGGTTTCAGAAGATATTTCCATTGTTTTAGCCAGATTTAGAGAGGCTGGATCAAGCTATGGCACACCAAGCCCAGTGGTGTTTACATATGTCAGTATCAGTCTTAAAGGGCAAAGAATATGATGTTCCATAAACCTTTATACAGAAATAAATACCTCGCAGCAAAAATGTTTTTCTAAGATCAGTTACTATTTCAACTATAATGACCTGCTTGGAGAAGGTCAGGGGCCAAATTCTTCTCTCATTTACACTGGCGTAAATCCACAGTAACGTAAGCATAGGATTTGGGCTTGGGAGTGTAATATTTTGGAGCTAATTTTCCCTTGACCCACAACATTTTAATGCAATCTGTTCTGTTTGAGCTGTTAATTTAGCAAACTACTCCGCGGATAAGATTGTGATAAACTACGTAACAGAAGAAATTAATTCAGTCAGAGCTTCAGGGCAGAGCGTGGTCCTGAGCAGTGCTTGCTTTAATTGCCTCTTTCTGAAAACAAACTCATGCTGGTGTTGATCTGCCAGAAGGCTTGTTCAGGTTGGAGGTGTTACTGTTTAAACTGAATATATATATATGTCGGTAATGTACTGAAGTTCTGATTCAACTTCACAAGTGTATCAGTCCCCAGAAGTCCTCAACTCATAAGAGCCAAGGCAAGCGCCCCCCAGTCTGTCCATCTTCTGAATGGTTGAACGAAATCTCCAGTTCGTATCTGTTCCTAATTTTTGCAGTTCAGCTCCAGTTTTAAACTTTATGGACTTTTCCCATGTCATCTTTAACTTTCAATTGCAATTAGGATTTCTGATCTTTATTGCTAGCAATGAACAGCTCATTAATGAAAAATTATTTACTACCAATTTAAACATCAAAAACTGTTGTAATAGATATTATGTAAATATGAAGGATAATTTGTTAAACCACATACCTGACTTCTGCGTGTGCAGTGCAAATCCAGTGTGTGTACACACGACAATCCATGCTGCCCTAGAGAAAAACTAGCTAAATTTTTTTGGCTTAAAATAGTATGTTAGCCACACTCAAAACCTAATTAACAGATCCTGTGTTATCAGCATCCCTTGTAGCAACTGCTTAGCTTTGAACTCTGTGCCTCACTGAAGTTATACAGGCCAGACTTCATATATTTAGCAACTTGAAGGGCCAAAATATTTCATGGAGCATGTAATGTCCTCTACAAATCTTCTAGCCATTACTCTTTCATAACTCAGTCCCGTATCCATTAATATGACACTGCTCAGGAACCTGAATTGGGATCCTCCTTCTAGATTTCAGATGTTTCTGCTTCTAGTAACACACATGTGTAACTCTTGCTTAGCCCAGCCACCTCCTAACATTTCACCTCTCAGGTCCAGGACTTCCACCCTGTACATGAAGGCAGTCAACTCATCATGTGAAGCACAAAATCACATTAAGCTGTCATCCTGCCTAGAAGATTTTTTACACTGTCCATTTATAGGAACTGATGTTGTTATCCTGGGCAGTGGGGGAGATGACAGTCAGAAGAGCTGGTTTTGACACGAAGTAACACAGATCTGGCTGAAATTCCCTGTTCAAGCATTCAGCGTGTTAGTAGATAGCTTCTATATTGAAACCCGATGTGGTTTTGGATATGCATTGGATTAATTTCTCCCAAATAACTGTTCCCGTCTAATTTGAATATTACACAAATACAGTAAAAAGTGAGAGGACTTTTATTGTAGCTTTAATTCAACACAGAGCCTAATATATATAACCATTAAAAACAGAAACACAACTTGACAGACTCAGATCTGGCTCTTCTCTAATCCTGTGGGCACTGTGCAAAAACTCTAATGGAAAAATACCCAGGAAAGGATGGGATGAGATGAAACCAAACTCTCTGCAGTTCTTTGGAGATGCTGCTGCCTTCGGACAGGACCTGGGGTGGAGGGAGTACCTCATCAAAAGCTTGTCCCTGAGGCTCTGTAAGGAATCAGGACTTTTGCTGTTAGTGTCCGAAGCTCCATGTTGAAAGGTGCCTTCTTTTCACAGCTCCCCACCTCCCATCCTGGAAGCAGAACATACATCTGCTGCTGTTTCATGCTCATGTAACAGCAGAGGAGACTCTGAAAGTTTATGGTGGCATTTGCTACACTGAGCACCAGATGGATTTCTATCCAGATGTCCTAAGAGCTGCTGAAAAGGCATGCTGTAGAAAATGATTACTTCCCAGTTACACATGCTGTTCCTACATGTAGAAAAGACACGGAAAGGCACTGGTAGAATTAGGGGTAAAAGAAAGCACATGTTTTAGTTGCCTCATTTCTCACCTACCGTGAGAAACTTGGGACTTTTATTCTTGTTCTTCTTTAGGTCACTATAGATTGAAAAACAAAGGTCCCTATTTCTTGTTTTCTGATTCCCTATTCTGAAGCCCAGGTTTGAGCTCAGATGTGGCAGGGAACCCTGTGTGTGGAACCAGCTTCTGCATTTCAGCAGGACTCATTTCTACATGCTGTTTTGCAAAATGTGCCAGTCACACTTCCACGCCTTTGATTTCTGTTACTCCCATTTTGTGAAAAACTGCAAAGCTCAGATTGGGAGATCCAAATGTAAGTCAATTAAGTTGATGAAAAAATTCCTTTAACTTCAGTTAGACCAGGATTTTACTCTTACCCCTTTCTCAAAAGAAAGGATGACAAGAATGTGCAAGCATTAGCATCTACCACTGCAGGCCCAAGGCCACAAAGCACTTGATAGCCAGTGACGTATTCCCAAAAAGTTGCAAGGGGTCTTCTGGTCCCCACTCAAGTGAGCCCATGTACTAACCTTCACTGTTGACTTCCATGGGAAAAGCCCTGGTTTTATGCGTGTGCATCTGAGGAGAGAATCTAGTGATTCCCATAGCAAAAAAATATGGCCAGCTGGCCTGTTTCAAAGTTGGCTGTCTAAAACTGTATCCTTGCATTTCTCCCAATGTGCTGAGCAGTACTAGCAGTTTTCCTCTGTAGTCAGTGAGCTTGCCTGCAGAATAAGATGCTTGAGGTAGAATTAATGGCTCTGGGAAAGGCTACTTCACCATGGTGCAGGCTAGAGAAAATTGATACTGGAGGTGTTGCCTTTCTGGAAAGGAAAATATTTAAGGAATGTGTTTCTAGCTGCTAACTAGATGCAAGCTGTATGTGAGGTGGGCATGAGAATAGGACTTGGTTCCATTTTGCAGTGTGAGTGTGTTTTTGATGGAGAACCTTGTAATCAAATAGATTCAGATATATAGTCTTCCCCCCCCTCCCTGTTTTTTTGGGGGGAGGTAGGGCGGGAGGGGTAGTTCCTCATTTCTATAGGATCCACTCATCATCAGGACCTTGTTGTATTAGGAGTTATTAAAAGGCCAAGAAGGCAGTGTTCCTGTCTGAAGAAGCACAATGCCCATAGCACACAGAAAGCTGTTGTACATGTAAAAGAAAAAGTCTACTCTGTTATCATAACGGCTTTTTGCTTTCAGAGTAAGCACTTGTCTTTTGGAGGCAGTCTAAACAAATAATCAATTACTTTTTTAACCAAATATTCAGGTATAATCATACAACTAGGTTAAAAACTCTGTGAATATTTTGCATTTTTATTTTTTTCCCCTCAAAATAAGAAAGAATTAGCAGCTGAACTTAAAATGTGTTCTGTTCAGTGTGTGCTGTAACTGCTGTTGTTCTCCATCACATCAAGTTTTAAAGAAAACAGCAACAATTCCAGTGAAATTCAGCCTTTTAAACAGTTGATATATTTCTCTCTTGCTCCATTAGGAAGCTGATCCATCTTCAGTTTATGAATGTCCTCCTAGTAGTGTCAGTGCACACGTCTTCTGTCAAGTTCAATTAAGAATAGCTCAGATAGCAGTTGAGTATTTTTCCATAGCAAATCATAACTTCTTCACCTTCTCAAAACTTCTTCTGCAGATGTTTCTATGATGGGGTGTCCGTCTACATTTGGGCACCAAATGTAAAATAGTGTGACTGTGTCTTCTTTTACATGAGAAGCTTTGTTTCATTTTCTCTACTGTCATTTGAGTTTCATTTTAGAGCATGTGTATGCTTAAATTTCCTGTGTCACAGCACAGTTGGCTATACCCAGGAGTGTGCAGTTTCGAGTGTACAACCAACACTGCTGTGGGGGGTAGTGTACACATGGGGAAAAAGGAAGGGATGAAGTAGTGCAATCTATAATGTGAAGTTCATGGATTTATTTTGTTTAGACATATATCTTGATAGCATGGTCAGAGTAATAGGCGAAGAGTATTGCTATGTTGCAGTTAAGGTGTAATTATGCTGTTTCAAGTGTGTAATTACAACTTATTTATGAACTGCCAAAACTAACCAATTTTCTTACTGAGACCCCTTTGGCAGAAGTAGTCACACATGTGTTTTTATAGGTCAGATATATTAGCTTCTGCTGTACAGTGTACTTATTTTGGGTTGTGTACTATATTTTCTGCTTATAGGGTGTTAATAAGTATTGATATTAAAAAGCAAAACTTCCCTGTAGATGAGCTGAGTCCAGGTTCAGCTCTGTGCAGGAAGACATTAACAGCTGGCAAGTGACAATATGTCTCCTAGACTCTTCCAGCACAGAAATGACCCTGCATTGTGTTTGGCACGATATGCTTCCTGGTGCACATTGCTACCACATGCCTTCTGCTTTTGGGAAGGGATACCCAGGCCCTGCTGAGATGGGGGCTGCTAGGGACCCTTAGACACCAGCTCCTGGGGGCTCCTGTTGTCCCCAACTTAATGAGTGTAAGTAGCTGGGATACAGAAGCAGACAAAGCCTTTTACAAAAAGACTAATGATAAAAATGTTGATTTTGGGGAGCAACCAAAAAGACATGTGAGGCCTGCTCTTCAAGTCTGTGGAAGTCCTTTGCTTTCAAGCATAGAAAAGTCCTATGTGATGTGTAGTTCTCTCAGATTTTACAAACAAGACAAAAAAACAACCCCAAAAACCCTGTCCGCATGTTCTGGCAACAGCCCATTTACAAGGCATTTGACCATTTAGCCCCACTTAAGACCTCTTTGAAATCATGGTCTAACTTCCCATTGCCTGGATTTTCTCTTGAGTCCACAGTCTCAGCTCTTGATGGAAGACATGGTAAATAATGTCGGACACTTGAAAAATGCAGATTAATTGTATGAAAAAGTCATACAGGTCAAGGGAGATTGTGTTTCATGTTATTTACTGATACAGGGCAGCATTACCATTACTCTAACATACTCATTCATTTGGCACTCCTTAATGGAAAACATGGAGCAATTATATGCAGACAATGCTGTAATGGAAAATAATTGAAGACAGCCATGGTTTGGGGTTTTGTTTTGTTTTGTTTTTTAAACAATGCATGCCAGGTCCTGCATGCAAGCATCCTTTTTTTTTCCCCCAGCATAAACACAGCCAACACTTGAAACACATATGAAACCACAGTTCTGAGGCTCTAACTTCACAGCCAGCTAAAAATGACCAAAACAACATCTGTTACAGTTAGAGTTTAAAAGTACTGATCACCCTCAGTAGAGTTAATGTTTTGTAACTGTTTTATATGAGTAAATGGAAAACTTGATGTTTTTTTGAATTTCAGCAAAGCCCATCACACAAAAAATGGATAAAGTATATGTAAGCATAAATCTGTGTGTATGTAATATCTGAAGCATTCCTTGTCATGGCTTCCGCAGTCCTCTAACAGTTCAAGCAAGCTCCTTAAGCTCCTTTTAAGTTAGTATACACTTAAGAATCCCTTGCTTTTTATGGTTTTAAGCATCAGTGTTTACCTCTGCATAAGTGAATCTGTCAGCACAGCACTTCTAATATTAATGTGACATATATGCCTGTTCTTGTTGCTCTTGTTATAATTAATAGTAACCATAATATTTGAATTGTGGTATTACCTCCAGGCACAGTCCTCTTCTCACTAAGTTTTTAGAAAAAAGACTGAAGAGAGGGTACCATTCCAGACAACAGATCAGTTGGAAACAAGGCGTGGAGAGGAGGAACAGTGAGCTGCGGCAGATCAGGAGAAGAGTCGAACTGCTTGTGATGATGCCACGTGTCAGAGGAATCAGAAATAATCAAGTTTAATTGATTCTGAGAGTCAAATACATTTGAATGCTCTTGCATGTGTTGTAGCAATGTGGCTGAACCTATGGTACTTGTATTGACCTCAGCTCAGTACCTCGGGCTTTTCGGCCCCAGCCAAGAAGCAATTAAACAGGTCAGCAGCTTTTAGGAGTCTTGCACATCCTCGTCTTGACTGGCAGTGGCAACAGAGAGGAAGTTTGTAGCAATGAGAAGCTGTCAAGTGTGCATGAAAAGCAGCAGGATGAATCTTAACCCCTTAGACATTGGCTTAATGAGGAGTTGCATTGATCTCTGCTAAAGATCTGATCTTGTGTGCCTTAGTGTAGTAATTGATACTGAATTGTTCAGTAATCCCCTGAGTGCAGAGGAAAGTGCACTCTTCCCAGCCAGAGCCTGCTGTGCTGCTGCTGCTGTCATATCATCCCTAGAGCCCCTGCTTCAGTCCCAGGGTCCCTGCTGCAGGCCATGTCCCCTCCCTGCTTGCAGGACTCCCTGCAGCACCCAGCAACCCACCCTTGCGCTGATTTCCCCCTCTCACCTTGAAAGGACCATGTTTTGAGGGCTTATTCAAAGAACCCTCTGCAAGTCTGGTTTGGGTTTACCAACTTGAGATTGAAAAGGACTGGTTTGATGGATTAAGCCTCAGGCTTGAAGGATGCAGTGTCAAATTCAAATCAGATGTAACTGAGGATATACTATATGCAAGTAAACCTGTGTGACTGTAAGTTAGTGTTGATTTGTGCACCAGAGGCAGACAGCAAGGAAACGCAGTATAAAGACATAAGATGAAACAGCCCCACCTGAGTTTGTATTTCTGGATATACTGGACCTTAGACAATGTGACTACAAAGAACATTCTTGGAGATCACTTTGCTTGTTACAGCACTGCCACTTACAGTGTCTTCCCAGTAAAGCTGCTCCAGAGAGAGCCCTGAAACCATGAGGCTGACATTAAAAGTGAGCAAAACATGGCATCTCATGTGTTTTACTAATCACATTTCCTAATCACATAAATATATGTGTTACAGTGGAACAGAAATGAACTCATGGATCAGCAGCAATGCATGATGCTTAGGGGTGCTCCTCAGCATCAGGGAAAACAAGGTCTGAGTGGAAAGATGTTCTGTATGAGGATTTTTTTTTCTAGGAGTTCATTCACATGACTACAAAGCTAGAAAGACTCTGTCTTCTAAAGAGTTGGTGGATATAAACAAGTAGATTCTTTTAAAGTAAAAATGGGGATTTTCTTAACAGTATTTATTTCAAGGGTGGGAAATTATTACATATGAGTAGTTTCTTTTATATTGGAAATTATATTATGTAATGTTTTTACTCAGATTATGCATACAACTCTGACATTTTGCAAACTGTGCTGATAGTGGTAGCCTTGTTCACAGAAGTGTCCACATTCATGTACATCAGCCTCTCCTCCTGTATCTTAGCCATCCACTCTATCATCTGGCAGGGTCCTATGTGATGACTTTCATGCTCATGTTGTTATGAGAAGGTTAAGAACCTGTTTTTCTTCCAAGTACCAAAAATACAGTTTTGTATCAGAACCAGAGCAGTCAAAGACCTCTTCTGGCATAAAGAAGGGCCTTAGTAGAAGTAGCTGTTGATGCAGGTTTTCTATCTGTTTTCCATAGCTTAAAGCTATATGTTCTCATGAAGTACTCTAGGAAGTAGCTTCAATGTTGTAAATCGTTGCATGAAAGGTAAAACGTCCATTAAGTTATGGCTGTGGGAGTGGAGTGACAGAGCGGAAGGGACTGAGAACTGAGACATACTAGATTTTATTTCTTTTACTAAGTCATTCATTGTCATGTTGCAGAAGATGTCACATTGGAATAACTTATGTTTCTTTTTCCTTATTGATAAAATATGAGTAGTTCCATGGTGAGCTCAGAAATCATGGAAAAGGTACAACATGAAAGGCTTTGATGCGAAGTGCTGTGTGATCGCTGTGCCTTACCTCTACTGATCCTTTTCTTTAAGCATGTAAAGGATATTTGTATGGGCATGTTTTAATTATTTGACCATTATTGATAGTATTATGCAACAAGTCTATCTGCTGTTTGTTGTCATGAGATTATAGGAATTGTGAGCAAGCAGGCATTAAGAAAGCTTCAAGTATTCTACTTGAATTGCTATGTATTAGTGAAAATGAAGGCAGGAAATCCAGCCTCCTACAGTGACAGATTAATAAATTACAGTATAATTTTGAGCTGGTGAATTTATGGTTTGGTTTTTTTCTCTTCAAAAGCTGAGTTGCACCCAACTATTGAAGGGAAAAATGCCGTTTTGTCATGCCTGTCTAACTGGCATAGATCCAATGTGCTAATGATGCAGTTTTAAATTCTGCATAAGCCAAAAATGCAAACAAGAAAAGATGGCTTATGTTAGAAATTTTTGGAAATAGTTGTATGTGGAAACTGCTCTCAATTTGCAGCTGACTCAGGAGTGATAGGTCCATCTGTCCTCCTCGCTGGAGTGATAATGGAAGCAATTAGTGAATTGCCAACATAGCGAGTAACAGCCTCCCTGGTTGCATTAGCTTTGATTGATTTTCTGCAGCAGTGAGAGGCTCCATGTTTCATGCCCAGAGACTCTACATCCAAGATCAGAGGTTATGGGGATGGGAGAGCAGAAACAGTGTGATGTCTTCATTAGTCCAAGGAAAAAAGCCAAATATGCTGAACACCAGTGCTGCTCCCCCAACTGCCATTGGCATCAGCTCCTGAGACACAGGGTTGCCAAGTCTCTTGGCCGATATCTGCTGTTCTGGCAATTAGAGACATCAAGAAAGAAGGCAGGGGGAATGAGGGAGAAGATGAAAGGAATTATAGGAGTGATGAAGTACGACAATTTTAGGGTCTGGTTCTTCAGCTAATATCAACTCACTGTGAACAGCAATGACTTCAGCACTTCAACAGGATTATTTATGGATTGGATTCTTAGAAGATAGCTTGGGAGGCCATTGGTTGCTATCAAAGAAATATACAAATGAATATTTGTACATATATGTAGCCAAATGACAATCTGGGGGTGGATGGGATTATCTGAATATATAGATTAGGAAATCTCTCCACAGTTATAATGAGATTATTAACGGTACATGACAATGTCTTCATGGTGTCTAGGTGTACTTCTGTGCTCATTAGGGTGAAGACAGCATCTTTCTTCAGTTTTCTCTGCTGGTTCTTTCCACAGTACGAAGTAATGGCTCTAGCCTACAGCTATCTGAAGCTTTTTTCTTTCTGTCCTTCCCTTACCTTGTTACTCAGCCCTTCTTAATATTTTTGAGGACATCTATGAGATGGTTGAAACCTGCAGGAACCAGATGTTTTCAGAGCCTGACTTGTAACTGCAATATCCATATCCCTTCCTCCAAGAAAAAGGGTAATCCTGAATCAGCCCAGTTTTCACTGAAATCTGTCCCCATAATAACCACTGAAAAGAGACCCTGCTCTCACTCCCTAAAAATAAGGCATTAACACTTCTGAAGGTCTCTCTAGCATTGTAATAAGCTTAGTACATTTCAGGCCTGGAAATTATTTACAGAATTTTTATGGGAAGCCAAATACATCAATAAACACATTGCAAAGACTTACTGGGATAGCAGATTATAGGGAAACTGAGAGTGCTGAGCTTTAGAATTATGAAAATATTTTGAACTGAGCAAATGATGAATGTGATGCCCTATTATGCAGTTTAAGTTAAGGCATACATGTATTTGAGCTCATTTAATATGGTATCTTTTAATACAGCATGGTGAAAATAACCAAGTAAATAATTTTGCTTTATATAAGTGAAAGTGCTCTGTGTTCTTTTCATAGTCATGTTACCACAGCACATTATGCACTGTTGATGTAAATATTTAAAATTTTAAAATATAACTTAAAATAAGAAAAAAAATCTTGAAGAAACTGAAGTGCTAAAGGTTTCTTTCTAAATTTTCTATGTTATTTTAATTTAAAAGGAAAGTATTTGTTATTTTTCCTGAATTTTCCCCTTACTAAAAAGGTAGTAAAATCAGATTATTTCTCTCTCTCTCTCTCTCTCTCCATCCTCTCTGCCTCCCTCCCCCGACTTCTTCCCTTTTTCCTTCACCTTCATTGTGATGTAAGGAAAAACAGAGTGGAGAATAAGCAGTCCTCTCATTTCTAGGGCCCCCCCTTCAAAAATCCAGCCTTATCTGGTTGCACTTTCTTTCACTGCATGCTGAGAAGTGAGCATGCATTCTTTCGGCATGTGACACGGACTGGCGAAGGGGCTGGTTTCTCTGGGAGGTTTTTCTTCCTGACTGGCCCGTGCTGGGATCCAGCCAGTCTCTCCAGGGAGCCTTGTGCAGGGGGACTTGGGGGACAGACTGTGTCCCCCGGGACACACGTCAGTCTGAGCTCGCCCCAACCCTCCCTGGCTGGGGACTGAAGGGCGGCCAAGAGTGTCTGAGCCGGCTGGCTCCTCGGGGATATCTCTAACCACCCTGGGACGTTTCCCATCTCCTCTCTGAGTGGGGTGATATCATTGTGTATTTGAAGATCTAAAGTGCCCTGCGTCATAACGAGAGCAGAAGTGTCCAGGAAAACTGCAGTTGGTTTTGTGGCCGGTGCTGTTTTCAAATTAGAAAAACAAGCCAAGGGCTTTTGGATAAGATGTGCATGGCAAAAGTCAATAAAGAAAACAAATGATCTTAAAAGCTAATCGCCATGCACCATTGTGATTGGGACCAAAAAATGTTAGCTAATATTTTAAATGTGAGTGAAGGGTCAACAGATGAACAGTATTGTAAACATACATGTCAGCAGGAGGGCAGAGTTGAAGATAAAATTAGAACCATGTGCTTCTCCATTTCTCATAAGGCACAGAGGTCGTGACCCCAACGGCTTAAAAGTCCCTCAACAGGGAAAAATATAATAATGTCATATGTCACGCAGGGAGATGCTGTGCTTATTAATTTTGTAAGGTACATACAATTGCTAAGAATAATGTTTTGTTCTGTGAAGGAGAGAGTCTCTTTTAAGAACATCTGGTTTTTATCAAATAA
Source organism: Streptopelia decaocto (assembly GCF_964273445.1). Lineage (NCBI taxonomy): Eukaryota > Metazoa > Chordata > Aves > Columbiformes > Columbidae > Streptopelia > Streptopelia decaocto. Next base: position 52,867,610 of record NC_138661.1, read on the forward strand.
AACTACTCTTGAATCAGGTCTTAACACAATACATGGAAATACAGTTAGAACTTACAATGAACTGTAACTAATCCCACAAACTGAAGAATCAGCACAAATCACTAAATATGATATTTAGAGCAAATGAATACAGTCATCTGATTAAACTTTGGAACTGCCTCATTACTGCTATTAATTCAGTCATTAAAGAGCTGTACCCAAGTTCACAACTACCCTATTTCCATCCTAATACTTGAGGAAGCTACAGGCTTTTGCTTTCTTTTCTTTTTCCCCATTAAAAAATTCCAAGCATTTCTTTCCATGGTCATCATGTGGTCATTGTGCTGGTTTTGAAGTTAGAAAGGGGGAGCACAGTGGAAGGACTGACCACTGCACCCAAGCCAATCCCCGTCAAGTGAAGACCAGGGTGGCAAGGTGGTGCTTTGGAGGAGAAGGCACCATTGTATATATATGGCGGCTCCATGGATGGTTTAGTGGTGGCAATGGCAGTGTGCTGTTACAGAGGGGTGAACCCCTGTACCACCTACCCAGAATTCAACAGATTCTCATGCCCAAGAAACATACACATACTCTGCAGAAATCATTCAGGAGTGATACTTCCCTGGAATACCAGACATTCATGGGTCTTGTCTCTTAGAAGAAAAAAAGAGAAAAGGTGTTTTTTAGCATTTACTGTGCATCTGCTCTTATACAACAGTGTCCTCTAGAGGAGTAAATATGGGACAGAAACAAAAAGGTCTGGAGTTTTGATCTCCACTTGGGTGATTTTTCATATCTTGGTAGGAAAATCTCTCTGTTGCTTTCTGCTAACGCTAAAATAAAGCACACCTTTCTCAAAGCATATCTCTGAATATAAATTAGCTGCAGCTTCTCCGGTTCTTTGAAGGTCCAGAAGGTGTATTTTTGCAGTAGAGACACACCACAAAATGTCAGGGTCCTTCTGGCCTTTCCATTTCTCGGGGTACTGCAGTTCTGACCTCATTGTCTTCTCTTCCCAAGCCAGACTTCTCATCCCCTTTTCTACTTCCTGTCACTGTTCCGCTTGTTGTATTTCTTGCCTGCCAGATAGCTGTCTGTTTTATCTCCCCTGATGTGCATTTAAAAGCTGAGGCCCTGAAATGTCTGGGATGAAAATTGGCCTCAAAGGGGCCGAAGTGAGGAAGGAACTGCGTGTTCTGGGATGAATCCCTGCTAAACCTGTTTTCAGCTGTTACTCAAATGCAATTATCGAATGCCACCTAAGCCAAAAAGACTTGTCTGTTGACGTTTTTCCAATGCCTGTGTTCATGGATCTGCAGGTCTTTGATAATAGTTTGTAACAGTATTTGAGAACATCAGGCTGGAAAGAACCACCTTCTGCCTTTGAGGCTAAACTCGCATAATTGCAACCATGAGAGAAATGCACACTTCAGGAGTGCACAGACCTTCAGTTCCTGTAATCATAGCACATGATATAGTTATCAGCCTCTAAAAATACAGATTTACAGTGGAAGGTAAAAAGCCAGGCTATAATGTGCCATAGTAACCTAACGGAACAGATCGAGGGCATTGCATAATGCAATTGTGTGCAAAATACAACTCCCAGGTGACAAAATCACTGACAAATAACCTTTGCTTCTGAGGAAAGAGGGAAACCTAGTAGGGTACCTGCCAGTACGACCTGAAGGAAAAATGTGTGCTGTTTGTGAGTGCCAGATGGACGTGCCAACTAGACACTGAAGGGAATGTAGTGGTATGAAGCGTGAGTGTGTCTACATCTCTTACTACCAGTCTCCAATTGTTCAGCAGAGGGAGGAAAATATCAGAAACAAGGGCAGGAGGGTGAATAATTCTTTCTGGCCACCACAAGGTATGAAATCTTGAAGTTAATTTAGTATAAATACACTACAAACAGAGATAGATTCCCCTTTCAAACTCCCTTGTATGTACCAATACTGAATACCTACAGCTGTGCATCAGAAATATATTTTCTGGGAATTTTTCTCTATGAATTAATCAGTCTCTTTCCTAATCCCGTCAAAATCCACTTGAAAACCATTTGGACATCTTGTCACCATGAGCCTCATGTGGAAGCAGCTTACAGAGTTTCACTCTTCAGACAGCTAAAAGCCTTTTTTCTAGCTTTAACTACATTTATTCATGACCAATTTCTTGCAATTTAATCTTATGTTCTATGGACATAGTCATATGGGTCCATGATATCTTTTCTTTGCCTTTGCATTGTGAGGCTGAACAAGCCAACTTATCCTATTTTCCTATCACAGAATAAATTCTTTCTTCCCTTAATAATCTCTCTGATCCTTCTTTGAAACATGGTTTCTTCTAAAGTGCTGTGATCCTTCTTAAGATATTTAGAAAATGGCTATCCAGGAAACTTGAGACCATGAAAGTTCAGTAAGTTGTGTCTGTGCATGTGTTAAAACATATAAATGATGCACCCTCACATATATCACATGTGTAATGTTTTTTTAAAATGAATGAAAAAGTATCAAGGTTCAGGGTCTTGCCAAATTCTTACCCCTTTACTTGGGCTGGAGAAGACCTCTTGGAGCCCCTGTTTTCTCAGTTTAAGTAGGAAGATGGAATGTGCAGCACAAAAACAATCAAAGCAGATCTAAATACAATAAACAATAACTGCCTCCTCTTTTGAGAATTGGGTAACCTGACCAAGTTACGTTTTTAGAAAGTTGGTATGTGCCCTTACACGTATGGCTTCCAGCATAAAGAAACTCTAGAACCAGGCATGTTGTTATCATGTCACTTTTCATACTCCAGTCATCTTAAGGGAGTTCGTAAATCATGGGGACCTTATTAATATTTTAAACATTGTCAAAAACACTAAACTCTGTTATGCCATTCTAGTTTTAATTTTCCTTATTTAAACCTCTTACAAATGCATATGGCTTAAATGCTCATATAACTGTCAGTACTTTTCCCTCCTTTCATTACCTGCAAATTCTTGATAGAAAGCCGTGTGCTGAAACTACTATGTTGTAGAAGACTTTAAATGGTATTTTGGATGACTTCTCCTGGGTCGCCTTGTTAAGGCAGTCGGCACCTACTTAAGCTACCTATCCTATGTTTTAGTGAATGTCACCCTATTCTCTTCTGTATGTACTTAAAGGTTACCCAAATTCTGGCCCTGATTCTGCAGTCACATCTGCACAGACTAGGCGTATACATATGCAGAGCATCATTAACTCTAGCAGTGCTTTGAGCAAACAACAGTTCTATAATCTTGATTAAATTTAATAGCCAAAAGAAGAGGCTAACCACGAATCAGTGATGGTAAAATATAAACCTTCCCAGCCCCCCAGAAATAAGAGGGCTCTGTGTTCTTGTACCCTACCCCAATCATACTTGAATCTGTTTGAAAGCCAAACCAAATTGTAAATGAATCCAAAACCAAACCACAAATTGGCTTCTGGCACTTCAGATGCTTTTATTTAGGTGCCACCCAGTTATGGAGGCTTCACAAAACCAAACTGGTGTTATTATCATCATTTATTCTACTTATAAGACTGCTTCTGGCACCATCTAGGGCAATTTGAAGCATAATTAACAGGTGAAAGGCAATGAAATATTGTTTGAAAATGGTCTATTATTGTGATCCCATAGTTTCTCTTTCCTGAATAAGATGTCAAACTTCTTCATTAGAAAACATTTTTTTCTTCTTCAGACTCTCTTTAGGTTTTTTTCTTAGACACCAGTCTTCAAAAACTTCTTATGTTCACCCCCATTCACTTAAGCTTTGATAATGAAATTTGGGGAGAATAAGAAAAGTTCCCATTCATTTCTTTCACTGCTGGGTTTAGGATGCTCCAGTTAAAGAACTAACAAAACCGTATTCTTGTACATATTAGAAAGTTGTGTTGTTGAATGTTCCTGTAATGGGCAAGTAAAAGGATGAGCCTTGCAAGTGTCCTGCCTGTGCAGTTCCAGCTGATGTGTAAAGATTTGGATTATTCCTGTTGGGAACCCCAACACTGACTCCCTGTTCTTGCCTCTGAGCTCCCGGTGTGTAGGAGCCACTTGCCTTAGCTAAGGCAAGTTGCTACTGCTCGTAGCTTGTCTTTGTTCCAACCAGATTTAGGACAACATGCTTAGCTTCTAAACTGGACAAGGCTATGCCCACAGCCTCAAAAGGTTGTGGACTCTTGATCTGTTGGCTCTGATATGGCACAGTACAGCAGTGAGGCTGGAATGGAAACAGAGCAATGATAAGGGAAGTTCTGTTTCATCAGAGTCAGTGGCAGAACTTCATTCACTGCAGCAGGGCAAAGGTTTCACCCCAGAGGGAGGGTGATTCATCTTGACTTTTTGGGTATTTCACTCTAAGTGTTGACCTCTGATCTTTAAGTCTAGACTCAATGGTCAGGGGAGGGAAAAACGCATATCTAGAGCATGATGTATCTCATCCTAAAATAGACATCTAAAATAAATTGTATGGACTACAACCTAGCTGCCCATTTCTGTCTGCTGACTATAAAAACCATCAGTATGACTAACTCCAAAACACACATCTATGTTGATACCTACAGAAGGATCATTTGCTGGAGAGGACTGAAATGACTGAAATTAGTCCCACCATGGTATCTAGGTGGAAAGTCACGCTATCAGTGTTGTTACATTATGAACAACAATACAGTACATGTAGTGATATTCACCAGCATTCCTCTGTGTGAGACTCAGGAGTGACTCAGGAATCAGGATTGTTTGTTTGTGGTTCCTAACCCCTCTATTTGCACGCTCCTCTGTGCCTGTGAGGGGGAGGAGACGGGAAGGAGTAAGGCATGCTGAATTGGTCTTTATCCTTTTTCCTTTCTTTCTAGCTGTTTGTTTTCATTTAATGTTTATCTTGATTTTGTGTTTCCCCATTTTTGAATGTTTGTGATTTAACATTACGCCTTCCACTAAAGAGTGTCATTGTGTCCTTCAATTCAAAATAAGCGAATGAAGAAAAAATCAATAATTTATGTGTAGTGTGCAGAATAGCTGTAAAGTTGTACTAGAATGTCTATTTGGACATTCACTTTCAACTATTTGTAAGCACTTCCTTTTAGGTGTCATGGTTTTACAGTGACAGGCTTTTACACAAAATCTCATAAAAATAGTGTTTTTCACATCTTTAAATATGTTTTGCTCAACTTTCTAGAAACTTTGTTTTTCCTGTGTGTCAGGTGAAAAGTCAATACTAGTTTATCATCCCTAAGGCTTTAGAAGAGATCAGGATATTTCAATGATGTGATGCCTGTGGATGCAGAGAGACACACTGTTGTTACCTAGCTGTCCTCAGTTTCTGAGACTTTCTGGTTCAGAAGTGCTTGTCACAGCACCAGCAGGTGCCCTGCAAGTTTTACCTTGAATTTTTCTGAACATCTCTTTTCATGAGGCATCTCCATTAAAAAAGAACTTCTAGTTCTGTGAGTTCTTACAGCGTGAGGGGGGAAGATGCCTGTTGTTTTGTCTGCTCTGCACAGCATAATCTGGGGGGGATATTGCCAGATTCAGCATACTTAGCTTAAGCTTCTGCTCTGTCTTTAATCTGCAGTTCTTTAGTTGCATATCTGGATTTTAAGTAGGAAAAATATCTAGGATTGCAAGACTTCTTATTGCAAAGAAATGAATCTTTTGCACTGCTGTATGGCTGTAAGGCCTGTGCACAGAAATTGTGCTGCTAAAATTTACTCTGCAATTAGAGGGAGAATATCTGCAAAAACTGGCTGACATAAAAGAATTTTTGAAGTAAATAGAGGAATGATCTAATTTTTACTGTGCATACGAAAGTATAGTTTGCAACTGAGTTTTTGCTTGCTATGTGCATTTTCAAAAGCTCAAGGCCGCTGTATTTCTAGTGTACTGCACCCAGGCTTCATTGCTGGTGAGCAGAGAGATTATTTCCTGGGTTTCATTTTCAAACCATAGTGAAACTGAAAAAGCAACAAGGGCTGGATATGAGTGCAAATTATGAAGACCAGAAAATACTCCCAGCAGATCGAGCTCTTTATGGCAGAACTGATGGTTCACATCACTTGATAAATATTTAGTACTACTACTACAAAACAAACACTGGAATTAATCATAAGAAAAGTCCACAGGTTGAAAACCTTGAATGAGAAACTGTAGAAGGATTTGCAGAACCGCTTCAGTCTGTTGGTGTATCTCGCCATAAAATCTTTCCATATTCATATTTGTTTTTTTGGCTGAAGAAGTTAAACAGTGGTCTGGCTGCTAGTACAAAGTGTTCTGTCTCCCTTCCCCTCCTGCCTTCCTGTATTGCCATGGCTCCAAAGTGAGGGAGGAGTCCGGAGACTGAGCAGAATCAAATGCAGGTGGGGATTATGTGCTAACTAGCCAACACAAACAGCACTCATGCTGTCTTCTCTTTTTTTTTTCTTCCCCTGAACTGTCCTACATTTGAAGCTATCAGCCTGTTTGTAGCTGCTGGTGCGTGCAGTGGTACGGACTGCTGCAGCGTTGCATCTCCCTGCCTCAGGCAAACACACGCTCTCGTTTCTTTTACGTTCTCTCCTCCCTCCCAAAAAATCTTTTTTCCCCTGTTGGTTCAGTTTTAAAAGAAAAAAAAAAAAATGCAGTGAATAATAGATCTGTGCAAAAAGCCCAGTAACAAAGCCAGGAGAAACTTGGCCGGCTTTCAGCTTTGTTACAGACTCAAAGCGCAGTCCAGGTGTGTGGAAAATTTTGCGACTGTTCTCCAGACTGCTCAGCAAAACTGGGCCCTCTTGTACTCAGACTGGAGTTGATTTCTGGTTTCACATGGCAACATGAGGAAAATTCAGCTCCCACGTGGTTTGTGGGTCAAAACCTCGAATTGAAACCGAGGGACACCTAGCCCTCAACACAGAAACCAAACCAAAGCAAAGGATTTACACAAAGGCTGTGTCCCACAGTGCTGAACTTGACAGATCATTAATAGTTTCCCTTTTAAGGCTCAATTTTTAATTATAAAAATTTGATTATTAATTTTTTGTCAGGAAATTGTACTGACATTTTGCACCTGAGATACAGTTAATCTCTCTTACCTCATCCAAAGCCATATGGTGAAAAAGTTATACTGTAGTAGAAGAAACTTAAACTAATCTCATCTTCTGTTGGCTAGTTTGTTCCTTGAGGCAGCATTGTGCCACCTGATCTTTCTCTTGGGTCCAGCTCTGCCCCTGCAAGATCTGTCTTTCTGGTCACTGAGTATAACCACACACTGCAGAAAGTTGTTTCTATGGTTCCCAACGGCAGTGGACACAGAAGCACAGCTCCTGGAGTGCTGTGTGTGCATGTAACAAATACAACCCCACAGTCACTTTTTCTATGCTGTAATGTAAATGTAAGCTAGTCTCCCAGGTACCGCTAAGGCACTATAAGGTGACTACTATTGGAGAGGCTTGCCATGCTTTATCATGGGGGAATGGTTGTTCTTTATTCCTTTGTTACCTCCTTAAATTTAAAATGCAGGTCATAAATTCTGAAGATATAAAATCCATACTGGCAGTTTCCTTGTTTCAGCGGCACAGGATGGAGATGGAGTCACTTGGACACGGGCAGTGAGCGGTACCTCCTATCTGACATCCTGCCCACCCATCCTCTCCCACCTCCCACTCCAAGGAGCTCGGCACAACTCCCTGCCAGCTCACCATGGTATCTCGTTCACTCCTCAAACAAGATTATGTGAAGCTGAGGATCTCCTTAGAGAAACAGAAGGCATTATCAGGTTGTGTTTGTTTTTCCTCTGATCTTTGAAAAGCCTTACAGGCTTCCTTGTCATCAGCTAGGAAAAAAAGTCTTCTGCCATCGTTATGTACTCATTGTAAGGTGATAGAGGACTGAACTTCTGTGGGGGCAGAGGAAAGCTTTTGCCAGCACTGAATCAACATCCAGCTCCCATGCCAGCAAGAATCCACTCCCCAAAACCAGCACCCGCAATCTGCTCAATATTTCTTGCTAGGACTCGGATCCCAGCTGCCTTTAGGGCTGCAGGCAATTATGGAACATGGTAGATCCTCCTCTTTTTCTCTTAGCTGCGTAGCGATTTATAGATCAAAATCTGTATCTTTAATGTTTCAGTCCATGAAGTACAGCTCAATGCACAACCAGTCATGTTCTGCATTACTAAAGGTGCCCAAGTGCTTTAAAAGTGCATCCTGAGTGGAGCGCTGGGCAAACACCCAGCCTGAGAGGGCAGTGGTTGCACAACGTGTGTGGCAGGGTCCTCACGCAAAGAGATGTGTCTTGCTGCCTTCCAGGCAAATGCTAGAAAAAGTCCTTTTTGATCCTTCTGCTTCAGGAATGTCTAGTGGTAGACTAATGTGCTGCAAGGATTGCAACACCAGCTAGCAAAGAGTAGAAGAAAAAAATACTGTTAACTGAAAGAGACAAAGATTCTGCTGTAAACTCTTGCTGTTGCTTTTGCCGTGGGATTTTAGGATGGGCAGTCAATGTACAGTGACATAAACTTCCCACCAAGAGCTGCTACCAGCACCCATCCCTATTCCAGTAATTTTAGAGAGTGGTTATTAAGATTCTATTAAAGTGCTTTCTTTTTTTTCCCCTTTTTTTTGGCTTATCATATCCCGGGTTAATGCGGTTGTTCTAGATCTTGTTTAACTTTGTTCTGCTTGCTCAATTTGGGAGAATTTAATTTGTCAGACTTTATTATAGTGAAGATCCTCTTTCCTGCTTCACAATTTAGTGCAGTGGGATTGCAAAAGCTCTAGGGGAAAAATCCATTAAAGGAGCAATGAAAACACTTCTAAGGATGTTAAGAATTTGCATTCTGTTTGGGTTTTTTTAACAAAACCTAATGTCGATTTGAACACTAAATTACTTGATATTGTTTGGTTTTAAAAATCAATGATAATACTGCAGTGTAGGTCTCTCTAGTTGCCTTGGTGCTTTAGCTCAGAGCAGGAATGCAATTTTGAACCGGTCATCTGACAATCCTCATTTATTACGGTTTTGGTTTTGTTGAAAGCAATCTCAGAACATGAGCGAGTTATGAATGAAACCAAACTGTACATATGTGCCAGGACGACAGCGCATTCCCTCCCTGGGTCCGAACTAGAGCTCCTCCGGAGCAAAGCTGTCTCCAGAGGCATGTGGTGGTGACGGCTCTGCACACCGGCAGAGACCTCCCTCTCTGCCCGGCTTCGCTTGCTGGTGCAGAGGCAGCTGCTGGTTCCCAAACTCAGAGATCTCTCTCCCCTTCTCTTTTACCCTGGACCAAATGGGAATGCCCAGATCGAAGGGTGAGAGGAAGAGGGTGGGCATATCCATGACTTGTTTTGTCATTATTATTTATCTAGTTATTTTTCATAGCTAACAAAGAGAGCTCTGTGGTTAGAACCCTTGGACTCAGCTGGCCTAGATTCAGTTTCTAATCCTATGTATTTTCCTGCATTATTGCTGGCAAAGATATACAGTCATATAGCCTGGAGTCATTCCATACAAGTTTACCTTCCTGTCACCTAAAGCCCTCTAGAAATAGAGACCTTCGGAGTGTGTCCCATTGGCCACACTGGGAATCTAAACCAATTCCACTTCTGACATAATGCACTTCTGGGTAGGCTGAGTCCAGACCTTGGTGCCTCAGGTCTCAGGCATTTATCATGAGACATGAGAGAGCATGTATTGATCGGAAGGGAAATCCATCCAGCTGGCCGTCCTGCCCACAGCAGTGAACAGCATGGAACAGAGCAAGCCTACAGTGAAACATTTGAACTACATTTGGTCTTATTGCAATATATCTGTTTTTTCATGAGGTTCTGGAAAGCCGTTGCCAATTGCCCTGTATTAAAATTCTTGTGAAAAATCATTATTTTTGTCAGCCTGAGTAGAATACATGTATTGTGGGTTATAATGGACAACCTTGCAGTTCAGTGGTTGTGGCCTCCCATCAGATTACATTTCACTTATTCCACATCAAAAATGATGGCTTCATTGTAAAGCTGTTCTTTTAACCTTTAGAAGATGGAAACTTTATGCACACACTCCTTCCTCTGCTGAGTATTTCAATGAACACATGATACAGAAGGGGTTAAAGTGCATTTGGCCCCTCTTAAGTGGACCTGGTGTAAGAGCAAAACACCAGAGGGCAAAGAGTGCCTCAGCCTTTGGTCAGCTGAGTTTCTATGATATTCAGGGTCTACTGGAAGCAGACATTTTTTTTTAGTCCTCAATGCCAGTGTATTTTAATGTAACTTTCTGCATAAAGCCACTCTGATATGAAAATGCCATTTTGCACAGCACTTTGCTACTGCACACCTATGCTCTGGGATTGAGTGTGTCTGTGGGGAGGACAGTGACGATGACACCTACCTTTGCCATGCTGGTGAACTTCTCCTGGTATCTTTGTAGGAAAAAATACACAAGGTAGTTACGGAGTGGTGGCTGCTCTTGGAGGCTCAGTGAGTGATTTAATGGTCACAGCTGTTTGTCTGCAGAAGGGGTTTGGACAAGTCAAAATATGCTGACCTGCCATCTGAGACCTCCTCCTAGCTCTGCAAGCTCTTCCTATGTGACCTTGGGCAAATCACTTCTCTGCTTTTCCTCCCTCCTCTATCTGTCTTGTCTATTTAGTCTCTCAGGAAGCTCTTAAGAGCAGAGACTGTATCTTACTCTCTGTTTGTACAGTGCCTAACATAACAGGGCCCCAGGCTTACTGAAGTCTCAAAGATGCTGTTGCAATACAAGTTATAAATGTTAAAGAGGTGTAAGAATTTGGCCCAGCTCACCACCATCACCATCTGTTTTTCGATGAGAAATTAGTATGAAGGTACACAGCTGAGTGATTAGAGCTGTGGACCATTCGCTAGACTCCCTAGGTTCTGCTCCTGGATTTGGCACTGCCACACTTTGTAACAAGAGCTGTTTAAAAATTTTCCAGCAATTTGCTGTTGATCTTTCTCCCTTAGAGAGTGTCAAACTAATAAGAATTGAAAATAAGGAGAAAAAAAAAAATCATGAGCATGCCATTTTCAACAAAGCTTTAATGGGAAGATGATTCAGGGTCCCAGGCTGGAATTCCTGGAAAACCAGAAAGCAAGCGACCTCCTCCTCTCGCCTCTTCTAGAGGAGCCAGTGGTGTTCACATGCACTGGAGGAGGCTGTGGTTGAAACCTCTGCTCCAGCAGATGTTTTACATAAAGAGGAGGTTGTGGGACTTAGTGATGCCATGGTGGTGGGGGCTGTCACCTGGGCTGCAAAAGGCTGGTTCTTGGTTTGAGTCACACAGAGCACCAATGCAGACCTGTGTTTCCTCCCCTCCAAATAACTTCGTTGCCACTAGATTCTGCTGTCCCAGGGAGAAAGGAGTTGAGATTGTCTCTGTGACTTTATGCTCACAGGTTTGCAAGGTTTTGAGGTGATCCCCAGTGGAAAGGGGATTTCATGTTTTAAACAGATAGGGAAGCCATTTCCTACTCAGCTCCATGTGAAAGCAACTTTATTTCTCATTGTGTGTCCTCTAGTACATGGGTAAACTGGTGCTTTTAAATAACTTTGTAATGTTTGACTAGCATTATCACTTCTCCTTTGGGGCTAGTGCTTCATCTGATCTAGAAGTGTGGAAAGGTACCTTTAAATCAGCAGCCTTTACCCTACAGTTTGGGTGTCAGGTGGAGGAGCCTTCAGGCAGTCATCATCTAACCTCAGCTGCAGCATCAGCTAGGGAGCTTTTTGCTCCACAATTATTCATTAGCTCTTTGTCAGGTTTCCTCCACACAGCACTTCCCTCTAGTGATATTATCAGCTATGCCAACTTCCCTCACCACCAAGGATTCTCCTGGAGAAAGGGAACCCTCCAGCTGGGCCGGGAACACAAGCAGCAAGCAGATACGCACCACTGCTCCAGGATTTAACTCTGTCAGGATGAAATACTCTTAAATCTTATGAATTTGATCAATTCTTTGCTCTGGAAATTTTAAAATATACCCTGTTTTAAGTCAAATTGTTCTTGGCTTCTTCGTAGTAATTCCTTGTTATTTGTTGGAAATCGTGTCGTCCAAAGGACTTAGAACAAATAGATCATGGGGAGTCTACGTTTAGCCATAAAACTAGCACGTTTCTGAGAATGAGCTTCTGTCCGACAAACCGGATGAGGCAATGACTGGTGATGATGCTTGTGTTAATCAAGCCACTGAATTACTAAATTATTTCTATTTTTTTAATTCTACTTTTCTTGGAAAAGTCTTCTTTGACAAGCAGGTGTTTCTTTCCAAGATCATAATCAGTGCAGAAACGTAGGGTAGCTTGGAGCTGTCACATTTCCACTAGAAGTATTTCATTACCATTATGTTTATGTCTACGTCTGTTTAATGAGATTTCTATAGATCATGAAACCCACTTAGTATGTCCTTAACCCCATAATGATAGGAAATGGTACTCTCAACTGCCAGACACTTTTCCCTCATGAGGATTATAATGTTAAAATTTGCTTTCCAAAAGTAAGAGCCATATGTTGCCACATGGAGCTGCCATCGGTTGTTTGAATGTGTCAGTACCCTGAGTTTTATGACAGCTGGAATGACTACTGTGGTTGAAATGAAACTTTTTGACTTCAGGTGTTGCATTCACAAAGGAGACTAGTGTCTGAAGTGAAGTGGAGCATACCAGTGCAGAAGTGAGCTCATTTCCTAGCTCAGATCTGTCGTTTTTTCAGAAGCAGAAGGAAGAGGATTTTGAATCTGTTCCTTCTTGCCTGGAGGAAAACATACTTATTACCACTTGACAAAAGACTTGGAAACCTTGAGCTCCAATGAGGCCCAAGTCACTTTAGCCATTCACTCTTGCAAAATGTAGTTTAATGAAACCTGCCACTACTCTGAAGATTTGCAGGGAGAAAAACAAATAAATTATTAATGGGAGAGTGGTACCTCCCTTTATTTGCATTATTATCAAACCTCAGATATTTGAGGATGAGGCTAAGAAGATAAGGGGCTTTTTTATTTGGTTGGTTTTGTTTTGATTTCGATTTTTCTTTCTGGAGACACAGGCAGTTTTGTGAACCTGTAGCTTTAACTCCAGGAAGAAACAGGTGAAATGAAAAGTAATTTGCCAAGCAATGTAAAGTTAACAGAGCACTGTTTCTCCAGCCCCAAAGCAGGATTCTTGAGAGACAGCTGAACAGGAAAGAAATTCTCCAAAATAAGTTGTAGTGCCTGTCTGTTGTGGTGTAATTGACTGTTGTTACATACTCATAGGAGGCGTAGGAAGGCATTTGGTATGTTTTTCCCAATAGAAGAATTAATGATGTAGATTCCCATTTTCCAACAATTAATTGCGACTACTTATGCCCTAGTATGTTTATAAGGCTTAATTGAACTTCCAAGCAAGGAGAAGTTTAGCACAAAACATGGCTGAAGGAGAGCCAGTTTTACCCAAGGGTTTGTTTTGGCTTTTGGTTTGTGACATCTAACATGATGGGTTTGGTAATGGTTTTGTTACATAAAGCTGATTCAGTATTGTCATGGACTATTTGAAATCAGAAACTCAATTCACTTGTATTGGTTGCCAAATCCAGCTTTCTGCAGATTCCAAAAATAAAATTAAGCATGAAAAAGGAACTCCTTTTCTAAAAATTCCTGTAAATACAGAACCTTAAGACTGTTCAACAGTGAATAGACACTAACTTTAAGAGACCACCCTTAAAATTGTATTTTTTCATGTATTTCAGACCATTTGAGGTTTTTCTGTTTGTTCTCTTCTCCCACTCCCCAGAATCCCTCATAGTCTAACATTCAAGGTGTCTGTACTACCAAAAACAAGTTTGATGTTGGTTTCTGCATGTCACAGCTCTTTATCTGAGGGCCATGAACTCAGCAAGTGTTTCTCTCTAACACGAGAGGATGGAAAGAGATAAGAACTTGTATCATCTCTGAAGGGAGCTTTGTGGAGCCATGCCAGTGTTCTGCTAAACAGAGGGCTGGATTGGAAAAATTTATTCCTGCAGGTAGTTTTGTGATTAGGTGGAGGACCAGAGATTGATGGATTATGGGTCTGGCTCAAAATTCATTGAAGTCAGAGGAGAGATCTTCAATGGTTTTAATAAATGCTATTTTAAAAGTATGAATTGGTGATAAGCCAATGCTTGGATTTGAACTCGCTCAGAGTTTGGGAAACAGTTGAGATATGATGTAGTTAAGAGCTGTAAGTTTAACTCTAGAGTGCTAACTTAAAAAAATTCCCATGTTGCTCAGCTCCAGAGTTTGCTTTATAGTTTCTGGTATAAAAATCTGTGATATTTTATAGTGCTAAGGCCTAATTTTACAGTGGGAATTTGAAGGATGCATCACAATCAATTTTTTTCATGTGAAAAAGGGATAGAAACACACTGTCTGTAGGTTGGATTTCTTGGTTAACATGGTATATAATTATGCAAATTTTCCATGTGAATGGCCAACTATTGTTACATAAGGCACGTAAAATTAGTATAGCCTATTCAAACTATGGTGTTTTTCCCACTGGTGGTCTTACCGTGTAAGTAGTCATGCAGAGTTTCAAAGCCTCATCTGCTGTTCTAGTGCTAATTTTCCATCTGAGCGATAGTAGCCGTCATGGCTGGAAACGCAATCTTGTAAAAGGAAGGGAGGTTTCTTCATATTAAAACAAGTTCTACCCAGCAAGAAGTTGCATGGCTTTCATTAGAAATGATGATACTGACTTTTTTTTGTTTAGTTTGGTTTTATTGATGACACAGCTTTACACTCTTGAAAGTTATATCATAGAGAAATAGGTTATTCTCCAATTCATCTTGTCAAATCATTCACATCTTTATACACCTTTGCCAGTAATCTAGGCCATTCACATAGTGTTGCTCCAGAGGAGCTGAACTGTGGTATATCCAGAACAAATTCATACAGTACCAAGTAGAAGCCACCACATTTTTGTTTAATAGATTAATCTTTCAGTGTCCTCAGCAGTGTGAAGACGGAATAATTTCCCAAAAGCATGGACTGTGCAACATTTGGAAGTGCAGATTTGTTAGTATATGTTTAATGTATGTAGTACTTATATATAAAATGAAGATGCACAAGATCTCTGTGGAAATTTTTGTTAAGCTTCTGAGTACGTTGAACAACGAGTGTTTCCTAGAAATGAAAAGGAAAGCTTTATGGGATGTGTGAGTCTCCTTCACTTATTTGCTAGTTTGTAAAGTTTGGATGGATGAAGTTTATTCTACATTTCAAAAGCATCAAGTTTGGTTTTTTTAATAGTTACTTCATCTGTGCAGCTGTCTCAAGTAGTTGGTCTTGATTATTACGATTAAATGTGAAAATCATACATTTTGTCATTTTTGAATATAGATATTTCTTAATACATATAGTGACCCAAATATTTGTTAAATCACTCCTTTAAAGGCAAATACTATCTCACTGTCATGCATTAAATCCGGTCTTTATTATGGAATACTCTGTACTGAGACACAGGTACAGATGATTCCAAAATCTGTACGTAAATTGACACAAAGCACAAACCATAAAGAAGATTGTGGAATCTTCTTCAGAGCTCCAAATCTCTTTCAACTGAGCTTCCAAGTTGCCAGAGAGTACCTATGCTATTTCCTATTAAAATCCAAATCACTATAAAGAATCCATAAGTGATTCTTTTGTGTTTTCATCTGCCTTTGTAACAGCCATCACAAACTGCATAAACTAAAGATGATCAAAATTTTCTTTTTCTTCCTGCTTCTATTTGTCAGTGCAAACATAAATCAGCCTCAATGTAAGGAAAAAAAGAAAAAAAAGGAAATTCAGCTGTAATTGTCAACATTTGTAGCATGAGTTATGGACATGGGATGCCAGAATTTGTAACCTTTACAGAGTATGTTTTTATAGTACAGAACTTAATACTGCAAAACTGAGTAACACCATAGAAACTCATGTGACTTTTCTTCAATTATATTAGAAGCATACTCAACCTATCCCTTTCGAAGCAAGACAAAGTAACTTCTTCAAAAACTTGATATATTTTTTTTAAATGTTCTGGTTTTGTTGAAGGGTGAGGACATAGGTATTTACCTGGTATAAGCTGCTGTAACGCTCAGTGTAAGTAGTGATTTATCTGAGGTAAAAATCCAGCCTAAAATCTCTAGCATTTTGTTTTCAGTTAGGTCGCACCATATTAAATATTGTTATTAATTAATATTAAGACTTGTTTGGGCTGTTTCCATCTAAATTTCAGTTGTTGCAACATTATTTTCTCTGATGCTAAAAGAAACTAATTCACCCGGTCTTAATTCGCGAAAGCATCTGTTGCTGTTTCCAAGTCCACAGCTCTGGTGTTTCATCATTCCCTTTGCATTCTTCTAACTCTTTCGCTATCATACTGAGCATATGGCATTTATATTAATTTCCAAGATCTTCCATGATCTGTCTCCTTCCTGTCTGTCACCTTGCCTTTGGTTCATCACTCATACCGTCTTACATCACCTACTTCCCAGATCATTAGAGAAGCCCATTAGTACTTAGTCTCATAAGTATATATGTGTGTGTGTGTGTGTGTGTATACATACATACATATATACACACACCTCAAAGGTATTCTGCTTTTTCAGATTCTCCTGTAAAACTCATGCCAGAATGAACTGCCTGTGCTCCTGCCTGTTATGCCCTAGTTGTCCTTATCTATTTGTTTGTTGTCACTGGATGACACTTGGATTAGAAGACATCTGAAGCAAGAACTGCCTTTCCCCTTGTTCTCTTTCTTTCTTAACATGGAGTCTAGCACACCTGAAGTCCTGATCAGATTAGTCTTCCTGGGCCTATGCTGGTAAATACATAATACAAATGACAGTAATTGTTGTTATTGTTCATGCGTGTGTTATAAACATGCAAGGAGATCCTCTAGTGTACCTTCACACCGCATTTATGCTCAGCAGTTTTTCTGTGGCTTCTTGAGCTTCTCTGGGCTTACTGTTCTTGGGAACAGACCTGCTGTCTCCTGAGGAAGGTTGGAGGTCATTGCATTCATAGGAAACCAATTTCAAAGGGGCCTAAGTTAGAGATTGACACATAGACTTCATACTTGTGAAATTAACTTTTAAGAAAGGGTTTGAAATGGAAAATATTTGTCACTGCAAGCATCTCGTAATCCTTCACTTATGATTGAGAAGGGATTTTCCTCTGTGTCTTTTAACTAAGATGAAAGTAAAAGTACCTTTGGTTTGAGCTATCATGTAGAACCAGAACATTTTCTGAACTTGTCTCTGTGTTCTTTAGAAATTCTATACAACGTTGTATGTGCCAATTGCTTGCTTAAGATGTGTACTCACTGCTATGTTCTATGCCTATGTAGTTGTTTCAGATAATTTTCATTTTCTTCTCTAAGTATTTTAAGGACACAAATTGTCATTGACTTCATTGGCAGCTGGATCAGACCCTATAAAACAGTCTGTTAAGGGTTCTTTGATAAAAGAAAAAATAAATTTACTGTCAGGCAAGTTAAAAATGTAAGTGGAAGGGACAACTGGCTCAGGCTTGTACGAGGTTATTGCCTTCTGTATGGTTTCAGGAGAAGATTAGCTGGAGGCTATTACTTATCTGAATAACTCCATTGGCTATGTAAACTGGGAACTTTACGGTGTTACTTCCCACTGTTGTATTTAGTTAGTGCAAAAATTTACACTTTCCAACTGCTGATTTACAAAGTGGCTTGTTCATGACATTGTAAGTATGCGGAAGGTAGTATTTGGTAAGAGATACATGAGCAATGTTTGGGATAGTATGCCGTATATAAGCCTCAGGACTCTGCCCCTCTATCAGTCACCTCTCTTGTCCTATGCCATGATTAAATAGGAATCTGTTTACTGAGGGATTTCTACAGCTGTAAAACTAAGCAGAACACGTCCAGAGAAGTGAACAGCATGTCATAAATAAAGAATAGTTTATTCACAACCTCTCCAGCAGCTGATGAACCTGTCAGGCACAGGAGGGCTTTCAGAACAGGAAACTTCTGTGAAGGACAGAAGCTAGTTTGGGATCGGTGATTTATCATTGCATGTTGTGTAAAAACAGCAGTGTGCTGACACATCTGCAGAACTCTATATGTAAAGCTGTTTTACAATTTGCTCCAGAAAACTTAAGAAAATATTGATCTCTAGTTGAGTTCTGCTGACCTCTGAGTCGCATCTAAGTAAGAGAGAAGTCTGCTGGCCCAAGAGATGTCACAGGAGGGAGGTCTGATCTGAAGCCAGGACCCTGGGCTGCGCATGGAAACAAAAGCAACCTTCCCTGCCCTCAAATGTTTGTCAGCTGCATATTATCCAATGTGCTCATTGGATCAGTGTAAAGGAATGGGGACATTATTCCTCTCCCATGTCCATTACAGAAGTTGTGAGGAGGAAGCTGGTACCAGCAGTGGCACAACTTTATGCATTCCTTTGGCTCTATCAGTGCCAAAGCTTCATGTTATCATCACCGTCTGTGCTTGTAGAGAAGATCTATGTGCATCTGATGTCTGAAAAAGTCCCTGAAGTTGTGGCTATTCCTTGAACCATTTATTTTTTTCTAGGTTTGTGGTGCTTTTATTCAGAGTTGGGGGGGGAAAAAAAAAAAAAAAAAAAAAAAGGCGTGTTAAAATTATTAGTGATTTTGAAGAAAATGGAAGTAAAACCTTTTCGAAAGGAAAGTGTGAGTTTCCAAATGTCCCCAGTATTGAGACATGCTTTGCAAAGGAAGAATGTATGAAGTTTCTTCATGATGTGGTGGATACTTTGGGGTACATGAGCCCGTATCTCAGCCTGCCTATTTTTCCTTAAGTTACTAATCAATAGAAGTAACTGATTAATTTGATTAGGATTGGTGAGAGAAGTATCCTCTAGGCGTATTTTCCTCCCTACCACATGAGGAAAGCTGAAGACTACGTCATGCCTGTTTTTAACCATGTAGAGAGGTGTAACTCTGTCCTTGAGTTAGAGAGGAGGGAAAGGCTAAACATTTTCCTTTTCTTTTCAAGGTTAGTACAGGCAGGTTTGGCTGTGCTGGAGATAAACTCCCATCAATTCAAGCCTCTCCCATGTATTTTAGCAGAGTTTGTCAGCCCAGAACTACATGTTCAAGGTTCAGCCAACATCAGCTTGTACTGTTGATACCTGAGCCAGGGAAAACTGCACTGAGACTCTGAAGTCCTGTGTGTGTTAAGGCCTGTCAGGGAAGAGGACTTCGGTCAGTACTGCCTAGCGGTGGGTTCAGATGAGCACTCTGGAGGTGAAAAGGTTTCCACAGCCTTTAGGAAACAAGCCATCCAGCCTTTCTGAAGGACATTATTCACCTGGACCAGAGAGACAGTAACACACATGCAGTGAATTTTCATTTTAAACAGGGAGACAGTGCAACCTGGCAGAGGCTCGGTAAAATGGTGATGCTCATTACATAAGCAGCTTATGCTTATTATTGGCTGCACATCTATTTAAACTAGAAAATACCCTTTCCCTAAGCTAACTGTAGTTTTTCCTCTGATTGATCATTCTTGCTTGTTTCTTCTGGTATGTTCTTAAAGGGAAAAGAAACCTGGTCTAACAAATTAGCCTAACACAGCAGTATCTAGATTAGCTTTGGATTTTAGGTACATATTTTTTTCTCTGAAAAATGGCTAAAATAGTGTATGAACAGATTTCAGGGCTTGTTATGAAAGGCTTAGGTCCAGCTCTTTTCTAGAACAAACTTGAACAAAAAAAAAATCTCTTCTGTTCATCTTTCATAAAAAGATTAAGCAGACTGATTTATTATGTATTACGGTAGTCACACACTAGAAAATTATTTCCAAAGCAAAGGGTTTTTTTGTTCAGTTAAAGAAAAAAAGAAATTTGTAAACAGGAATGGACAGGAACAGCTACGTTCCTAGGCTGTTCCAGTGTGAACACGTTACACTTCAGTTTGAAGGTGGTTGGCAACTTTTTGGCAGGAATATTATTTATTTAATTAATTAGTGTGGAAAGAACCATTTGGCTTGTTTTCCCATTCTCCTTACAATCAAGAGCTTTTGCCTGTTGGATGCTTCATTGCTTCTTAGATACTGCTTTTGCAACCTACTCCCTTTTCGCTTATGCATGATACTTTTCCTTCTATTTTGTGAACCAAGGTTAATCAACAGCAAACTAACTCTCTCTGACTCTCAGGTGATCCAGCAGATCCCATGGCTTTATTGCTAAGCCATTAAGAGATTTTTTTTTTTTATTTTCCTCCAGTTAAAACTTCTCTGGGCTGGTTTCTGGCCAGCGGCAGTTTCCCCATCTCATAAGTTTCAGACTCAATCCCCCAAAGAAGTGCTGGCCCTCCCCTTTGGAAGCCTCACAGTCCATCAGGTTTGAACACAACAGCCCGGTCAGCAGAGATCGTCAGATACTTTGGGACACTCCATCAATTTATTGTGGAGACGGAAGCGCTTTTGGAAAGTACCTGCTGTGGTGTGTGGGAGAATTACAGGGACAAGATTTTTGTCAAACGTTAGAAAACCTAAACAAAATTAGGGTGGTCAATGTATTCATGTCCACTGGGTATGGGAGGGTGTTCAAGAGTTATCTTGTTCCTAAAGGGCACCAGGAGCAGCAGAGTGCGCTCAGGGGGTAGGCACAGCAAGCAGAAGGAAATCATTATGTTGTTGGGGTTTTTTTTCTTATCAGTCCTGCAACCTAAAATTACACTGAAGAGATGTGTTTCGACAGAGCTCTTCACACTTCCAAACAAAAGAGCTTTTCTCTCTTTCTCCCCCTTGTCCTCCCCCCAGTTTGGATCTGTGGCTGGAGAAAAATGATTGCAGGCATTGTCTGGCAACAACAACCCCATAGTCTCTTCTGGAAACAAGTTGGGTCAGGTTCATGAGCGTGCACAGAAAGAAAGAGGGGAAGAAAAAAAAAAAGAAAGCTCCCTGGCCAGATAAATAACTCACTTTTGGAAGATGCTTCACCAGTGTTCCTGCTGTTATATAACAGCCTCAGCCAAGATCCAGCTATTTCATATTTGCTTAAGCAAGAGAGTCATACAGGGAAAACATTACTGTGCGATGTTACTTGTTTAGTCATTGGTACTGGGAGAGGTGATATGCTAACAAAAGTATGCAGTAACAAGCATTTAAAATGTGATGTTTTATTAGTTTTGCAGTAAATACAGTGAAGATACTAACGACTAATCTCTGCTCTTAATTTAATTCATGTTGTGAACATGAAAATGAGGAGAGAATTAATTTCACAGTGGCTGGGTCTTCTCGCTGACCCTATGCATGTTTGTTTTTCAACAAAAGAAACTAAATTTCTGCCCATGCATTGCTGGAGAAAAAAGTCTATGATTTTCTTTGGATATCACGACAAAGTGGTTTAATGTAACTTAAAGAAATAATTTGAGTATAAAATGGGGAGCTGATTAGAGCAGTAAAATAATCAGATGTTAAAAGGAGCAAATACAGTGTAACAGCTAAAAGCCCAGGAGTGGGAATCAGGCCAGCTGGGGTTCTGCTTCCATTCAGGCATGCTGTGCAACTCTGAGTAAGTCAATAAACCTTGCAGTGCTTCGGTTCGACCATCTGTAGAACGGGAATAATAAAAATATTATTCCCTGTCTCCCAGAACTGCAGTGAGCCATTGAGATGAGTATTGAGTCAGAGTGCTGTGAGTTGAGAAAAGACAGATTTAAACTTTCCCAAAGTTCAGAAGTTTGCTTCCAGTTCATTTCTATTTGGGAGGCTCAACTCCATGATTGCAATTGTAAATCTGTTTTCCTCCCACCTCTATAGCTGGTAGACATCTATTGGCCTAATGTGACCGCTCAGCAGACAAGATGCATTTATGTCCACGACAGCGTTGTTATGAGTCAAGGAAGTATGCTACGCTTTGGGAACTGTGGCAACAGGGAAAAGCATACACAGTTGAGGATGAAAAACTGAAGTGAAACCATGGGACTAGTAGTTAAATTCTTTACATATTTCAGAGATCTCTCTCTAAAACAATCCACTCAAGATCCTACTAAACCAACTCTCATGAGGCCACACTGTACACTTTTAATTATGACAGCAACTTCTTTCTTCAGATTGTTTTGCAGCTCCCAGATGGAGCGTGCTCTAGAGCCCAGGCTTCACCAGAATGTACCTTTGTGCTTATCAAATACTACTGAAAGAAAGACCATTGAAGTGGATGAGGAATGCTCTCAGTGCACATAGTTGTTCACATCCATAAGTCTCAGTTAGGGCTTAAGCATCCACAGTAAAGGCACAGTTGAGACACATGAAATTCTAGACAGCTTAGCCTTGCTAAATTATCTTTTAATTGTTTCTAGCTACGAATTGTTTTTTTCTGTTAATTTTCATCTCTGATTCTGTGTTGTAGTTAGAAACAGAAGTGCCAAAGTACAAGTCCAGGCTTCCTGGTGTATTTAGCTCAACATTGGAATCTCCAGAGGTTGAGATAAGTTCCAGAGATTATTCCAACGGTTTATTTGCTCGTTGAAAGTAATTTCCAGATCTCTGAATAGTTCAGAAGGTAAAACAATCAATTCAATGCACTCATGTGCATACACACATGCACTGGATATCCCCAAGGTGGTTAATGGGGCAGAATGTTTAAACGGCACCAGGAGCCCAGTTTGGTAAAGCAGCAAAGACCGCAGCAGTTTGGACATCCAGTAATTTCATAGGCTACAACTGAAATTTCTCTCATCTTTTGTATCTTACATGCAAACCAGAAAGCAAGCTAAAGAGCAGCACAATTGTTTTGTCAGAGTAAAATGTACATTTTCTCAGAATATAAATTCTTTCATTTTGCACTCAAAAGCAATTGTAAAAAAAATATACATGTGCAAAATGCTTTACTTTTTCCTTGTTTTGGTTAGCAGTGAGGCTTTTTTCACACAGCCCTCACTAAAAGCCTGCTGTATGGGAAGGGCTTACAGTGTGTTGTAAACAGCAGGTTCAAATCAAGGCTAAACCAGTTCTCTCGGTCCAGCCAAAGCCACAGGGTGTTCAAATCTCCAATCTATTGCAATATTGGAAACAAACTACTGTGCAATAAATTGCAAAGTCTATTTTTTCATGTGGCTTCTCTTATATGAATTCATTTTCTTTCAGCTACAAAATAGGGTGAAAAATCTGAGACGAAACAAAAGGATGAAGAAAAAACCTTTTCAGTTACAGAATTACCTTTTTCATGGTCTTAAGTTCACAATGCTGCATGTGAATTCAAAGAAATTTTAAACAAACCACTAAGTTGAGAAGATTGTTTCTTTAAATGCCCTAAAATTCTATACGTTTTAACATATATTTTATTTTACATTTGGCAACATGACAGCCTGAGCCCTGAAAATCATCATGTTTTAGCTACCTCAAAGCAATTTTAAAGTTCTGAAGTGACTTTAAAAAGGTCTGTCTTTTCTGATCTAATGCTGCGAGATTTAATCCTGGTCTGTACATGCATATTCTGTAACACTCAGTAAAATCTTTGGGAATTCTCCACGTAGTAAGTTTCCCATGAAGTTCTGAAAGCACAGTTTTGCCTTTCTTATTGTAAAATGATTAAATACCTTTTTGGGAAAAAAAAAAAAAAAAAAAAAAAGCAGTAGGAGTTTAACACCCAGTCATCTGAGTGCCACTGAAGTTAAAATGTTTAGGCTCATGGTTTACTCGAAGACATTATCTTTTCTGCTTTAGATTGACGAGACTTAACTATTATCTGATTGACTGTTTGTTTTTCAATGTATGCATTGGTCACTGACAGAGCTCTATGCATCCTGTGTATTACAGTGGCTGGACTCCAAGGCAGTATTTGGCTATCAGTTTATTCACTAAATTTTTCATTCAAAATCCCTCTTGAGCTTTTCAGTATGGCTCAGATAAATTATTAGTTGGCTTAGAGTGCTGGCTGTAAATGTTTGGGCCTTTATTTGAGCATTAAAAAAGGCCTGGGAACTATTTCAGGGAAAGTATTATTAACAAATTCTATGTGATAGAAATCTACTATTTGCTTTGGTTTTCAATCAGGATTTTTTGGGTGGGGGGAAAGGTATGGGGAAGGTTCATGGCACGGAGAACCATTCATATCAGAAACAATGCCATAATTACACAGATTAGGGAGCCTGTCTAGAAAACAGGATCTTAAAATTTCTATAGAAACCTCTATAGCCAAAGAGGCAGATGCCTATGGATGGCAGAGGAGGGTCTTCAGCAGCTGGTCTTCAGCATCTTCCTTTTCTATGTTAAATTCCCTCTACACAGTGTTTGTGGTGGTAGGTTGGTCTCATTGGGTCAGGTGTGGTTGTGAGTCTCCGTTGTTATTGTCGGTAGCATCATGGAGCTCAGTGTCATCCCATGCAGTTTATAGAACTTGCTGCATTTTTTCTTGAGCCGTGATATTCTTGGTAAACTCAAGCTTGTTACAGTCCTCAAGAGACAATCAGGACTGAGATTTTTGACCTGTGTCTCGTAAAACCACTGTTTTCTTTCCCCTCTGTATTTTCCCTAGTAATCAGATCAGTGTGTACAAGACTGGCTTAACAAATTGGGCTATAGGAGCAGGGTGGTTTCTTATATCACTGAAATTGAATAATACAAGACTTTAATGGAAAATTTTCACCTCTAGTAATTGGATTGATTTATATTTTCCATCCATTTCCACAACTAAAAGACTTTTTTATCAAAACTTGAAAAAGTAGACTAGCATTGACTGACTGTTCAGATTGAAGTGCCTCCAGGGCCAGCCCTGACCTGAATGCTCCTGGGGCTAATCCTAAAGTAAATATGTTGTTGATAAAAATCAATTGTTCTTGCCTGTGCTTCTGTGTTTCAGTGGCTTTAGCAGACACCCAACTTATCGTATTTTCACACCGTGATCCCAAAACACAGTCTGCTTTGGAAGGCTTCCCTTGTAGGACTTGATACCGGTTCACCTTGGGCAAAGCTGGAGATGGAAAGGTGCACTTCAGCCATCTAAGGATCATACATAGATTATTGGCAGTCCTGTTATTTTGCAGCATTAGCTGTTGAAGTTCTGTACAGGGAAAAACAATTTGCCTCTCCAGGGATTTCTGCTGGAAAGAGCTAGTTACAGCCACTTACAGAAACAGGAAATTCTTCAGGTTTTTACATGATTTTAAAACTGATAGCCCTCATGACAGGCTCCCTCATGACAGAGGCCCAGTCCAAAGTGCTTCCCCAGTGAACAGGCCCTTGGGTCAACATCTCAGGAGGGCAAGGAAGGACTGACACCTTTGGTTTGTCAGGTTTTGTCAGGAAGAAAGGGGGTTATTTGAAAAGAAGTCCTAAATACATTGTCTTAGATAGAGTTGGCAAAAATTAGCCTTTTGGGAAAAAATAGAAGTCCAGTTAGAAACTTCTGTGTTGTCACATGTAAACAAGGCTACTTGGATAATGTTTTCAGTCAAACCTTCTTGGAATTATTGATTTAGCCTTTTTCATCGTGACCAGAATTTTAATCCAAGGACATTGAAATGCTGTACTTAGTCTCTTCATTGTCTTTTTACTCCTTTTAAGCACTTTGGCATAGTGATAGCATTTTTACTTTTTTAACAAAACGTGTCAGTACTATCAGCATTCATTAGGAAGCCAAAGCCATTTAGGTGTTTCCAAATTAAAATAGTTCGCAATTTTCACATCTCGATATAACCTAATATTTTGAGAGGTTAAAAAAATTGTGACATGCCATAATTTCCCATACAACAGAAACTGTTTACTGACCAAGGCAAGAAACGACAGTCCTCTTTTCTGTAAAAGTAACCAGGAGCCAAGTAATGAAGCACAGTTTGTCTCCCATGTAAACGTATTTTGGGATTTATTATGTGTACTCACCTGCTTGTTCTTGGGCGCTCGAGTGCTTCAGAGCGTTACCAAAACTTCATAACTAAAATTTTTTAGAATGTTTCAGCTGAAAAGATTCAGCCATTCCAAGAGGAAAGTTAGGAAGAGACACATCATTTTTGCCATGTTTTTGAGATTATTTTAAAATCTTGTGTTTTAAGATGCTCTCCTGCATCCATACCTTGGAATGAAGACTTGAATTTTTTCTGGAAGTTGTCCTAATTTCAGGTACATTTATTCTTTCTCTTAAAAAAAAAAAAATAAATAAAAAATCTGACTTCTTATTTGGCCAAAGTGAGAGCCTCTGAAGTCACACATTCTTAGGGTAGGGGGGGACAGCAGATGGAGAGGTGCTGGTCTTCTCTCTCTGGTGACCAGCAATAGGACATGAGGAAATGGAGTGAAGCTGCATCAAGGAAGGTTCCCACTGGACATTAGGATAAGGTGCTTTGCTGACAAAGGTGGTTGGTCACTTGAACAGGCTACCCAGGGAAGTGTTCAGGGCACCAAGCCCATCAGAGTTCAAGGAACATCTGGGCAACACTCTTAGTCATATGGTGTAGATTTAGGTCGTCTTACGAGTAGCAGGGAGTTGGACTCCATGGTCCTTATGGGTCTCTTCCAACTTGAGATATTCTATGATTCTATGATCTAAATAACAATTTAAAAATAATTAAAACTACTTGTTTTTCAGAAGGAAACTACTTCTAAAGTAGAAAACTACTTGTTTTTTTTTGGAAGACAAAAGTCTTCTGAAGACTAAGCAATATAATAGTTCTTTACTAAAACATGTATAACTATTCTTTTTTTTTCCTTTTCTTTTTTTAGTAAGAATGTGTGAACTGCAGGTCAGATGTTTAGAAAAACCCACTAAGTGATCATTTACTTTTTTCCTGAAGCATGGCACAGTTTGTTGTTTCTGTGGCTGCTTGCACAGAAGACTCTGCAGAGAAATAGCAGAATCCAGACTTCCTTCACCAAATAGGAAATCAAAATATGGAACTTTATTTCCTAAGTTCAATTTTTCTAAAGCTGCAAGAAGCAAAGCCACAAGTAACTATGGCTATGCGAACATATATGTTATCGCAAGAGGTTAAAATCATGTTGTTCCCCTCCTGTGCTTATGCCCTGTATGCCCAGAGGCCACATGCAGCTCTGATGTCTCAGCTTATGAATACAGATTTGTGTACAGTGTTGTAGTTAGTAAACATAGGGTTAACGAAAGAAGATGAAGCTGATGTGAACTTGAAAACTTTGGTTCAATTCCTAGCTTTTGCCCCAGATATTTTTTATGTGAGCACAGGCAAGACATTTAATCTCTCTGCGTCTCAGTTCCATATGTATAAAACAGGAATGAAAACACGAGCTTTGTCCCACCCCTTTTTTTATCTCATCTATTTAGATCATGCATTTTTCAAGGCACGGACTGTTTCTCTCTCTGTGTGCAGGCAACTCATAGCCCACTGGGGCTCTGATCTCAGATGAGGCCCCTAAGTGCTATTAATGTATAGTAGTAGTAGTAATAATAATAATAATAACAACAACAACAGACGGAATTCAAATTCTGAGAGGCAGCTCTAAGCCATTACACATTCTGGAGTATGAAGTACAGTGAAGCCCATTTTCATCAAAGACAAAAGTTAACAGTTTGGCAGGGGGACCGAATTTGGCATTATGTAAGCTGGGCTTTGCAACTTCAAACCATGGTTTTATTTATGTCTTTTTATTTTTTTTTCTTCCCTCCTTCTTCATACGTTTTAATCTGTAACTGGCACTGTTTTAGAGCTGGCCTGTTGAGGGATCTACCCTGCTGCAAACAACATTCGGAAATCTGAAAAGAAGGTTTCTTTAATTAACTGAAAACCAGAGCCCATAGTCTACTTGATATGAAAAATAGACCAAATTATAGTTGTATTCATAGCCTGCTGGAATGGTGGGTTGTTTTGGAAAAAAAAAAATGTTTTTAAAGGAGGCTTGCCAAGAAACTGTTCTCTCAGGAAATGATAAATGGCAGTTTGGAGACTGGAATGGCCTGTGCTGTATGTATGTGTCTTGGTAACTGCTGACTCAATCGTGTGTGCTCCTGATGGCTCCCACATTCTCTGCACGGGGAATTTACAGTCCTGATTCACAAACTCATTACTGTCCTGCAGTTTTGGTCCTTTACACATGGCCTCAGGATTGTTTTATCTGCAAACAATGCAAACACATTTCTTTAAATTACACTTTAGATAACCTTTTGGTTATCATTACTTCTACAGTGCATGCTAAAAACCTTGCTATGTCTTTTCCAAAACTACAGTTTCTCTGAATATATCCTGCCAGGTTTGGTGGTTTCTGTTTGTTCATTTGTTTTGGTTTTTTTTTTCTGTTTTTTTTTAATGGTATGTTTTCCGTGAAGTTGTGCAGTTTTAGGAGATTTAACAGAAGAACCAAGGCATGGCTAGAATGTGTATGACAGGGTTATTTTTTACAAGAGTAAAAGAATACGCTGTCTCTATTTGTGCACTGAAGAAAGATCTGCTTTAAACAATGTACCACTTAGTAATGTGAGTTCTTCTCAGTGCTATGTGGTGTGTACTACATCCAGTTACTGTAGGGGATATGTTGTCTGCAAATGGACAAGCCTTTGGTGTGTTCTCTTCTAACTGCTAAAAGTGATCTCTGTTTTCAGGCCATTTATATTACCTTAATCCCATTAACATCAATACGTTTACTCCTCATTTACTCGGAGGGAAAAAAGAAGAGAACTGGGACTATTGTATATTTAGGAGACACTGTTGCAGAACATGTCCCTGTTCGTGAGCCACAGTGGAGGGACAGAGAGAGGTTCATGGAGTACACAGAGCTTAAGGGGTTATTTTTTTTCTAATGTTGCCTAATGAATCTGATTGAAAAGGGTCACACAAATTAAAGAAAAAAATTGCATCTACCTGTGCATGAAAATTTATACCGTGTGCTTGTAAAATACAAGATGAAGTACGAATTAAAGAGTTTGAAGATAATTTGACAGAAAATGAATCAATTAATTGCCTTTAGCTTGAATGTTAGAGTTCCTAGGCACCTTATGAAGAAATTTAGCATTCATGTAGGAGGCAATTGTGAAACTGCTGAACACTTAGAAGATCCCTTCTCTGCCCTTGCTCCATTATTTTTCTGCCCTGGCTCCTGTTCTTTGCTGTCTCTGAACAAATGCTTCTCTCACTCCTGTTTTAATTACCCCGCTGTATGGTGCTGCCATGCGGAGCAGCTGTGGAGACCCCTGCCCATGCCAGCGGTGTTCCTTGCCTTTGGGAGAAATGGTGCTACTTTTATGTGGAGGACAGCACAAAAGCTTGGGCTGTATTTAATTGAAGGAAGCACCTACATAGAGTAGCTTTCCGCTCTGTGATTTGCTGGTGAGAAATCTGCCGATGGGTTTTAAGTGCTGCCTGACAGGTTAGGAGAAGAGGAATGTGAAATGCAGGTATCTCTGCCGCCTCTGACCCGTTAGATGCTGGTGGTCAGGTTATCTACCATTGACTGTTCAAATTTTGCGTATTGACCTGAAGAAGTACCAACACTGATTAGCATCAGTGTAGCAAGAACCATCTGGTGAGAACTGCAGATGACTTCAAACAGACAACTACATCAGTGGAAAAGGTGAATACTGACCTTGACATTTGAGTTTTAGCATCATTTTAGGTACATATATAGGACCTATTAATCACAAAGTGAATAAAATTGTATTATTTGACATTGCTAACATGCTTACAAGTTTTGCTGGGTCAGGTATTGGTATACAATGAGAGACAGAAAAAATTGTCATTTACATGAAAGTCAGAAGAACGTATGCTTAAATCTAAAAATTTCAACAACGGTATCTGATTACTCTCTGAGTTTTCTCTCTTAATTCAAATACTCTGGACTGTGTTCTTGTACCCAGCAATGAGGTGTTACAGTCTTTCACAGTTAGAGACTTCAGAGAGTGAGTATATCTCCAGGGCTGCCTAGTTTTGCAGGGTCAGAATGGCTGCTCTAGCAGTATAATGATGTCTGTCTCCTGGGGTGGCTGATTTAAAACCTTTGCCATGAGCAATGACCCCCGAGTGAGTGAAGTGCGTAATTAGTACAGGTGTTGCTGTACTAACAAAAGCATTTTTAGGTTCTGGGACTGTTTGCAAAGATTGAGTTCATGTCATTTTCTGCACATGGCAATCTTCTTTGTCCAGCACTGATATACAATCCCTAAATTAACGGTATAATTATAAATAGACCATGGTTTCAATACATCAGGAGAGAAACCTCATTCTGACCTCTCATATTGTGCAATCACTGTTATGGAAAGTTGTAGGCTATGTGTTTCACATATGCTTTCTTCTTCCCAAATACATGGATCTTCCTCACTGACAAGCTCCCCGGGTGTGAAGGGCACTCAGAGAGTAAGGGAAGGATTAACACCTTGCAACACTGTGTCACAGTGACAAAGTTTGACCTATATGAAGTATTTGTATAGAAACGTTTCCCTGGAAAATTACACTTATTCTGACGTGTCCGTTGTATGTGGCGAACCGCTGTGATTTAAACAAGCTGCTTCTTTAGCCAGAGGCTTATTTTGCTGTTGTATTAGATGCTCTGTTGTACTGCAGCAGGGGAGGAAAAAAAAAAGAAGACGGAGGGAAAAAAAGAAATAATAATGAAACAAAGAATCAAGACAAAGCGATATTTTAGATGATGTGTCTGTATGTCTGCACATCATCTGCAGGCTGTGGATTTATTAGTTTTTCAGTCAGTAGAACTGTTATATAAATAATGCATATCTGAGCTGGTCACACATGGTCTTCTCACTTGCACATGTACACTGCGAGTCCTTGGCTGAGCCAGAGAGGAGTAAGTGCAGCCAGACCTCCTCTGCCTTCTCTGTAAATCAGCTTTTAAAATGCAGTGTCAGACACTTATATTGTCATGACAATCCATGACCCATCTTGAAATATGCATCAGTGTGGTTATTGTAGGGTTTTCAGGCCATGTGGGTGCTGTTCCTGCCTCAGCCATCATTTTCTGCAGGACTTCAGGCAGGTCGTTTGACCTTCCATTCTTTCCATTTCCTCAGCCATGAGTGCTGGGTATCATAAAGCATTTTGAGGCTTGGAGGTCAAAACTGAAAACAGAAACACATAACCTTTTTATCATTTGTATTATTCCCCCGGTCATTCAGAATCTATCTTAAAACATAGGTATAATTTGAGATCATTTCTGTATTTGAAAAGACTGTTGATTGAATACATAAATCAACAATGCAGATACTATAAAGTAAAAAGGAGCAACATATACCTGAAAGGAACTATGTTACTTGAGACTGAATCAAACTCCTTTCACATTTCAGAGCAGATGTGTCAGAGCTAAAATTGTTAGCTAAATCACTTAAAGTCATCCATGAAAATGGATGAAAATGTCTTAGTTAATTCAGAATGGTATTAGCATTTTAATCTGCAAAGTCTTAGTAGATGCTATCTGACAACTTTTTTCCAAAGCCTGCAGTGATTAGGGATGAATGAATTGCTTGACTGAGTAGCTGATTACTCTCTCAGACTGGAGGAAGAAAAGATACTACTTACCAAAAGAGATTAGCAGACGAAAGAAAATAAATAACTCCATAGTAAACTCTTGCACTCTTTCAAGGAAAATATGCAAAGGGAAAATAAGAAATGCCTGCAGCTAAACCCGTTTGTGTGGTGATACCCAGATGTTCCAAGTAAAGCACGGTCTGGCTGCGGTGAGCACAAGGGCTCAGTCTGCAGGAGGAGGAGGCTGCAGCTTCAGAAAGCAGCATGCTGATGCTCTGCTGTTCCCTCCTGGTGTACCACTGTCAATGAAGTCCTTCCTGACTGATGCCCAAGACAAAGTTGGTCCCTCTGTGATGCTGAAGAAGATATCCTTTAGATGAGAATTAAAGTGATGTCTCTCATCACCTGCAACCACTGAAGATGCTGTAGCACTCTTTGTCTGTCACAGACAAGGTTGGGTAGCTTCTTTCTAGCACTGTGGTGTTCTCCTGTGCTTTCTGCACATCGCAGCCCCTTGTTTCCCATCTGTAAATGCTGTGGAGTGTTACTGTGTGCTGTGAAACAGATGCTGCCTCCCATTGCAGAGAAGCTTCATTTTGTTATTGATTTAACAGGGACTAGTGCAGCCCTTAATGGCAGGGGCTTAAGGAGAAAGATCCAGCTACATATTCCTGCTCCTCCTTTGTGCAGCTGATAACAGTTCTGGTAGCGGGTGGGAGTGGAGAAGGGAAACGTCAAACCTTTATGTGCAAAACTGTCACCACCTCTGCCTGAAGGATCTTCCAGTATTTCATCATGTCTAGACTGCAAGTACTGTGTTATCTTGTGTAGAAGCCTCCTTTACCATACGATAAAATTACAAAGCCCAAATCCCCTTTGTTTTGAACAGTAGTGATCATCATTATCTTAAGTGTGAACAATCCAGGCTACTGCCTATGAATCAGAAAAACAGCAAGAGGTGGATGCACATCTAACATCTGCAGCTGGGCAGATCATTTAGTCTTCAAGCCTGTCATGATGATTGATCAGCTAGGAAAGACTGTGAACCTTTTGCTTCCACCACTGCACAGTCACTTGCCCTTCCAATAGATCCACTCTTTGAGTTGTGGTTTACCAGTCCAAATAAATGCCCAGCCTGGCTCTATTCCTAGAATAATCTATTGACAAGGAAAGGCACTAAGGATTTTTTAATTATGTTTGTCATCCATTAAGTTTTTCAAACACATTATTTTATCAGAAACATTTGTTTACTTTTACAGTTATTATAGCTTAAAATGTAATGGAGAAGAGCCTTGATATTTTAACTGACTCCAAACCAGAGGGAAACCTGCAATGGAACCAGTTTGGAAAGTCAACCCATGCAGAATTTGTTACCAGCAGCAGGCAAACACTTTGTCTCTTAGTTTTAAAAATGTGTCAGGTCTCCAAAGCATATGGAAATCGGCTTAAAGCCATAAGGTTGTATTTCAGAAAAAAAAAAAAAAAAAAAAAAGGAGTCTTTAAAATCTACTTTTTGAGACCTCTGTGTACACTGAAGACCTGTTTTGAAGGCTTTCTCTGCAATAATGTTGGTTAGAAGCTAACTCTGAAAATTGAAGCTGGTATTTTCACATCACTGGTTGGCTTCACAACTTGGAATTTAAAGAAAATATCTGAAACTACAACATGTGTAAAAACTAATCACTTTGTTTCCCCAAAATTCAACTGGCAGAGCTGATGAACTCCTGCAGGCATGGTAATGACTTTGTATGACCCATGAAATTTGACTGAAAACCCTTCTTCATTAGCAGTTGGCTGCCTTTGTTGTAGTTTTACTTCTGGTATCCGTAAGATGTGCTAGTTTGCCTTTATGAATAATGCCATGACAGACAACAGGCAGTTTCTTTTCCTATTAAACGTGAGTTTCCACTGGTAAATGTGTTAAGTTCTAGTTCACTCATTGGTTATTTGCTAGCTTATGATTGATTGTATATGCCTCCACCTTTTGAAGTGATCAGTAAATGAAAGCAATGCAGTTTTGGAGTGTGCAAGGTAACTTTGTTTTAGGGGGTACAGAGCACCTGCATCTTCTCTGGATTTCAATGCTTTTGCTGGGTGCCTACATTTCTGCAAAATGAAAGCATTTTTATTTTTAGATCATTCTGAAGGAGATATTTCCAAGGATATGATTTCAGCAGGAGTGAATGGCGGTTGGAAGGGCCAGGAGAGTAGAGTGGGCTCGCAGGCATTTTATCACCGATAAATTTCACCTCTGATCTCTGGGCAGCTCCTGGGAATTAAAAGTGCCTGTGGAATTGTGTGTGGTTTTCTTTCGTTCCACTGAGCTTCCCACTGAAATTTTCTGTCATGCATCTGTGTCTTTGTAAAGCTTAATGCAATGGCAAAACAAGAGGAGCAGACTCAAGGACACAAGAATACGACCCTAGTTTATTGTGTTCAGAATGGGTGCAAACTTGCCACCTTATCTATCACCAGGATTCTAATCCTCAAATGCCATGGCCCATAAATGACTTCTCTGTAATAACATTTATCAAAGTGTTTCTGGTCTAATTATTTATGCTGAGCTTGTTCTCTAAAAATTTCTCTTGAAAGAATCTTTTTAAAGATTTTTCTTTTGAAAACAAATTCATGACCACATCAAACAGAGATTCATGTTGCCGTTGGTTTAATTACCATCAGCCCTCAGGGAATCTCAAAACTCACTGTTGTTATAATTGCTTCTCTCCTTTTCTCTCCCTCACTCCTTTTCCCCTTCCATTTTTGACTGCTGCAGAAGCCATCATATGGTTATTAATTCTTTTAAGCTCATTTTAGGTACAAAGGAGTGTATATCCTTTTTTGCCCATATAGTAACTATCAAATAATAAATCATGAGTACATTACAGATGCTAAAAAAAAGGAACTGGCCAGAAACCTGTTTTTGAAAAACCAGTCTAAGTCATCTTGTTTTTTAACATTTCAAGCAAAAAGCAGATAGTGGTGCCCTTCTGTACTTACACAATGCCATAAGATCAGATCCCTAACCTGTGGATGTGCCTCACTTCCAACAAAAAAAAAACCCAGTGCACCCAGTCTGGCTTTATTCCCTCTAAAAAGCTGTATGGATGCCTCATGTGGGTGAATGTGAAACATAACATAAGCGATGCTGACCTAACTTGATGTGATACATGGCATATTTGCTTTTAAAAGAGCAGCAGTCTCAAATCTGGTTTGAATTAGGAAAAGTGTTTGAGAGAAAGAAAGGAAAAAAGGAACCGTTTCATAGCAGGCATCTGAAAAATAACAGTTTGAAGGAAGGAGGAAAAATTGTCAGGCAAAATGTATCAGTTAAAGATGAAAAATGTATTTCTAACACTGGGGATTATGAACGTGTATCTTATTATTTGTTTGGTTTGGGTTTTTTAACTAAAATCTTGGCAAATTAAGTGCATACTATGATGATCCAGAACAAGAACAGCTACTCAATGGTGAAATTATCAGCAGTACTCCAGCAAGAGGTTATTAGTCACAGTCCCAGTATCATACAAGAGCCAGAGCCAAGCATTCAAGAAGCAAAACATTCCCCTTTGGAGAGAGGTCAAGATTAGTCACTTTTGTTTTATTTAATTGGTGAGGGTGACAGTGGGGGTTGGGCTGGGTTGGGGTTTATTTTGTTGAAGAGTTTGGGATCTATTTTTTGCTAGTTGGGTCCTTTGCTTTCTTTTTAACCCTAAAATTTTGTAAATATGCCACTGTTCCACACTGGAAACAGGAATCTACAACTAGGAGAAAGCTGTTGTCTGATAGCCAGACTTCTGACAACAAAAATATGGGGTGATATTCAGAGGCTGTATTGCCGTGATTAAACCAGCAGAAAGAGTCCTCCAGAGGGAAGTACCGTGGGGAGTTCTCTTCACATCTGTGGAACTCAAGCATCTGAAATATAAGTGCCTGTTAACTGAACAGAGAGTCTGTCTTTCCCTTGCAGATAGGTACTGGGGTGCTCAACCGGAAGGACACGACGTAGGAGAGTTTTGCTGAACAAGAATGTGATTGGAAATCAGTTTTCCAACCTTCTGTCTCATTAAAACACAGAAAAGTGCTTTGAAGTTTTCTTTGAGATCTGAAGATCTGCCCAGGACAGGGGAAAATATTCTTGAGGTCTTTTTAGAGCTCCTCTTTCCAAATTGAAGCTGAAGTTGTTTAGCATATCTGGAGGTGGGCCATTAACTTTACTGCCTCAGTTTTCCCCGCTTTGTGCTAGCAATAATAGTACACAGCTACTGCAGTGTCCTACTGTGTAGGTACACAGAGGTTCACACAGTGCTTTGGATATAAGATTCACTAATTACCGCTAGTTATTATATAACCATATCCAAACTATTGCATCAAAATAAGGAGCTTTTTTTCCTAGTTATCACTTATATTTCTTATTGTCTCAAGACTGTTTGATGTCCTCCACAAGGCTCCTTTCGAAAACTCTTTATGATGATGGTGCTAGATGGATGTCCAGTGATTTTTGTGGATATGTAAATGCTTCATACTTTTGGTATCATTGATTCACTTGGAAGGAAAGAATCCCTCTCTTCTTGCCAACTTGTGTCTTATTTTTAAATGGAAATGGAGGACAGTTGTGTCTGGTCAAAGAGATATTATTTCCTGAAGGTGGGGCTACAGTAGATGGAGTTAAACAAATTCTTGAACAATCTAGAATATTCACTTAATAGGACCAGGGGGATTTTATCTTCTTTAGTAGCTCCTGATAAAAGTTATGTTTAAAGACAAGACCCTAAA
Organism: Streptopelia decaocto; assembly: GCF_964273445.1. NCBI lineage: Eukaryota > Metazoa > Chordata > Aves > Columbiformes > Columbidae > Streptopelia > Streptopelia decaocto. The sequence continues at coordinate 52,903,732 of NC_138661.1, forward strand.
CTTCACTTTCCTGTCTTCATCCAAGGAGAGAAAAACTGTGCTCCCTTGTTCATCTACTGTTACTCTGTTAGTTTAGAGGAGAGGGTTAAAAAACTAAATATCTGACCTTTGTAATATTTTTTAGAAAAAAAATGCTGTATCCTGAGGCTGTGCTGGGCCAAAGACTGTAGATTTTGGACGCTGTCCTAACTTGAAAATTTCCATATGTTTTAAGTCTTGTCTCATTTATCTACACCAAGAGTCAACCACAAAATTTAATTGCTTGGCTATAGCCCTCTGGATGCCAGATCGATGTGTGAGTGTTGTGCACATCTGGGCATGTGCTCAGTCCTGCAAGGCCAGCAGGGCTGCCCTTGGGGAGCGATGACCAGGCAGAGGGGCTTCATGGCCCAAATCTACACCTAGAGCTAAAGAAAGATTCTCAGGAAGAGCTGATTTCCAGTGGTTTGGGTGTTTTAAATAAGCCAAATATTTTTGCAAGTTGTTAATAGCAACAACAAAAGCTCTGAACGGAAGACATTGTTCTCAGCTCTCTCTTCTCAAGTAGGAGCCATGTCCAGTCTCTGCTTCTTGCCATCTCCTCCAGCCACATCCATCATGGTCCTCATTTCTGTCTCGCCTAGCAACATTTTAGGTCATCTCTTTCTGACTTTTTTTGCCCTCGGGCATTTCTGAATCCTCTCCTCTTCTAAAACAAGCACAGCCCCAAAAGCTTTCCAGCTTTTGAGATCTTGTACTCTATAACCATCCGTGGCCAAGTGTATTTCAGTCTCCTGTAACTTAATTCTTCCATTTGCCTGTGTCTTACCAACCTCCTTGTTAGAAGAAGAGCTATATATTCATCCTACCTGGCTTCCTTTAGTCAAGCAGGAAGTTAGGGCCAGATAGTTTTATGAAGGTGACATATAAAAACCAAATCAACTCGTATGTTTTTAACTTTTGATTTCTATTTATTTCTCATAATCTTTAAGATCTTAAAGGAATTGCTGTCTTATATAAGCACAGCATCTGTTGTTGCCACTTGTGTCTTTGTAGGTCTTGCTTAATAGACCTCTTGTACCTGAAGTTTTGCCTGCTGCTGATCTGCAGCATTTATACACATAGGGATTATGTATATGAGTTGTGCATAATTGGCTGGAAATAGTCAAAGATAGCTGTGAAGGTTTCTTTTCTATTGTGTAACATCTTCTTCAGCTACTGCTGTTCTGAAGGCTGTCTCTTGATTTTCATATGAGGAAAAATGGCAGTATCATGAAAGAGGCACTTATTAAAAAATGCTGCCAATGTTCTGCATTTGGTAACATATATGCTGTATTTTAAATTGTATTGTTTATTCAATCACAAATTACTGAAGTGGCTTTCTCATATCAGTTTTTCAGTTTTTGACCTATCAGAACATGTATTTTACTATTGTCAGTTTCAAATAGAATTCAAGGGAGACATCTTATCTGAAAAATGGCATTATGGTTGTAATCTCCACTCTTTTAAGAATCCTGAAAATCCACATGAAAGAAGTGGAGCTGAGTGAATAGTTAACCAGAGATGTCAAATTTCCAGAAGCGTTGAGGAAACTTTTACAAAAACATTTTTTTCTTTGGGGAAAAAGACACTTGGAAAGGAAAAATAATTCTCTGCAGTATAGTTACTTGGTTATCAAAATGGGTTTCCTCATTCTAATGGAAAGAAAGAATGCGTAAATCAATCCTGTCACTTCTCCCATTTCCTATGGCTTCAGCATCTGGTGGCCTAAAGTTTGTGCTGCACAGTCAGGACAAAATTATTCAAACAAACAAAAATTACTTTAAAATGCCACAAGTGTTATAGTCAGTAACCAAGTGGCCACATACTGGTGTTACCAGTTTGTTTTACTTCCCAACATAATTAAGAAAAATGTGTGACAAAACTGAGTTTCTATGTGGTGCATGAGGAATTTACTATGCCAGACCAAACCCTTTTTTAATATCAGTTCACTGATGTCCAGGTAACTTCTGGAGAATCGGAACCAGCAACTGGCTTATAAATCCTGGTTGTTCCTGAGCTCTGACCTTGACTCAATGACTCAGAAGTTTCTTCCCAATCCCAGGTCCCTCTGTTGAAAGCACAAGCAGCACACCCTGATTAATGGTGAATTATCAGCAGCCATTTAAGGGTTACTGCTGCTACTGCTAAGAGGTTTTCTGACACTTTTGAGAAGTGTAGAAGTATTTTACTATAAAAATGCAGAGTCAGATGAGACCGGCAACAGTCTCAGTTTATCGAAAAAACCCAGAAAATTCTTAGTATCTCAAAGTGAAGAAGAGATTGGCATTAATAGCTTTATGCATGATTTTAGGACACAGTGTGTAGCAAAAATCTTTCTTTCTAAAGATGCTTTTTGTCTCAAAGTTATCCATTTTAGTCGTCAGTTAAGACAGTGGTTACAGTGTCTAAAATTTTCATTGACTTGAAAGTGACTTGTCACATGTAACCCTCAAAACCTGTTAATTTTGTTACTCAGAAGCTCAGCCTTTATATTTTTCTAGTGATGAGTAATCTTACACTAGAGGAGAGTGTTTTCTCACTGGCTTCACTTCTTCTATCCTTCCTCCAGACACCGCACACATACTCCCTTCTTTGGCCAACTCTCAAGAGAAAGTACAGACAGTCTGGAGAACAAATCTTCCTTCACGCAGATTACACTCTCCTATAAACACCTCAGCAATGGGTATATAACCTCCAGCAAGAGTGCTGCCTGATTTCTGACAACAAAATAAATGATTTGAAGCCAGAAGCTCTGATTAGGGGATTTGCAAGAATCTGGGATCTTGGGAACTGTAAATGGAAGGAAGACTCATTCCATAATATTTGAAGAGTCCTGTATCTGAAGAAAGAAACTTTATTTAATAATAATGAAATTATTAGTCTCTGATGCCACTATTATAGGTATAAAGAAACGTTCAAAGTAAATCCTCTGTGAATATTCTCATACCTATCCCTGAGCTTCTCTGAAAAGCCACTCCTAACATCATATATGTTGCTGTCCACAGGGCCCTCAAAACTAAACCATTCATTTTTAGAGATATTGAGATACCAAAATGTGTAGGAACTTGGCAAGAAGAGGAGCCAGGTAAGCAGCTTTCTGAAGCTTCCTCAAAGATTCTCAAGTACACTGCTTAAACTGGATGGATCCCACTGAAGAAAAACACGATTTATAACCACACCTTCATTTGCAGAACACACTCACTGTTTTCTGAAGTACTGCTGATACCAGTACCTTCCTTCATATTGTTGCCATTAACAGGTATCATAAGTTCTGGAATAATTTTTGCCTCTTATATTTTCTTCAACTGAGTCATTAGTGTGTCTGACAGTGGTTTTGTTAACAGAAAGGACATTTTTGTACATTTTTTCTGAAATATAAAGCTAGCTCGTTACTGAGTATAGTATTGAATAGTCAATACATTAGGGACTCTATAGAACACTGCTTATAAGGATGCACAGATGAAGAAAGCATCATTTTCTTTCCCTAGAAGTTTGCCACACTGTAGAACAATAGGGTCCTCCTTATTAAGAGGCCACCAGCAGTGACAAATACACGACGATCTGCCCGGTCATCTTCAATTATTTTGAAAAAGTGCCTTAAAGAGTTGGTTCCCTTTGAGCTAAAAAGCCATACCCCCAGGAATGAATGCTACTCAAGATAAGTCAGGGTAGCAGGCTTGGGAGTCTAATTTTGGAAAAGTAGTTGAAATTTTCGTTTGTCACATTTTAATTCAGCCAGTCGTAGCTTGCATTCTGGTTTTCCTCTTCTCCTTTAGCAGCTTCCTGCTCAACTTTCTGTACTAAGAACAAGCACAGTCCCCCTGAATGCACCAAGTGAGCACTGTGCTGAGAAAAAAATCTCTTGATTAAGCACAAATTATTTGTTTAATCAGTCAACCATGTTAAGAACATAGGTGGTTATAAACCACCATTCTGTCCAAAGGGACTATGATTTTTACCCCTAATATTTACTTTTGACATCTCTGAGAATGAGAAAGAAGGCAGATGAGACAGCTTTAATCAACATCATTAATCAACCTTGATCCCTCCAGATCATGAAACAGCGCTTGGCATAACTTGTTAGTAATTTGCGGTCTTTGTGGCCTAAATGATGTCAAACTCCTGATTTTGTCATTTGGCTTCCCCAGTATCCTGAATATCCATGGCTGAAAATAGCGTTCCCCTCAGCTCTGTAATTCCGCCTGTCCTTGCTCCTTCACAGTAAATCCCTAAGTAAGTTTGGGGAGTGGGTCTCCAGAGTGCTGCTCTTTAGTTCTCCATTTCAGGGGTGCACGAAGGAGGCTCTTCTCCAGATGTCCCTGGAGCCACTTGGGTTTCTTTGGGTTTTTTGTTTCTAAAAGCAAGGAAAGAAATTTATTGTTACAGTTCATGTTCTGAATCATACCATGAATTTGCTATGAATGCTTAAAATTACAGATCATTTTAAATGGATATAATATGAAGATCTGGAGAATTTTAATAGATAAATTGCTCATTTTATTTTTGTCTTCTCTCGTCACAAGAACGGTCTCTGTCTTGTTCACTAACACATCCTGGATTGCCTTTGTTACCTTTATAGAAGTTGGCATGTCATTCTATATCCTGTTGAAGGGGACTGTTTCTCCTGAAAATGTGACCTGAGAGGACCCTGTGGTTGATAGGAACTGCGTCATCACCACTAGTCAGTTGTGTGGGGTGTCAGAGTACTCAGGTGCCTCTGTGAGTTCTTGAGGAATAGCAAAAATCTGTTCTGTAATGTAGCTACATTTGTTCCTGATGTGCTGCTTAAAATTTGTGCTCTAATCTTCCAGTCTTAGCGAAGTACTGTTTGGTTTGTTGGGTTTTTTGCAGTGCACTGCTTGGATGGGACTGTTTTATTCATTTCCAAGAGCTAGGTTCAAAACTTGTTTAAATCTGTTTCTCTCCGTCTGTGCTTAATCTATGTTCCTTGGATCTTTTTGAAAAAAACCTTATCTTGGAGGATGGAAAAATCTTGTTTTCATACAATATTTCAGTAAGACTTAGGAGTAACAGTGCTGTGTAATTTCTGAAGAGTTTCAAACCCTGCTTCCTCTCCCCAACAACTATAAAATACGAAGGAAATTATTTGCATATAAAGAATCTGATCATCCAAACATCATGCCTCTAATGAAACATAAATCAGCTAGAAAGAGCTTACTTCGTTTTTCCTAAAAGAAACAAATCAGTCTGAGTTATTTTTCTACATAATTAACACTGTTTGCTGTTTTAAGTAGAGGGATCAGAGTTGTCCAAAGCAGTTAAGATTATAGCAACATCAGCAATTTTTGTGTTTGCTTTACTTTTATTCTTTCTGGCATCATAGCTAATTTCTAATCAAGTAAATGTGTTTGAAAGTATAATTCAGGGGAGATGATACACTTCTCCATGCTAAGTGCATAAAGCTGGTTTAATAAAATGAGTGAGATTTTTCTAGTGGGTATAATTATCTCTGCAGCAAACAAGTGAATTATCTATTTCGGGATGTGTGTTTGGATGACGACGAGCAGATTGGGAATGTTAATAAGCAAGGCTGTTCACCAATAAGCCTCTTATTCTTGTACATCAGAGGCCTGTGATGACAGTAGAAGTCGCCTTCAGGTGGCTTTTAATTCTCTCTTTCAAATGTCTGATACTTTAGGCAGAAGACACCCCTTTGGCAGAACCAAGGATGGGGGACCATCATCCCATTGACATCTCATTTGCCAATGTCATCTTTTCTGATCCAGCCCCAAGAAGCATGAGCAGAGCAATGTACAGAAATCCAGGCTGCTCCTTCTCTTGTAATATCCAAATAATATTTTACTATTTGGGATTGACAATTCAGTCCAAAATTGATCCAGAGCTTGCTGAAGTCACTGGAAGTCTGTGATTGCCAAAAACTACCACTGACTTCAGCGTGTCTTGGAACAAGCCCTTCACGGGCGCAGGACTCCCTGAGAAATGCTTTGCTTTGTTGGGAAGCAAAACTCATTAAACAACAATTAAACACAACCAGATATCTGGACCTCTCTCCACAAAAGCTTTGCGGCTTTAGAGGCCTACCCCAATAAGCAGGAACGTAGAAGATGAAGGTCTTTACTTTTAACTCACATGACTCAGCTCAATAGTAATTAGCTTCTGCCTCTGCTTCTATGGGCCTCCTGCACTCCACAGCTGCAGCAGCCAAACCTTGTTCCCTAGAAAAAATTAGACAATTATCTCTGGGAATTTATTTCCCAGCAGGAATATTCACATCTCACTTCTCTCCAGTATTTCATCACCAAGATGCACAGCTGTTGAAGGGCTATCCAGATCTCAGTCCAATCTACTGTCATGTTCAATAGCTCCTCACTGCAAGAGTTTCATAAATGCACATTTTCCAGATATATCTTCGGTCTGTGTTTCCTCTGGTAATCCCTGCCTGGAATCACAAATTAAGAAATATATATATATATATATATATATATATATATATAAATCCCCATGTTAGTTTAGAATAACTAGCAAAAATACATTTATTGTTAGAGGAAAAGTTGCCCTTTGGGCTCTGAAGATAGCTGTTTGTCTGCAGATTTCCACTACAGTCCTTCCAGCACAGCTGTCTCAGAAAGCAAGTGATACCTGGGCAGTGGGGATGGAGGAATGAGATATTTTTCAGGCTACACTTTAGCTGATTTGTACTGTCACACTTGGAGCATCGTGAGTTTGCCATCTGTGATGGGCAGCACTTGGGCAAAGCGTGCTGTTTTTGAAGGGAGAGAATAAGTAGTGAGGAAATTAAAACCTGATGATCTGCTCAGTTTTCCATCTACTTTTTCTTCAAGAAATCTTGAACTTATGTGTTCTTCAGCTTCCTCGTTTGAAGAATCTCATCTTTCAACAGCCATTTCCATCCAGAATTACTAGTGTTTCATGTACCATGTAGGGTGCTTTGCCTAATGTTTTCAAAACCAGCTGCAAAGTATAAATCTCTGGCACCTCATATTTTTAAATCACTGTATCTGCTTCCCTACCAGTTGTACAAAGTGTTTGAAAAAAACAGCATTTTCTCTATGGTGGAAAAACATTTTAGTCTCTGCTGAAATCCTCCAGGTTTGTTGATGTTCTGCTCAGCCTTACTGTCTTTTACTATCCTGTGTGATACTTGGATGATAGCCAGGTACATATAAATTGCTCCCACTCATGCTCTCTGTGGCGGTTTTATGTGCCTTTCACTACTTTCTAGCAGATATTTCAGGCATAAATTTATTCCTATCACGGGTTTTTTTGCACTTACTTTCTTTTCCCTTTTTAAAACCTATGACATCTTTTTGCCTAAAATTTACTTAGTGTTTGGGGATCCCTCTAGTCAGAGACTACAATGGCAAAATCATGGCTTTCTCATTAGGCTTGCAGAAGGAAGCACGAGGCCATAGGACAGACTCGCTGCCCAATTTCAATGCTTGCCATGCCAAGGGGCAGAGAGTGGGCAAGACTTTGAAGCAGGAAGAGCCCATCTTCCCCTCAGGACGTTTGGCTCAGTACATTGGAGGCAGCACAGAGAAGAGGCTTCCCATGCCAGATAAAAGGGAGGGCACAGATTACTTCTTGACTGGAAAAAGCAAGAAACCAGAGACTGAATCTGTGCTGCTCCTAGAAACATTCTGTTCTTTATTTTCCTCTGAGGACCGCAAATGTACACCAAATAGAGTCTAAATTTTGGACAAATCCATAACCTAGTTTCTATTGAGTATCCTGTTTTTTCATTATATTTTCTTCTTAAGGCTAGAAGCGCAGAAAGAGGGAAAACAAAATAAATAAATAAATGAGCTTCTATCTAAAGGCAGAAGAAAATTAGCATTATGGATTGAAGTTGAGCCTTCCCCAGTTGAAAAATCAACTTTCACCCATCTTAGAAGAGTTTCTGGCTTGCTGTGAATCCTGTCATTCAAAAGGCAACTCTAGCAAACACTGTGTCATTAGGGGAGTGTAAAACTGAATCATGATCCACTCCCAGCCCTTGCCACAGACCCCAGCTGCTCTACACTCACATTGACAAAAATATCTGTGGACTATTTTGTAGCCTGAGCTGGTAATTGGACCCAAATGTAACAAAGAGCATCAGTCAGTCCTAGCTTAGAGTTGATTAGATCATTGCAAATAGAGCAGATCTTTACTAGAACATATTGATATTATTAAGGCATATAAGCATGTTAGAAGTTTATCATGTTTTCAAAATATATGGACGTAATAATAACAAAACCCCACAGAATCTCAGTTCTGGGACCTAGTTCTCTGCTCCAGCACTTCTCTTCAAAAGCCCATTTGTCATTCATTCATCCAGGTATAAAATGAGTGCCAAAGTGCGTCTCAGAGGTGAGTGTTAACAGACCTGTCCTCATCCAACTTGCGTTAGATTTCTAATGCCCTGTTTGATGAACTGGGAATCTGTGGTGTCTTCATAAGGGTTGTTGTGATCCTAATTAAGAAAACTGTCATTGTAATATTGCGTTTTTATTGCCCTGTTTGTTACAATTTTCTCATGTGCTGCTATTAAATAAACCTTCTCTTTGTCTTTTTATAGGTTACACAGATGGACCAGAAGCTGAACCTCATTACAGACATGCTGCATCATCTGATTTCCCGTCAGCAAGGGGATCAAGGGAACAACAGATCACCTCAGAGAGGCCACAACATCAATTCGGATCTTTTCCTCCCTAATAATACCCTGCCAACCTATGAGCAACTCACAGTACCAAGAAGAAATGAAGATGATATCTCCTGATGTAGTATAAGTTTGGGTTGGGTTCTTCCCACCTTTGTCCTTTAAATGAGACTGAATGTTGAGAACTTGGAAGGAATTAAGTTCATCAGCCATCCAAGAAATCACGCAGCCATTGTATCTATACCACTAGTCTCAGATATGTTCTTCTAAAGCCGCTCAGAATAGCCAAAGGATTGCCAGGCTGCCTTCTACCAGGCAAAACTTACTGAAGCTCCATGTTGATTTTGTTCATGAACAAATGATCACAACTCGTTATTTCTCAGAAAGACCAAAACAATGTAAAGACAGGCAAAATGACAAGGATTTAGAGCTCCTTCAATAATAATAATAGTAATAATAATATTCTAATAATACTTGAACTTGGATGGAAAAAGCGCATTCTGTTTATGAATCTGCAGACAGCAATATATTTCTATTACTAAGGTTTTTAAAACAAACTAGAATAACTTATGTTGGTTTTATTGTATAAACATACACTAACATTCTAGAAAATGACAAACCGCATACTGAATGATTTTCTTTTTCTGTTTTATTTTAACATCGCTACATAAACAGTTATCAGATAATGACGAGGGTTTTTAAATCTGTTTTTCTTCAGGGAGGAACTAATCCTTAATCTGGAACAGTACTATTTATAATAGAAAGTGCTACAGATTTTTTAAGATAGCAGTTTTTCATGGGGAGACAATAAAGTATTACATAGGAAAAAATATTCTGCTTTCTAGAAAATTGTTGCCAAAGAATTTATGTATAAGTAGAAACACAGTGGTCTGAATGTACTTGTCCTGAAATAGCTTTTTTAAAAAAAGGTGGCAAACTACTTCTTAAATCTACTGGTTTTTAACTGCAGTCGCCTAGAATAGTGCAAGAGGCTGAAGTGACTGGACTTGCTGGTCAAGTGCTTGAGCTGGCCACTTACTGAGCATCCATAATCCTCACAGGAATCGAGGCCGCAGTTCAGGAAAGCATCTGTCCTCCAAACAGCACATACGACACTTTGAACAGTTTAATGCAGGGGTGTCAAACTCATTTTCACCAGGGGCCACATCAGCCTCGCGGTTGTCTTCAAAGGGCCGAATGTAATTTTAGGACTTTATAAATACATACTTTATACATACCTACTACTACATACATGACATTCGGCCCTTTGAAGGCAACCGTGAGGGTGATGTGGCCCCTGGTGAAAATGAGTTTGACACCCGTGGTTTAATGGATAACATCTTGAGAAATTCAGCTACCTACAGGGGTCATTTGGTATTGAGAGGTGCCGGCTCTAAGATAGAGGACTGAGGGCCTGAGCTACAACTGTCGGAGCTGAGCCACATTATCCCACGTGACACTTGCGACAGAGCCAGCAGCGTCTGGCTCAGTGTGATTTTTCACATACACAACATGAGCAGGATTTGGGCTTTGATTACTAAGGTTGAAATTCAGCCCTTGCAGATAGTCAGCACCTGCATCATACCAGCCCTGCTGTGAACATGGAACATAGTGTCAGGGAAAGCTATTTAGTCCAGCATGGTGGTGGTGGTGGCAATCCAACACCGCTGGCAAAAGTGGGAGATGTAGACAAATGTGGACAGATTTATCAGCCCTTGCACTTTGAGCATCACACCCACCCAGTGCACCCCATTCCCCTCACTGCAGAGCCTGTACCCCACTGCAGACCCTTTCCCTCTCCTGGAAAACCGATGCCCTAAAGCCTCGTAACTTTGCACAGCATTTAATATCGCCAGTCTTTAACATCTTTGAGCAGTCTGAAATACTGATGTGTAATGAAGTGAGATCGCAGAGAACCTTCTCAGAGTGCTGCTCATATTCCAGGCTTTCTTTTCAACATTGAATCTTTTTCACTTGGCCTGCAGAGAAAAGTATACTATATTTAACTTTACAGATTACATTACAATTATAAATGTTAAGGATGTAGAAATTTACGGGCATAAACAGGAATTGTATCTGGCATTATGTTTTATAGAAATCAAAATTATTGTCATGATTTTGAACATTTTTTAAATGAGATTCAGTATGTAATTTCAGGTTATCAAACAGCCTGTTAATTTCCTAATAAAATACAGGACAAGAGAGCCATGTCTTTTGGTTGTTCTAAAATCCAGACACTTGATACACACAAGAAAGCTGTTGGCTTTGCTTTTCTTTTTTCTCTTAGCTCACTGCAAAGTGTACAGGTGCCTTATTTGTAATGTGGGACTGGAAACCTTCTGCTGATTCCTTACTAGAGAAGTAAAAGAAAAACAGGATTTAATCAGCTAGGGTGGCCTTAGGGAGAAAGGTGTGTGTTGTAGCCCTTGCTGAAAGCAGCCAGGTCTATGCATTACCCAGAAAATGCATCCGTTCCTCCCTGTTTATTCCCAAGACCATACTTATTTGTGTTTGGCAGCTAATCTCAGTGATAACAGTCTGGCACAGCAAACATTTCATGCTCAAGATAATTTCCATTTCTTGATGTGTCAGTTGGTCTATATCCATCCAAAAGTCCCCGTTACCAGAATCCTGGGAATAACCATGTTTTACAGATTCTCAAGGCTGATGGCAAGTTGCCTTGAGATTGGTGATTCCCCACCTGCATTCAGCTGATCCTTTCTGAAAGACAACCAGCTCTGAGACCTGGTACTTAAAATCAGATAATCCATGTGATCCTAAGAAAAGGAAGATGATCCATTTTCCCAGCTGAAGAGGGATGTCGTAAAATGAGCCATCCATACTTGTCGTGCAGCTGCCTGGAGCTAGCTGCCCCAAGTGCTCGCTGGAGACAGGTCTGACCTCTCAGTTTGGAGGACCAGACTGGATTCATCTTGCCTGCTGGGTCTTCATACCTCAATGACTTCTCCTGGAAGTAGGTACCTCAGCACCTTTCCTTCACAGAGCACTGCGGAACAGCAGCAGCAGGAAGATGAGCTGAAGAGTTCAGCGCTGGATCAGCCTGAAGTAACCAGCATGCAGTGAGTATGTGTTTCTGCTGAAACCTTATCTGCTGGTGTCTGCTGTCCATCCGAACTGTCCAGAGCAGGTTTTTAGAAATTAGTAGGAAATATTTGTTAATAGCTTAAAGGGGGAGCAAAGGAAACTTCAAGGTAGACAAAGCCTTGATCTTGAGGTTTTCTACCTCGTTTTTAAAAACTGTGTTCAAATAAAGGCATCTGAGGCTGCAGAAAAGAGTCTCAGAACAGCTCAATATCAGTTTTGCATTTCAAGACTGGTGTACACTGGCCCTGGACCTTGATCCCTGCCTAAAAGAAATAAAGGTCACCATAGGAAAAAAAAAGTCATCCAAAAAAATATGAGCTGTCTTAGCTTCCCCAGCCTACCAGTGTCTGGGTGCTATGCCAGATATGGAAGGTAGGAAGTCAGTCAACAGGAGAGGAAGAGAAATATGGAGCCACCCAGCTGAAGGTGGTGATGAAGGTTCACCCTGTCTCAGTCCACAGCAGAGGCAGATGATCATGCAAGTTTGTAAAAAGAGAGATTAATAGGAGGAAAGGGGAAGGATGTGTGAAAGAGAGGAGGTTTGGGGGGTGAACAAAACCCTGGGCTCCTGTTCAGGGGGCTGTATTGGAATCCAAGAGACAGAAACACCGTGTCTGGCATCAGCATTAATAACATAGTGTGACCTTAGGGCGAGCCATTTCACTTGTTCAGCCACATCTCCTGCACCCTCTCTTCTGCTGAACCCACTTGTCTGTTTAGACCACAGATTCCTCAGGACAGGGACGAGCCCTTTCTTTATATCTGCTCACTGCCTAGTACAGAGAGACCTGCACTCTGGAGACCTGAGGTACCAATGTCATGTAAATAATTACTCAGGAAGTAAAAGCCACCCTGGATCCCTGCTATGTGCAAAGTCTTTATTATTCTGAGCCCAAGGAGTTTCAGAGCTGGAATCGCCTGCTACCAAACTGACAATGAGAAGATGTTGGGTTTTAGATCCCCTTTGACATAGAATCTTACAAAAGAAGACCAGAAGTCCAGCCATCGCTCATTTTCACAGTAGTATTTTAAAGCAGGTTCATTTCAAATAAGGCAATATGCCAGCACTATGTTTGAATACTAGCTGAGGCCGAAATCTTTGGATGTTAGCGGATTAAATAGCCATTTTACTGCAGCAAGCTAAGAGCTGTTGTTGCTAGCAGACACCTCTGGGCTGATTTATCACCCATCAGTTCTGAGGAAGGTGGAAATATTCCAGGGCTCTGAGCTGAAAAGGTCTGGGCAAGAAACAAATTGCTTATTGAAATATAAAAAAGACAGGAAGAATTTATTTTCTGGGAGTTTACAGGAGAAAAGGTAAAAGTTGTTTTCAGCTAATCCTCCTGTACCCTGAAGAGATGGGTATCACTGTTCTCATTTTACTGATTGGGTGGTGATTTGGGCATTGAGAAGAAAAGGAAAAAGGTTAAAGGTCTGATACAATTCCCATTTATGTCATGCTCCTGTGAAAATGGACTTGTTTGTTTCATTTGTGCACAGGAGTTGGGCTATTGCTGGCAGTGGGACTACTCAGTCCACATGGGTCAGTGTAAACCTTTGCAAGTCCAGATGTGTAGGAAAGACTCCTTTTCATGGCCCGTCAGTGGAAGCTGGGCTGTTGTGTATGCAGCGTTGCTCTTCTCATGGTCAGAGCCATGCAAATTCACAAGTTTCTGTTTCGCATTTCTATTTTCAAATCATGGATTTATAACACAGTGCATGCTACTCACATTATCAAGCCACAAAAATTAGAGGTGTTTCCAGTTCTGTGATGTGAATTTCATTACCTACCACACTGGAACACATGCAATGCAAAGTTTCTGTGCACAGAGCAAAGGCTTTTTAAAGGCCCTCCAATTTCATTTAAAATAGCTTGTGTAACGTTTTGCACCATGAGCTTCCTGAGCAGCGTCAGCTGTGATGAAGGTGCATGAAAGGCAGCGAGTTGTTAGACCAGCGCGATGTGGAGATGACACTTAGCTGCAGCCCAAGAAGGATTTGCTCACATGCAATGACCAAAAGTTGTTGAGTTCAAACCAAAAATAGCAAGTAATTCTCTGAACACTGGTTGTTTGGGGTTTTTTTCTGTCTTGTCTGTGGGCTGAATTCGAGTCTAAGGAGTACAAATTTCAGCCAAAGCTTTTTTTTCTATGGTTGTGATGTAGAGCGTGTTTGTTTTCTGTGTCATTCCCCTGGTGCCCAACGAGATGCGTATTCACACTCAGCCTTCCTTTGGCAAGGACGTTGATACCAGACCCTGCTCTGTTCTACCTCAGTGCCTACTTTCACAAAACCTATGAGAACTTAATTATTTCATAGACCTCTCCCCTTCTGTCAAGTTGAGTTGAACAAGGCCGACGGGTTCAAAAGTTTCTAGGGGGAGGCAAAACAAACACACCATGAGTGCATGAACCTTGTTTCCACAGGAACTAGGCTAAAAGTCCTCTCTCCTCCTGCAAACCCAAAGGTCTGGAAGAGATGTAATCCCTCACTTTGGAAGAAGACAACTTCTTACTCCTGGGGTTAGGAGGAGACTAGCAGAAGACATGTTCGTGGGAGCTGGTGGCTCCTTCAAGGCTTGGTGCACCTTTCCTTTTGATCAGCTATTGAAAGCTGCTGGAAAATAGCATTTTTCTTATGTTGCTCCCAATGACAGTGACCTAAAAGCTAATACAACAAAATGCTTGGCACTGCAACAAAGAAAACACAGGTGTCGTCCATGCACATTATTGCAATACAGCATGGTGTCCGGTGAAAAGATGTCTACGTTGCTGGCAAGGGAGCACTGCTGGGGAAGGGCTGGCCTTGTCCACGTTCACATCGCTCCCGCTTGGACTGGCAGCGGCTGCCTATGCGGAGAGGCTTCCCGGGGGCCCGGCGTGAGGCATTGTGCTCTCTGCCCATGGATTTGTGCCTAAGAACTGATCTATAAAGCCGGTCTTGAAACCTTCCTGGAGCTGCGTTTGCTTCAGAGCTAGCACGACTCTGGCGAGCTGCCCAGGGATTTAGGCTCGGTTAATCCAGGCTTGGCTCTCCATGGCAGACACCCGTGGAACAAAGGAAATAAAGCTTCCACAGCCCTGTGGAGTTGCTGGTCAATCACTCGGCCAGGTGCAGAATGTGGGCTAGGCAGCCTTCAGCAAGTTCTCTGGGATCAGAGAAGGGCAAATCCCCGGCAGGGGTGAGCAGACTAATCTTTAGAGATTTTCTTGCCATCATAATTTCCCGAGTCTGGGAGTGTTGCAGTCTGAGGCCCCAGTGCTCGTGCGTTTTGCACAGCCTTCAAAGCCAGCTGTGCTGAAATGCATTGCTGCTGCTTTCTGTGCTGGCAATCTTAGAGGGAAATAAAAAATAAGAAGCCAAGGAGGAAAATAAATTCAATTTTCATTCCTGCTGTATGTTATATCCTTTGGAATATATTGATTATTAATTCATAAAGATTAATATGTTCGACAGAGTTGTTACAAGCACTACCAGTGCTGTAGGAATGATAAGCACTTATGAAGTATTAGGATTACAAGTAGTTTGTGAGATGCTATCATCTGCAACTGTTGTTTAAGCATTGCCTAATAATTTGTTAGTCCTAATGGGGTTATTAACTGAGCTGTCTGTAAATAGAACCTAAATGTAAATGTGATTCAGATTTTACTCCTTTTGCATCCTTGGCCCTTATTCTGTGTGTAAATCTTCTGCTTTGATTCCATCCCTTTTCCTTGATTTCCCTAGGGTTTTTCTTCTAAGTGTTAATTGAAACACTGGATGTGGGTTTGATGGGCAGAGGGATATGTGCCCTTCAGATCACTTTTGGGAAACATCAGGTAAGAGTTACCTACATGAGGACTTATAGCAAGCACACAAGGGAGTTTTCTGCAAGCCACAACATCTTTTTAATCATAGTTTGTCTTTTCAAATCTGAATGACAGAGGATGTGCTTTCCCCACTGAAACCCTCTGCCTGTGCTGCAGGAGCTGTGGACTCACAGCCAGAGCGACATGTGCTCTCTTGCAGCAATTATAGAGTGGATTTTAAATAACGCATTTGCTTAAATGGTTGCAAATGTTTCTCTGTTATTTCAGTCGGCAATCAAGAACTTTTTTGTCGTTTTATTTTCTCTTCTGTGCTGCGAGGTGGGGGGATCCACAGCAGCCAAGGGACAGAAACCAGAAGCGGGGGAACAGAAAGCTGCAGCAGAAGACAGGTCCTGTCATTAAGCAAAAAGTGCTGCCTGAGGCACACACATTTCAGTCCCTGTTTCTTGGAGCCTGAGCACTGTTTCTACTACCCTGTCTTCATCTTCTTGCACCCAAGTGCTAAGCCTTAATACACCTTTAAAGTACCCTGAAGTCTCCTGAACCTTAATTTCCACCTGGTTCTCCCACTCCCACAAGCTGATTCAGGGCTCGATCCAAAGCCAGCGGAAGGCAGCAAGGCTTTTGGCTGGCTGCGGGGGCTCTTGGGACGGGCCCCCGGGATGTTTCCTAGTGCCTGCACCTCACAGGCATGTTAGGCACTGCTCCTTGCATCACTCAGCCTGTGATTAACATTTCCTTCCTACGCCAGTCCTTCAGACTGCCGCTTCGACTCTTTTTTGTTTTTCTCCTTTCCCCCTTCCTGGCTGAAGGGGAGAACAATTCCTGGAAAAGAAAAGTGCTCTTTCCCGAAACCTTCACAGGGACCTTCAGGGAAGAGAGAGGAGACTTTGGAGAACATATGGCTAAAAGCATTTGGGGGTTTTCAGATGGTAAATGACCGATGAGGTCTCAAAGGGGTTTTATTTATAAATGATAGACTCCTGAGAGAGAAATAATTGCTGCTCTCCCAGGCGTAAAAAAGCAATTCACCTGACATAAAACCCAGGGATAAAATTAGCTAAATGAAAGCTAGATATGGCAACTGTATTAAGCTTTTTTTTTTTCCCCTCTTGAATGGTGAATCATTTTAATTTTGTTTTCCCCTCCTTTCTTGGAAGGAGAAAAAAAAAAGCCAAAGCCAAAGCATTGCCTTGGGTCTGGAAGAACAGATGGTGCCCTGGGCGGCCCTCCGGCGCGCTCTGCGGCGTGCATTCCTCCACTCCGCCGCTCAGATAACTGAGTTATACAGCACACGACCATCTGGTGTATGACACATCTTGTGTCCCCCAGACAATGCCCCGGCAAACCTCTTCAGGGGAGAGGTTAGTTTCTAGGGTAACAGCAGCATGTGCAGCTCCAGGCCTTATTGAGATTCAGGGCTCCTCACTTGTCCCTATTCTTCTCCTCGCTATTGTTGTCACTTGAGCTTTTGCTGCTTGGTTACTCTGAGACTGACAATACCCATCAGTATTTTGTCCCTGGCCCAGAAACCATTGTCTCCAAATTTTGTTTCATTATTTATGTTTTCAATATCCAATGGTTGGCTGAAGCATCTGCTGTAGAGTGATAAGGCAAGTGCCTATTGAGAAGGACCGTGCCGCTGCCTGACAACGATGGTTTGAATTATTTAGGCTGTGCTTGGACAAACCTTTGCAAAAGCCGGGGTATCCGTGAAGCACTGAGGTGACTTTATTTGTTTGTCTGCTTCAGTTTTTTTAGGTGTTCACATCTTTTAATCCAGATTAAAAAAAAAAAAAAAATGCTTAAAGCCTCCATAGATAAACTCTCGAAGAAGTAGGTCTGCTCATTGACTGGAGGTCTCTGGATTTTTACTTGCTGGAAACTATTTGAAAAGCAAATGGGTTACGCTTTCCTTTAAACAAGTATTAAAAACACACAGTAAAGGAAATGTCAGTGATGTCTAAACACAAATATGCTGAATTGCAGGCCTAAATGCTTTCCTCAGTCAAGGTATGATTAACTTTAAAATAGTGCATCATATCTCAGGTTAAGGTCAAATACTAGAAAACCAGCAATAACAGTTAAGAGAGGTTCTCTATCTATGTATCAAATGATAATAACATATATATCTACATTGATATTCTAGTAAGCTTGTTATAATTTAAGTCCAATTCATAATTTTCAGTCATTTATTACTTTCTGGAGATTTTACTTTCAAAGTAACACTTGTAAAAAATATATATATGGCCTAAAGGCAATTTTTTAAAAGTTTTGCCTAGAATGTTTCAGATCTGCTATGAGGAAAACACAAAAAAACTTCTAGGGTTTTCCCAGAATGAAACAACCTTTGTTTTGTAGACCTCGGAGCTGGTGGCAGAAAATGACAAGGAGATGTAACTCTCAGACAGAAGGTTGGTTTTAAGTATTCTCATGAAAATCAGTTTTGATTTGCAGCATGTTTTGCCCCTGACCTGTCTGTTAGGTGTGCCATGGCACCAAGTGTATCTCCTTCATCACATGCTTGAGATGGCATGTGATCATAAAAGCAGAGACCACACTAGAGTGCAGATGCAAGAGGAGATAGAGCTGATTGTGAGCAAAGCTCTCTTAGCTGTGTTTTGCTTGGCAGCTTTCAATAGCGAGGAGGAGTGGCTGAAAATATCCTCGCTTTGTTTTAGATTTGGACAGAGTTCCTATTTTTCTATCTAACTATTGAAAGGTATCAGCAGTTTCTCAGCCAGTCTCTGCATTATCTTTGTAGGTGCAAAGCCCTCTGTCCTGGCCAACAAAGCGGGACCAGCTGGGGAGGTACAGGCAAAGCACCTGAGCTTGTGGTGTTTGTGAGTGTGCAAGAAAAGTCCATACACTGATATCACATGGATTGGAAACCGGGTCTCAGTCATGCAGCCCTTCTCCCCCTCTTGCAGCCCTCCCTACCTCCCCTCTTCCAGCCTCATAGTTGGGGGGCTCCAGCCCTGATGTTCCTCAGCATTTCTCCAGCTTCAGAGCATGAGAAAACTGAAAGCAAACCAGAGCAGGCAGTCCCCTCCTGCAGAAGGTATTCTTGGTCTGAAAATAGTATCAGGTGAGGTATTTCCTTAGAAACTGTGGAAACTGCATGCCTTCAGCTGGAGTGCTAGGTAGTAGTCCAGTTACTTGAGCTGGGTGAGTCTTTTCTGACAGTGGCATCGAGCAGAAGGCAGGTAACAAGGGTGGTTAGAGGAATTGAGAGCCTCTATTACGACTTTCTCTGTCTAACCTAGCAAAGCAAAAGGCCAAGGTTGCTCTACATAAATAAATATAGGAATAAGAAGTGCTGTTTCACCCAAAGGACAATGTTACTGCAAGAAAAAGTATGTAAGTTGTCCGTTAATATGTTATTGAATGTTTCTAAACAGCAGAGAAGGAGTAACAGCATCCCTGTGTAAATACAGGGGGGCAAACCTTCCAGCTTTAAGATGTCATTTGATCCATTTGTGAAAGAGATCGCAGACTATGATTGCCTGCAAAGGCAGGGAACTAGGCCACGTGACTCAGAACATCCGTGCTGCTTCAGTATTTCATAGGTTTTAAAGGCAGAAGAGCTCGTTAGAGCACCCAGTCTGAACTTCTGTACAGCACAGGCCATAGATCACATGCAGTTACTCCTTGCTGAGCCCAGAAATTTGTCTGACTTAAGTTTTATCTTACAAGAAGTCGTTGAATCTTGATGTGAAGACACCAAGATCCACTCCTTTCCCTGAGGTTTGTCACAGCCTTAATCCCCCCGCTACTAAAACACACAGCTTTTCTTGTTTTGGTCTGAATTTGTTCACCAGTATCTTTGATTCTTATTAGGCTTTCCATGGACAAAAAGCCTTCTAGCATAAGAAATCATCCTGCCTTAGCAAAGATTGCAAAAAGCCTGAGTGAAGACTAGGGTAAATACACTAACTGACACAGAAAAGTTGAGGTTTCTAACCATTCCTTCTGTGCTGCGCCTTCCATGTTTAGTCATCCTTCTGACCTTGTACCTTGGTATTTTAGAAGCTTGTTTGAAAGCAATAAAATTACCTTGGTGCCTTGTTGCAGCAGGATCACTCAGGTTTGCCTTGGTGACTGTGGAATTTTGCACAATTCAGAGGCAAGGCTTTGGGATCATTAAATATTCTTTATATGCCTTATGGTGGTAAAGGGAGGGACAGGTAGAAAAGGAGATACTGCAGCACCTCTGGACATGCCAGCTGCCCAGGTTATCTACAGGCAGTGACCAGAGGACCTCAGTGGCATGGCTTTCAGTCCATACCTACAACAGCACCAAGAGTATTTAAAATTATTTTTTAAATACTTAAGAAAGGAAAACATGCAGGACAATAAGACACAGAGTTGGATTCATGGATAAGGATTGGTATCCCTACATCTTTTTAAAGAAAACTAAAATGGGATCTGTGCTTTCCTCTTTCTTTTTCTTCTTCTTTTTATTTTTTTTTTTTTTTTTCAGTGATGCCTAATGGGCAAGACTGGCCTTGCTTCCTTTTCTGTATAACATTATGATTTCCCTGTGCTGATACAAGCTGTTTTAGTGAGTGTCGGACTGGCATAAGCTTCACTATCTGAGAAAATGAGGAGAGTTTGTGAATATGGATGTATATGTGTGCATGCAGTATCCATCACCAGAGAAGGTAAGATTTGATATATATATATGTATATATATAAAATATATGTATATATATAAATATACACACACATTATTGTTGATCATTAGTTAGAGAAATGTGAAGCTGCACAGGCAAAGGCACAACTGATACATGCAGCATGGAAAGACATCACAAAACTCCATTTCTGTAAGAAACTATGGCCCACGGACTCAGCCTAGAATTGTTTGGACAAAGGAGCTATTTTTATTTCTCTTGTGGAAAAAAGGAGCTGCCATTTTCTTGTCTGATAACTCCAGAGAGAAGAAGGTAAACCAGGCAGACACTGCATCTAGCAGTATCCCTGCCTTTACTGCCCTGTTACTTCAGGGCAGCTAATTAGGAGCAAACGGGGATGAAAAGAGTTGTGATTGTAGGCTAAGTGCAAGGAGTCTCCACCTGTGAAAGCAAAGGCTGCTTCTAAGAAAAGTCCTAACTGAATCAGAAAGGAATTACTATCTCTGCCATTTTACAGAGAGATATATCTGTAGTGTATGAGAGCCACCCTTCACCAAGCTGCTACGTGTTTGTCCAGACCTCCAAGACCCGGATGAAGCCATCTAGTAGTTTATAACATCTCCTTCTGTTGAGAGCACAGCAAATGGCTCCTTAGCAAAGAGGCTTCTCTTTGGAAAGGATTACTGAAGAGTCGGAGAGGAAAATTAAATTAGGAAGCAGAAAGCAGACTGCCATGAGCAGAGGGCAGAATACACTGCCATTCACATATGAAGCAGATCACTTGCTAGGAAGTCAAATGTACGCAGTTTTTTCAGGAACATCTGAATATTTTTATACTTTAAAAAAAATGGCACAGTCTGTTTAGAGGAAAAAGCAAAACAAGTGGCACTGAGAGACAGGATACAATTTGCATTTAAATACATTTTAGATATAAGAATGTGTTCAGAGGAAAACACAGTATTGCCAATTCACAAGACTTACTTTCTAGTATTTTTGTGGGAACCAAATGAATTGCAAAACATCTGCAAGGTCCAAAGTGTCAGTTATGCCTTTATGTACATGGAGGAAATGTCACATGATGGAGGCAGTCATTGGACATGGTCAATTGTAGGGTTTTATCCTCTCCTTAGTCTTAAAGCCTCACTCAACAGTCAGGTTAGACAATGGCACTGTCAGAGCGGGAGATGGATCAGTTTGGCCACTCAGAGGAGTTGCTGATCAGCACAGAAAGTGTCCCCAGCCTCGGACAGCACTGACATTTCATTTGCAAAGCCTGGCTCAGGGCTGCTTCAAACACATCTGCTTACAGATTTGCACATCTAGAAGCAGCTAAATGAAAAATCAAACTCAAAGCACGGATATCAGCTACAATTTGCAAAAGAAAACATGCAAATGAAGTAAGTTTCCAAAGTTTCTCTTAGATCAGATCTGTGTTTCTTAATCAAATTTCTTCTCCCCAAGTTTTCAAAAATATGTCAGCTTTGCAGAAACATCTTACAGGAACACATAAAAGGAGGTTGTGCATCATTCAAGGAGCATAGGAGCTGCCAAACCAGAAAAATGGTTTTGAAAAGCCCATATGTGTGACTGCAAATGCCAAATATCTTCATTTTAATGGCTTGCATGTTACAGTTGATGTTGAACACTTCAACAAGTCCCAACAATATTCTTTCCGGATTTGCAAACTTGCATTTCTTCTTCAGGAAACTTCTAAATCCAGAAACATTTGTAATATACAATTTATGTGCGTTTTACTGCAGTCAACACCTGCAGCAAAACTGCACGTATAGTCTGCAAAATTGCACAGCAATGCCACTGGCACCATTACCAGCTGCACTCTAGGCTGGGGTCTGATCTCCTGTTCCCACCATCTTTCATGGCTCTCTAACTGGTGCTAGCAGTGTGCCAGATGACACACTTAGGTACTTCAGTGCCCACACAGATGCTACCACAACCTGTGTGCAACACTAATCTGTAAGAGGGCAGCCGTGGATGACATTCTTCTGGCAGTCAATGAAGGATGTTTCTCTGAACTATCAGAGAATGCTCCAAAACTTGATAGTTTCTCCAAAGTCTTGTTTCTAGATTTGTGGAAAGAAAACTCCTGAACTACATCAGTCCTGTCACTCCACAGCTGCAACCAGCATCTTCTTATTTTTTAATTACACATCATCTCATGCAGACTGTTGGCACTGGAAAGTGTTGTTGGACTTGATACAGCTCCCCTCACATCAAGGGAGGTTTGAATTGGGCTTGTAATCATTATTATATTATTGCATCACTATGAATGCTCTCATAAAGCCTGACATCTGCATGACTATGGGCACACATGTCTGGATTCACCCTGAGTGGGTATCCCACCAAATGAGATGCCATTTGCAAGATGCAAGTCAGGCTGGATAAGAAAATGAGCAGCAAATGAGGGGAAGGGGGAAGTACAGAGGGAAAAAGTTTAATAATGAGTAAATAACTCTTTATGACTATGTGAGCTGCTGCTGTAGGACTATGGTATTGTTAGTGTCAGCACTGTATAACACAGTCTTATAAGCTAGAGGGAAAACACAGAAGCTAAAATATGTCATTTGTAAACAGTGTAGTGCATCCTTTGGGTTTTTTTTTTCCTCATTAGGCACTGAGTGGTCTCCACATCATGCTGGTCTGAGTGCTCATACATGGCATCTCCGAGTGGCACTGTGAGCCCACGGTAATACCAACATTAGTGATTCTGAGGCTAATCATAAAAGCAGAGTTGCCTAACTAATGTGCTTGTGACACAAGCCCTGGGCTTCACCATGTGCTAAATGCCTCAGCAGCCTCTGCTCGACTGCCCGGACCTCTTCCCGCTGCACACACGGGTACCGAGACTGCAAAACAGTGCAGCTCGCCAGGAAACCGTAGGACAATAGGCAGAGCAAGTCACTCAAATTTTTATCAATACCACTAGCTGATATTGTAAATTATTTTATTTTTTCCTTTTCATCTTGAGATTGCAGAAATCTTCTTGAATTCAGAATTTTCTTCAGAATTTTCTTTCTGTCAGACCAAAAGAAACCCAGGAATCCTGGTACAGAGTTTGAGATCAACTTATCGCAGCGCAAGCAGGGCTGTGATTACAACACATCCAGAAACAGCCACTGGCTGGTATGGAAATGGAGCCAAGGCAGGGCATTTGCTTAAAAATAACTCTTTAAGGGTCAAAGTAGAAATATGGCATTCTAAGTGTACAACCCAGGAAAAGCGGCAAATGAGCAGAAAGTGAGATGCACAGAACAAGTGTCTTCAATCGCTTTAGAAAGTGAGCAGCCAAACATGTAAATTATACAGTAAGGATAAAATCTGTTCTGAATTGTAGAAGCCTTCACACTATTTTAACGTAGATCTTTGTATTTAAAGTGGCTATGTTTACCAGTGCAGTTTCAGGTAGATTTTGGGAAAGATTTTACCTGCAGGAATTCAGGTCCGTATTGCAGCAGCAGCGGTTCTCCTCCCACTGCCCATTCCCTGCATCCTCCTGCCCTTGGCCTGCAGAGGCTCTTAAGTTCCCGTTCTGTCTAAAATACCAGCCAAAAGCCTGGCTTTAGTTAATATACCCCAAAAATGAGAATTACAGTTTTGCTCTGTTTGTGGCTAGCTGTAAAAACCAACAAGTTGTGACAAGGTAACACATAAACCTGAAGAAGAAAAACAACTGAAAAGGGATGGGGTTTGCTTTGTTGCTGAGAGGTAAGTTGCCTAGTAACCAAAATGAAGGTATTTATTTAAAGTTGTTGGGTAAGCCTACCAATACAGGTATTCCAGGAAAGGATGGGGTTTGTTTCACAATTCCAGGAATGAAAAGGAGTTTTACGGAGTGAGCAGACACGCATCACGTGCACTATAAGATAAACCCACTGGACAGATCTGAAATGCAGCATGGATTTGGGATAGCTCACATCAACAAGAGTTTGGCTCCACATTTTGTAGGGGAGACCTACACAAGACCATTCTAGCAGTATAATCACTTGAAGAGATGATTCTCGGAAACTGGTTTTAATCTGAATTTTAGGGCAGCAGTTTCACCATGCCAGTGAAGCTTGTGTAAGAGCCCTGCAAAAGAGAACATGTAATACAGTGTAAAACCCAGCAGCCAATAGTGAATGGATCAGGCTCCAGCCTGCAAAACCTCTCTATAGAAAAATGGTAATTGCCAAGAGGGGTCAGACTGTTGTCCATCATCTCTGCAGTAGACAGTGGCTTATATTTAGGAAAAAAAAAATAAACCATTAAACACTGTACAGTTTCTAACTGTAGAATAAGCCATCCATAAGAATTTCTCATTTCTGTGTTGGTTAATGTCCTTTCACATGTTTAGAAGAATTATCTGTCTACTGAGCTGTAACTTAAAACAGAAGTGTCTGGTCCCTCCTCTTCTGAGCTCTTGTCATCAGAAAAAGAGGGGGAGAAAGTGTTTTATGGACTAATACTGTTTTGGGTTCTTGAGAAGCTTCTGAGTAACTAACTGATAGTTCAAAACCAGTTGTGCATGGGAAAATGCAGGTTTATCAGGAGAATGATTTGTATTTCCTCAAATGTTATGTGGTGGGGTTAGCGAGTACATCTTTCCTGTCCTCCACAGAAGGTGAGGGTGATGCTGATGGTTCCGCTCAGGACCTTCCATCTTTTTTTTTCCCCTGAAAAGTCTGTGCTTAATGTTTTTTATAAATCTCTATATAAAATATGAACTTTCTGTAACTCACTTATCTCAAACTCTGGGCCCCACCTATAGCAAAATGTGTCATCGTTTACTATGCGTATGGAGAAAATGCCAGCTATGAGGACTTTCCAGATGGTGGTTTCCTTTGAACTTATTTTGAGAGTATTTTGGGCACTTCCAGCTTTACTCTGCCTTAAAGGTTATAATAGAAAGCTACTGAACATGTTGGTAGCTCCTGTCAGAAAACATGCTGTCTGCAAAACAAAACGGACTGTTTCTCCTCCAGCTACCTTGTACCTTCTCTCTGAGACATTCACTGCTCAGCGGTAAAATAAAAAGGCATTTTCTACTCTCGTTGCAATGAGGATTCATTGACATTGCACAGATGTACTGTTCCTCCAGGCCTGGTGTACCTGCTGCTGGAGCTGGTGAAAATACCGAAAGGGGGTGCAGTGGGAGCTGAGCCAAGCTTAGCGTTCTTCTGGTCACACAAACTGTAGGATGAAGGTCAGTGTCTCCCAGGAAACCAGCCTGCACAACAATTCACTGCTAGATATTATGCTACAGCTTGAAATGAATGGTATTTAGGCTACAAGCAGGAAAGAGCTGCTCAAAATGGTAACGTTGCCATTACTTGCCACCAGCGATCATCTGGTGACTTGTTTTCTGAGAGTTATGCTTCCAAAGCCATAGGAGCACATGGAAGTCTTAGGTCTTTTGTTACAAGGAGTTGCTTCATAGCTCTGCCTTTGTGGGTGAGGTGGGAAGGAGGGAAAGCTAGGATATGTAATCAGATTGCAAAGCATCCTGAAAGCTAGCAAAAACTGTGTACACCTGACATGTAATTGACTTCAGCTTGCAGGCCCTGAGCATTGCTGTGCCCTTTGCTAAATGTGGGATGCTCACAGCTGTGAGATGACCAGCAATTTGAGAGGCAGGAATAACAACATAAATAAAGCTCCCCTACATCCTTCAGATCCTCTGCTGACCCTGCTTATCTAATTCCCTCTGCAGGGAGCCTTAGAAAAGACCATGTTCTATGTAGTATGTTCTAGTAATAGCACTACTAAGCTATTCCCAAGGAGGGACACCTATCTAGGGAGGTGTGGTGGTGTTATTGTTTTAATCTTTTTGTATTTACTTATGTAGAGTTTACAAAACATATCACAGCTCCTTTTTCTGATAACCACGTGCAAGGAAAGTTAGCCTGGTATTTTCCTTCTAATGTACTCTGGAGTTGTTGGCTAAGTAGGTTTACCCCTCGTTGAGACACCTTTTCCGTGCTGTTTTATCAGGCAAAAATAAAGAGCAGAAAACATGCACTGAGCTGTTAAAAAAAAAAAAAAAAAAGTGGTGCCACCTCTGATGTTATCCACAGATATACATCTAGGTTTTAACCAGGTATAACTGTACAGGGGAATGATGCAATGTGCCATTTGGCAGATGTGCAAATGCTGCAGGCTGCTACTGGGAGAAGCATTGCTGGTGTTAGAGAGGGTCTCAGCAGTCACTCAGCTGAGGGTGACTGTACTCTGGGAGAGAGCAAAGGCAGGTCAGATTGGGCTAGTTTTTTAGAGCTGCCTCCTTCATGACACAATTACTTGATCCGCAGTCTCTCTGTTTGCAACCTGTGTGCTCCATCCCAAGCTCAGGGCTCTCTGCTCCCCTGGGGCTCCTACCTTTTCCACAGCCCCATTCACTGCAACTCCATTTGCTTATTTTTCCTTCCTTTCCATATTCAACAGCACAAAAACAAGTTAAGGCAAGTTTTCCATATGTAATCAGCAATGTTAGGTCCTGTGTTTCAATGAACTTGCAAAGAGCAAAGCATTGGCCAATGAGATCCCGCCCATGAAGCACGCAAATTTTCCAAATACTGTCACAATCTTGCCCTTCAGTTCTTCATCACTATGATTAAAATTCTTTTTCTTTACACTCCTAGTGTTGGCCTCACTAGTTATCTTATATTTTTTTAGATCTCTAATATGTTTGCTCAAGTAGCTTTTGCTACAATTTGAGCTTTATCTGCACTGTTTGAATACTCCTTCCATCCCTTTTTTTCCCATTTGCCAATCTGGGATTCTGTACGCTTTGTTACCTCTTCCTCTTACTGAGTACTCTTTTTTGGAATACCACATTTGGTTTTGTATAATGGTATATTTTGCTCCTGGAACAACTCTGCCACCTCTCTTTAGCCAAATTGCATGTACATCAGTTCTTATTGATGAAACATTGTCTAATGTGACACAGTATTTAAAATCTATCCCAAAATCAACATTTAAATGCTTTGATTTTGCCATCACTCACCTGGCTATTGTGAAAAAAAAAAATATCATCTTCATTTTAAAATCACTTCTGGTGTTTTCTTTGTGCAATAAAACTACAACTGTACATGCTTGTTACATCAAGGTTACTCATTATGTTTGCTCTGTTATCACTAGAGATTTAGATGTGCCATATGCACTGTGGCCAATTAAAACACTTGCTGCTCTATGATTTTTGTTCTAATTGCAGTAGTCAGATTGTAGTCTGAGTTTGGAGAAGTTCAGGATGGGTGGCGCAGGTGGGAAGTGGGATCACAACAAGGGCAAAAATTTCTCTGTTTATTCCTGCGCAAAATAGAGGAATACATTTCAGGGAAATACATATACAATTTTAAGAAACCAGAACTTCCAGCCCTACCATGTGGATAAACATCTTAAATATCAAATAAATCTGAAGTTTTTCTTTTATTGCCTTCTTTGGTTTAAGAAGACAGACAAAATTGTTGAGGTTTTGAAAGTGTACCTGAGGATCGCAACTGCTAATTTTGAAGTCGATGCAATTTGCCTCTTTTATCTCAAAGAAAGGGTAATTCTAAGTGCTGCATTGAAAAGTAATATTAGATAAAAAATGATCCTATGCCAAATGTCTTTGTTGAAAAGTCCAGCTCTTGTGAGGAGCAGTACAAACATGTAAGTTTTCCCACCTCAGAATCATTATCTCCCCCGCTTAGCACCTTGTAACTGTTATTAAAATCTGTTGCATTAAGCTCAGCACTGACACTGGAGTTCTATCTCACTGGGGTTGAGCAAGTGACTAACTCCTGGTGGGCAGCTTTAGACATATGTCTCAGGCCCAAAATAGACTTACTTGCTTATTTGTTGCCCTTTTTCACCTGTTAATCTTTTGCTTCCCTGGTAAACCAAACACAGCACAGGTTGTCCCCGCAGCCCAGCTTAGCTAGTCCAGAGTCACAGCTTCATTTCTTGCTCAATGTTAAGGCTTCCACAACAGGAGCAGAAGTGTGGCTCCCACATACTTCTTCACCCACAAACACAGCAATATGTGTGGAAACATCCCATAGTGCCTCTGCTTGTCTTCCCCCTTGGTCCCCCTGGGATTATTCACCTGAGGTGTGAGGTGAGACTGCAGCGAGACGTGGTGTGAGTTTGACATCGTTTTTCCTCTGCGCTCCTTTTTGAGGTGAGTGCTCGGCAGTCATGGGAGGAAATGTGTTTCATAGAATCATAGAATAGTTTGGGTTGGAAGAGACTTTTAAAGATCATCTAGCCCAACCCCCCTGCAATGAGCAGGGACATCTTTAACTAGATCAGGTTGCTCAGAGCCTCGTCCAGCCTGGCCTTGAATGTCTCCAGGGATTGGACATCTACCACCTCTCTGGGCAACCTGTGCCAGTGTTTCACCACCCTCATTGTAAACATCTTCTTCCTCACATCTAACCTGAATTTTCCTCTTCTAGTTTAAAACCACTACCCTTTGTCCTGTCACAACACGCCCTTCTAAAAAGTCTGTCCCCATCCTTCTCATAGGCGCCTTTTAAGTACTGAAAGGCTGCAACAAGGTCTCCCTGCAGCCTTCTCTTCTCCAGGCTGAACAACCCCAATTCTCTCAGCCTGTCCTCATAGCAGCAGCGTTCCAGCCCTCTGATCATCTCAGTGGTCTCCTCTGGATCCTCTCCAACAGGTCCAACAGGTGTTTGTGTGAGTTAATTGCAAAGCAGATATTTTTAGAAAATGGCTCAAACTATTTTATCTAGAATGCCTCCATATGGGGGGCTGTGCACCAAGACTCCAATCCTCTCCCGCCTTCAGCTGCCATGTTGTCACCTGCAGCACCCCCCCCGCAGAGGGGGCTGCTCTTGGGATTTTAATCCCTTCCCAGAATTCCCAGAAGAAATTTGCTGTGTGCTTCAGGGTTTTTGTTTTGTTTTGGTTTGGTTTGGTTTTGTTCTGGTTTTGTTTTGGTTTTGTTTTGGTTTTTTTTGTTGTTTTGTGGTTTTGTGGGGTTTCAGTTGGGTTTTGGTTTTTTGGTTGGTTGGTTTTGGTTTTGTGGTGTTGTTTTTTTTTTTTTTTGGGGGGGTGTTTTGGGGGGATGTTTGTTTTGGGGGTTTTTTATTATTTTTTTGTGGGGTTTTTTGTTTGTTTTGGGGATTTGGGGTTTTTTTTGGGGGGGGTGCTTTGTGGGGTTTTTTTTGTTTTTGTTTTTGGGTGGGTGTGCTTTTTGGTTTTTTTTGGGGGGGGGGTTGATGTGTGTTGGTGGATTTTTTGTTTTGCTTTTTTTGTTTTGTTTTGTTTTGTTTGTTTGTTTTGGGGGGGTTTTGTGTGGGTTTTTTGTGTGGTTTTTTGGTTGTTATTGCGGCGTTTCCCCTCGGCCGCGCCGCCGCCCAGCAGCGCATCTTCCCTCCTCCGCCGGCGCGCGCGGGGGCGCGGAGGCGCGCGGAGGGGCGCGGGGCGCGCGCTGTCCCGGCGGGGCCAGCAGGGGGAGCGCACGCGACGCGGTGCGGTTGCGGCCCCGGCCCCGCGGGAGTTGGGCGGGTTTGGGGAAAACGAAGCGATTTGCGAAACGGCCGCGCTTGGCCCTTTCCCCGCCGCGCTGTGCCCTGCGCCCTGTGACTTGTCCATCTCACTTCATTTTGCGACGTGATTTGCGCGGTTCCTGCTGCGGGGCTGACAGGTCCCGCTGAGGCTGTGCTTTGTCCATCAGAGCATCTCCTTAACCGTGCTAAAAATCCACTGTTAGCCACTGTCCTTTTAAAGCATACGCTGTTTCTGGGAATGCCATCTCCAATACGCTGTTGACGCTTGAAATGTGGTGACCATCACCACTGTGGTTGCTGTTACTATCGGTTGCTGGTGCTATCACACTCTGATGGGGGACAAGGCCCAGAGACTGCTGACGACTGTCCTCAGTCCAAAACTCTTGACGTATGATTAGCTTGAATACGTATTTTGCATTAAAATGATCCGAATGTAAAAAGGAAATCAGGTTATACAAAGAAAAGAGTCATGAAAATACTTATACCTCAAAACCCCAGCTGCTTTATAGACAAAAACGACCCCAAAAAGCCTGTTGATCTGAGACCCCAGACTCACAAATCGATGCTTGGTGGGGAACTCCTTTGCCTGCTCAAAAACCCACTGACTTCAGGGGAGTCTGCACAAACCATTTTGCAGGAGTAGACCTGAAGTCAGTAGCACAGATAGGCAATGTGACATGAGTTTGTCCATTGTTCTTGATTATATTCTTTGTCCATCCTCACGCCCTAATCTTTATTTTTCAGTGTACAATGGGGGAAAATGGCCACTCCAGATGCTGCTAAGCTCCTCTCAAAAGCCATTATCTGGCAGGTCTCTCTGGAGGACTGTGCTAGCTGTGGGAGAGTTTGTCATGGATATATACTACCTATCCTCTATTTGGATGCATCTACCAATAAAAGATCTGGAGTTGTCTAATACAGTTCAAGCAAATTATCAAGACAAGCAACAAAAAGATGATGGGGAAGGAAAAAAGCAAATGTTGGAAGGACATGGACATTTTAAAGAAGGATTAAGAGCAATGAAGCTTGGATTTGCAGAGTTTTTTTCTTTTTTCTCTTCTAAAAAAGCCCAAAACACTATGCCCTGTGGATGCTTCCTGCTCACTACTTCTGTGCCCTTGATCCAGGCTGTGGGTTGTTCTGTTCCCAAATGATCTCCACCTGCAGACTCCTTCTGAAGTTGGAGGGTGAAAGGAGGAGGCAATTGAAAGGAGGTAAAAAACTGTTTCTGGCCTGCAGGAGTCTGAGGTGTTTTGTGAGGTGGAAATAGCTTCTGACACAGAGATTTCTTCTGCTGCTTCTCAAAAGAAGTTTGAGGGAAACTACATGGAGGAGGGAGGAAGGGGAGAAGGAAGGGGAGAAGGAAGGGGAGAAGGAAGGGAGGGAGGGAGGGAGGGAGGAAGGGAGGGAGGGAGGGAGGGAGGGAGGGAGGGAGGGAGGGAGGGAGGGAGGAAGGAAGGAAGGAAGGAAGGAAGGAAGGAAGGAAGGAAGGAAGGAAGGAAGGAAGGAAGGAAGGAAGGAAGGAAGGAAGGAAGGAAGGAAGGAAGGAAGGAAGGAAGGAAGGAAGGAAGGAAGGAAGGAAGGAAGGAAGGAAGGAAGGAAGGGACTTGTATTGCTGTTTCCCCTCCTGTGCACTCCCAGAAACCAGGGACTCTTTGGAGGCTGACAGAAAGCAAATCTGAAACAGGGTCATCCTGGAGGAGCCTGTGATTGCCTTTACAGGTGCTGCTGCTGTGACATCCTGGGTTATATTCTCCTGCAGCAGCTGAAGCATTTCATATATCCAGCCAGGAGCTACTGGTGGGCCCATCTGCACCCCATGTTGTGGCTGGGGCCAGCAACACAAGAGGAACTGCCTTGACTGATGTGGTCAGTGCTGGGATACAGGAGTGGGCATCAAGGAGGAGCATCACCTTGCAGAGGAAGCGCTGCACGCTCCTGAGCTTTTCCCACATCCCATCAGGGAGCAGACTGTGTCAGCACATGTTTGCACTATCCATGGAGCAGCAAAACCCAGTCTTGACTCCAGCGACCAAGCTCTTCCACCTGGCTCTGCCTGTAGCCCATTGCTTAACCCAGGTGAAAGAGTGAAACACACATAATCAGATACTGAAATACACATGTACATACCTGCAGGTATAAATATATACCACCTATGCACCAAACATAAACAAAATAGTCTCCTCTCCTATATATCTGAGCACTTCTGCTTTGGTTATTATCCAGCCAAACATCTTTGTTGGAAAACTTCTCAGTTGTTTTTTTTCTTTTTACTACAGAAGCCACAGATTTACCTCTGCCTAAGTTAACAAACACTGCCTGTGTCAGATTTAACTTACCCCCTCCTAAAGATCCACTATTTGATAAGATGTAGGAATTAATTATTCTGTTTGTAATGGTTTTAAGACACCCAGCTTATTGTAGGCTATATTTCTGGCACCTTACCTAGGAGATGGGTCTATAACAGCTCAGGAAGCGTTTTTTTTCTCATTGCAGGTGGGTTTTTTTAAAATCCTATGAATATTTGACATAAATTATGCTAATGGCTGTAGCACTCTGATCCATGTTTGATACCAGGTTTTAAAGTGGTTGTTGCTAGTATATAAGTCATGAGGAGCTGAGCCATTGCTTTCGGTTAGGTGGCTCACTTGGCCAGGAGCACTGCTGTTTTGTTCAATAACCCTTAAAATGTCTCTTGTAATCACTGTATGCTTTTTTCCATTCCTTCAGAGTGCTTTCGCAACCCCAGGTCTTTATTTTCAGGCATCCTATTGTGTGCCCTTGCTATCGTACCTAACCTCTCTCTCCCTCAAGAATGAAACTCAGCCTTAATAGTTAATAAAGTTGTTTGGGGGGTTACAGAACATAAACACAAGGTAAACATGAGGTGAAGACACGTAGTTAGCATGCCACCTGCGTGACCAGGATCTATCTAGCTGTGGAGTGCTCTTATCTTACAGAAGGTAGCATCCAATCTGCTAAAATACACCTTAAGGGTACAGTGGGGATTAGTAACATGTTTGTACCCCAGTGCTGAACTGCACACCCGCCCCAGACATTGCAAAGAGGAATGGTTGCTGCTAACAGCTTCAAGTGCGGCACAGAAAGGACTTAAGAAAGAGGGGAAAAAAGCAGGAAAGAGCTTATGCTTGGATGTCTAGGGCCATCTGCCACCACAAAAGTACAATACTGGATTCTTGAAATGTAAAAATAGATCTCAAAAGAGACAAGTTTTAATGAACTGAACACAAAGAAACATGGTCGAAATAAACTGAAAACAGAAGCAAGGTTCAAGGATCTGTTTGTTAAATGAACACCCAAAGCCAGAATATGTTTTTAGTGCTGGAGAATGCTGGCTGTCTGGTTTCTGCTAAAGCCTCCGGTCTCTCTTTGGGATGCATGTGGGAGAAGGAGGGGGTGAATGGCAGCCCTTGTTTGTCCTCTCTTGAGGAATCTAATTATGTATCAATTGATTTCAAAGCCTGGAATAGTAACTCTCTAGAAAACACTCGCTCAGAGACATTGTTCCAATTTTCGCCTGTTCATAATTTATTCACCTCCGGTTTCAATGAGAAGAGTGCGCCCTCATAGAGATTCGCCCCCCCAAGTTGCACAGAAAATCGTGAGTTTGTGGACTTTTAAAAAACCAAAACCAAACAAAACACATACACACAGAGCAGCACTGTGAGGCGAGGGGAAGGCGCTTGGGCAAGCGAGAAGGAACAAAACACAGCACCTCCATCGCAGGGGTCACACACACAGCCGTGGCAGGCAGCCCCCGCCATGCCCAGCTGGGAGCAGAATTTCTTCCCTCACCCCTTGCAGCCAGTGCAGCCTAGAAATGACCGGGGTGCTGAGGAGAGCCATGCACCCCAGAGGAGCATTGCCGCTCTATGGCACTGCAGTGCCCTGAGCAACAGGGGTGCAAGGTGCCGACTGTTGCTGGTCTCCTGGTGCTCAGTGCCTGGAAAAACCCAAAAGGTTTTGGTAGCCCACCCTCCAGCCTGGTGCTACCCTACCTGCTCAGGCTAGCCCGGCTTGTGGCCACCATGAGGAGCCACTCTACACTGTGGGACTGTGAGCCTCCACCAGCCTCCAGCCACCTCACAGCCTCCACCATGGAGGACCCCATCCCTGAGTCACCCACACCACACGGTATGGGGCGCGACTGATCAGGCCCACAGCCCTTGCAACCCACAGGCTCCACACGTATATATTTGGGGTAGGGGGACCCCCCAAAGCCCAAACCGTTTGCTCACAGGAGGAGGCGCATGGTGCCCGGTGCCCAGTACCACCACCTCACCCCAACCAGAGCAGGGTGACGGCCCGCAGCAGGGCAACCCCTCCCCCAGGGGCTGAGGGCCCCCCCCAAAAAAAAACAAAGTCACTGGGTTGGGCGGCTTGAATCCATCCCTCCCCGCTTCCTGAAAGCAGCCGAGCCACGAGCCTCCTGTCATTCAGCCTTCTGCCCGGCTGATCACTGTGAAAAGAGCCGCCCCGGTGACAGAAACACATGAATATTGACTGCAAACAAACCCCGGGGGAGCGGCACCTGGGGGGCTGCGACTGCCGGCCCCCCCTCAGCCCGCGGGGCGGGGGCAGCGCGCTCCCCTGCGGCGGGGCGCGGGGGCGCGGGCACACCTACGGGCGCACATGCGTGCACACGCATGCAGAAACATGCACGCACACATCCGTGCATGCACACGCACATGCCCACCCTGTCCCGAACAAGGGTCGCCACTCGGCTTTGCAGAGCGCAGCCCAGCCAAGAAGAGGCCCCGTACACCCCGGCCCTCCCCATGTACCTGCCACAGGCCGAGGTGGCAGCAGTCTATACAGCTGGTGGGTTATAATGGGGCTGTCCCCCGGGTAGGGGGACACCATAAAAGAAACACGTTTTATTTACAAATTTCCCCCAGCTGGCCCCCAATTTTAGTCCCTATTCCCTTTCTGGAGAGGGAATGGGGGAAGATAGAGTCCCCCCCTCCCCACTCCTTTTCATGCATCTACCCCAGGCCAAAATCTCTGTTTTCACTTCAAAATCCTCTAGCTTTTCTAGTTTAAAGCCAAGAGTCACGGGGGATAGGGCGAGTAGGAGACAACAGCCCTAGCTCTCATGGTTTTCCATTTCTCTTTGGGCCATGGCATCCCCGATTCTCTCTTTCCTCTCTACCATCTCCAGGGAAAGGAAATGATTAATATTTGCTTTAGAAATATATTTTCAAACAACCCTTCTCCCCTCCCCCGGAATTAAATAAACAGCATCTGGAAGCTAATATATCACCAAATGCCCCCCTCCTTTTATTTTTTCCTTCCCTATTGTTTAGGGCTGGGGCTATAAATAACGTTTCGGTTGGGTTTTACGAAGGAGACACGGTTCTAAGGTGTCCCTCCCGTTATACTGTCAGAGCGGGGTGTAGAGCCGTGGGTGCAGCGGGGCTGCCCCCCATCCCTCCGCCAAGCCCCTATTAACCGCCTATTACAGGGGGATGGGGGCAGGGAAGGTGCAGATTTAAATGGCCTCCCCCCCCCGCCCGCCCCTTCAAACGCAGACAATTTTGATGAGTGGGTTTTTGTCCGGATGGTTTGTAATGGTGCCTGTTTTGGGGTGTCCCGGGGGGTCCGGGAAGCTTTAATTCGCTCACAAAGGCTCATTTGCAGGTCAATGCCATGGCACACTCGCCTCTCCCCTTTGCCTAAATCTCCTTTTGTTCCCCATCGCCTGCTCCTCATGCCAGATGGCCGCGGAAAATGCTAATTTTCTCTCTCTCTTCCCCCCCCCCCCCTTTTTTTTTTGCATTTAATTGCGGCCCTTTGCAGATGGGGGCTGCGAAGTGTGTGCTTCATTCAAATGAGGTTTGCTTTTTGGTTTCCAGGCACGTTTCTAAAAGTCCGATCTGAGTCAGGCAGGGATTAGTTTGACAGGGAAGTGATCAGATTAAAATCTGAGCATGAGCTCGGCCTCCTCGCTCCCTCCCTTTAAAGCTCTCCTCCTTCCCCGCCTTGCCTGCCGCTTTCCTCCGAGGAAAAAGGCAAATCCTTCTCTTTCCTGAGCTGGCAAGAGTGATTTGGGGTGGGAGGCAGGGTGGATTTTGCCTGTATACAAGCAGGATTCCAGGGAAAATTCATCTTTTGGGGGCAATGGGAAAACGAGCTTCCTTAGGTAGCATCTTGCCATCAGTAGGGTTATAAAGCTGGATTTGGTGTGAAAATTAGTGTCTTATCTCTTTTTAAAACATCTTTTTGAAAAGGCAAGTGTTGATGGGAAGAGGGGAGTGGGTGCCACCATAAGGCTGGACATTTGAGGGTGACAATGGGGACTGGGGCATACAGAGAGGCAGCTGTGGGCAGCTGCTGGCACCACAGCATGCAAAACCCTCCATATGGGTGGCAGAGTGGGGAGCCACCAAAACAAGTCAGGAAGAGATGTTGAGAGAGGTGTGCTCTCCTCGGGGGTTTCCAGGGTTTCACTCAGTTTTATTACAATGAGCTTGTCCCCAAATGGGGTCTGTGGCCTTTGAAATGCCTTAATAGTGGTTGCACCTAAATGTTTGCTCTGAACAAGGAAAAAGTGCAAGAAGAGCAAAAGTTCTGGCTTCCCTCGCCCCCCATCCCCACTTTTTAAAGACAGTTAGACAGTGCTTGCAGCAATTGCACAGGATAAAACCCAGACCACCTTCCCACCTTCTTTTTGTCAGGGCACAAGTTAATGCATCTTGCTGCATGTTGGCAATCGGCTGCTGCAGCTCAGCTGCACAGGGGTAACTCAGGGCAGAGCTGTGGGCTCAGGCTGCCCCTTCTTGTGAGTATTTAAGCCGCCCACTTAAGACTTTGTAAATTGGGGGGGAAGGAGAGGAGGCTGTGCTCATCTTCACCCAGCAGCATGATGGTTTTGCCTATGGGGTCGGGAGGTGCGGGTTTGGGCTCCTGGGTTTTCAGCTAGAAGGAGGGTTAATTGAGTCAGGTCAGCCAGGTAAGCATCCCAATGGGCATGCTGCTAAAGCAGCAAGCAAAGCCCCTGCTTCCTTTCCCCTCAGCCACTTCTGCATTCTGTGTGGTGCTGGGTTTGGAGGTGTGCTCTACAGCAAATCCCTCTGTGGTAGGAAAGACCTGGGGATCTGCCCCAGTTGCTGATGGGGCTGGACATGGACTAGGCACCACCAGGCTTTTCAGCTGGACTGAGGCTGGGGCCCTGGGGCACACACAAGCAGAGCTGCAGGACGGCTCATAGTGAAAACAGAGGTGACACTTTGACAGTGCAGTAGTAGCTTGGCAGGGGAAAGTTGCAATCTGGGCTCACAGAGGTACGTGGGCCTCTTAAAAATGCTAAAAAGCCTGTTCCCATAATGGAGGGGAAGTGGGAAAAATCTATTAATGTCAGAAAAGTCTTTAAAACTATTTAACAGTGCAGAGAGACAAACTTATCAGACAGCTTATCATTTTCTGTTCAGTCACAAATCTACATTTTTCCTCTATGGTTTGTTTTGTTAGAACAAGATGCTGACGTTTTCTTCCTAACTTTGGAGCATATTAGCCAACTGCTTTGCCTGAGTTCTCTTTAGTTTTTCCGGCTTAATTGAAGCCAGCCTGCAAATGCTGACCCAGGTGTTACGCATGCTGGCAAATTGCTGGCACAGACACCGAAATCTGTGTCTGAGGGCTGGGGGAGCTCCTCTGGAGCAACGTTTGGCTGTCAGGTAGTAGAAAATGTTTCTATATATGTTTATATGCACACATTTTAAACCTTTCTGTTTTGAATGATCTGTCTATTGTGATTTTTGGAGCTTAAGAAAAAATACCCGTTAAAAAAATCATCCTCCATTACCATTGTAATCTCGTTGTGACCTAAGAGAGAAACTGCAGGCTTTGGGACTTGTGAGTGCAAAGGAATTAAGTGACACTTTTGCCTATCAGGTAGGGCTCTGAACTGGTGCAGGGGCAGGCAGTCTGCTTTTTTGCCTCTCTTACTGCTGGGGAATCACAGCTCTGAATTGAATTAATCTGTTAAAAATGAACCACTGCATTGCACTGGATATTAGGGCTTAATAACTCATTGTGAATATGGTCTAATGTGAAAACAGCCATGCCCTTTGTGATAACTAGCAAAAATAGAAGTAAAATTACAGTAACCAAATATTTAACACTAGCATCCCTTAAATCTTTAGTAATTATTTCCTTTTTTGTTTTGAAAATTTGAGTTGTGGAGAGGCAAATCCCATATATTCTGGATTTTTGTTTAAGTTAGGTTTGTTTCTCTAAGAATTCAAGAACATTTATTTACTTAAAGGCTTGCCAGTAAAAAGGCCCCAGGTCTAATCCCCTTTCTGCTACACACCAATGAAACTTAGGAAACTCTTCGACTGTTGACTTTTTCACGTGGAAACCGATCTGCTGAAAGTGAAAAGAAACCATTTCTTGGAGGGGGGAAGAAAAACCTCTGTGAAACTCTGTTCTGAAGAAGTCGTTGTCCTTGGCCTGTGGAGTAACAGCAGAAGCAAAGGCTTTTTGATCCTCAGATTTGTAAACTTGTAGACATAATAATGCCATTTCTCTAGTGTTAGCAGGTGTCCTGTCTGGAAGTTGCTGCCTCAGCCTCCAGCAGAGCTGGGAATTAGAAAATTGTCTGTCTTTCCTGAACCGTGAAGTGCTGCTCTTAAATAAAGGCCAGGTCAGATGTTAAAGGGACATTCTTGTCTCCTGAAGCCGAAATAATCTACAGTCACGTCAAGAAATGAAGGCATCCTCCTCCCAAAATGGTCAATCTCTTTATCTCCCATTATACTCTGCAGGGTTAAGAAAAAAGCCCCTTCCGTGCTGATGTTTTGCAATATTTCTCCTCCACTTGTAATTATTCTGGTTCTTTATAGACAAATTTCAGATAAATATGGTAATTGGGGAAGTTGTTTTTCTTTTTCTTATTTTTTTCTTCTCCCCCCCTGTTGTCTGACAGAACAATTTGGCAAACACAGATCAAGCTTCAAATATAGATTCTGTATTTTCTCTTTCCTTATTGATAGCTCTCAAATGAAATTAAGATTTATTTGTTTGTTTGTTTGTTTGTTTTAATTTAATCTGGTTAAAGACAATTTTTGCAGCAAGTCCTTGAAATCCTGAAAATGGGCACAAACCCCAAACCAAGAAGCACATCTTTTAATTTGCAGCTAATTCTGTCTGATAAGGTGTCTTTGTGTGCTGTGTTCTACGGGTGTTTGGTAACGGTGATTATCATTGAAATTATCCCAAAATCTCCTACTCTATTACCCTGCAGAAGTGGCTGCTGCTGCTGCTTAGAGCTGTGCTGTCCTGCGCCGCGCACCCGATAGCAAATGCGAACTGCTGCTTTTGTTTAGTTTGCGCTGCAGGAAGGCTATGCCTGGCCATTTCTCGAGGAGCGCCCCAGCTCAGCTCTTGTGCTGATAGGGAGAAGGGGGTCCTGCTAACAGCTGTGGGGTGTTCTCCCTCTGGCTGCCCCACTCATGCCCCCAGGTGTTGGAGGGGGAATGCAAAATTTTGCAGGGCGGTGGACTTTGTGTCAGGGAGATGCCTTTTGCCATCGCAGTACAAATTAAACACACGTGTTCCCCATTGCTGCCAAAGCCCTATGACACCCAGTAACCTGCTGCGCTCCCTGGTGCGGCATGGGACAGCAATCCTGCCTAGAGGCCAGGTGAGAGTTTGGGAGCATGGAGGCAGGTTTCAGGTACCACCACACTCTCCAGCAGCTCTGGCAGAAAAACTTGGTTGTAGCAGCTCCAAAAGGTTTCGTCTTGGTGTGGAAAGGTGGGCTTCCTCCTTTGGAGAGATGTGCAACCAGACTGCCTTGGTTAGTGGGATGAAGAAACAGGTTTGGCCTAATGACATGCAGAAGAAAATGGAGAACCAGGTGCTGGTATTCCCAGTCCTGTTTACTCATCTGGGTGAGAGTAAAACTGGAGAAAAAAAAATATATATTCTGCAGCTTTTGAGACCACCAGACAGTGGCTGGGATGTTGTAAAGCCCCAGCAAAAGTGAAGCTATGTTAACTAGATCCACGCTTGAAAACTTCTTCAATAAAGGTCCCATGAAAACCAGGCTTTGTTAAACCAGTTGCTCTTGGATGTGCCCACTTAGTTTGTGCCCACTGTTTTCTGGAGTAAATTGCTGTAGACCTCAGGTCCCAGTATGTCTCAAGCTGCTTAATGTGACCCAAACAGGGACTTTTCCTCAGTGTTTTTTTGTAAAAACAGAAGCAATGGTGATAGTGTATTCTTGGACAAGGATGATCTGGGGTTGGTTTGTTTGTTTGTTTTTAAGGTGGCTGGTTTGCATGCATATTGCCACAAGCCCTCGCAGACAACAGCATGCAAGAGGAGCTGCATGCTGGTGTCCCTCTAATCCAGTATCACTCAAAACCAGCCCTGATCAAAGCATCTTCTAGCTCTGAAAAACTCTTCTCCTTCCATCCACCTTGTAGTCAGGCACAGCAGCGATTTCCTCAGCTTGCTGTGATGGCAAGGGTGGTGGAGACCACAGTCTGAGGTCAAGGTGCTTGCAGCTGCAGGAGTGCCAGAGACCCTCCTGTCTCCCTCCTCCTGGAGAGTCCACAGGGTGAGGTTGGGACTGACGGGTGACAGACAAGGGAAAAAAGATGTGGCGAGGTGAAAAGACTTGTCAGTCTCACATAGTGATCTTTGTTAGTGTGGCAGCTTGAAAAAAAAGAAACAACCTGACTGTTTTTTAGGTTCCTGTTCTAGTTTACCTCCAAGAAATACTCTGATGGGTTTGATGCAGAGCAGGCAAGGATGAGGGAAATGGGGCCTTGGCTCTGCCCCCTTGTGTCTGTGCATGATGATAAAATCTTTTAATTAAATGATCGTATTGAGTGCACAGAGTGAACGGTTCTTGCTTAATGAGCAGTTGCTCAATTTTGTTTTTCTCGCCGTTCAATGGACGGTGCTATGTCTTATTAACTCTGCACTATTCAAACACTGCTCAAAGACATTATTAATTTCCTCTCTTGATTTATACTGTGCTGCTCACAGTAGTATCTGAGCGCTTTCTGAACATTAATGGATTAAAATAAAAATGGTGTTATTATCCCTGTTTGATGATGGGAAGCCAACATAAAAAGAGATGCAAGATAGTAATTAATTTGGAGTGCTGGTCCAAGGTACCCCGTAGCTGTCCTCTTCCAAGCCCTGTGCTTCATCTGGCCAAAAACATGTGTGGAGCTCAGTGACTTCGGCTGCAGCTGTGGATGCTCAGTGTCTTTGCAGGTGAGACCCAAGCATCTCCTATCAGACACCCAACAAAGGTGAGCACAATTCATGGCTCTTCATGAAAACTTCAAGTGCCTTGCCCAGGGCAGCACAAAGCCTGTGTTGCAGGAACAGGTCAGGAGGAGCGAACTGTCCTCTGAAGAATAAAAACCTGTATCCACCTTTTGGCATTGGATTAAGCATTAAAGCACCCTGCAGGCCCTTGCTTTACTTTCTCAGCTTCTCTGGCAGGAGTTTATCCAGCAATTTCCCCTTTGCTGCACAACCCAGGTTCATCCTGCAAGGGAAAGCGCTGCATGAAGCGGATATGGTGTGCATGCCTGTGGAAATGCACTGTGAGCAAAGGATCTGGGCTGAAATCAGACAGACCGCTCAGGCACTGCCAAAACCTGAGTGTTTCCTTCTCAATCTTTGTTCTGCATATAATGCAAGCATAGCACATGTGTGAGACTGAGCACTGACTATGCTAAAGCAAATCTGACAGGGAGATTGAGTAATCCTGGGGTGATGTGAAGCCTAGTGACCCCTCAGCAGAGCTGGGGCATTCTGGATCCCAGACTGGCCTGGGCCACAGGGGTAAAAAATAGCAGATTATTTTTAGCAACTATCTGTAGATGAGTTGAGGAGAGGGATGGGACATTACTAGATGAGTTTCATGGGTATTTGCTCGCAGCAGAAGTGTGCTGGGGCCAGGCAACCTCTGAAGAAATGCACAGAGTCTAAATATAAATGAATATATAATGTAGAATACAAAC
Organism: Streptopelia decaocto; assembly: GCF_964273445.1. Taxonomy (NCBI): domain Eukaryota; kingdom Metazoa; phylum Chordata; class Aves; order Columbiformes; family Columbidae; genus Streptopelia; species Streptopelia decaocto. Next base: position 52,945,471 of record NC_138661.1, read on the forward strand.
ATCGTGGCCTGTTCCCTTCTCTCCTTCCCCTCGCACACACCAGCAGAGTTTGGTGCTCTCTGCCCAGCCTCTTCCAGTGTGCCCCAGTCTCAGCCATGCTTCTGCTCCACCTGTACCCCATCCTAGGTGTTTTCTGGTGCTGCCTCCTGTTCCCTCTCCCTGCACCCCCGTTCCCAGGGGGAGATTGGGACCCTGTGACATTGCAGGTGCAGACGTGAGGCTGCACAATCACCACTTGCCACCAGCTTTCCTGGAGCGTGCAGTTTGGGGAAATTTGCTCCAAAATTTAGTTCGTCCTGTGTTTAAGAGAGTTTGAGCTATTTTTGAATCTCATCATTTGCTTCAGAGATTTTATGTTCTATACAGCTCATCTAACTATTTAGCATCTTTCTTTCTCCCTTTTTCCCCTCAAAAAGTTTGTTGGAAATATATGGCTAAAAATCCCCCTTGGTTTAAAAAACAAACAAACACACACACCCCATTAATTTAGTTGGGAATTTTACCACTGCCACCAAAGAAGATTGTGTGGTCTTTAGTACTAGATTCTGTGTGACAGGAGAGGAGATGATACTTGATTATCTTTCTTTCTTTCTTTCTTTCTTTCTTTCTTTCTTTCTTTCTTTCTTTCTTTCTTTCTTTCTTTCTTTCTTTCTTTCTTTCTTTCTATGTGAGTCAGAATAACAGATATAGCGACATCCTTTCATCTTACAAAAAGACTTTTGGTTTGTTTTTTGGCCTTCTTTTTTCCAAAAATGCTTGTCAAGAAGAACATTTCTGAGAGGTTACAGGCTAGTGTAGGGGAATGCATTGGAAAACCATTATGAATTTATTCTGCAGCAATAGGTGAAAAGGTGGCTAAAAAAAATCAATCCAACTCCCCAATTAATTATTTTATACTCTCTAATTAGTTATTTCATGTATATATATGTATGTTTGTATATACATGTGCACTTTTTCTCTTCATATCTGTTTCTCTGCTTAAAAATTGTCAATTCAATTTCCCTCTCCCCATGTGCATCCTTTGCACAGATCTCCCGGTGTAGCCATCCTACCAAGCAATCACAGCTTGTTGCAAGTGAATTGGGAATTTAGTGAATTTATTTTATTTCCATATCCAAATGTAGGAAATTATTCTTTTAAAATGATGGGTTTTTCCCCATTCTGTTACCTACACATCCTGCTCATTAGTGACAAATATTTGCTCAAGAAGTGTAAAGCAGCTTTTTGTTTATTTTAAGCGATAATAGAACAAGTTTTGGCCCAGAAAGAAAAGTTGCAGCTAGGAAGGAGAATGATTACCAGTGTCAACCATATGTTGCATTCATCTGACTGAAGTGGCTTAATTACTGGTAGATGTTGCTGTGCTCAGAAAGATAATGCTAACCTTTTTGCCAAGATTGTTTGCCGATAATTGCATTTCCTAAAAAGAAAAAAAATCTGACAGACTTTCTCCTGCTGAGCTTCCCTTCCAGCCTTCCTGCAGTGCCCTTTCCCTTTAGGTACCCACTGCTAGATTCGCATCAAGAGATGTTTGTATGAAATAAATATGTGGAGGTCCAGCAAGGTTAACATTCCCATCTTGGTCTCTCTTAGGGCAGGGAAGGAATTGCAGTGGCTGTAGCCCAAATGTCCAGCTCTGCTCCTTGAGAGAGGGAGCAGTGGTGATTTGGGGCAGATTATTCCTCTAATTGCATAGCTGGCTTCAGCCTAGGATTAAGGCGGCTCAAAAAATGACCTGACTTTTTGTAGCTGTAATGAGTGGCAAGCTTGGTCCTTCACGACCCCTGATATTTTGAATCCTTTCCAAAAATATTCTTGTCCTCAAATCCGAAGTGGAATTTGAGATTTACCGTGGGTTGGTGTAACAACCAGCAGCTTCCCTCTGCTTTTGCCTATGCATTCTCATGATAAAGGGCACTTTAAAGCCCCTCTGACAATGAATGAGTCCTAGTTAAATATTTCAAGAACTTCTTTACATGGTTTCCTCTGATGCATGTACTGTTGAGACATCTGTCTTCCGTGCTAATAAAGTAGTCTAGATTTAAAATGAACTTCATTGGATTGCTTTGAAACTATAGGCACATATGGTTCATAATTAGCTGGATATCTCTTATAGTTAAATGATTTTTTTTCTCTCTCTCTCTCCCTGTCGCCCATTCGCATCAATAATAGAAGCAAACAAAGTTCCAATTGTTCCCTGTTGCGGGACATTATGTGCCTGAATAAATGGATGTTGGCTGTGTCTACATGGATTTGCCATATGGCTACAAAGGCCGAAAGAATAGGGGCAGTGTGCTTTGTGCTGGGGCGAGGAGGGCCGGCCGGGCTGGGTGGGGCAGGGCGCGGGGGTGGCCGCACACCTTCCCGTACTCCCGGGCCCTTGAGAGGAGAGCCCAGGGGGCTGTGGGACCCAGTCCTCCCCATGATGGGCTGGAAACCCACTGGCTCCACTCGGGAGGCACCCAAGAGCTGGAATTATTTGCTTTAATAAAGAGCCCCATGCCTAAACTCTCCCCAGTGTGAGAGCTTTCCTCCCGGGATGGGCTGAGCACACCTCGGGGCAGCCGGCGGCTCCTCCGGCCGAGGTATTTGGGAGCTCAGAGCAGGGATCTTTCATTGCAGAAAGTCCTATTATTAGTTGGGGTCTGGGACAATGGAGGTCCCAAAGGCACCTGCTTTCATGAAAGCGAGAGAAAAGCCCATAAATCCTGGAGGATCCAGCTGCCTCACTCCGGGTATTGTTGGCTTTCATAAGGAAAGGGAAAAGCTATTTTTCTTTTCAAAGGGGGGGAAAATCGTATTGAGTCAGCGGCCACTGATGCAGGCGCGTAAAATAATCCCGTTCTGATTAAGCGATCACGGAGCTGGAGGTAATCAATGTTACTTTTACAGCCAGGAGCATTTGGCGGCCGTGACGGGGGGCCAGAGAGGAGCACTGCAGGGGCCAGGGGAAGATGATGCGGATAAGCCCTGAACTTTATTCACCCAGAGCCTTGTTCTCTCAGCTCCCTCCCCTCCCCATGAGAGAGCATCATTGCAGAGCTCATAGAGCTGGAGAGTGATGCCCTTACCCCCGCTGCACCTGCTGGGTCCACTATGGGTGTGTAGCACTCCGCAGAGGTGATAAGGTGGGGAATAGGGTCTGAAAGGGACAAATCTGGCCAGCAAGTCCCTGGGCCTCTAGGACCCCCCCCATTCTCCTCCCATGCCCCTGTTCCCCAGCCATACTCTCCAGCACGCCAGTCCTTGTACCATGTGCAGCTGGGACCAGACCTGGTCTGTCCCCCCTCCCTGGTCAGCGCAGGGTTTGGGACCCTGAGCAGGACACATGCCCTGACCCCATCAGGCTGTGTGCAGATCCCATGGCTTTCACCTGCTCCGAGGCCAAGGGAACAGAGTGGCCTCTGCAAACTGCCTTGGTTGTGTGGTTGTGATAGTATTGCCATGAAAGCATTAATGTCAAAATGCTGGGTACTTTGTTGGGAAGGCTTATTTTGTCTGTTTGTTGTTTTTCTTTTTTCCACCTCTTTTATGGCAAAATGGAACTGCTGCCTTTCCCAGCACTGTTGTGTGTTTGTCCTGTAAATCATTGCTGGGCTTGGGCAAGAGGTACCAGGAAGTGTTTCCCTCAAGTGGCTTTGAGCCCCAGATCAGAGTTGGAAGGGGGACTTCACATGCTCACCTAAGGTGGGGGGGGGTCCTCCCTGAGCTGAGTCAGCCAAGGGCACTGTGGGGCTGTGGTCTGCATGCACCAGTCACCCACCCAGGCTGTCCCTAAGTTAGGGAGGCAGCAGCCCCAGTCCCAATTCTGGGGCCAGGGGGAAAAGGTAAAAAAAATAAATAATCATAAAATGTGCTGAAAGTCAGGGTATGATGAAGGGTGTGTGCTCTCCTCACGCTTGGTTAACTCCAGCAGTATTCAGGAACACTTGTTTTTAAGAGAAAACTCCTTTCCCCTCTGAATTGCACACAGGCTTTGCACCACAGGGCATGGAGATGGCAGTGCCAGCCCCGCAGCAGGGTCATGATCCCAGGGGGGCTGGAGCCCTGATCAAGGTAGGCCCCCCAAAAAAAGCAGAGCAGGGCTCGGCTCCACCACCCAAGCCTCCAGCCCCCCTCCCCCACCAGGTTCCTACCCCCACCCCAAAGGCGTCTGCAGAGCACTCACCAAGCAGACTTGCAGGGGTTTCCTGGCTTTTATTACTATTAATTGAAGTTGTGGCATTATTTGCAATGGCAGTGGTACAGACCGGCTCAGAAACCATTGAAACAGATTTGTCTTCAAGTAAAATCTAAAAAATATTTTGATTCATAGCTACATCTTGTGAATGCAAAAAAAAAAAAAAATCCCACTATAAAAATAAATTTACATTTGTAAATAACAAAAGCAAATATAGTGCCCTTTGGCTTAACCAAAAAAAACCAAAACCAAACACTATTGGATGTCAAAGTTATCCACATTTCTGACATAAATAGAAAATATAAGTTAGTATAACTCTTAAAAAAAGTTTTGTACAAATATACACTTGCTTTTTTCGTTTTTCCTTTTTATCTTTTCCTTTTTACCTTTTCCTTTTATGCACTGAGAGATCAGCAGAGATTAAACATTTTACATAAATGACTTTTAAAGCTTTACACTTCTGGCCAGTGTACTCACATTAGGCATAATACATTTTTATATAAAACGTAATACATTGCACAGTTGTACGTTAACACTGCTCCGTTCGCGGCCGTGGCTGGCGGGCAGGCGCTCCAGCTACTCTCCGGCTCCTGGTCCCGGTCCGGGCGGGCGCGGGGGGTCCCGGCTCGCCGCGCCACCCGCCCTGAACCCTGCGACTCCGCGCCTCCGAGGGCGACGCGCCTTTCGAGTGGGTGTCGTAGTGCAAAAGTCTGGGGAAGAATTAAAATAGAAAATAAAATTAAAAAAAAAATAAAAAAAAACCACAAACAAAAAAAAACAACAAACAAACAAAAAAAAAGGTGGAAAAATAAAGAGCGACGCCGAAAGCGCCCAGACACCTCCGCCCGCCCCGGGGCGCGTCTCACCTGGCTCACCGGAGCCGCTTGCGGGGAGTCTGCTCAGCCGGCACGGCGGTGGGGGAAGGTGGGCAGGCGGCAGGGAGCTCCGCTGCCACCTTGGGCTCCGCCGGCCTTTTCCTCCTCGCGAAGAAATCTGGACGGGGGACGGAGAAGAGGGGGAGGTGAGCCGCTGCGGCGGGACGCCCACCGCGTCCCGCGACCCCCCCAGTACCCCCACGCACCTGTGATGCGGGCCGTCGGGACCCTCCGGCGGAGCCGCATGCCGCGGCGGCGGGGCGCGGCACGGTTCTCCCGGCTCAGGCGCCCCCCGGGCCCCTTGGCGGCGGCGGCAGGGGGGGGCGGCGGCGGGGAGGGGGGCGCCCGGCGAAGGGGGATGCGGCACCGCCCCACCTGCAGCGTCTCCCGATAGAAAGCGGGCACGGCGCCGCCCTCCACCTCCTCCCAGCGCAGGCGGCCGGGGCCAGGCAGCGGCGTGTCGGTGTGGAAGTTGTAGTCCCAACGGCGCTGGTCGTCCTCCCCCATCTCCCGCAGGCGGTTCCGCAGCTCCCGGCCCAGCTCCTCGTGGTCCACCGGCCCGAAAAGGCTCCTGCAGACGGGGCTGCGGCCGTGCCCGGCCAGGGCTCGCCGGGCTGAAAGGCGTTCCAGGGCGGCGGCGCCAGAAAGGTGCACGTTGGACATTGCCGCCGGGGAGGACGCAGGGTGTATGAGATGGGGTGCGGTGGTTTGGGGTGGGTACCCCTCCCCCGCCGCTCCTTGCGTCCCACCAGTACTGCAAACAACCCTGCCTCTCGCTTCTGAGCCCCAGCCCCCGAACTCCTGGCTTTTAAACCCCGCTCCCCGCGAGTGCGAGCAAAACAATCATTAGCATAATAGTATTTCCCTGCCATCGGCCCGCCGCGATTGGCGGGGATTGTCCCACCGCCCCCGGCCCCCGGCGGCAGCCCTCCTGCCCGCGCCCTCCATTGGCTGCGGCGGGCAACGCCGTGCCGCCGCCGGCCGTATTGGCCCGGCTCGGCCCCGCCGAGGACTTGGAGGGGCGGCCCCGGCGCTGGCCCGGCCCCGGGGGGCGGCCGTCGGCGGTCCCCGCCCGCCACCGGCCCCGCTCCCTTTGTCTGCCTATGGCCCGGGCTCCGTTGCTGCTTCCTTCCCGGCGACTCTCAGAATTGTTTTTTTCCCCCCTCCTTGTTGCCTTTTCAGCATGTAGGAGTGCCTACGTGCGCGTTATTATTATTTTTATTATTATTTTTCCCGACTGGTGTCGCCGGGAGGTTTTTCAGAATCTGTAGGGCGTGCAGGTTTGAGGCGGGGGAGGTTATGGCGTGTGGAAGAAAACGGGATCGGTTTTGGCTCGTGTTTTTTTTTTTTTTTATTACGCTGCTGCAAGACAAAGCGAGATGCTTGCAGATTTCAAAACAAGCTGAAGGCTATTTTTAAAAATAGGGCTTCTCAAGCTGCATGGAAGTAATAAGTTGCAGCCTTGCTGAATAGGAGTACATGAAAACCACAGCATTTTCCTCTTCTAACTTTTAAACGCACAATACATGTTTGTTCACTGCAGATGAACTAATCTCGCTATTGTGTTGCCAGGGATCAGCTGGCTTATGCTTTACATTTTCTGCAGGTCACTGCAATCATTGCCTTTTGTTGTTTTGGGATGGAGGAGTATGAAAGGAAAGGGAGTGGGAACATAATTGACACAGTGCTAAAATTGAGCCCAGAACATGATGGTAGTTTTGATGCACACCTCGGAGGCTTGTTGCCCCAGCAAGCTTTTCCTCTGCAAACAACAAGGGAAAATATGGACCTTTATCACTCTTTGTACATTTGGGGACACACTGGTTCTCTGTATACCGGTGGCTCTTGCCTCTGGGAAGATCAAACCCTTGAGCAAGGGCGACATGGATTTTATTCCTCAGAGGGAATAAAATTAATTTTAAATCCTAGGGTAGTGCTGGCCATGCAGAGGTTGCTCAGGTGCTGGCTTGCTGCGGGGCTGGAGAGGTCACAGCTTTAGGACCCTTAGGGCAGTGGTGACCACAGGCAGGTGTCGGCTTCAAGAAGAGGAACGATAGTTTTTCACCCATGGAAAGCTCTTCCTGTCCCCCAGCTGGGCCAAAATAAGTCATCTCCCTCCATGCTGTTTCCACAGTCAGCTCACGTCTGTGATGGAGCAGCCTTCCAGCACCACTGAGGATACTCGCTCCTGGGCTTCCTGTGTCGATGAGGCACCTGGGCCAGCCAGGACAGCTCCCGCGTGCTGCCAGGTACTGCACTTTCAGCAGTGCTGCCAAAGGCTGGCCATGTCAGGAGTGACCAGCGATGCCATGGTTTTGGACCCATGGATCTGGGGCTCGCCATGGCTGGTGCAGAGGTGTAGAGGTGCAGAGGGGATGTTAGAGCACAGGAAGGGCCATTCCCTGCTTGGGCTGAAGAGCAGCAAGACACTGCAGCAGGTTTCAACTCCTGAAATAATGTTCTGATGTCTGTAGGGGCAGGTGGCCTGGTCAGTGGGAAAGGTCTGTAGCTTTGTGGTCAAGAGAAGAAGCTACAGGAAATGTTTTCATGGTGCAGATCCCTGCTTGCTTCCTGGGCAGGCATAAAGTCACTCCTGGCAGAAGGCGTTGCTGACTGATGGTACAGATAGACCACTCTCATTTCAAAGGTAGTGGTAGCAAAGGTATTTGAGGATATGTGAAGGCATTTTTTTAAGATACCTGTTTAGATGTTGTGTTCTCAACAGATGTTTCCTATGTGAGCTGGACCACAATGTGGTGATTTTAGGTAAACACTACCACACTGTTCTTCCCGAAACAGCCGTTGAAGGTGGCCATGCAGAGGTCTTTTGGCCAAAAGGATGTCATTCAGGGAGCAGGTAATGAGAAGGCTCTCCTCGTTCCCTGTCACTAAAAGCACATCATCTTAAAAAGCAGGTGAGCATCAGTTAGCAAGGGTTTGGTCAGGGAGAGAAGGGGTGGGTCCTGGTCCAAGCTGAAACAGTTGGGGAACATGTTGAACATGGCATAGTGTTCAGCTGGGACATCTCTTAGCAGCCATCAGACACACCTCTCAGGATGTAGGATGGGGTAGTTTTAGAAATAAATGAGTTATGTGGAGAAAATGCCTCAACTTCCACAAGAAACCTCCTGAAAAAGTGCCCTCTATTCAAGACGCGAGCCAAATGGCAGTGGCCGAGTCCCTGCAGACAGGGGCTCTTTGTGAGGCATCCTTGAAAACCTGCTGCCATCCTCCCCCAGCGCCGGGAGAGGCCAACGGCTGCCTTTCCTGTTTTCTGCCTCCTCGGTTTTATACATTCCTGCAATGCAAGCCGAGCGAGCAAACTTCCCTACTATTTGCAAGATGTGGGCGTGCCCTCTGCAAAATCCACATCGTGGTCCTTCCAAACTGTTTTCAGAGGTTAGCCAATATTTACACAGTGCTTGAGGGATGCTAGGAACTACAGTTTGAATGGGGAAGTATTTTCAGGGGTTGCTCACCTGGGAGGTAAAGTGGCTCGAGTTTGAGGTTACCGGCTCTTCTTTTTTTTAGCTCATCTTCCTCACTGCTAGTGCTCTCCATCTCTTTGACCTGTTTTGTTGTGGGTTTTTTTGTCTGTTTGCTTGTTTAGGGTTTGGTTGGGTTTTTTTGTCCCTTTATACACTGATGTTTTAAGCTGGTGCTGATAGTACTGGGGACTTTCCTCTCACAGTTGCCAGTTCCAGCAGTGTCTGTGCTTCTCTTCTGTGTGGAGATAGAGAGCATCCAGCTCTTTTGAGGGAGAAATACTGCCTGCACGGAGAGATGTTTTTAATTCAGTGGATTCGTGAACTCTAAGGCCAGAGGGGTATGTTATGATCCTCTAAACCAGCAGTATGCCTAACATGAGCCAAAAAATCTTAACCAAGAGCTCCCACCACCAAGCCCATTAGTTTCTTTAGAAATTCCTGCTTCAGAATACTGAGTGGAGTAATTACCGCTATGGTTAGAACAATGCCCCATAAGAATGAAACATTTTTGCTCAAAATATCCAAGTCATATCTGCTTATGTCAGAAAAAACAATTACTTTAACTGGCCTGATGGCTGCTCTGTTTTGAAAGGGTGAGGGGAGGGAAAGCAAATTCCTTTATGGCTCGTGCATCTTACAAAGGGATTGCAAATGCAGGTTTATTGCATTTGACTGTTCCTGTTTGGAAATAGTGCAGGTTGACCGTCAGAGCCAGAGCAGAGTCTGATGGCTTGGCAGACAGGGGAAGAGAGGACCTTGCACTGGAAACCGAGCAAGGAGCAACTGAGGACATTTGATAAGAAGGCATGAAGGTAACAAAAGAGAGAGGCTCAGCGCTGTCATTCTGACAGGGCTAGTTGTCATAGACCCCCAGGTTAACTTCTACAGCACAGAGGGCCTGGTGAGATGTTTGTGTATGGAGGTGAATAGGTCCCCATAACACGGTGCCAGGGAGGAGCACTCCATCTTTTGGAGAGTCTCTGGGTGAACATCTCCTGCAGAATTGTCCTCAGCCTGCTGCCAGACAAGCAACCTATTGTTGGGTTCCTGAGGCTTGAAGGTTTATGCTTTGCTCCCTTCTCAGTTCCTTTAATACACCACTATTCTATACAGCCAACAATATTTAACTCAGGATTCTTCAGATGCTGTATGATCCACATATGACTGCTTCATTTCATAGCATGTTATATTCCATAATTGCTTTAGCAGAGACACCAATAAACATTGGTACTTTATCTCCCATGCACTTCTCTTCTACTGTGTTTGTGATTACAAGCGGTTTGCAGTTTTGCACTTATACCAGTGGCAATTTCGTGTGGTACTTTCAAATCCTGCTTAAATAAACTGATTGCAATTAAAGTTCAAGTTAGCACAGACTGCCCAAACTTTTCATTGAGGCTTTTTCACCAGCAAAGTGACACTTGGAATTGTTAAAGCCAGTGTAACATTCAGAATTTTCCATTTTTTGACATAGTAATAAAAAGTCAAATTATTAGATTTGATAGCTAGGCAAAACCATGCTAGTTCAGGGGTTAAATGGGGAAAGATAGTCTGAACAGAACCCTGAAAAGATTCTGCTACTTTTAATTCAATTTGAATTGCTTTTCTCAAAATTATGCAAAAGCTAGCACCTCAGGAAAATGTTTTATTTCATTTAAATTCCTCTTTTAAATTACTGTTATTCTTTCTGTTCTCGGTTGTTAAAAGAAGAGCTAGTCTTGCTGTCCAGCTGCTGCACATCATTAGGGTAGCACAAAGGTAGCAGTGAATTTAGCCTAATCTATTGATGGACCTGCCAGTGCACCCGGGGCCATCGCATTCTCCCTTCACACTCTTCTTTTGCTCTTTCCATCATGTTGTTTCACTAGATGAAGTCCACTCACCATCTGGCCCTTCATGACTGATTGGAAGCCTGACTCATTTGTCGCATGCTCTCCATGAGCTGCGGTGTGGGGAGCCTTACTGACACCGTGCTGTTAACTTGGAAAGCAGGCTGGGAATGGCGGGTACCAAAGAGCATTGTGAGCTTGCAATATGTACCCATGGAGAGTGGCTCTTTTTGGCTGATTGTATAGTCATATTTGAGTAGCAGTTCAGTACTCCATTTGTTTTTATACTCCCTGCTTTTCTGTTGGTATTGTTTCTGTGAAAGTCACGCTCTATGCTCATAGGTAGTGTTCGTTGCCAGTCTTTGTACTAAATGAGATGTTTGCATTTTCCTTGTTTTGACATTCCCCTCGCCTTTCATCTTTACCCATGGTAATATTATTTTTGGAGTAGGTTTTCATAGGTTATTTCTACTTTCTGGAGGGGATGGGGGGTGGTGGTGAAGGGGCCGTTACACAGGTTTTATTTTTGGTTTCATGTTTCTTAAATAAACAGGATTTTCTCTTGCACAGGTCCTGATGGAGATGGTTCATGGCCTGGACTCTTGCAGAGAAGAGGTACCTGGTCCAAAAACAAGCTGAAGAGCAGAGGTAAGTGCATCAGGAGTATCTTCAGATAGATGCTAGTGCACACCTAGAGGAAACAAAATTTATGAGTATGAAAAAAAAAACCAAACCAGAACACTAGAAGACGCTTATGTCCTCCTCCCTGCCCCTGGCCACCTATTCCTGCCTGCTCCCATGCAGCCCCTGCGCTGGCAGCCGAGCTGGCCGAAAATTGACCCAGCAAACAAATGTTTGTGCTCTGGCCTTGCCCTCCCTCTCAATTTCTGCACGTTTCTGCCCCTCTTCTCTCCACCGCTCGGCGGGTCGGTCCGGCCGCCGGCGCTGCCCTCGCGTCTGCCGGGGGGCCGGGCAGGGGAGCTGGGGGGCTGCGGGAGCCGCGCTGCATCCTCACCCTTTGCCAACCTCTGCCTGCCCAGCCTGGCTGCAAAATAACGGAGAAGGACAGCATGCCCCCGGGTTCCCGTGCCCGGCCGCTAGCCCCAGGCCGGCGGGCGGGCTTGAGGCAGCGCAGTGGCGACGGAGCTGCCCGCGGGATGTCCCCGATGTGCGGGGCAATGGTGCCCTCTAATGTCGGCTGGGCCCGGCAGAGGCGGGCGCTCGCCCCGCTCGGCCCGGGGGAACGAGGCTTTGCCCCGCGGCAGGGCTGGGTTTCCAGCACCATCCCTTCCCTCTCGCCCGTGTATCCGCAGCCAGTTGTCTTCCCGCACCTCGGAGCACCCTGGCTTCTTGGCGTGTCCTCCCGTGATCCAGCTCCTGGAGATGTTTGCGTTTCACTCTGGGACTGCAGATGCCGTTCGGTGCATCACAGGAGCTCTTGGCTGGGCTGGATGTAATATAACATACTCCCTACTTTCTCATGGCTCTCCCAGAGAGCTCTGAGTAAGGTTTGCTGGGGAGACAGCTCTCCACACCACCAGCTTGCAGACAGCCCCTTGCAGCCTAGGTGAGAGAAGGATATTGAAACTTGCAGATTTTAAATCTGCATGGTGTGCAGAGTACTTCTAGAGTAAGAAAATATGTTGTAGCTGTATGTATAAGATCCTCTAGATTTTTCAAGTTCTGAGTCCATATGATTCCTTGACAAGATTTATAGAGAGAAGAATACATTCACTTTATTCTGTGAAAATTAGGGTTCAAGTGTAGCTTGGCCATCATAGAATGGTTTGGGTTGAAACAGGCCTTAAAGATCATCTAGTTCCAAGCCCCTTGACATGGGCTAGGACACCTTCTACTAATCCAGGTTGCTCAAAGCCCCATCCAGCCTGGGTTTGAACAGTTGCAGAGATGGAGCATCCACAGCTTCTCTGTGCAGCCTGTTCCAGTGTCTCACCACCCTCACAGTAAAGAATTTCTTCTTAATATCTAATCTAAATCTACCTTCTTTCAGTTTAAAACCATTACCGTCATCCTATCACTAGAGTCTCTGATGAAGAGTCCCTCCCCATCTTTCCTGTAGGTGCCCTTTAAGTACTGGAATGCTGCTATAAGGTCTCCCTGGATCCTTCTCTTTTCCAGGCTGAACAACCCCAACTCTCTCAGTCTTTCTCCACAGCGGAGGTGTTTCAGACCTCTGGTCATTTTTCTGGCCTCCTCTGGACCCTCTCCAACAGGTCCATGTCTTTCTTATGCCAGGGGCCCCAGAGCTGGATTCAGTACACCAGGTGGGGTCTCACAAGAGTGGAGTTAGCTTTCTGGGCTGCAAGTGCACATTGTCAGGTCATATTCAGTTTTTCATCCACTGATACCCCCAAGGCCTTCTCCTCAGGGTTGCTCTCAACCCACTCATGTCCCAGCCTCTATCAGTGTTTGGGATTGCCCTGACACAGGTGCAGGACTTTGCACTTGGCCTTGTTGAACTTCATGTGGTTTGCATGGGCCCACCTCTCCAGCCCATCAAGGTCCCTCTGGATGGCATCCCTTCTGTCTAGAGTATCAACCATACCACTCAGCTTGGTGTCATCCACAAACTTGCTGAGGGTGCACTCAATCCCACTGTACATGCCCCTGACAGAGATCTTAAATAATACTGGTCCCAATATGGATGCTTGAGGGATACCACTCTTCACTGGTCTCCATCTGGACATTAAACCATTGTCCTCAACTCTTTGAGTGCAACCATCCAGCCAAGTCCTTATTCACCAAGTGGTCCACCCGTCAAATCCATGTCTCTCCATTTTAGAGTCAAGGATGTTATGTGGGACAGGATCAAATGCTTTGCACAAGTCCAGGTAGATGACGTCAGTCACTCTTCTCTTATCCATCAATGCAGTAATGCTGTTGTAGAAGGCCACCCAGTTTGTTAGACATTATTTGCCCTTAGTGAAGCCATCTGGCTGTCACAAATCACCTCTCTGTTTTCCATGTGTCTTTGCATAGTTTCCAGGAGGATCTGCTCCATGGTCTTGGTGACCATCCTGTAGTTCCCTGAGTCTCATTTTTTTCCCTTTTAAAAAAATGGGGGTTATGTTTCCCCTTTTCCAGTCACTGGGAACTTCGCCAGTCTGTCACAACTTTTCGAATATGAAGGACAGTGACTTAGCTCAATGGTAGCTCAGACCATGGAAGTCCAAGAGGAGATGCAGTTGTAGAGAATGCAGACTTTGTGACACATATCTGGTTTCATGCAGGGCTATCATGCCTTGGGGAGCCCTGGGAGCTTTGTCTCCATGTCTTGGTTTCAGCTGGGATAGAGTTAATTTTCTTCCCAGTAGCTGGTATAGTGCTGTGTTTTGGATTTAGTATAAGAATGTTGATAATAAACTGAAGTTTTAGTTTTTTCTAAGTAGTACTTAAACCGAGTCAAAGACTTTTCAGGTTCTCACGTCCTGCCAGTGAGAAAGCTGGAGATGCACAAGAAGCTGGGAGGGGGCACAGCGAGGACAGCTGACTCAAACTGGCCAAAGGGATATTCCATACCATATGATGTTATTCTAAGTACAAACTGGGGAAAAGTTAGCTGGGAGGCTGCTGCTCAGGCACTGGCTGGGCATCAGTCAGCAAGTGTGAGAAATTGCATTGTGCATCAATTATTTTCTATATTCTTTTGTCATTATTATTATTATTATTTTATTTAATTTCAATTATTAAACTGTTCTTCTCTCAACCCACAAGTTTTCTCACTTTACTCTTCTGATTCTGTCCCCCATCCCAGTGCAGGGAGAGAATGAGCGAGCAGCTATGTGGTGCTTACTTGCTGGCTGGGGTTAAACCATGACACTGCTCTACATCTTTCTATGGCTGGTTCCCTCCCTACAAGCGGGTGGCAAAGTAATACAGTGCTGTGGGATCTGGCTGTTCCTTCTCTCATTCCCCAAGTTGGATTCCCTCTTCGTATTTGCCTTTCCCTCAGGGCTTGCTCCCCCTTTTCCCTGCGATGGGTTGTTGAGATACCATGTGATGACGCAGCATGATGACATTATTTCTGCCCCCTCCCCACCCCTTGGCTTCTTGGCACATTGTTTAATTAATTTATCTTCTTGCCTGCAGCTTTAAATTTGCTTTTAGCCTAGTAACTTGGTGAAGACATAACACTAAAGTTTTTATTTGCTCTTAATCTTGAAAATCAATCATTTTGTAATCTCCCTGCTAGATTCATAGCATTAATTTTGCTGCAAGCTTTGAATGTGGACCAAACATAACCCAGCCAGTGGTGAACCTGGAAAGGGAGTGGTTTGATGAGCACCCTTGAGGGAGTCCATCATGTTCATTTTATAGCAGTTTAACTATAATGAGGCTGCCCTGCCCGCAATATGGTATGTATTCCTACAGAGCAGGGAGTTAATTGTACCTGGATCCAGCAGTGCCCTATAAACACGTTTATGTCATGCGGAACAATTAGTGCTGTGACTCATTGCTGGCAGCTCAGCCCGTGTTATAACATATATGGGGCAGCATTTAAGCATTCGTATGTGCCATCCACTACAGCAGTCAGCAAAAATCCCACTAGTATTCATCATCATGAAGACCCAAGGAAAAACCAAGTGCCATATTCCCTAAGAGAGCAGAGCATGTGGAAGACCTTGTCTAACACTGGCCTATAGGTTTTTTAATGGTTTGTATTACATCGACCAACATAGCTATTTCTTAATGAGTCAGTTCTTGAGTTTTGGACAGAAGCTGGCAGAACCTGCTACCTTGGGCTATGGTCAGGAATGTTGCTAAATACTCTGATTACACGCACTTACAATGTCCTTTCATAAAGGTGCAGTTAAAGACACACCCTGATGCTGTTCAGGATAGCAGGTATCTCACTGTCCCCCAGTGCACATGCAGTCACATGTAGAAGGCATTTCAAAATGACATGGTACAAACTCTTCCAGTGTGAACTATGAGCCACATTCTCAAACATTGTAATGACTGAACTAGTCTGAAGCAGATGTTTTCCTAACAGTAAAAGGAGCTGGATGAAAGACCTGAATATTTAATCCTGGCAGCATGGAAATCAGAGGCAAAATTCCCAATGAATTGGGGTCAGGGTTTCAGCCTAGAGCCAACTAGCCCGGATCTTTCAGCTCTTCTCAAAGTAAAAATGAGTCAGCTGGTCATTGTTGGTATTCAAAGGGGAAATATAAACCAAGTGAAATCATTTAAGCTGACAGTGGCCAAGTGGTAGCAAGTTTGGTCTGGAAGGAAAAACATTTATATCTGGAGGTGCTATGTTTATGGAGTCTCATTGCTTTCCAGATAAAATGCACTTGCTTTGCAAATGGGACAATAGCTTTTTTTTTTTCCTGCTAGCCTGCAAATTTAATCTAGAGCCTTTCCATTTCATGGATCACAACTGTTAAGCAAGATTTTCCACTGACCTGCTGCTGCATTCCCAATGAGGTCCTTGACCCCTCTGCAGTCCTGTGGTTTCTGAAAGTGCCTCTGGTGGGATTTGAGGTGTTTGTAATTTCACCTGTGTGGAGCTGGCTGAATTTGGCAAATGATTTAATTGCTGAGGCTCAGAGGAATATAACCCCCCACTCTCCTGGCTGTGCTGAGCAATATACAAAAGGAATAAATCCATATTATTTTGTCTTGAAGGTAAGGAGAAGAGAGCCTGGACAGAACTGCTGAGTAAATTGGTGTTGGTTTTAGCAGGAGTCTCCAGGACCCAGCCAACATAGGAAGCCAGGGCATTTTCTTCCTAGCATTTTTACAGAGGTAATCCGATTGCTGTCTGGTAGGGCACTAGGAAAATGAGCTGGAATAGACCTGTTTTTCTAGCAGCACTTTTTCTGTTGTTTTTTGGTTTTGTTTTTTGTTTGGTTGTTTGAGGTTTTTTTGTGTGTGTGCCATTTTTGTTGTGGTTTTTTTTGTTTGTTTGTTTGTTTCAAATAATAGAATCAAATAAAGGTTTGGGTTAGAAATGACCTTAAAGATCATGTGGTTCCACCCCCCCCCGCCATGGGCAGGCACACCTTCCACTAGACCAGGTTGCTCAAAGCCCCATCCAGCCTGGCCTTGAATGCTTCCAGGATGGGGCATCTACCACTTCTCTGGGCAACCTGTTCCAGAGCCTCACCACCTTCATAGTGAAGAATTTCTTCCTTATATCTAATCTAAATACCCGAACTATATGCAAAGTGCTTTGGTACAATTGCTGCTTTGGCAGGACTGGCTCTCAACCAGTTTGGATTGAAAATTTGCAAGACTTGCTTGATTTCTGGAAAAGCCAGATGACAGATCCTGGTTTTAGTGCAGGAAGACTTTGATGTAAGGAGTTTTGTGTTCCAGAAATGGAACATGTGATCCAGGGAACAGTGCTCCAAGTGAGCTCTCCTTGGGTTATTTCTACCCTCTATAGAGTGTGAAGAGATTGATGAATGCCAAATGGTACTGACAACTTCAGCCCAAGACTATGTAGGCATTGCTGTTTTATGCCAGCCTTGCCTTTGGCCTTAGGAATAGCTTAGAATTAGTCAGCAATATCAAAACAATAAGTCTCAAAACCAAATATTGCAACAGAAAATGTTTAGTGCATCCTGATCACAGCCATCATCCAGCCTTCCCATGAGCAGCAGCCAGCTCCAGTTTGGGCTGGCAAACTCTTATCCTTTGACATGTTTGGAAGCACTAAATCCCTCTTTGTGCTCTTTCCAGAGCATAAATGCTTTTGCTCTTCCTTGCAGAAGGGTCTGGGTCTCTGTCTTTCTCTGGCGGCAAGTCCATGGCAAGTGGTAATACCTTTGCTCGATGTCAAAGAATCAGGGGGGTTGTGAGCCTGCAATCATCTTGGGGACAAGATTAAGAATGATTTTAAAATATTTTTAAAAAATAAATAGCTCTTTGGGATTTTTTCTTAGGAAAACTTGTGTGCCACTCATGTCCTACTTTAAATGGCTTTTGACACCAGAGTTGGATCCTAACAGTGCGCAAAGTTTGACCTGATTCTTTACAGAGAGGCAAATTTTGTTCATAGCTCCTGATGTTGCTCCAAAATAATTCCGAAGAATTATTGTGAAGAATGAGCTTTTGAGAGAGTGCTTAGAAGACAAAATTTAGTAGGTTTGTAGTTTTATGTGTGTGTCGGTTGTACCTGCAACATGTTAGGAATGCACCTTCATCCTTTACTCTGAAGAAATGCCATGTCTGTAGAGACTGAAATGTAAAGAGGACTAGTGAATGGTACTGTGCTGGAGGTGGCTGGAGGTGGCTAACCTCAACAGCAAAATTTCAGATGTATTTGAACTGGGACTTACTGATATGACAGAGTAGACTGGCTGTCAGGATACATCTTCTAAACTTCTCCGCTTGCCATCTATCTGTCCATTCTAAAGTTGTATTCAGTTTTCAGCACTGGTTTAACTTGAAAAATTTCCCCAAACCCCTGCAAAGATTTCTGATATCTCACTCAAGAGCCATTAGTGGATCATCCCTACAACCTCAGCACTAAGGAGTCTGTGACAAAAATTACACCTTTGCCAAAGGAGGTTTGATTTCTTTTTGTCTCAGGTGAATTCAAGTGAAGAGTGGAATGGGAAGGCCTGGAGGAACCAGTGAAGGGTCTCCAAAGCCTACTGGTGGTTTGAACAGAAAAACAGCAGTCTTGGGACTGCCATCCCTCTTGTATTCCTAAGTAAACTCAAAATTGTAATTGTTCTGCCCAGGTAGATGTGGCTACAGCCTCTATCGCCATTGCAGGGGATACAGAGCTGACTGGCAGAGTGAATATTTCGAAGAGCTGGAATCTTCTAGAGCTTTGAAAACAGCATTTTTCTTGAGTGAGTTGTATGACAGGCAAGAGTACACACTCTGCTCCAACTTGCAACAGTGTGAAGTTGGGCATTTGCTCTGACTGTACAAATCCAATTCAAGACGTAAACTGAAAAAATCAAAACCTTGGATGAGGCTTTGAAAGGCATTTGGAGTCCAGATAGATCAAGAGGTATCCAGACACATTTGCGGTTTCACCACTTCTGAGCTGCTGATAAATTCAACCCTGTATGACTATGGATACCTTAATCCCACCTCCTCCATCCATAGGCAGTCAATATCTGCAACATAGGGTTGTCCTCCACCCACATAATGGATGGAGCCAGATGGACATGAGGTCAGCTGTCCCCTTTTCTCCACATCACACATTGGCTCCACACAGTTCGTAAATCCACATGGAGATACCAGCCAGCCAAATGGAGCAAAACTGAGAGAGGACACGCATCTTCTCTGGCCCTGAGCAGATAAGGATTTGTCTCCAGATGTAACACAGTTATATCTGTTTTCTCTGTGTGGGAAAGCTGTGCCCAGGATGTGCAGGATTTTACAGATGCGTGCTTTGCCCTCTCCAATTGCTTTATGCAGAAACATACATGAGCAGAAACACTGAATACACATCCGTATTTTGTTTGTGCTCTGTATAGCTGCTTTGGAAGGCTAACCAACAGAGAGATTTTTGTTACATTGTGTTGCTGGTGGTCTCCTGAATGCTTAAGACTTATAAATCAGGCAATTGTTTGATTCTGACACAGGAAAATGTTTTGGTAAATGCAGGAGGCTTGAGACAAGCTGAAAATGTCTGGGGCTCCCATTGTGTGCAGAATGTGATGTGTGCAGAGGAAATCTGCAGCATTCCTACAGCAAACCACAACAACAAGCTCCATACAGCCCAAATCAGTTACAATTCTCATATAAATTATAATGGCTTAAACGTTATTGAAATGATAAACAGCTTTTGCGTTCCAGACATTGCTGTGATTCCAGAAGGTGGCTGTATAATACCAGCTGAATGAAATATTGCATATAGCCTGCAATATTGCAGGCTAAGTATGGGGCTTTATTTGTGTGTATCTGTTTTTGTTACGTCTAACATATTCTTTGGCTATAAAACTTGGACTTCCAATGCACTCTGTGTATCTTGGAGCCCAGGGCTTCATCAATTATCCAGCAGCAAGTTGTCTGAAAGTCAGTCATGCCAAAATGCCAGTAAGCTGAACACACAACCACAGAGGCGGCAAAAGTATCCATCACTTCTGGGCTGTCACCATCACTTATTAGTGTGTATGGGTTTGCCTGGACCCTGCTCAGCAGCAGATGGTATAACCAATCCTTTAATCACAGTTTCCTTAATGGATGGCCATGTCATGCTTGCTTAAAACAAGTGTAGCTTGAGCATTAGGAAGAATGGCAAGTCTGGAGAAGATCATCCCTTGCCCAGGTGAGAGCTCACCCAGCAGATCTGGGCTTTCACTAAGGGAAGAGTAATTTTTTTCTTGCCGATTCTTCAATGCCCTAGCATAGCAGACCGCTAGAGGCTGATGGCATTTTCTGTCTTTTGATGTCTTTGCTTGAAGGAAAAGGTCGGAGCTACTCTTTGAGCAGCCCAGCAGCCCTTCTCCACTGCAGCTCATTGAAACTTGAGGGGTTTCTGCTTGCCCAGGAGAGATTTTGGGGTAGACGTGGGTATGGCCACAGCAGCACCTGGGAGATGACTCTGGAGAGGAGTCCTCTGGCTGAGCTGAAATGTATCCTAATCAAGGTGCCACTCAGTCCTGGTGAGGTCCTGCTGGAGCCGATGAGACTGGAGGGGTACAAAGAACTGAGCTTTTTCTTCCTATTAGGTCATGTTATTCTTAGTGTAATTCTCCTGAATTCAGACCACAGAATTTTTCCAAAACTCTTTTTACAATTGACACAGTCTCTGCCCCATCTGCATATTTTGTTGTCAAATTCCAGCATTCAGAAATGTTCTCATTTGGTTTAATTTTTCCAGAATATTAGAGAGGAGAAACTGCCCTGTGGTTAAACGATGGGACTGGCTTCCAAAGGATGATGGAGACTGACTCCAAGCTCTTCCACAGACTTCCTGTGATTTCAGGCAAGTCATTAAACCCTTCTGTCTGTTAAGGTCCCATCTCCAAGACAAGGAGGATCTAATTATTTTCCCTTGTCTGATTCTCCACCTTTTTTTGTGTTTGCAGGGCACCAAGCAGGGCCTCACTATTAGATGGAGCTTTGGGGCTTTACCATTAAAAAGTTAATAATAACCAGTCATATTTCAGCTAAAATTTGATTTGCAGTTTAATATGCTAAGTAACAAAGACTTTACCAAAAGAATGAACAATAGCCTTTTCCATTTCACAAAATGATTTGCCAGGCAGGATAAGTGCAGCAACATTTTTATAAAAACAAATTATAAATAATTGCTTTTTGCAATTTAATACACACATAGAAAGAGCCAAAAGAGTTCAGCAGCCACCGGGATTCTGATTTCATTGCCGATTTGGACTGTCTCTGTAGTTTTTATGAAAATCCCTGAAGACTGTGCTATTTTGTAAATTAAACTTTTTTTTTTTTTTTTTTTTTTTTTTTTGCTGGCCATGTGGAGTCTTTTTCCATTCATTAGTGAGATGCTTTTTTCATGAACACAATTAGACAAAGGAATAAATCAGTTAACAAATATGTGACTTAATTTTGGCAATACCAGGCCATCTATGCTCTTATTTGCTTAAATGTGTAAATCTTTCACCAGACTACAAATTAAACCAGTTCCCTCAGTGTCGGGGTCAGGGGAAGAGAGGGATCGGGCCAGATCCTGCACGTTTGACGGCTCCCGCTGACCATGGCTGCTGTGAGCGGTTTCCCTCATTACAGCAATTCAGCATTCCCGCTGTTGGGGAATCGCTTCGGGATATTTCTTCTCTTTCCTCTCTTGTATTACAGAGCTTAAGAAACATCACCGGGATGATGACTCCCTGAGGGCTGTGTCTCCATAAAAGGTTTTTGTGTCTCTCCTTGCCCAAATATCTGCATGCCTCGCTGGTTTCGGTGTGGTGGCCTCATGATGCTGTCACAAGGTGGGGAAGGTGTGCTCATAACTATTCATCTCATATCTGATGTCCCCTTGGGTCAGGTCCTCCTGGCACCCCTCAGCACACAGCCCATAGAAATGCAGTTTCTCTTTGCAAGGAGAAAATAAACTTTGCTGGAATCCAAGAGGCAGCAATCCCCTACCATGGCATTCCCAGCCAGCTCTTGTGCTTGCCACAGGTATGGGTGCGTACCCCAAAAGGCAGGGATGTATGTGTGATCTGTGCTGGAGCAGGATTTGGTTCATCCCACTGTTTTTTCTGTGTAGCTGGAGAGACCAGCCAGCTTGCACTTACATGGGATTTGAGACCTGAGAAATCCCCTTTCTCACTGGGCAGCACGTCTGCACTTCTGTCCTTCCTCAAGGCTCTTTTGAGGCTGTGAAGCTTGTTTTGACCTTCTGAAGACAGGTGAATCCCACTCAGAGTACCTCATGTTGCTATGCATCATATCAAGCTTCCTTTGTGAAAAAATGCAGGTTGAGAAAAGGATTTGGATTTTACTTCCCCACAATTTATCCTTTTTCAACCAACATTTTCAACTGCTGGTATTGCTGTGGGTGGATTTCCCCTCCGAAGGCACGTGCACTTTGAGCTGCCCTTGGTTCCCATTTCCAGTGATTTAACAAAAGATTTCTGCCCAAGTAACATAAACAGTAAGTCTTTATGCATTTTTTTTTAAAAGATGTTCTCAGGTTTCCCACTCTGTTTTTCCAGAGATCACCAGATAAATAGGCCTCAGGAAAGATATACCAGGGAAGGCAACTATAAATACTTGAAAAATGTCGAGAATAAGTGTCAAGGCTTAATGCATAGCTAATGGCCTAATCTGCAGTTTCATCACAAGACATTTGTCTCCTTGCTTGCTTTCACTGAAGTCTCCCTGGAATATCTGTCCATTTAAAGTTTATTTATCCTACCCAAGAAAATTCATTTCCTATTCATAACCTATTCCTCCCCAGTTTTTAAATTAATCTTTATTTTTTTAAAGATGACTTGTCAGTGACCGAGTGCTACCCATGGTATAGTCCATAACTGAGCCAGAAGCAGCCCTTAAATAAAAATGCAATCCCAGCCTATGCCATCTGTCATTAATGGTGCATTGTCACTACAGATGGAGATGAAACATCCCCTAGCTGGATGGCTACAAATGCAGTGCTCAGCATGGCGTAGTTGGAAACAGAGTTAATCTCAATCATACTTTGGCTCCTGCAGACATTTTCAGACAGGCTTCTCAGGGGAGGAGGAGGGTATACCTGGAGTTGGTCACACTGGCTGTGTGCACCATTGGTGCTCATGCTGCCACATTTAGCCCTTAGACTAATTCATGGGGCAAGACTTAAAAAATCAGGTGCTGAAAGTCAAGAAAGTCCAAGTTCCTGTGCAGAAGACCTTGCGGGAGGACACTGTGATAATTCAGGGCTGCCAATGTCTTGGCTGAGTTTGGAGAATACAGCTCATCCCTGCATCCTTGGGGCCAGGGCAACACGGACCTGGCTTTGCTCATGGCTTGTAAAGGTGGCTTAAGACTGCCACCCTCTTCCCCTAGACCCATCAGTGCCAAAGAAAAGGGATGGGGAGATAAATAATCCTGCCCAAAGAGACGAGTGCTAAAACAGGATCGCTGAGTTTGGCCAATGCATTTGCTTACTTGCTGTCTCATCTGGTGTGCTCATCAAGAGGTACCCACTTATGCATGACACTGGTGATCTTAGTTCGTTCCCACAGGTTGCTATCACACCAGGCACCGAGTTTAGGTCACCAGTTCTCAGAACTGTATCTTTTGCCCCACAAACTGAAAATTAAACTTTTTTTAAACAAACAAACAAACAAAACAAACAACCACAAAACCCTCTATTTCCCTTGTCAATGCCAGTAAAAAGAATGTAAGTCTGAGTGAGAGCATGTGGCTGGTTAGCTGTCTGCATTGTATGCCCTGGGCAGGACGAGGCTCATATTTGGTGCATGTCATTGCTTCTGTCAGTCGCCTTGCTGGAATCTGTTTTCAGTTGCTGCTGAGACAAACTCACCAGTCAAAATATTGACGCTTTTCAAGTCCAAGTCAGCAAAGTTTCCCGTAAGCAGTGTTTTACATTGCATTTGCATTAGTTGCTTTTTTGGTTGTCTCAAAACCTCCATAAACAGAGTTCAGTCATTAATTTTACTCTTCTATTCAATGCTGGTAATTTGTACATTGTGCCTATCCAGCGCAAACCAGGGAGTGACAATGTTGGTGCAGGACATCCAAAGTGTAGGCAAATCCATTGTTTTGTGCTGAGATGAACCTAATGTTGAGCACTGATCTTTTGCTAAATTAGGATACACGCTGGGTAATCTTCCTTCTTCGGTAACAAATACAACTTCTATGGTGTTGTGAGTTGGGTCTGTTTGAGTGCTTGTATCTCTATAGGAAAGTCATTCTTTAAAGGTGCTTTTTTTACTCATGCTCTGGCTGAGTTTGAGAAAGGTTGTTTCTGTCCAGCATCCAGTGACACTGTACCTGCCCCTGGTGAAACATTAAACCTTTGGTTTTCCCCCTCCTTCACCAGGAGATAGAGCCTGGCAGCCTTCACCAAATCTTGGGGCTCTGTGGTGACATGTGCTAAATAAAAAGGTATGTCCGGAGATCTTACAGTTCCCTCTCCCTGGGCTTGGTTGGAAACGTGGAAGCCCTGACAGCCACTTGGGATCCAAGCCAGCAAATGTCTGTGTGTGTCCCTGTAATTGTATTGCCTGTGTCGGCCTTCACAGTGAGTCAAGCCTCCACTTCTGAACAGAGGTGTTACTAAATTAGAGGGACTGGCTGACATGGTCAATGACAGAGCCTCAGGCTGAGGCATGAAATATGAGAGCTGGATCAACCAAAACCTCAAGGTTTTCAACAAGTTGAAAGGGGTGACAATTTTCCCCAAGCCTGCGGCAGAATATCCACCTGCATCAATGCCAGCTGAGGACCAGCTGGACACGTAGCAACCCTTCCATGAAGACCATGAGTGATGGTGATGCTGTGTGAGCCAATGGTGCATGATCATCAGGAGTAGGGCAAACCATATTATGGGCCATTTGACAAGGAACATGTCCAGGATGTCCAGGGAAGTTTTTATTCCTTCTTGCTTGGTGGTAATGAGGCTGACCCAGCATTGGGCCCCCCAGTTCAAGAAAGTTGTGGACAAATTGGATTGGACCTAGTGGAGGGCTACCAAGAAGGTCAGGGGTCTAGAGTACCTAATCTTTGAGAGAGGTGGAAGGCATTCTGTTGGAGTGAATAAAGGACTCTGCACTCTGATTCAATGTGAATCACGCTAGAGCCATTTATTACAGAAACAAGCCCCCTTATATATGCAACTATTCTCTGATCACGCGTCCACGCTCCAAGCATGCGTTCGCTAATTGGATATCATCTATGTTCACGAGCTGTCCACGCGCTGAAGTCTCACTGCTGATAGGTCCGTTGATTTGCACCACGTTGGGGCCTTGTTATTGCGGAGCTGCTTCTCTCTCACAGCAGGTCCTGTTTACTGCTCTGAGTTGGCCTTGAAATTCCTGGCTGGTTTAGTAACAAGTCTCCATCTAACCGCAACCCCTCCACAGCATTAGGCTTGTTCAGCCTGGCAAAATGGAGGCTGGGGTGATCTAACAGAAGCCTGCATCTACTTGAAGGGCAACTGCAGAGATGCTGCAGATTCTTCTTGGTAGTGGCAGCTGACACCATGAGGGACAACAGCCACAAGCCACAGCTTGAGAAATTCAGACTGGACATTAGGAAAAACTTATTTCTCAGCTATTTAAGGAGGGGGGAAAATCTCTTTTTCTTAAGAGATTTTCAAAGCTCGTCTAGAAAAAGCCACAACCGAGCTGATGTGTTCAAGCAGGAGGGTGGATGAGATCTCCTGAGGTCCCATCCTACTCAAAGTCCTGTGATTCTACAAAATCAGGGCATTAACATCTTTTCTTTATTTTTCTCTTTATTTTAAAGACAATGCTCAACCAGACTTCCAGGATTCAACAAGTAAGAAAACAAAGAAATAAACCCCCAAGCAAACAAGCAAGCAGGCAAACAAATAAAATCCTAAGTAAACAAGCAAGCAAACAAACTAGCAAAACCCCCAAAGAACAAATGAGTCTTGTTTATTTAATTCCCCAGTCTGTAATCAGTCTCATGATTTATATGGATTTAATACTACTTTTTTTTTTCTTCCTTTTTTTTTTTTTTTAATGTTTTTTGCATTGGCTGGTAATTTGTAGTCTTGAGTGGAGTCACATGTGAACATTTGCTAGCTTGGCCTCTATAAATTTGCAGCACCTGGTAAGTGAAGGAAAAGGGCTTAGCTAGAGGTGTGGATGAGAACAGTTCTAACTGTGTGTAAGGCCTATGCTTGATTCAGGATCTGTATACATCTACTAGAAGCGTGAGGACTTGGAAATAGCTGTTCTGTTATAAGCTTCACTTGCAACCTCCAAAAACAAAATCAAAGTGTCTTTCATGAAGAATTAAACCAGTCATTTTTTTCCAAGCCACTAGGGGCAATAAAAGTGAAAGAAATGAAACAGTTAAAAGAGTTGAAGAGTTTGTCACGTGCTCTTGTTTGGGGCAATGTCCACTTTCGCTCATGCTGGGATTCTCAAGCCTGTCTTTGCTGTGATGATTCTTGAAGCAATGACCCCACCTGAGGCGAGGCTGAAGAATGAGATCCATGGCTTGATGCATAGTTACCTTTGATCCTGCCTGGCAAGTAAGCAAAAGGGAGGAGAAAATACAGAAGAAAACGGAAATCCCTGACACACTGACTCAGCACCTTTCACACTGTAAGGTTTGAACTGTTTGCACAGCTTCTGCACCTTGCCTGTGCTCCGTGTTCCCGACTACAAAGCACATTTGTGTCGTCTTCCAACCTGTCGTCCTGCAGTAAGTCACTCCATGAGCACTATGGATGCAAAAGCCATCTCTGGAGGTGAGGAAGAAGCCTCAGGAATGAGGAGCAAGACTCTGGGTGAGAGCGGCCGCTTGGGAGAGATCAACAGGAAACAAGCTATCCGTATTGCCTACCTGATTGCAACTCTAGAGCTGACCTTCCTCTTCATGCAGTTTGGAGTCATGCCTGTGAGTATGGGTTGTCCTGCTTCACAGCATGTCTTGCATTCAATGCCAATCTATGTCGCTTTCCAGCAAAGTCAAAACAGAGTTTCTAGCAGGAGAGGGGAAAGTGTACTCCTGCCTAGCCCGCAAGCTATGACTGTGTTCAGGGTGTTCCCAGGCAGTAAAAGCTGGATTGTTATTTGTACTGCAGTAGCACCTAGAGCCCTTTCTTGGCCTGATGGCCTGGGCTGAAGATGTTGTAGTTTGTGTCATCTTGCTGGTGGTGGGAGAGTGATCCAACAAGCAGGCAGCAGAAATGAGGGATTTCAGATCAGAGGTGGGTTTAATAAGGACATAATAAACCAGCTGTGCATGGGAATTGTTGCTTCTCACTTATTGGACTCTTGTCTGGTGTCATGGAACCATTTAGGTTGGAAACAACCTTTCTGATCATAGAGTCCAATCATTAACTTGACGGTGCCAAGCCCACCACTAAACCATGTCTCTAAGTACCATGTCTACATGTCTTTTTAATACCTCCAGGGATGGTGACTCAGCCACTCCCCCTGGCAGACTGTTCCAGTGCTTTATAACACTTTCAGTGAATAAATTTTTTCTAATATCCAATCTAAACTTCCTCTGGTGAAATTTGAGGTCATTTGCTTTCCTCCTATCACTTGTTACATGGGAAAAGAGACCAACACACACCTTATTAGAACCTCCTTTCAGGTAGTTGTAGAGAGCAATAAGGTCTCCCCTCAGCCTCCTTTTCTCCGGATTCAAGAGCCCCAGTTCCCTCAGCTGCTGCTCACAAGGCTTGTGCTCCAGACCCCTCACCAGCTTGCCCTTCTCTGAACTCTCTCCAGCACCTCAATGTCTTTCTTGTAGTGAGGGGCCCAAAACTTAACACAGTATTTCAGCTGGGGTTTTGCCAGTGCCAAGTACAGGGGGATGATCACTGCCTTAGTCCTGCTGGTCACACTATTTTTGACACAAGCCAGGATGCTGTTGGCCTTCTTGGCCACCTGGACACACTGCTGGCTCATGTTCAGCTGACTGTTGACCAACACTCCCAGGTTATTTTTTGCCAGGCAGCTTTGCTGCTCTTGTGAGCTCATGGATCTGTGATACACATTGACCCCTGTCTCTGATAAGCCCCTGCCTTCTGGGAGTTGTCTCTACTGGTTTTCTGCCTCCAGAGGCAAACTGCTCCTTACCCTGGGGGCTAAATCAGTCCATGTGCCCTCAGCCTGTAAGCTGAAAGTTTGTTTATGGGAGATTGGTGTATTTGATCACTAATTGATTACAGGTGATCTGGGGACCTGGGTGCAGATCATGCACTAGGAAAGCAGGCAAGATTAGGGCACCTCCACACCTCCTGAGAGCTGAATTTGGCTGAGAGTTTTAAACAACTCTTAGCAGACAGCACAAAACAAAAATGTGAATCAGAAATAGCTGTCCCTTGAGTGTACAATTTTTAAATAAAAAAACCTCAGAGGACTGTGGATCTTCAGAGTGTGCAATGGTGGTTTTTTACAAGCTCCAGTTGTGGCTGTATAATCCAGATTATACATAAAGGCTGATATTGTGCTTGCATTGATTCCAGCTTGCTCAATTAAACAACAGCTCCAAGACCTTACCACAGTCACCTTCTGAGTGGTGCTCGGGCTACCCCAGGTATCTCATTCCCCCTAGCAGTAGCAGGATATTGGATTGGACTGCAAAGGTAAAGGGCAGTTCAGATTTGTCACCTTGTACAAAATTGATTTCTTCCATTCATCTTCCTTAGCGGATGGTGTGGGATGGAGGGGTTTGGTCTTTATTAAGCACCCAGTGTCTGACCCAATGAAGATTTCATCTCTAGGTATGGGGAATTGAAGGAAGTGCTTTGTTGAGCTGTAGTCTCCTCCACACAGACATTAAGCTCTTTATTCAAAAATATAGCATACTTCATTTCCTATGACCTGTTTTGTTTTGTTTTATTTCTTTTTTAGTACTTGGCAAAGAGCCTAGGTTTGGATTCAGTGGGGTTTGGCTACCTTCAGACAACCTTTGGTGTCTTCCAGCTTGTGGGAGGTCCGATTTTCGGAAGGTGAGAACAATTCTCATGACCCTTTTCATAGCTGAAAAAGGCCAGGCATTTTTATACTTTAGTAAAACTATCAAATAGTTCTGGTTTGTGGTTCTGTTGAAATGTTGAAGTTTTCCTAAATGTGCAAAGGGAAAATAAATACTATACATAGAAATACCACAACATAGAAGCAGCCTTTATAGTAACTTAGCTATGTTTTAATGACACACATTTAAGTGTAACAATGTACTGGGAATGGGCTTGCACCATCAGGGTCTTTGGAGCCCAAGGTCCTAACAGCTTAATCCTGCAAATTTTTTACAGCCATGTGTAACCTTATAAATGTCTTGTGACTGGGAAACCAAAAAAGTAGGGTATTTATTGATGTTAAGTAGAGCTGTCAAAGAAAATAATCGAGGGTCGTGTTATTTCTACAGCTGAATCTCACTGTATCTGTATGTGTTTAGTACAAAGCTAGACTTGCATGAATCTTTAAGAAATTATGCATCTATAAGCTCATCTATCAAAATAAGAAAAGAGTGGAAAAGACTCAGGCTTTCTGCCTCTGTACCTCATGGAACACACACTTTTGTTGCTAATGAAATGTAAACAGCCACCCCCCCCCAAAAAAAAAATGGCAGGGCTATGTAATCCAGTGATAAGAAACTAAAATGAAGCTGAGAAAGGCTAGCCTTTCTTCTTAGTCTTGGTACTGATCAACAAAGAAATAAACACATATGGAGCTGGTATGTGCCTCAGTTTCCCTGGATGGCATTTACCATTCTGTTTGATTTAGATTGTGAGCTTTACAAGATCCCCTGGTACATGGGGTATAGCTCTTCAAGGATCTGATCTCTAAAAGCACTTGGACTCTACCATAACACAGGTTTTAAAATTAGTAACAGTAACAATAAATTCTCCAGTGAGGCTTGGAAGTAAATGCATTCCTAAAAATGGAAATGGTGCAGAAGGCCCAAATTGAATGCTCTTTCCATTAATATACAAAACTAGAGTAATGTATCTGTTCTGGACCTGGTGCCATCTGAAATCTGGTTTTCTTCTATGCATGTAATTCACTAATGTCCAGAAGTGATGCCGAAGGGAAGGAAAATAGCAAACCAGAATCCATCTGGGCCTGGACTCCCATTGGTGTAGACAGGACTGAAGGTGCATATTGCCAGATTGAAGCCAAAATTTGCAATGTAGGTTTGAAATAAAAAGGATTTTTCTAGGTGTGAGGCTGCCTTGATCTCACCTTGAAGGGAGATAAAGAGAAAATGGGAAGGAGGGTGATAAGAGAGAGAAAAATGTGTAGCCTAGGTCAGTTTTTCTTGTTCTTCTTGCCTGATGTTGCTAAACAGTTGTGAGAATATGAAGCACTGAACTTATTCTTAAGGAACAAAACCAAAAAAGCCTTGGACTATCTAGTGAATCATGGTCTTTAGGTTACAAACAGTTAATATAAACTTTCCTGATGTTCATGTAAACAGAAAAGCTTTGATCTATACTTCCTCCTCAACACTAACCCCTTTTATTACTTATGCTTAGATTTGTAGACCAGTCTTTGCTTTTTTTTTTGGTTGTTTCTTTTAGTGTAAGCACAACTAATTGCTATGCAAGGTAACAGTCATCTGCTAACTGTAATATGCAACTTCAGTAAACAGAAGGAAAGAGAAATTAGAGTGAAAAACTTTATCTGAGGCCTAGTTTACAGTCATCTTAAACCAAATTACTTAGAACCCTTTCTGTGGTGCTGACTTTGTGTAACTTAAGTTTTTTAAGTATCTTGGAATTGAATAAAACCTGAATCAAAACGTCATCTGACTGTTTTGAATTTTTTACCTCAAATAGAAGCAAATTTGAGTCACTATTGTGAAGTGTTTATTGAACCTAAATAGAAAGCTATCTACTTATTTTCTTTTAAGTGGTGCTGAATGACAAACATTGCTTTTGACATCCTCTGGAAAAACATTGGAATAATTTCAATTGATAGTGAACCTAGACTAAAAAGTTAGCCAGCTTGATTCCCTAGTCTGAACCAACTCTGAGTCACAAAGTAAAGTTTGAGGGTGTTATGTGCTCTGAAGTGATAATATTGAATGGGTTACTGAGCTGAGCTGCTGTAAATGCCTCTGCCTGGTCTTTAGCAGCTCTGAGATAAAACACTGAAATGCCAGCGAAGGAGACCGAAACAAACATGTATTATTTTGTGCTTACAAGGGATCTGGAAATGGGCTGAGCAGTGGCAGCTGTTGGTGCATTCCCATGTAACACTGAAGTGTCTGTGCCTGTGTTCCTGGCTGGGCAGCTGGTGCTTCAGCACTGGTCCTTGCTCTCTTCCTCCAGGCAAAGCTTCCAGTTCTGGGGGCCTTGTTTCGACTTCCTTTTTTTTTTCTTTTTTTTTTTTTTCAAGGCAAAGTTTTGTATTTCTGGTAGTTAGCAATGGAAAGAGGTTGTCCAGTGCTCAGACCCAGGGAGCTGAGGTCCTCTGGATCTTTAGTCCTCTTGTGAGAACTGAGCAATTCCGAGAATCTGACCAGTGCTTCCCATGCTGGATAAAGGAGAGTGAGATGGCTGTGCAGCTCTGTCCATCTGGGTGCATCATGCTTGGAATGACATGCACAGTCCCACTTCTGACAACTTTGTACCATTTCTGTACCAGGTTTGCAGATCAATTTGGCGCCCGAGCAGCCTTAATTCTCTCCTGTGCATCTGGAAGTGCCTTCTTCTTGCTCATGTCCATCTCCACCAGCATCCCCCTCCTTTTCCTCTCCAGGCTGCCATCAGTGTTCATGCATGGGCTACCAGGTAAGGTTGGTCAGGGCTGAGTGGCTTTCCAAATTGCTTTTATTGTCTGATTCCTCTCTTCTTGCTCAAGTTGCTGCAAGTCAACAGGTTCAACAGCATGAAGGAAGGCAGGAGGAACATTTGATGGTCATCAAGGATGAAAGATTGAGAACATGTAACTGCAGGTGTGTTGGTTATGGAAAGGAGCAGGAAAGCAGGACTAGTAGCCTGTAGTCCCAGGTCCATCCTCTTGTATGATCTTGAGCAAATTGCTTGTACTTTGCCATCTAGACACAGATCACGATCACTTGCTGGCAACAGTGCTATCCCAATCTTCTCATCTGCCTTCTTGCAAACAGGTTATTTTGTAGGAGAGCTTTTCCCTTTCACCTGGCAAAATAGGCATATTGGTCAAAATGAAATGCAATTACAAAAATACCTTCCATTGCCCACCAAGCTGTTCTGCTTTATTTGCTCTTTCCTAGATGTTTCTGGTAAAAACCATAAACAACCTTTAGCTACTAGAAGTCCATGTAACTCGTGCAAGAGGAATCAAGTTGGCTGGGTCTTAAGCTTCTTCTTGCCACTTGTGGAGTGGGTTGTTTGAGTGGTTCTGTCTCCTACAACTGACAAGCTGAACCAATTATATTCAGCAGTGTGCACGAGTGTTTGTCCTGGGGTTGCAAGGACTGTTTTGTGGCAGGCACTGTTTCTGTGGCCTAAAAATTTGTATACCCACTGCTCAGATCCTGTGGTGAGCTTTTTTCAAAGGATTTTTATTTTCACTGCAGGTGCTCAGAAGGTTATTACCGACCTGACTACACCTTCCCAACGTGCTGATGCTTTGGGGAAGCTGGGTCTTTGCTTTGGAATAGGCATCATCATTGGCTCTGCCCTGGGAGGTGTTCTTTCCACCAAATTTGGGTGAGTGGTCCACTTGTTCGGTGTTGGCCTTGTTGCAACCCTTGAGGGAGCTGCTAAGGGGTATTTTGCCTCCTCTTTAGCTTTTGGTGATATCTTACTGCTGGTGGCAGTAGAGGATCATAGCAGAACTCAATGTTTTGCTTTCCGTACTGCTACAAAGAATGATTCTCACTGTTTTTAAGGAGACTTTGTTGAAAATCTCATCTTCTGTCTACTTGAATGGATTTAAAAACAAGCTGAAGTGAGAAATGGAGTCTGTCTCCTGGTTGTCTTCTTTTTGGAGCTGAGTGTGCTGAAAAGCAGTGGACACTGCATACCCTGCCTTTAAGAAACAGTGCTATACAACT
Organism: Streptopelia decaocto; assembly: GCF_964273445.1. Classification (NCBI taxonomy): domain Eukaryota; kingdom Metazoa; phylum Chordata; class Aves; order Columbiformes; family Columbidae; genus Streptopelia; species Streptopelia decaocto. The sequence goes on from NC_138661.1 coordinate 52,977,962, forward strand.
GAGAAATGGAGATCGGGAGTAGTGTGAAACTCATGGGGAAACTGGTGTGCTTGGGGGATGCTCGATATAGAACAAGACCTTGGGAAAGGAGAAAGTAAGTCTAGGATAGTGGAGGAAAAGAATGAGGAGGTCTAGCCCTGTCACAGCAAGATGAAGCATGTGCCTGCCACTTCTCACTTTGCTTTCTACAGCCTAGCACGCTGTAGCAGGCTGCCACCTTCTCTTATGTGCTGCAACAGGAAAGAAATGCCTGATTTTACTGAATTTACCTGTCTCTGTTCATTATTAGTAAAGAAAGCTCGAAGAGCATGGTGTGTCAGAGAATTTTGCAGGCCAGGAAGTGCACGTGGCTGTCATCTTCCTGGAAGATTCCCCAGCACTTCTCTGGTCGGGGAGAAAAAATCCCTTGTGAAATTTTGAACGTTTATTTTGCTCTACTTCTTTTATTATGGACACTTGCTTCTGCAGTTCAGGGTAGCATGGAAATAATTTTTTTCAACTTTTGTGAGTGTTGTAGCTGCTCTACAGTGTAGGATACAGGTTAAAGTTCATTAGGGGAAGCTCTGGTTTTCAGGAATTGGGCTTGTCCGGGAAGGTGTCAGCATCCACTGGGTGTCACCATCGGTTGGCCAGTGCTGCCTGCAGCTGCCTCTCATCGTCACAGCCACCCAGGGCCACCTTACCAGCCTGTGCCCCACCTCCCTTCATTCGTAGGGCAACACTATCTCATTAAAACTCAGTTTTCATGAACTACAGACGGCTAAGTCAAATGTTATTGATTTTTTTTTCATTATCCTTTTCCTAGTGCCATAAGCACTGTGGACTACATATGGTGCTATGTCCCAGGGCATTTTGCATAGGACACACTCAGTTACGTTGTTGGGCAGCATACACTGCATTCAGAATCCTGTTGTGCATTCATGTGTTGCAGTGATGCTACTTTATGTCTCAAGTCTCTGCAAGGGTTAATTAAGTAGAAGACTTTAACCTTGCTGTCTTAGGGAGTACTCCCTGAAAACTCTGCTACTGTACCTTGGCAGCAGTGTTGGGCCAGATTAATTGCTGCAGACAGTCTAGGCAATTTTCTTCCTCTCACTTGAATCCTCAAAAGGTTTTCTTTAATTCTCTTCTGATTGGTGCCTCTTCTGTGTTGGCTTATTTGATCTGAGGCTGGCTGGAAGGATTGGTTTTGTAGTTGTTATATGGTTACATAAAATGACAATTTCGGATGTACATAAGATTAACTAATGCAGGATTTCAAAGTATTTATACATGTTGCTACTTGAATGATATTTTAAATTAGTGTTATTTTTCATCAAATATGGCGACTGTATCCCTTCTGTGTGTTAATTGTCTAAAAGTAAATGTTATCTAGTTTCTCAGCTTAATCTTTGGTTATATGTCCATATTTGAATACCAACATACAAGCAGCATTGTTATCTAGCAAAAATGTTTAAGGTTTCACTTTCCAGTGTGTGCATCGGTTGCTACTTTGTAGACAAATAAGCAATGGAAGGCAACCCCCTGTTTCAGTTAATTAGTTAGAGACACTCGAATGCAGTCTGGCTTTTGGATGTTGGTGCTTGGTGCTGTCAGAAAACAGGATGCTTCCAGACTCCCCAGCTTCTGGTTCTTACATTTTGTGCCTGCAACATTGCACTGAGGAGAAAAGTGCATGCTGTCCATAATTATGGGAAAGGGACCTGCATCTGAAAAATTTTTGACTTTCCTACATCGGGGGTTGTTTCCCATGCATCCGGTGGAGGGCAGCTTTGACTCGCAGTTTGTGCCTGGCTGCTGGCGCATCCCATCACAGAGGTTGTGAGGATGCTCTTCCCTCCCATAGTCGGACTGGGGAAAGCAGCCTGTCTGCTGGCAGCATTTGGGTTTTCACGAGAATCTGCACATCCCACCGGCAGGGTGGTAGGAATTCCCATTAACAAGGGACAAACCCCAGCGTGCTGGCAGGACCATTCTGACCACCCTGACATGCAGATGGTTGATTTGGTTTTATAAACAGCAATTCCAGGCTCAAGGACTGCACAAGGACTGCTCTGGGTGATTGGTAGCCACCTGTGCTGCAGCCATATCCCACCTTTGCTCTGACACTGTGCTCAGCTCCTCTGCCAGATTTCTGTGCAAAGATTGGGGGAGCAATCCACCCATTTTCAGTGTTTTGGCTGAGACTGATGGTGAGTGGTAATTCAGCCCTGCGAGCAAAGACAACTCTGAGCCATGCAACAGCCTGTGTAGCATCCCTAGTACCTCTGGCTGTGCCTGTGGCACTGACCTGGAGGGAAAGAAGTGGGTGTTGCATTATGGACATACCGGAGGCTCTCTGGCCGTGTTGCTGTATCCCACAGACTGTCTGTTGATCATCCCTCCCTGTTTCCCACATTTGTACCGAAAGGCTCCAGCTGTACTTGAAGCTATGTGATCGCTTACTTTTTTTTTTCACAGAAAAATGGTCCAGTCTTCTTCCTTTGAAAATAAGCATTTCTGCCATGTCATGGAAGAGCAAAGCTGCAGATTTCTGTCCACTCTGCATTCTTTACTCTCCCTGACCACAAAGCTGGCCAGCGTTCCCCATCTGTTGTTGACAGCATTATTCATATGTTAGTAGTGGTTTGTATACAAGAGAGGGGGTAGAAATCAGTCTCAGTTCCTCAGCTGATGTCATTTTAGTATTATTCCACTGTGTTGCATTTGCCATTGATGTACTTGACCTAAAGAGCTGGTCTGTGTGTTTTCCATTGTTGGAATAATATTTGTCAACTCTTATTCATTAAGGGAACCCCAGGGAAATTGAATGGCTTGTTCTGATTCGCATAGGATTTTTTTGGCTGCTGCATCCTGACCTCTACTCCTAAGCTGTAGCCACCAGTTCCAGCTCTTCCTCTTCCTGTTTCTGAAGTACTACACTTTCCCCCCATGTTTTTGAAAACTTCGAATGAAGCTGTAGAAAAGGAATTGTGACTTCTAGTCAGATCTGGTTATGTTTTATCTGTGGCTTTGCCTTTTGCAAATCAAAGAGCTTTTCAACTGGCTTCACCCTACCAAATTCAGCTACTGGATATCTTGCTCTGTCCACTCACCTCTGTATAAGCATTGTGTACAGCTGTGACAAGCATGCTTTCTATGGGCAGGGTGATGGTCAGGCCATCCAATGAGGATCAGGTATAAGCCAATGTCTTAACACAAGCAGTTGTAATCTTAACCCCTTGGGAAGTGTTTTCATGTTTGTATGCTTCTTTGTTTGTTTGTTTTTTAACTGGTGGTTTCTGGTCATTGATCAGTTGGGTCAGGACTGTGGATATAAAATACCTAGCTTGAAAATAACTCCTGTAGTTCAGTTGAGTTCTCCAGGTTCTCAGTGAGTCTGCAAACTCCATCAGAGCTCATCCACAAAATGTGACTAAGAGAAGGAGCTCTGTTTGCTCTCTGCACATGTTCCCCCCTCCCTGTACACTTACTGCTAGGGGACCACAGGCTGCAGGTGAGTGTGTACCCTTGGAGAGAAGTTCTATGGTATTTGTAGTAGGTTTTTGTGGCAGCTCTGTGAGTGAAGGGTGAAAGAAGAAGGCTGGATTAGTCTTCAAAAGTAGAAAGATGAGCCTAGGTAGCTAATTACAGAGATTTCATCCTTTCTTCTAGGAGTATGATTAATTGCACTTGGCTTCTTTCTTCTTTCTTTCTTTCTAACAAGGACATAACAGAAGTTTTGCTGCATGACCCAAGATTTGTTTGCTTTCTATGGACAAGGAGAGGTTTCTTCATTTTAGTGACTCAGCTGTAGGCTTAAATCTCTTGGAGCAATTATTCTTTTGAACTTGGGATTTTCCTGTTAAAACTCCTATAGTCTCTTATTTAATATTATTACAGCAGGCTTTGGGGATGCTTGGTTTGTTGGGTTTTTTTGTTTGTTTTTTTTTCTCTGGCCATGGTATTATCCTTCTTCCTCAAGGGGAAAAGGAACTTGTTTGCCTGGAGCAGGGAATTGCATTTCTTTTCAATAAACCATTTGAACAATGTCCTCTGGCAGGGAATTTCTTATCACTTTGCAGCAGAGTGGAAAAACTGTGGGCGTTGAAAGGGCTGAAGGCTGGGATCTGGGGAGGCGGGAGGGAGGGTTGTGCTTCATTTGGGGACAAAGCGGGGCTTTCTGCTGTCAGGAGCTGTTCTCGCTCCCTTCCAGTAGAAACCGTGGTATTTCTCTGCCTTGGGATGATGTTGATCAGCCAAGTGGCATGGATTTTTGACACTGTTACAGGCATTCTTTGTCCTTTGTATCAAGGGACTTTGGGGAGAGGGAGGTGGTGTCTGCTTACCAGTGAGTCATCCGCGAGCTGCAATGTGGTCTGTCACCATTGGTCAAGCTCTGTGGTGCTATGGGAGAGAGGAGGAGGAGATAGTCAACAGTCTTTCTTTCCAGGAGCTAATGGATTAGGGAAGGTGCAGAGGGCCTCAGTTATGGCCTCCTGTGAAAAATAAACCAAAACAGGATCCAGAGATTCTTTTTTTGCATTTACTCTGCATGACAACAATCTTAGTTTTGGAAGACATGGTCCCAAAGCCTATGTCTGTAAGGTCTATGTTAACTGGGTCTGGATAGAGGATCGTGTACCTCTTTAACCTATTCTTGAACTTGAGAAATGCCTCAGTGCACTTTGGGTGGAGTTGACCTAATCCGAGACAGCTACACCTGAATATGCTGTTCAGACTCTGTGTGGCTGATGGAGAGACACTAGCACTTCTATAGCACCATTTACCTCCTCATGAAGCAGACCTGAAACAGCTCAGGAAACAGTCTGCTTTGCAAGCTTTCTGCTTGCTTAACATCAAAGTCCCAAAGCACCAGCTCTGGCCATCAACACACTGTACCCGTGGTCACAGTCCCGGAGTTTGATGCTGGATCATGAACATACCAGACATCATGAGGATGCAGGTTGTGAGCAGTTTCTCTTGTCTGTGCTGCCTTTGTTGAACAGACAGATCTGCACTAAGCTGGTCCCCAGTCCTTCCTTCCCATAAACATTTACCTGATACCACCTACCACTCCTAGGCCACCAATTTTTGGTTTGGGTCCACTGGCATTCTACTGTTTATGCATTGGAAGACGACACTAGCAGTGCAAATGTGCCCTTGTTCCCGCTTTGCACACCTTCAGTAAACCTGGCTATTCCATCCTCTCCTTCCAAGCCCTGGTCTGAACCTCAGCAGAGTGAGGCATGATAATGGGGCCAAGAGCTCCTCTTTGGTCCTTGACCCATAGGTGGGGCCCTTTCCCAAGGGAGGAAGAGTGGGGTTCAGGGCAGGACGCAGCAGCTCATGGGAGGGAGAGCTGCCCTCAAGTGTATGGGGTATGGCTGAGGAGGGCTGGGGTTGGGTTGAGCTCATGGGGTGTTGGTTGGCAGGCCCTTCCTCAGCCTTGTCAGGACCTCCCCATTTTCCTTCAAAGCCCTCATTCCTGCTTAGCTTTCTGCAGGGATTTGGTGGGAGGGCTGTGAGTGTGGCTGTGCTGGCTCTCAGGGGATGCCCACCTGCCCCTTCTTCCCCCAGCACCCTCCTTCCTCCCTGCCATCTCTGCCCTTTTGAGTTGGCTGCTTCCTCTTCCCAGGGAAACCATGATGAAAAGGAATTTAAAAAAAAAAAAAAAAAAAAGAAGAAAAAAAGAAAAAGGAGAAAGTATCCAGAACTTGCTTGTGTGGGTGGCTGGTTTGTGCTGCTTGGATGGAGAGCTGAGGTTTGGGGGCTGCAGACTGTTGCCTTGCACCAGAGCCACAGGAAGAGGGACCCCTGGTCTGGTGCCCTCCGTGGGTTGATAGTGGTTACCCCAGCAGACAAACAGACAGTTAGGAATTAAAGGAGGGAAAAAATATCTACGAGGGAGTTAAGGAAGTTTCCCCTCTGCCTTCTCCAGCTTTCATCAGGGCTGTGCGCCTGGGGGAGGCTGCCCTGCCTCACCGCTCCATGCCTGGAGCCAGAAAGTGAGGGGGCGGCGGGTGAACGAAACCCTGTTTTGTGTGCGTGGTGGCTAGATTGCAATCAAAAGCGTGTGTGTTTGCAAAGTTACCTCTTCTAAACAATTCTCAGCCAATGCTTTGAAAGCACTGGGTTTCTGTGCGGCGCAGTGCCCTGCCTGGTTGGTTGTTAGCTGTGTTCCTGCAAGATTGCATCAAAGTGGTGGCTCATTTCTCTTGTTAAGCCTGGCTTAACAGCCCCAAATAATAAGTGTAAAAAATGAAAGAAAAATACAAACCCCCAAAACTGGAATCTTATGGAAAGGCACAAGGTATTTTGGGTTGCCTTAATTAGCAGAGGCAGCATCGGAGGGCTGAACATGACCCCTGCCATGCAGGTTGCACAATAAGGCAGTGTCTGCTCATGACTCACTGGAGCTTCATCTGCTCTTCCCACTCCTGGAATATTTAATGACTGGGCAACAAATCCAACAGTATCACTGGGAATCAAAATCTGGGGAAATACTGTTTTCTTTGTTATCAGAAAATAGAAAACACAGAATAGGCTGTGGTTAAATCCCTGTATTGGGATTTGGGACTTGGCTCTGCCATGTTTTTCCTGTGATGCAAGACATGCCATCCCCCTGCACTGGTGTTCCTCACGCATAATATGGGGCAATAAGATGGTTTTTCCTTCCCTCTCCCAATACATTTACAACATTGCCATTTAGATTATGTAGCCTTTGGGATGCAGATTGTCTATCACAAGGTGTGCTCATGCAAATATCTACTACCTTGGGGGAACACATCCAGTTTTTCCTGGATGTATCCTCTTCTTCATCCCCTGGTGTTCTGGGCAGGCAGAGCCATTGTGAGCACAGCTATCATACTTTTTTTTTTTTTAATTTATTAAAAAAAAAAAAAAATTATTAAAAGCAAGTGCCAGCCTTTTGCTGTTTCAGAAGAGCAGCAGAAAAAGAGAAGATCAGCCAGCCATAGAACTCAGCGGTGGTGGGGCCACTAGAGGATGGGGACTGAAGTGCTGAGCTGAGCCCAGCAAGAGCTAGCGGAGAGCAACGTGGGGTGGCACAGCCTTCCCCTAGTTGTGCACACACACAGTGATATCAACATCTCTCTCTTTTACATCTCCTAATCCTTTAGAATCAAATGCTCATGCTTATATTTCATTCTGATCTGCTTCAGTGAATGAACCCAGCCTTATGGTGAGCTGAGGGCAGGAAGGATGTGGTGCTTGAGTGGGAAGGACTGTCAGACAAGGGAGGAAGGTGAGGTTGGGATGAATGGAAATGTGCTGATTTGGCATGTGAAGGATGGACTGGAAAGAATTAGGGCTTGGGAAACTGGGGGGTGAAGCTCTGCAGGAGAAAGGCTTAGTGCTTTTAGATATATTGGGGTACCTGGGGCAGCAAGATTGGGGCAGCAAGGGACTTGGGCTGGAAGGAAGTAGCATTTCCAATGGACATTCATTTATGGTGGAGAAAAAAGGAACAGCATATCCTCTGCTGCTGCTCTCCCCTGTTTTCCTTCTGCCTGAAATATGGCTGCTGTAGAGGATGGGTGGAAAAGCAGCTCTTTTGGAGGAGTTTGGTTTGGGGTATTAAACCCTTTCTGGTGCTCCTCTTGGCTGTTGCTACTGGATGGATGGGATGAGCAGGAGGCTGCTGGGTGGATGGGGAGATGCAACACCCCATTGTTTTAGGGTGCTGGTTCACCACAGGCCTGGGTGAAGGCTAGGTGGCTCAGATGGGATGCTCAGAAGGGAAAAAAAAAAGGGGTGTGACCTTCCCATGAACTATACCAGCTTCTGTGGCCCCACCCAGGGCTTTCATTTCATTGCAGTCTCTTTATGAAACTCTGCTCATAGCCACTCTGCCAGCCTGTGAGAGCCAAAGGTATGTGAAGCATCCAGGCAGTGAACACAGCCAGAGGGCAAAGGAGTTTCTGAATGGCCATCTCCAGGCTAACCCCAGTGCCTGCTGAGGCTTGTCTCTTTAACCTGACAAATCATGGGTTATTGCAACCCAGGGAGAAGGTATTTCCAGCATCAGAAACGTTGTCTGCAGTGTTCAAATTGCAAGCTCCCTGCGCTGTGCCAAGTGGTGCAGCAAATGCCCTTAAGCACCACTGACAAGCAGAGATGCTGATCCAAGAGGAGAGTAGTGCTAGTGGTGTGATCCAAGAGGGCAGACACCGTGGTGAGGGTCTGTCAGTACACGGGACATAGCACCTGTGCATTGAGCCAGCAAGTGGGTCTGTGCCATACCACATGCAGAAGCACTCCGTGTTTGCCCAGCCAGTGTTTGCAGGAAGCAGGGCAACATGCCCTATGGGGTTGTGTCCCATTTAGGGGAACATGGAGCAGCAGCTTTGGAGGAGTAGCATGGCTTGTAATTAACTATTGCTTGGGAAGTGGCTTCAATAGCTTGGAAAAGACACAGACTCTATATGTTCATTAGAAAAATTTGCGTTCCTTTACAAATGCGTAAGGGGCTCTGCTCTCCAACTGTCCTCTAAAGCAGCAGCACAGCGATCAGGTGTTCCAGAAATGACTGGGGTTTTCTTTCAATCTCTGACTTGGGGATATCTAATGTGGATTTTCAGAGGATAGGCATTTAGCATTTTGGTGAATCTGGTCCATTTAGGGTAGTTCAGAATCTGAAAACTTTGAATATTTTTGAGCATCTGAGGTTTTCTTGTTTGCTTGTTATTACAGCAATTGTTGCTTCAATTTTATTTTTCTTGGTGGGGAGGGGATTATACATCTAATCCTTTGTGGTCTGTCTGCAGTGTTAACTTCCTTAGTATTGCTAAATGTTCCATTATTCCCTGATATTCTAGGCTGAAACTTTTGGACTAATTACTTCTTTACAAAACTTCTCTGTGAATCCTTTTGAAATCTGCCCCATCTCTGTTTTTATGGGATTTGATTCATTTCTCTTTTACCCCAGGGTATGTGATCTGAGACATATTGAAGTCAGTTTCCTTTGAGTTTGGTTTTAAATCGAGCTCTGGGTAAATAAATTTGTAGAGGAAGGAAGGAAACCTCCAGAAAGCTAAAAGATTTCTGCAGGATATTTCTTTTAAAAACCCAGATAATTAGAAATCCTCTTGGAAGAGCCATCTGGGGAGTATCTGAGCAATGCTGACAAGAGGCCAAAGTCTAAGATGCTGCTCAGGCTTTAAAAAAAGGGGGGATGAAAGAAAGTAATGGTTATTAAAGCTGAGCATGCTCATGCATCAGATGTTTAAGTGTGCTTCCTACAGAAGCTCTTTCCTGATATAAAGCTTTATAACAGATTATCTGTATTGCGTGAGATTGTTTTCTTCCTCTCCCCCTTCCGACTGTACAGATACAGTTGGATGCAAGACACATGATGGGTCAATTCTGCTGGCTGATGTTTTCTAGTGTAGTCCTGGATGTTTCCCAGTCTTCCAGGAATCACTGTTCGTGATAGAAAGAGACCTACTTCTAGGTGGACCTGTTGATGTTTAGAACATAAATTTTGAAACCATTTGTTGAACAACTCCTTTAGGGTAACCAGAGGAGCCTGTGGCTGGTGACACCAGGCTCACACCTCACACTACACCCACGCATGTTCTCATTGCATGCGATTACACGGTCTGGGATGTCTAATTGCCCAGTTGTAATCTGTCCACCCTACCGAAAGTTGCATCATTTTGATTTTGTCAGGGTGCTGTGTGGCAAGCACTTTTCAGACAGTCTCTTGGCCCTTGAAGTATTCATAAATTTTTTCCTGTGCTTTCATATAAAGCCTGATTATTATTTTTTCAATTGTTTTATTTCTTGGGGATGGAGGTTCAGCCATGGCAGGGAAGAGTCTGCAATAGCTAGAAAAGTACATTCATGGTGCAAAGCTGCTCTGAATAGCCATGGAGCTGAATTATTAGAAAAGTTTCCAAAACATAAACACTGCCTTGACTATTACAGCATCCAGTGTGAGCAAATACCATTTGCCCTTCGCCATCTGTGCCAATTCATCCCGTTTTGTGATGGTGAGACGCCAGGTGCCCACCAGGAGAGGGAAAGCAATCAAGAGCCGTGTTCATTAGTCACTTACCTCAGCTTAACAGAGGCCAAGGTCAGATGATGCAAACATGACTGCCAAATACCTACCAAGAATAATCCAGCTAGGAGATAAGTCCTTGCCTATCTGTAGGTCTGCCCTGCGATGGGGAACATGGCAGTGAACTCGGTGCCAGGCAGTGGTGGCACCCGGTGAGGGGCAAAGCACAAGAATGCAAATGGCATGCTGTAACAGGGCAATGAAGCCATCTGATGGCACACCCAGCCACTCTTTTATTGAAGATGAGGATCTATTTCTGGACTTTGGAAATGAACCATCCAAAGTAAATGTTTAGTCAGCCTTGCAAGCTGTCTGAAATGCATGACATGCCTGTGACAGGGCAGTTTTATGGGGATGGGGCTGAGCTTTCTTTGCAAAAAGTAATTCTGCTATAAAGAAAATCAACATTCAAAAGAGTTAGTAAGGTGTGGGTGAAATTTAGTTTTCTGTTCTAGTGAACAGAACTGTAAGGGAGAAAAGGGACTCTACCACTTCTGTAAAGACTCATAAAAAGTGCGGGTGGCTTTCCCACCCTGGAGGTTGTGTCCTTAAAAACAAGCCCTGACTCTGCAGCTTTGGCACAAAACTGATGGTTGCTGTCAATATTTGGCTTGCAGGCATGATTGGAGCCACTTTGTGCTTCTTGCTTTGGCCAGGAGCTGCAGCTGTAGCCTGCGAGGGCAGGGAGAAGGCAGTGCTTGGTCACAGTGCTGAGGGGATGCCATGGCTGCTGGAGCAAATAGGGGCATGCTGTGAGACACCGCATGGACATCTCCACCTTGAGTCAGTGATCCAGGGCTGAGCAGCAACATCTAGCTCTGGAGTGGGGTGGAGTGGGCCCCCAGTGGGGCACTGGCTATGTGAGGCAAGCGAGACAGAGGGCACCAGCAGCCAAGCGCAATGGCTTGGCCAAAACTCAGGTGAGAGTAGAAAGCCAGACCTGCAGGCTTTGGGTGTTGGAGACCTGCAGCTCAGACTGTGTGATGGTTGGGTCTGGGGCTGGGCTTTAGTTCATTTGGGAGAAGAGTGAGTTACAAAATGTGGATCTGGGTTCAGGTTACAATTCTGATCCCCAGGGCTATTCCAGGTGTTCAAATACAAACTTCTGGCTCAGGCCCATCTATAATTAGGCATATTCTTTAAAAGTATTTTCCTTCCTCGGCTCCTGTGCTCTTGGCTTGTCTCCACTAGCCCTCTTTGCTGTGCTAGAGCACAGTTTGCTGGGTATATTAATTGAACTGTTTACACACCTGGTTTCCTGCAAGAATAGACACCTAGCTCCTTCTTTTGAAAAGTTTAGCCCAGAGGCTGTAAACAGGAATTGTGCTGTGTCTGGAAAAGCTGAACTGCTGCTTATCTGCGCTCCCTCAGGCTGTGGGAGCAGCAGCAGCTGCAGACATGGGTCAGTTGAGCACGGAAACCAGTCTGCACACTCTTCCCATCAGTCCTGTCCTCCTGCCCAGCTCAGGTCCTCCAGCAACTGAGAAGGCCCCTTTTCAAAAGGGTTATTCACTTTTATTGTGATGGTGATAGAAATGGGCCCCACCTGGCATCTGGGTCAGCTTAGATGCAAGTTTTGCCTTGTGTATGAAAACTGTGGGTGTCATCCTGGAGTTATGTCCTGTGCAGAACTGCTGATGGGACCTTTCCTCTCTTTTCATGGCTTTACCTTCCAAGATTAGTTTCTGTCCAAACTCCCTAAAAACAGTGGTAGGTTCATCACCCCTTATACTCTTCTAATCATGGCTGAAGGATATCTTTCATAACCTGTTCTGTGGCTCAAAGAATGGTTTTGGAAAGAAAAGGTTGGTAAATCTTGTGTGGTGCAGTTCAGATTAAATGGTCCCTTGTGGAGTACTTGGGCCTAAAACATATAAGCATAAGTAAGTGCCATTGCACAACTTTGATTTCAAGGTACAGGAGGAGGAGCAAGGCAGCACAAAATCACTTGGTGAATACTGTCAAGGATTTCTTCTTCTGAGCCAGGTAGTATTGGAAAACCACACAGAGCTTTCTCAAACAATAAAACAGATCTTCAGACTTTGCTGGGGAGTCCACCTTCATGTTAATGTGCACCATGCCTTAAAGTACACTGATTTTTGTGGTCATGCTGTCAGCTTCTGAATCCCACTTTGCAGCTGTTGTTTTACTGAGCAACATTGAGTTTTACTTTGCTGCTTCATTTCTCTGCTGAACATTACTTGAACTGCATCTGGAAGATAGCAGCTAAACTTTATGTAAAGCCACGGGTTGGGAGGGTTGGTGTACTGTGCGTTTGGTGGTCCACAGGCTGTGGAGTGTGATGCTGCTGTGCTGGGCCTTGGCATCTCTAACTTTTTGTACTTCTTGAGGTTTCTGAAGCACTGTTGGTAAAGGCCTCTGGGAAGGGGCATGCAGATGCCTGGGCTGGGAATAGGGAACAGGAAATCAGATGCACCTTAGGGCAAAATTTGCTATCCAAATTCCAATCCAGCTAGAAACAGAAAGTGCTGCTGTTCCCAAAGCACTGGGCTGGAATAGGGTTACTCCAACAAGCCCCCAAAGGGGACACAAAGGCATCCAGTGGTGAATGAAAGCAAGCATAATATTAGCTTGTTGTTGCTTGTGCCACAGGGGAACTTCAGCAACTCTGTCCAGGACTGCCACAGCTCCCAGTCACCCAACACGCAGTGACTTCGTTGTTGAACTTCATGTTGGCTCTGATTCCTGCTTGGCTGCTGAGTGTTGGTTGTATGCCATAAGTGTTACGAGCTGTAAGGGCTGGGAAATATCAGCTCTGGAAAGAGGCCCGAAAGGATGAAGGTGGCAGGTGCTTGCGTCAAAACTCTTTGCGGAGGAAGAGGAGAGGGCTTACACCATCACCCACTTACCTTTTCTTCCTGCGTAATTGTGCCTCTCTGCCAAAAAAAGAAATCTGGGCTTTTGCTAGAAACCAGTGGCTAGCTGGATCCAGTGTGAAGCAGCATGATGGTTTGTGCTGCACTCTGTGCTCCTGCTAATGGTATCAAATCAAGCAGGAAATTATTTTTGGAGCAGCGAAGCATGTTGAAACCCAGCAGAAGGCAGCTGTTTGCGTAACCAGAGTTGTGGGAGAGCTGCCTCCCTTGTTGCCAAGCGCTTGACTTCCTGTGCTGGTGAGAAACCGTTTCCTCGCTCCCAGCAGCGTGAGCAAATCCCCTTAGGCCTGGGAGGCTGGGCTTGGTCCAGCATCCATCATTCCTGTAGCGCCTGCTTCACAGCTCTGAAAGTCCCCAGACACTTTTCTGCAGGCGTCTAAACTACCTGATTCTGACTCGCTAGATCACTGCTCAGCTCTCTCCTTGGAAACAAATGACCTGCAAAATAAAAGGTTTTGTCCAGAGTTTCAAATGCATTTCAGTTAACTCTCAGCAGAGGTCCACATCTGGCAAACTGCCCATGCTGGAAGTGAAACATTAGTTCTGCCTCAATCTGAACATCCACATCATGTTTTTACACCCTGGCTGGGTTTCCAGCACCAGTTTGGTGCCCTGATGGTACCCACAGTGCTTGGGCTGCCTTCACAAGGATGTGTCCTGGCACACAGCTCCTCTGGCTGTGCTTCAGCAGTTCCTTTTCAATTTGGCTCTTTCAGCAGCTCCTAAGTGTCTAACAGGGGCTTGATTTTTTTTTTTTTTTTTGGGGGGGGGGGGTGGGTCTTGGCATGCTGCTGCTTTCTCATTCTCTAGCAATACTGTTTGTAACTCTTCTTTCTGCTCTGCTGCTGTATGCTGGTGTTCAAGCACTGGCCTTGCTTCTTGGAGGTGCCTCCAGCGGTACATTGATGGACCTCCTATGCAAAATGGTTTGTCTCCCTGGGCTCTGCTTGGCTCTTAGTCCTTCATCCCAGAGCAGAAATAAATCCCTTCAGTACTGCAGCAAAACATCCTGGCCCGTAAAATAGCATCATTAACATGGGTCATGGGATTGCGTTTGCCAGAAACAATAAGATAAACCTGTGGCTAGAGACGGCAATTTGCCTGGTGCACATGGGACTTAAATTCCTGCCCCCAGAATGTGATGCTTCTGCATGGAATGCAAGGACCAAGTGAGCATGGAGAGGTCTTGAAAGCTGCCATGGGGTATAAAGCCTTTTTTGTTTGCAGACTTATTATGTCATCCCTCAGTCATGCAAATGTCACCCCAGAAGACAGACTTTTTCACATTACTGCCTTGTTCTGGAAAAGTCCCTCCTTGATTATTCATGACCACTGACGCCTTCAGCCATGTGCCCCTTTCTGAAGGGCTGTAGGGTGGAAAGAAATTGCCTGACGCAGTGAAAGTCAGGAAAAAATCCAGCACACCCGAACTGAGTCAGTCTGAAGTATTTATGGCTTTCCAGTTTGGTAATTAATTTCTCATGCAACTTCGTTATGGGTAGAAAAGGTGCCTGTCCTGTGCCAGGCTGACGTTTGCTACCGTTATGCAAATGTATGTCAGCAATGAGACCCCAGAGCTGGGGTGATGAGCAGGGCAATTTCCATACTCTATGAAGATAATGGTGAAGTAGATTAAAAATTAATTTAAAAAAAAAGCTGTTGTTTAACTTTATAGTAACCTTTCAACGTAAGCGCTTGATGATTTCTGGGCAGTTTGGTAATAGAGGATGGGGCCTTTTATTTCTGCCTGTCCTATCCATGTCTAGGATTGCAGCTGTCACTTATTTCGTTGTCTAGAGCTGTTTAGAGTCTCGCGATTTTAGTTGCAAATCAAATTCTTTTCCCCTTGCCACTTAATTTTGCCTTGTGGTATCATTATGCCCCGCACCTTAGTTTTTGCTTGATTTTCTTTAGGAGTGAGACAGGATGGGGTGGATGCGCCCTCAGAGACTTCCCAGGTCCATCCTGCGCCATGCTTCATGCCCTCCCTTTCAGCTCGATTTCTTTTCTTTGTCGTGCTAAGCAGACCCTCTGTTAGCCTATGTCTTTTGGGCCCAAATGAGGAGGTTACAGAAAAGTGGTTGAAACCCCATTTGGTGGCTGTTCTAACTGGTCCCTCATGCTTTGTCCACTCCAAACCCGTTCTGTGGGCTACACTGCTTCAGGCCAAATTTATTGGGACCTACACTGAAACTTTTATTAACTTGTGCCCCAAAAGAGAATCACATTTCCTGACAGTAAACTACTATATATCCCAAAAAAATGTAGTTAGCATGAGCCGTAGAGGCTCATATTCCTGCAACACAAAGGAAGGAAGCAGCTGCAGACTTTGAGAAGTAGTGTACTATATTCATCTCAGTTTGAAACCACTAAAGTAAGTCCTATTTCCTCAGATGAATGCCATAGTTGTATCTGAAGCGGTACCTCTATTTCTCTGCTGATATTTACCAAAGGCTAGCTATAAGGAAGGGTTTAATTTCTTTTGTTGTCTTATCTCTGGGAACCACTTCAGTTCCGTTTCAGTGACAGTTCCTGCAAAGCTAAGACTAAAAGGGGTTTATTGTCTCTTTGAACTGCCTTTTGCTCTGAGGAATGATGATATAATTGTAACATAGGAAGGACAAACTGAACATGTTCAGGCTTGTCCTGCCCAGTCTTTCCCTGTTTCGTTGTGTGTTTTTTTTGTGGTGTGTTTTTTTGGTTGTGTTTTATTTTTTTTTCCCTCCCTTGCAGCTAGCATTCATGATTGGGATTTTCCAACCAATAAAGTCTTGGCTAGCCTAGGGGCTAATATGCTATTAGCTAAACCATCTATGGATGGCTGGATGTGCGGTTTCTTTTGATGCTAGCGAAGACCAGGATTCGCCACTTTATTTGTGTTTGTCACCAGAACATCAGTCTCTCACTGTTCATGCCTATGGAGTAAGTGCAGAGGGAGTCTCAGGCAAGATGGCTTTCATGTTCCCTCTGGGATAATTTTTTCCACATGTTTAGTGATCTTTCAGTACTCTTTTCTCCTTTTTGGTCATGTTTGGGTTTTACAAGAAGTAAGTCTTGTAAGTGGAAGAAATTAAAGGCAAATATTAACCAGACTTAAAGCAACCCAAAAAGAACAGCCCTAAAGTCTTCAAGTACCTTGGTGTTTTGCTTTTAGGAAATCTCATTATAAGTGTAGTTGAAGTACAGGGTTTGTTTGCTATATCGGTAAATACAATAAGTTGTGTTTGGTTTGTGTCATTTAGCAAAAAATTGCCTTTGTCTGAGACTAGTTTAACTACTAGCCTTGGTCTGAAGCAGGGATTAAAGATACTGGTGTTGATACTGAACCCATACCATCTTTTTTTCTCAACTGCTGCTACCTGATGACTTACTAAAAAATGAATTTCAAGTCCTTTCCTGCTGCTAATCCATATCACTATTCTATGGCTGGCCTCTTCGTACTGGGTGCCACCATATTGATGGGTTTTGGCACCCATTGTATCTACACTGCTGATGTTGGGCCTGATCCTGTAAACCCTTTTTAGCTCTTACTGTCTTTGCATCTTTCCCGTGATGACCCCAGTTGATCTTTTCCAACCCTGTTTCCATGATGCCTGCAGTGCAGCTGGGTTTGCAAGAATTTCTCACTAATTCCTCAGGATCCACTTTGACCCTGTGGTTTTTACTCAGTCCTTCCTCAGACAAGTTTCCACTGACTCAAATTTGTGCTTTAATTGAATCAGGGCTCCAGGATGTGTCCCCAAGGCAAAGCCTGTTTCTGGGGTGGCTGGTTCCCATGGAGCTGGCCCAGCCGACACCAGCGTATGATGGCAAAGCTCCTCAGAAGGAATTATTGAAACAGTAATAGGGATGTCACACACTTCCAAAATCTACATATGTCTGCTTCTCCCATCAGTGGTGTCGTAATATGCAGTGCCAGTGTTGTATCGTCAGGGTGCTGCAAGCAGCAGCGAGTTGTGGGTTCCTGTTGCATCAGTGTTGTGGCAAGGACAGCAGAAAAGGCTTTGGGGGGGATCCAGGGAAAAAGAAAAGAGGAAAAGAAAAGTGTGGTCCACTGGTCTGAGCACTAAACTGGCATGATTTAAACATGATTTTTAAGGCTTTTTTTGCCAGCATCATCTTTATGGGACCTGACCTGGGATACTGAGGTTTTTGTGCTTCATTTCCCTGTGAGTACATACGGGGGTGTTTGCACCACCCTCACCCATATGGGGATGTTATGAAGATAAGATGTGAGATTTAAAGTGTGAGTTTTTCAGCTGCTGCTATCAAGTCTGTCTGTGTATATAAGAAAGGAAAAGTTTATGTAAGGACTGTTACGAGGAATGATGTAAATCCAGGTCTGGAGATCCTTGAACCTTGGACACTTCAGTGTTTGCCTGGTGCTATACAGACGTACGTCCAACAGGCTTTGCAGTGCTTTGTAGTCCATGTTTCATATTTTTCCCCTGTTGAAAATAAAGTTGAAGTGGAACGAAAACACACCGTTCCTTTTCATTGTGCACTGAAAAGAAAAAATCCAGCCCACTAGTCACTTTAAAGGGTAATTAATTTCCTCATCAACCAGTTTGGCTGTTTATACAGATGCGTTTGTTGCACTGAAAGCAGCCAGCTTCTGCAAGGCTCTGAGATATCACAAGCACCAGTCTAAAATAATTGTTGCTGCCGGCCACTAAAGAACATGGCCCATTGCTGCCTTGAATTACCTGGTTGTAGCATCTATCCTTGTTCCTTATCTACCTTTGTATAATACATGTGTTCCCTAAGATGCAAGATGGCCTCTGGCTCTTGCAACACCAGATGTCTTGAAATATGTCTTCTAGGTACAGCAAACCCCAGGCGCACAGCAGGCCAGTACTTTGCACATTGGAGCTACAGAAATGGACAATCGGAGGTTTCCAAACTCCTCTACAAACAGCTGGCTGCTCACACACTGCTCACCCCTCCTTGTTTCCAGCTGCTACTTTGCAATTAAACCCAACTAAAAATACAGTAAACACTCGGCTCACAGTTTTCTGTGCGAGTCCATCAGGTAGCTTGCAGTTGCTGTCATCTGATGGTGAATGGAGCAGGATTCTGCTGTAAGTGTGTGGCTGGGTGGATCGGCTGCCCATGAGGCTGCCTAAGATGTGGCTCCCACCAAGCGCTTCTGTAAATACCAGTTCAGTGTAATGCAGCTGATACTAACTGGCAGCCCTGTAGGTGGTCTCAGTAGCGGGGCCAAGATGAAACGTGGTGTGGAGAATGAATGAAGCGCCTCCAACTGAGAGCAAAGGTGTGTTAGGCAGAGCTCAAAGTGCAACCACTGCGCTAGGTCTGCAGGTAAAGGATATTCTTGTTCAGGGCTTTGGCAATGCTGGAATCCACAGAAATATGCAAGATGCATAGAAGGCAGTTATATTTGACTGGTATGAAGTACCTTAGATCTGTTTTCAACTCATTGCTCCAGAAAGTGCAAGCAGCTTCAGTTAGTATTGAATGTCCTTTTTAACCCAAATAAATGATTCTACTATGCTGAACAACATAGTTGAAAATGCATCATTCAGTGTGAAGTTTTTTCGCTGTTCCTTGGCTAGCATTTGTCCTACAACCAGTGTAGGGGAGAAAACTACTACAATTTGCAAATATGAAACACAGAGCAACCTCCTTTCTGAATATATTTTACATGAAGAAACCATTGTCATTATGGGGTGAGGGAAACAAAAGACTTAATTGTGGGAGTTCAGTAAATATAGTAACAGTGAGACCACTCCTGGTTTGAGCACACGAAGCCTGCCCAAGCAAGCAAACTGTGCACCTTTAATTAATTCTTTTGCCCACTATTGAAATGGAGTGACTCACTCTTCTCATGCAGATGCCTCCTTTTTGGGACAAACTCTTCATGAAATCAAATCAGCTGCACCACAGCCCTCAGGCTCTGTCTTTGCTGGAGAAAGGGTTGTTTTGAAGGGTCCTGTTGTGCAACCAAAGAGGTTGGAGTGGGATGCTGGGAAGTCTTCCACCTGGTGTGTGAAGTGTTTTAGTTGTGACTTTTGGGTGTTAGTGTTCCAATATTGCTTTACATACAAAATTAGCCCTAATGTGTCCTATTTTATTAGAAGGTCTTATTAGACAAAAGGCACTGGAGCCTTTGATGTAGCACGGCAAGATTTTTCACACCTCGAGGTAGGAGGTGTTGGCTGCCGCTACTTGTTCCAAGGCAAGATCAGCCTGTGCCGTACCTCTGGTAGCATGCTGCATTTACAGTTACTTACCTCAAGGTGAAGAAGTAACTTGTTTGGCCAGGGATTACGTAGCTTAAAAATGTCATTCATGTGGATACGGTCCTGGTAAGAGCTGAAATTTAAGTTTCAGACTTGGCCGGTCAATGACTTTGCTATTTACCTCCTTAGCCTTTGAGTGTGGGGTATAGAGGGAGCCTTTCCTTTTGCATGACACAAAGACTCTCTCTGGGATCATTGCAGTAGCCTCACCAGTGCCCTGATTGCAAAAAGGGACTGGCGGAGGAAGAAGCTCAAGTCCTTTGGTGTGCTGATGCTGGGACATCTCCAAGCATTGGCAAAACAGGTAGTGCCCGCAGTCCTGTTTTCTACTTGCCTGTGCGAGAGTGGTGAGGAGGCATGCTTATTGAAGAAACCAGAGCATCTGGTGTCAGTGTCTGGTTTTGAAAGGTGGGAGAGGTCCTCTTGGAAGCAGCAGTCATCACATGTCTCCTTAGTGCCAGCAAAAGCAGTGGTCCTGGCTTGCCAGAGCTCTCTTTGTGCTTTCTTTCCCAGCCAAATCCTTCCCCTTGCAGGAACTAACCAGACCCCACCCCTCATCCTTGGGCAGCAAAATTCAGCTCTGCCCACATGTTGCTTTGAGCCACCTCTGAGTAAATGAGTGCATCACGATCGGTAAGAGGTAACAGCTCCAGCTGATGCCAGACTTGTCGATGCCCTAAAGCCACTGCTGTGAGCTGAGACCTGATGTGCCAGGAGTGCAGCCCAGGTTCCTATAGCAAATCCTCAACAGTTTCCTGCCCAGCTGAGTCTTTTGGAGTCTGAAGCGTTGTAATCTCATAAAAGCTGGAAAAAGCTTGAACTCGTTCAAAGATTATTTCACACCACCTACAGTACTCTATGAAGTCAGACATGCTGTAACATATGATTAATGATGTGTTTGGTGATGAGTCACCGGGTAGTCTAGCAAGCACTGCTCACCTTCTAACCAGTCTGTGCGTGGGGGTCCTTACCCAGCGACACACCCAAACTGAGCATTTTAATAATTTACCACATTTTGAGCTTGGAAGGTCAGATAAACCTCCACCATGAAGAAGGAGAAGGTGGGAGGGATCCAAAAAACTATTATCACTTTGTACGGTAGGAGTATCCAAGAAAAAACCTGGAGAAAATCCATGTTTAAGAGTTGGGGGGGTTGCATCTTTGTGTTATATTAAACGGTCGCTTGGTAAGATACCTAAACATTACTTGGATGGAAATGTAGTATTACACTTTCCCAGCTGAGTGTCCCAAGTGCAAAGTGAGTTATTCTTATTTGTTATCTGCAATGTTTAAGGACTGTAGGAAAAAAAAAGTGCAGCATTTTCCAGGGAATGAGCAAAAATGAGCTTTTGGGAGATGGTGATGGGAGACACTGTTTTGTTTCCTGCTGCAGAGGAGGAAGTTGCACTTGTGTCTCAATGTATATCTGGTATCCTTTCTCCAATAAAAATCATAGTAAGAAGCCTAGGGAAGAGAAAGACTGAGACAAACTTGCATAATAATTCACTGATTACTTTTCCAGCCCCCAACTATTTTCAGCTCAGGGGATTTCCTGACATGAATAAATGTGGTTCATGATTCTTTAGTAACCTTCAGTGGATCACTCTTCCAAGTGCTTATACGGTCTCCTTGTACCTGTCTAAACCTTTTGCTTCCACACCACCAGTAAAAACAAACTCCGCCAACCTTCTACATGTTCTACTGAGAATTAGGTCTTTGTTTTGAACCGGCCTGCGACAGCTTTGTTTGGTGCTTCCCAGTTATTGTGGTAGAAATGACCATGTAAGCCACTTCCTAAACCCCTGCTCCAAATCACTCATAAACCTGTGGACCTTTATTAGATGTCAATTGGGCGTCTTCTTCCTGGGGTAAAGACTCTCAGTCTCCTCAGGCATAAAGCTGGTCAGCATTAATTGTCCTTGTTGCCATCCTCTGAGTCTGTCCCACTCCTTAGATTCCTTCTTGAGAGGAGGGAACCAGGACCGCATGCACTGTTCAAAGTGCTGGTGAACCAGGAGCCTCAACAGTGGTCTAATGAGACCACTTGCTCTTTCTTTCATGGTAATCCCTAATGTTTGATTAGCTGAGCACTGAGCCGATGGTTTTGTTGAATAGTTTATGACAGTCCAAAGGTCTCACTCCTGAGTGAAAAGAAGCAGTTCAGAAACCATAATTTCATTATGAATTTAAGACTAGTTTTCCCTGCATGCATCACTTCAAATTTAATCTGCATTGATTTTCATCTGCCATGTTATTGAGCAACCCCTCAGCTCTGTAAGGGCTGTATGCAATTCCCCACTGACTGCTCTTTTCCCCAGTACTCTTCTAATTGTGTATCCTCAGCAAACTTTCTTACCTCAGTGCTGCTCCAGATCATTCACAGATAGATCAAGCACCATATGTCCCAGCCTCACCCGTGGGATGCCTCTGTTGCGAGAACTGACCTCTTACACCTACTTTCCGATGCCTATCTTGACCTGCCCAGCTCATCCAGTATTAGTGCCGCTGGGATCAAAGCCAGATGTTGCAAGCCCCCATTCAGGGAGTGCAGCTCAGACCTGATCCTTGTCTAGACTCCTCCATTTCTAGACGTACAGAGTGATACCGCAAAGCGTGAGGCAAGCCATGCCTTAGCCAGCCAGCTGGCTAAAATCTTTTGGGGAGTGCAGCTTATTCTCCCATTTGTTATAAATGCATGTAAATGTGCAGGTGTTCGGTGCCCCGAGATGCCAGTGGGATTGTCTATGCCATGCAATAGGGAAAAGCAATAATCACATATACAAGCACAAGCTTTGATTTAGCAAAGTGCAGTATTTTGAAATAGGGTGTTTAACCAGAAAAGAGCACACAAAAATAAATGACACTCAAAATTAGTAGTGGATTATGGGCAAAGCATGCAAATCCACCCACGTCTTATTGAAGCGTAACTGATATGCCTCTTCCGGCAATTAGCTGGGTTCCTCCGAATAGTGTTGTGTTGGATTAGGCAGCAGGACGGACTGGCGCAGGCAGGCTGCTCCAGCTGCCTGGGAATTAGCATCCCCTTCACGCCCCGGCAGTAGGATCTGCCAGGCTTAAGCTGGGACTGTGGCAGGGGCCAGTTAGTTCAAGATGCCTTTCATTGCTGGGATTTTCTCTGCAGCAGGCGCTCATGGAGACAGATGGCTTTGTTGCTGCAGAGGCTCTGATGGGCAGCCAGCCTTATCCATTCACACAGAGCACCGCTTACATAGGGAACTCTGCCAAAGGAGGATTTTCCGCGTGGAAGAGGCCCAAGTGTTTTTATTTAATGCCCCACACTGACTTAGAGTGTTTTTTTTTTCTGCAAGGTTGAGTGTCAAGGTTCCACCAGCAACCCTCGTTATGCTGGGCTAGCAACACACACAGAAGCACATGTCCTTTAAGAGAAGTTAAGCCACAGGTGACTCTGATGGCTTTGGGGTTGGCTGTGAACTCCTGGCTCTGTCCCCAGCCTGGTGTCCCCAGCACACAGTAGCTCTGACGTGCTTCTGCTGTTGCTGCTTCTGGCTCTTTGCCCTGTTTATGCACCAGTGCCAATCTTCAGCATCCCTCCTTCGCTCAGTTTTGGTGAAAATGGGTGATGCATGATGACCATATCCCCCTTCATCTTTTTTGCCTTTCCCACCACGTGAATTTTCCAGATGTGGCTGCCACTAGAAATAGGCAGTTGAATAAGCACTTGTCTGTGAGTGACTCATTCTTGCCCTGTGAGGGGCTATACAGAGGGTGCGGATGCAAAGTCTCACCAGCTCCTTGGACAGCCTGCAATGATGTCAGGTTCACTAGAATGAAAAAGAGCCTCCTGCTCTCTCCAAAGCAGCACCAGCCCACTTCTGCTACTCTTCATCTAAAACATATGTGGCAAAAAGGACACCCTGGTCATGGTTTCCAGCTGCATTAGGCCAGTGAACACCTTCTTTTTCCTGCTTATGCATGGGTGGAGGTGGGTATCTGCTCAGGTTTTACATTCTGTCTCTAGAGAAATCCCAGGATCCCAGTGAAACAATGGGGAAACTGCAACCAAGGAGTCCCACTGAGGGGCTACAGTGAAATATGGGTGATTTGTCCCAGTTGATTTGTCCTACCTTTTGTGAAGTACTTTCTACCTGACCACAAGTAAGCAAGTGCAAAAAGGCATGTTTCTCTGAAATATGTCCCTTGGAGGCCGCATTTGTTCCCGCTTTGTTTCATGCTCCTTCAGCTAGCATTACCCTGTGCTGTTTGCTTTACACACCATTTGCTTTTGTGGCTTTGCTTCTTTAAGAAGCTTTGGTGAAATCTTGTGCTTGTTTTTTTTTTGGTCTTTAGGAGGAATCTCAACAACATAGACCAGACCATGATGGGTGAAAGATGAGATACATTCAGCAAGCATTGTCAAGGCAGTTAAACAAAGTTCCTTGAATGAAACCATCGCTAATTTACGATAAGTTATGCACAGAGTTTATGTATCACTCAGTCATCAGGAGCACAGTGGCCACTGCTCACTTTCTTACGGACCCAAAGCTGTTTACTGGAGAGCATGGTCATGGTTTCACCTGAACTTTTTTTCTTTTAATGTCAGTTTTTTGCTTTTATTTTCTCTTTAACTCACCGGCTGTTTTTCACCCATAGCTGCCCCTCTAAGGGCGTGAGTGGATGAGTGGATAGTGTGGCCGGACTGCAACCAAAGACATATTTTGAGAGTCCTTTCAGACCTCTTTAAGGAATCTGGGCCGGCTCTGAATGCTGGCTTTATGCGGTGCTGTTTTGAAGTAGGAGTGAGTCATTAAAAAACAATTTATGCTCTCTCCATGTTCAACTTTGACTTTATGAAGAAAAAGAAAAAGAAAACAAACACAATCCCATTCACTGCCGAAATACACATTGATCCTTTAATCCTCAGGGAATCATTGGGAAGTGCTTCCTCCTTGAAAGAATCACTGTATTGACGCAACATTTAATTGTGCAATTACACACATGCGTTTTTCTCCTGGGCTTTGCAGAGCAGGGCTCTGTGGCTGGAATGCTAATCAGAACGTGATTGATATGATCTTGCAGCACACACAGCCTGAATGCAGCATCCTGGCTGGCAGCAGCCCCTAGATACCTTCATGGGTCAGTCCCAGCCTTTTCAGGCAGGAAACCAAAGATGGGAATCACAGCCCAGCAGGGTCAGAGCAAGGACGGGAATTTGGGATGGAGCCCAAAACTGTATCCCATATTGGTTTGTTGTGGCCTTCCTTGGTGGAAGCAGGAGGCTCTGGCACCCATCCCTCCTCAGCACTGCCTGGGGGCTGTAGCTGGCAGGTACCAGCAGGGATTCTGTTCAGATGTCCTCATCTGTGAGCTGAAAATATTACCTGCCTGCAAGCACCTGCTCAGTGGCTTCTCCTGCTCATGTGCACACCTTTGTGGGATCGAATTTTTCATTGAAGTTTTGCTGAAAGCATTGATTCAAAGCCACTGGGAAAAGCTGTGCTCGTCTTTGTACATATATATGCATATACACCCAACCATTCTTTTTTTGGCCAGGCCCTGCTTTCTAAAAGCTGCATTAGCTGTAAACTTTGCCAGATTTTTCTGATACTTCATGTGTTCCACCTCTGACAGCAGGTGGGTGTGACACATAAAGCAGAGCCTTGAAAGATCACTTCCAGGATTTGGAGACCGTCTTGGAGCCCTTGCTGTCACCTGTGTTATTGCAGCACATCTTGATTCAGAAGCTGAAACCAGGTTGGGCTCAGTTCCTCATACTAACAGACCCTGATGGGAGATGGTTGTGAAGTAACATAGAGCTCATCCTCGCTTTGCCTCATCTGGGAAGCATGTTGCACTTTGGGATTTACAGTTTCCTGCAAGTAAAACCAAAGGCTGGTTAAGCATTAAATGGGAAGAAATGCAACCCTTCTCCAACTGGCTTTGAATGCTAATATTTTCTTTAGGTTTAATCTGTTTACCATGACATTACTATTAATGGTTTCATCATCAATTCAGCTTTCCCACCAGCATTAAGGATGGAGTTTCCAGATGGGCAATCTTAGCTGTCAGCCGTGTGTCCCTTATTCATGGCCACAGGCTACCAAGTGAGCCTTGTTCCTGGCCACACCATCAGTCCCGTGGCAAGTGTGCCCTCGGCTCACCATCCTGATTTTTGAAATCCTTTTAAACTCTTTTAATGAATGTTTTTAATGCATCCACCACACTTGCCTAATGGCCTCAGGAAAATGAAAAGAAGAGGCTTTTGTTATGTTGTTAAGCAGCGTTTGGCTAATGTTACAGACTCCTGGCCTCCAGGTCCCTCTCTTCATGTTTTCTTCTTGTTTCTCTGAAAGTCTTAAGTCAGGGCAAGATGAGGCTGCTCCTTTTGGCAAAAACTAGCAAAAACTAGTCCTTCTCCAATTTCAGCTGTTTGCTCTCTGCAGATGATTGATCTGTGCCCTCCTGGCAGCAGCACCTTGGGGCACGTCAGTCCCAATCAGGACAGGACTATGCACTTTGTTCCTCCCTTTCATGCAAGGCTGAAAACATACAAAGAAGAGTGGGCAGCTGTGATCTTAGATGACAGCCTGAGAGGAGCTTTGCGAGCGGAAAAGCCCAGGAAATAGCAAGGAAGGCTGCTGGCAGAAGTCAGCAAGGGACTTTCTCTCCAGATGCAAGAGAAGCAAAGGAATTATAAGTAACGTGCTGAACTACGCAGATAAAATTACCCAAGTTATTTTGACCATAAAGCCCAGGATAGTAAAGACTCTTAACCTCTATTAATCAGCAAGAAGCTGGAAGAGGCCACACAATGATCTCAGCTGCCAAAGCTGCTGCACCCTTTTACTCCCTTTAATTTAATTGAATTAGTCCTGTCTGTGTCCTTTGTTCTTCCACCCTGCTCAGGAAATCTGCTGCTGGTTTTGGCAGGGCTTGATCTGGCTCCACATGGCTGGTTTGCGTTCAGCCAGGAGGAATGAGATGAAGGGCAGGAAGGGGAAGAGGATGGGAAAAGGTCCCGTGGGAGCAACTTGCTTAATGTGCCTCATTTGTCTTAATAGTGCCACTATATCACTTCCTGGCAAAACCTCCTTCTGATAAGCCAAACAGGCAAAATTAAACGCAGGAGTCCCACTGATATCAGGAAAGATGAGATTTCATGCTTAAATCTTAAAAAAAAAAAAAAAAAAAAAAAAAAAAAAGCGCACCTATGAGCCAAGACTTGTGCAGCAGGAGCTGCAAACCCAGTGATTGTTCTTACCCCCCAGTCCTTGGTTCCACTGAGGGGTCCAGATGTCTCACCTTTAGCTTAGCTGTTCTGGTTTGTACCACTTGCTTCTCATCAGACCAGCTTAGCCTTGGCTCCTCTACTTACTTAACATGCAGGAAAAAGATCCAGTGAGCACAGCAGAGGGATTCCCAGTGCTAACCTCTGGCTATTGTCTCTGCTGGTGGCAATAGCATCACTGTACCCCTTGCTAAAGTACTGTTCCTCGAGGCTGTTGTGGGGTGCAGACCCTTCCCTGCCCTCCTGCTGCTTGCTGGGCTCCTGCAAACCACCACCACCTCCCTCTCCCCCATCTCTGCAGGGCTGCAGCTGCCCTCCCAGCACCATCCAAGGGCAGAGTTTCCCCCAGTGACATTCTAGCAGAGGACCTGGCAGCATCATTGCAACTTCACCAGTTTCCCCAGCAAATGCATTAGCCTCTAGTCTCCCGTCAGCATTATTGAAAGAATACTGTCAGTTCAACCCACTGGTGTTCGTATTTCCAGCTGCCAGAAATAATGATTCAGCACTTGCACACTGGTCTTAGCACTCCTGTCCCTTTACATGACAGTGTAAAGATTTGTTTGTCTTCGTATAGCAGGAAAAGACAATGTGTGCAATCCATCACCTACCCAAGTCCCAGAGCAATCCTCACAGGGGGTGTTCAGAGATGATGATGTGTCAGGAAACTGCCCTGTGCTGCTGCTTTGTAAAACAGTTGTCTTTCACTATAGGAGTGGGAGCATGTGTCCCACTGATGCTGTACCAGAGGGGTGGCACTGGAGGTGTCAATATGCGTAATTCATGGGTTGTAAATGGAAACATTAAAAAAAAAGGAAATGAAGATACATCAGAAAAAAAAATGACCTGCCTTGTCAATGTGGCATTTTTATGACCCTTTGCTTCACTTCATCCTTCTTAAATGAGTAAAGAAATAAATGCAAGAGGTGATTTCCTGGACACAGATACCTTATCTCCAATTCCAGAGTTCATCCCTAGCAAAGCATGAGATAGCGGATCAGCTAACCCAAGGGTGTACCTTCATCACCTTTCCATCAAGGAATGATAATATTTGGAAAAAGATGAAGCACTTACAGGAAGCTGTGGTTAAGAAAAGGGATTTTCAGATTATTTTGAATGCCTCAGGCTTGTCTGAGAAACATGATTTTGAGCTCTATATTTTCTTGGATTTCTCTGACTTCAGAGTCCAGCCATACAAAACACCATGAATCCATTACAGCAAGCCCAGGTTTTCCCAAATATGTACAACGTCAAGTTTCTCCTCTTCCTTTCACAGCAATGAATTATCAGTCGTATATTTGCAGTGAAGTAGTATGTTCTTTGCTTACCAGTTTTATAGGGGGATCCTTACCTCCTTGTTTGCTGTAATTCTTCTTGGATCTGAAGAGTAAAACATATTTACATTGGCATGTGGAATTCTAGAAAACATCAGGAAAAAATTAAGACTGGAAAGGAAGCTTTTCCATCCAATGAAATTTTTTTGATGTGTTTTTTCCCACATCAGAATAAAAGCCTAAAATATAGAAATCCCCTCCACCCCCCAAAAAATAAACAAAACCAGAACACAACATTAAGCCAGCTGCAGCTACTTATTTTGATTATCATATACTTTCTATTTTGTTAGTACTTTTACTTCATGTTGCAATGCAAAGCAGAGATTTTGAATTTCTTTGATAAAGATTTGGGTCCACATAGTTGATTTCAGTAGTTTGGGAAATGTTTGGCAGAAGATTTTACATCAGAAAGTGGCAATCTGCAGCACTAAAAATAAAAAATAGTGATCTAGTAAATGACTAATTTTGTGATCCAGGGTAATTAGCGGAGCAGCTTGGCGGATGGAAGGCAGCACGTCTAAATTACTGCACTAAGTCCATTTGCAGGAAGATATTATCTGACTTTCTTGTTATTAATGATAATGAGAATTAAAATATTCAGCTGGGATTTTTTCCTGTTTCTATTAGCAGGAATACATATGTGTGTATATATATTTTCTCTTTGATGCTTTTCTTGGTTGTTTGCATCTCAATCCTTGACCGTCTTGCTCTGGGACTGTAATAGTACTGCAGAAATTATTCAGACCACACCTTTGTTTAGCACAGAGGAAACTTGAGGCTTTTACAATTAGTGCTGCTGGTTATTCCGTGAAAAACCTATGCCATGGTCCAACAAGGAAAGCAGCAGTAAAAAGCCAAGCAATAAGCAGTGGTTTATCAGCAGACTCACAGGGAGCATCGGTTGGCAGCTTGCAGCTCAATTTCATGTCTTGTTTTGGCAGCACAGGTTGCTGGGGATGCAGGGATGGTGCAGTCGCCTCCCAGTCTGCACGGACCTGCATGTTTCCAATGCCTTCTCTGTGGAAATCCGGGCATCACTTGGCTGAAGTCCAAGGTGCCTAAGTTCCAATGGCCCCAAGACACCACGATGATCACTTACCCTGTGTCCCCTGTGATACCAGCCACTGGTGTTTCTGCCGAGCATTCCCACTGCAAACCTGCGTCCTGTGGTGGTTTTAAGTGCATGTTTTATGAAACCTTTCGACTAACATGGTTCCCATGACAAGGGAGACTTTTAATGAGCTGGTTTAGTGGATAATTGCTCTCACTGTTAAAAATAAAACATGCTTCTCCCTTTGTTTTCATCTTGACTCTCCCGAGTTTCAGTCTTCCAGCCCTGGACTTTGCTCCACCTGTGTTTGGCAGAGTTAAAGCCCTTCAGAGTCTGAAATCTTCCCACATACCCTTAAAGCCTAGGAGGAGTAATTTCCTAATCTTCTCTTTTAAGAGGACAGTGATAACTGAAGACTTATTATTGACTCTGTTGACTTTTCCGTGGTTTGTGTTTGGGTTTTTTAGATAAGTTCTAATTGTTCCTTTTTACCATTGTGCAACTATTGTTAATAATTGCTGTTCACTGTATCTGTATCTAGGGATGTTATCTTCTGTTGCAGATCCAGCATTTGGGGCTCAGATGGCCAGTTGAAGGGTTGTTGATTTGGTTTTGGGCACCTTTGGAGAAACATAGGTGCATGAATCAAAGTACTATTTACTCACCTCCTCAGAAGGTTTTGTAATTCATGTTTATTATTTTTAGTGGCTCTCATTCAAATGGCACTGCATCACTGGTGGTTTCAGTTCCACTTGTAGGCTGGGCTGTATTCTACCACCCCTAATCATCTCAAATACTTTCTTCACTTCATCTGATTTTGCTGGGAAATTTCAAGGAGTGAGATGATACTTGAATGAAACTGGACATTAGACTGGGGATTAGATGGATCCTAACAAGCAGTTGCTGTGCTTTCCATGGCAAGATTTCTAAGCTTTATTAAACAAAGAGGGGTTCTTTTCCCTTTACACACATTTTAAAGCATTATATTATACCCTGTTACTAATACAAATTATAAACTATCTTGATGGTAATACCCATCTTTTAGTGAAATTTCAAACTGTGACCATATCCGAAGTCCCCATGAAAGGAAGTGAGCTCTTTTATAGCCTTTTGTACTTCAACTTCAAAGGGATTGTTCCCCATCCAAGTGCCCAAGCCTTTGCAGGATAAAGGTATAAATGTCTTGTTTATAATATTTATCCACTTACCTGTTTTTTTTTCTGTTTGCAGCATTTTTGTTCCTGTATATGTTGGGCTGGTAGGAAATCTCATAAATACCATGATAGCAATGTTTTGGATCCCTTTGCCGGCTAAACCAAAGTCAGACCATCGTGTGACAGAGCATGGTAAGTATTTAGTGGGTTTGATAAATAGCACATGAATAGGGACAGTAGATTGGCATGCTGTAAGGACTGCTAAAGAACTTGGGGTTGCATTTAAGAGCAAAAAGGTGCCAACCTTCAAATGCTGGCACTTTAATACCTAAGCTGTGCTTGTGGAAGAGTATTATTCCCTACCTGTCAACCACTCTGCTGTGCAGAATCACAGGCTCCCAGCTCAGTGCCTGCTTTGCATCTCAGAAAAGGTGAATGTGGGCCCTGTGCTGGGGATAGCTGGCCCAGAATGGGAAGTGATCCTGCAGTCTCACAGGGGTCTTCTTCATGCAAAACCAGCACTAGCTCCCAACCTTCTGCCATCAGCAGAAAGCTGGTGCTCCAGAGACTTGCCTTTTTGCAAAGGTGGTGGTGAGCCTGAGCAGGCAGTCCCAGAGTTCCTTGCATCCTGCCTCTAACCTGTATAAATTGAGTATTAATCTATATGTTGTCTTCTGTAGGCACATCGCAGTCTGGCAGTGTGTTTAGCATCAGACAAATCCTACATTTGATGAAGTTTCCAGGAGTCATGGAAATTTTCATAATCAAGGTCTTTGCTGGACTTCCCACTGGTAAATCTCACCCATTAACCATGATTGCTGATGTATTTACAATAAGGTGACATACACTGTGGATCAGGCTTGTCTCAAGTTACTGAAAGTACGTTGCATTTGATCACAGAGCAGTGAGGATTCAGCTCCTAAGTCAGCACTGGGTGCTTTCAAATGCTCTCAGCTATAAAGGGTCAAAACCCTGGGATTTAATGTAAAATAGGCCTCTTGTCACAGGCTGCTTCTGTGACTTTTGGCAAATCACTTAATCTTTCTACTCCATCCCCCTGGCTGTAAATGTTTTCCCCTCTTGTCTGTCGTTTCTGTTTAGGCTTTAACCTCTTCAGAGCAGGGGGAAATAATTTGTACTCTGCCAGAAACACTGAGGTCCTTCCTGATCTGCTTAATGATTTTAAGGGGTATGTGTACCTTAACCTTTTTCCCAACAACTGAAGACTATTGCTGGATGAGAGGCCGTGGCTGCTCTGTCAGCTGCACACAGGGGAGCAGCAGCATGTTTCTTGTCTTGTAGGTTGGTGCTTGTTCTTTATATATTCTGCTATTTTTTTTTTTTTTATTGTGGTAGGAACCTGCTGCTATCTGAAACCCATACCAAACCTGCCTGTTTCCCTGCTCCCTTTGAGTCAGTTTATGTCCTGGCATAGTCCATGTCTCCCAATTTGTCTGGTTGTACGTGTCCTCCGTCACAATTTAATAATCTTTAGTTTTGCCTGCCCTCTGGTTTCTTTCCCCCCAGCTTGTCTAGAGACAGGCCAGCATGTCAGCCTTGTTAGTGGTGCTGTAAGGAAAAGGTGATGTTCTCTGCTGTTCTGCATGGAGAGCCTACATGGCTGTTTTCACAGTCAAATGTAAAAGTGCAGTTTCTCTTGATTACAGTTTCAAGGACTGGATTTTGTACACATCAAAATATGTGCACATCATGCATCTGAACAAACTAAGGTAATTCTATTCTGAACAAGGATCCTAAGAGATGATTTAAGGTACCTTAGCTTTTATACTTTGCATCTTTTTCTAATCCATCTGTGTCTGGAGAAGCCCTTGAAATTTAAATAACATGAAACATAGTCTACAAATTAAATTCTAATTTGTAAACTGTAAATTCAACTTACAAATGAAGGTAGATTTGGCTGTGGAGAGTGGCTGAATCGGAAGGCAATGGCATTTCTGGGCTTGGCCAGGTTTGTCTGTTATTCCTTGCTAAGGCTCTGGGGGAACAAGTCCGTCTGGAGCTGTAGAATAGCATGCAGGGAAGTAAAGGACCTCTGTTTGTTTTCTTTTTCTTTTTTTCTTTTTGTGTGTAGTTGGCATTGGCTGAGATCAGTAGTGCCAGTTGGTCCTACCTCTCCATTGGAGACAGGATATGGTCTCGATGGACTGGTGGATTGCTCTAATAATGCACTTTTTAGGTTCTTCTGGAAAAAAAAAAACCCAAAACCTTTAAAATTGGATTTTTGAAAGTGCTTATAAAATTACAGCGTTTCACAGAATGAGATAGTCAAGTGATGTTTTGAGGGGGTTCTCTTTGCTGATTCTGGCTTATTTCTCAGCTTAAAGTAGCGTTCATTTCTCTGTTTAAAAATGCCATCCCGAGACCGCATCCATGCAATCTGCACAGTGATTTCCTGTGCACTCTTGTTTTTCCAAAGGCTCGGTGAGATGCACTTTGTTTTAGTCATCCCTGCGGAAATGCAAATTCCTCCCTGTTGCAGCAGACATTCTTCTTTTACCATTGCACAGCAAAAAATGCACCCAACCAAAATAAACATCTCCTGCCCAAAACTGCAAGGGAAACTGCAAAGAGGATGGAGATGGCAAAACTGAGAGTTCAGGGAGGCCATGGGCTAACAGTCTGTCACTGAAATGGCTGGAAGTACTTCAGTGAGAGTAGGAAAGGGTTTGTCTGAGGAACTCCTGCTATATAGCGATTGTGAGGAGTGATCACAATCCTGGTCACTTCTCTCTGCAGGTCTCTCTTCAGGTTACTGACCATACAATAGCAGCTGAAAGGGGATTTGGCCATCATCTACTTCTCTGCAGCTCACAGCTGGAGGCTGAGCTCCTCGTGAGCTCATTTACCTTTCATCTCCTGGCTGCAACTGTATAATTAATTAGATCACCCAAATTACAGACCATTCTCTATTTACTTTGTAAACAGGTTTGTGATATACACAGAAGAAAATCTTATGTTCCTTGAGGAACTCATTGTTTTCTAAAATTAGCTTGTTTGAGTCTGAAAGAGTGTCCCCAGGAGGGCTGCAGGGCCGGGAACCTCCTCCCTGTGTTGCATAAAAGCAGAGACATGGGCTCCGTGCCTCTTGCAGGAGGGTAGCTGCCAAGGGCTGGATGGGCAACAGACTGCTCCAGCATGGCCAAATTGCATCCTCAAGTGGCCTGGGAAGTTGAGTCTCATCACATTGCGGTAGATGAGAGGAAAAAAAGCATGAGGATAAAAATGTCAAACATACTTCTTGCAGAACAGAAATCACCAGGGCCTTGAAAATACTGATAAGTAGCTGCTTATATGAATCTTTGGCTGCCTAATCCCTTTGGAAAACCTGATTTTAATCGCTTTAGCACCTACATCCCATTTTTAAAGGGACTTTCACACAGAGCAGGATTTTGCAGTGGGCCCTGGGGCTCTGCATCCCATTGCATCTGCAATCCAGCGTAGGAGGGCTGAGACAGGCTCCCAGAGGCTGTACTTGAATTTTCACAGCGGTTCATGGTAAAGATTGCTAAGTCGGCCCTCCCAAAGCCACAGGCTGATTTTATAAATGTCATGTCTTTTTTTTTTTTTTTTAAATACAGTTTGTACTCCTGTGTCTCCTTCATGCTTTTCTTTGTCTTTATCGAATCTCACAAACCATTTACCTGCCTTCTGCTGTATAAACCTAGTAACTCACCTCTCTGGTACCACGTTTTCTAAGGAGTTCAGCCCTTATTGAGACCACCTCTCAAAAAGATGAGTTTTTGAGGATTTTTTTTGCTACTTTCCATTTTTTTTCCTGTTGAAAACATGAGCCTCATAGTGTGGATTGAAGCTTATTCTAGCAGCTTCTGTGTGGGGTTTTGGTGTTCCCAGAAGAGACCTTCCCTGGGGTACATTATACTCACATGGCTGCCCACAGCCGACCTGCAGCCTAGCCAGATTGGACCTGCTGAGATTTTTGTAAGAAGTGCTTATGCATGTTCAGATGAGCAGAAAATCTTTTGAGTTCAATTTAGGACTTAATGTGTGGGTTTCACCTAGAAATGTGTTGCCAGTGGGAGAGACACCCTTAGTTGCTGGAAGCAGAGGGAGTAGCGGGGTCTCCCTTGTCCAAGTAGCTTTAAGTGACCATGCAGGCAGGGAGAGATGATACTCTTCTAAAGAAGAGGAGGCTTCTATCTCAGTGGAAGCTGTGCAATATGTAACACCAATTAAAGAGCACAGCCTATCCCCCTGCTCCGAAAGAAATCAGCTCGTTTGGAGGAGAAAGATCCAAATATGGCTTAACATGGTGCGGGACTTCAAAGGGGAGAGGAGCTGTAGAAGTTGGCGTGAGGCACCAGGAAGAAGCGTCAGGTATGTAGGAAGGTCAGACCCCTCCTAGGTGGTACCTGCAGCCAGGTAGCAGGATGAAGGGCAAGCGCCCACTTGGATCTAATCTTCCTTCAAGTGAAACAAAGTGTGGTTTTTCTTTCATTTCTTCACGTGTGCGTTTTATAAACATGTGCAACTCTGTTGCTGGTTTGGATGTTGTGAGTAAATACTGTTATTTGCATGTTACCTTAAGCTGGCTTGAGCTAAGAGCGATTTCAAAGTAACTGGATAAGGATGGGGTGCTCCCCGCAGAAGGGTGTGGCGAAGCCATAAATCTTCATAAGCTCCAGCTCCCCAGCACCTTCTCCAAATATCCAGAAAGTAGCAGAGCAGGGTACCCTTCTTGCCCCCCACCCCTCACCCCCTACACCATGTGGCCAACTGGGGTGAAGCTATCCCCATTAAGGGGGAAGAGGTGTCTCTGGTGGGGTTCAGGAAGGTTTTGTGGCTGGTCCTGGGGTGGGAGGGTGGTGGTCCCTCAAGGCCAAGGGTTGGGGTGCTTGGAGATAGGTCCTCCTTGCTGCAGGTGCTCCCCTGCTAACAGTGCTGTCGGGCTGCTGGGTGCGGTGGCGTTGTGCTCATTTGTTAGGGTGCGAGTCCTCCACAGCATTTCAGTCAGCAATTGGGGATGGCTCTCCTCATGCTTCCGGGAAATGCCACCAAATCCTTCCCATGCCATGGGGTTAGTGATTCTGCCAGGCCACAAGCTGTCTTCTCAGTCGTCAGACATTGCCTCCCGGGCTCTGTTTTCTTCAGGAAAGAGAGGACCACAGCTCCCTGTTTACCCAGTCTTTGTACCTCAGAGGATCCTACAAGGAAGGACAGGATGCCTAAAGGTCATCCGCTTGCTTCTCCTCTCCCCGACAGTATCCATGATCTCCAACAGGCACATTGTGGGGACGTTCATGTGCAGAGAGTCCCCATTTCCTACTGTCTTGGTACATCTTAGGTGCACAGGACATGAGGGGAGGCAGCAGCCTCCAACCCCATACCAGCTATCTGAGAGCAATGTTTTGCCATAGTATTTTTAATTTGATAGCTCTTTGTGTACGATTGGAGCATGTGTATGCATGTCTGTATTTGTGTATGTTTGGCTTGGGGGAAACACACACTATTGTACTTTTATGTGAGATTAAGTGAGTGGGCATTTTCCGTTATGCTTTCCAGAAATTTCCTTAATTGAAAAGCAGACCCAGCCTGTGCTGTTTCTGTCCGTACTTTTCCAGCTGCATGTGTCACCACTATCTGTCCAGGAGAGCCAGAGATTTCATGTGCTGCCAACACCACTGCTGAGGTGTGCAGTGAAACTGCTGTGTTTAGTCTGATGTCACCGGGTTGCTTCCCAGGCAGCGTTCCCCATGGTGAAAATCTGAAGTCAGGCAAAAGGGGCAAGGAATCCAATCAGATTATTTTTCTGGTTACAGTCTTGTCTGAACAAATGTTTTCTTGCTGCCTTAATGGTTAGTCTGGCTTCGGTGATACAAATATTTACCAGTTTATAATAAACAGCTGAATCTACAGCCTACATAGTCACATTATTTTAAAGATGAAAGCAAGAGGGATAAAAAGTCACATTTAAAGATTAAATTATTACACTGACTTTGAATAGGATTCTGCTTGTGTTTATATCCAGTCCTGGTAACCCCAGGGAGAGCTACTGACTCATACTGGGGGTGATTGGGAGCAGGGTCTGGGTGTCTATATGCAGCGCAAGTATATTGATGTATGCTTTTCATTAACCTTCCCTCTAGGTTTGTTCATGATTATGTTTTCCATCATCTCTATGGATTTCTTTGGCTTGGAAGCAGTGGAGTCTGGATATCTAATGTCATATTTTGGTGTCCTTCAAATGGTAAGTGAAGTGGAAGTCCCCCTCTTTCCACATCATTATCTAATTTGCTACGTTTTTGACACCCACTCGCCCAAATCCAGGCATAATATTGACAGGCAAATCCTAGTTCTGCCATGAGACGCTTGGCTTCAAAAAATAGAAGTGACTCCAAGTTTATTCTGTTCCTTGGAATAGGAAGAAACCATAACTAGGAATGCCCTGAAAGCTGCCTCCCCATTGTCCCTCCTTGCAGATCTTTAAACTGCTAAAAGGAGCTAAAATTTCTTTGGACTGATATGTCACCCTGTTTTTTGTAACGAGACTTAAACTGTAGCTGAAGTACCTTGACTAAAGTTTTCACTGCTGCAGGTTAGCTGATTTACGTTTACTAAGTAGCACCCTGTAAATTTATGTAAGTAGACCATCTTACTGTGATTTTCACAGATGCCTTCAGTGTCAAGGAAGGACTCATTTCTGCTGTGTGGAAACAAGCACAGCAAGCTTGTACTTTCAAAAAAAATGAAACGTGGGCAATGGTATGTGTGAAATGGGTAAAAGGGAAAAATCAGCTGAATTAGACAGTAACAGGGCCAAAAAAAAAAAAAGATGCTGTATTATAGCAGAATTTTTCTTTTGGAGGAAGAGGTTAATAATTTTGCAGAAAGAGCAACAGATGGTTATAAGCAAGCCTCAAGGTAGGAATGTAAGTTAAGCAATATCCTGAAGGAGGGTGGTCTTGTTATTAAATCTGCCTTCATTCCCTGGGCATTGCCACAGAGTTCCTGTGGGATCTGGAGAAGCTTCTCATCTGGGAAATGGCAGCTTTAATTCCTTCCCTTGTGATTTGGATGTGGCACAGTGTTACCAGTTGCTTGGGCTCAGCCCTGGTCTCACCAAATCCAGGCACCTAGGTAGAGCAGCTGTTGAGCATGGCTGTACATCAGCAAGTGGAGTCTGCAGGCTAAACCAGCTGGAGTTGAGAGGCTGGTGCCTGTGCCATGTCCATTCTGGGAGGGTGGCTTCAGACCAGCTGTTGCTTGGTCCCCTGGGCTCGATGTCTCTCACCAGCTGGATGCACCTTCCCATCCAGTCTTGTCAGAAAGAAAACCAGTTTGCTGCTCCACAGCATGGAAACAGTGTGATGAGTGGGGTGATCAGCTGCTTTCCAAAATATGCTTCTGATCCAAACTCCATTTTTAACAGACGCTTTCCCTGTGTTAGTCTTTGTGTGACCCCTCTTAGACCTGGATCTGCAGGAAACACTCAGGTTTTAGAGGGGCCGAGGCTCCTTCTGATATCTTCTTCCCCTTTTGAATGCAGAGGGACTCCTCAAGAACTGTGCTCTTAACTTAGACATATCAGTTTAAATCCCTGTTATATATGTACACACTGAAATAAAATTTGGGGTTGCAGCATGGCTGTGGTGTGCTTGTTTTGAGCTGGGTAACATGGGCAGCAACAGCTGGAGCAGGAGTGGCTTCATACTGCTAGATGGACACTGCTGTTATGTGTGGGATGTGTCTGCCTTCACTGCTATAGTTTTCGAGGTTAGTTTGGTTGAAACTACTGTAGATAAGGTTACCTTGCACTGCTGTGCTGGTGGTCCCCACAGATAGGAACAGCCCTGGAAGATACGGGAATTATAGCGTTCACTCTGCTTCCTAATGAATAAGATGGCAGTGCTAATTAGGGACCTGGTCCTTCCCATAGTCACAGGGTTTCATCCCTTGGAGGCCAATCATACCTATTACGCCCTAACCCAGCGGTGGCCTACAGGCTCAGGTCTACTTTGCTGGGGTGTCTTTGCCTCAGGACATTGAGCACAGAAACTAGCTTTTGTCAGCCAGGCAGTTTTCTTTCATCCATCCATGCAGTCCTGTCTGTGTTGCTACACATATTCGACAGCACATGACTCTAGACATCGGAAATATAGGAGTGAAGTGGTCTTACGGTACAAACCTTTTCTTCATGATGGTGCATTGGGGTTTACTGTCAGAATACCTAAAGAGGAAAGGGAAAAAGGTTTCATCTTTTTTTTAAAGCCCAGGACACCTGATTCCTGGTAGCAGCAAAGCCGTCTCACCGAGAGCTTGCAAAACACTGCTTTCTGCTTTGTCACTTGTTCTTTCCACTTTATGACTGGCATTCCAAGCTCTGCTCTGGTCCATGCAGGACCAGATCCTCAACTGGTCCAAATGGTACTCTCACCATCTGACTTTTAAATTGTTCTCAGACATTAGAATTTATGTCTTTACAGGTGTCTGGCTAGAACCACCAAGATACCTCTTGCAGATAGTGACTGGGTTAATATTTTACAACTGCTTTCTATTGGGGTTTCTCCAATGGAAGATGTATACAGGGAATGTAATGTGTGCCAGCTCTGCCCTGCTGAGCCCCAGAGCTGCTTGTGTGCCTTCATCTTGCCTAAGCTGCCATTTCAGATGCATTTGTTTCTGCTGTACAGTGAATTGATACTGCTGGAGATAAAAATGCAGATTAAGGTGCAAGCAAATTCCACCAGTCTGGAGGGCAGAATGGTGATTAATATCTGCTGACTGGCTTCCCCACTTCACTAAGTAAATTATGGCTTTATTCATAAGAAATATAATGTCCTTTTCAATGAATTTCAGCAACCAGATCCTCAGCTTTGTTTTCTCATTCCTAGTTTGCCTTTCCGTAAAACATTGTGAGGGTTTTCACATTGTCCTGGAGTTGCTCTGAGCCCACCTGTTACAGAAAACATGTCCTCCCCATTTGCGTCTCTCCCTGGATCTGAAAGTGGATCATGTTTAAGGTCTTTTAAGATGGGAGCGGACACCACAGAAATGAAGGGGAAAATAAGAATTGAACTATGCCCTGTTTACTTTAAACCTCCCTGCAGACGCTGAACACAGTGCCTGGGCGGTTGCACAGCGTGTCTGGCTGGTATGCCCAGTGCCGTGTCCCAGGGTCTCGCCTGCTCCCAGCACACATTGCTTGTACTAGGTGTGCACAGGGAGCAGCACAGTGAACAAGGCTTAGCTGAGCCCTTTCCTCAGCTCTTCCTCAAAAGTCGTAAGCTGACAAAAGCATTGCCTGGTCTGCCAATTCCTGGCAGTTTGTAGTAACAGTATTCCTTTGTGTCACGTAGTTTCTATTTTTTAATGAAATCTTCTCAAAACAAACATCATCCTCTTGCACAGAAGGTGATGTTGCAGCCACCTTTTCCAGCCTGATCACCAATCCCAGGATGACTCAAGTAGTGATGGTCTCTTTCCACTTTCGTCTCCCACCATGGGGATATTATGCTCCAGTTGCTTAATCTAATTTTTCAGCTTCTTAGCCTCATTTAACCTACTGCGGTGAAAAGTGGTCAGTGCACTGTAAACATACCTGTTTATCACCATTCCTCCCATCCAAGCCAGCTGCAGAGCACCCAGAGAGGAGATTTTGAATTGCTTTGGGTCAGTCCACCTAATTTTAAGTAGGCAACTCAAGTACTTCATCATCTGTGTCTCAAACAGCTGTTTGCATGGGGAGATCAGCACAGAAACATTGACCCCAGGGGGGTTGTTTGCCACCTCTGCAGATGGAGGATGTTAGTTAGCCACCCCGCTAATTCAGACAGCCCTCTTCAGGGATCCCATCCAGAGCTCCTCAGCCTCACCTCATCATGCTTCTTACCATCTCATCAGCTTATGACCCTGCATGACCCCAACATTTGCAGAGGTGCCCCATGCCAAGCCTGAGAGAATCCCTGCAGGTTTGGAAGGTAGATTTGGGGCTGTTTTTTGAAGCCCAGGAGCTTCATGGGCTTTGGCTGGCCACTCCGCAGAGCACCTCCCTTGGTTGCTCCCTTACTAAGCATCAGCTCTGTCCACATGGGAATGGTTCATGGCACTTGCCAGCAGTGAAGTGCATCAGCTGGTGCTGGTGGTGGGTTTTGTCTTTGCAACGCTGTGCAGGTAGCACCAACGGCCACCACTCATGGCATGGGGCATCCTTGGCACCCTCTTCTCTTCACCGAGTTGGTTGCCCACAGCATGGTCAGCTTTCACCCCAGCGCTTATGGTCCATGTCCTTGCTGCCACTTGTACCTCTACATGGAGGGATGTAGGTTGCCTTAACTACTGCTCCCAGCCTTTCTCATGGAGACCTGAGTGGCCCGAAGTAATAGGTCTGCTGATGCATTTCTGTAAAAGTTGCCATGAGAGTACCTGTGTGTGGTGAACGTGGGCTTCCCAGCTCTCTGTATAAAGCACTGGCCCAGGAGCTGGTGCCGATTTTCTGTTTGTGGTTAGGCAAAGAGCATCGTCTAATAGCAGAAGATATTGTAAAGTCAGGGTGGGAAGGTGGTATGGGGCCTCACTTCTGGGTTGGAACAGAGCCAAACGAGGTCAGAGAAGGGTGTGAGAGAGGCTGTGTCATAGCTGTCTGATGAGGAAACAAAGCCGTTGCTTAGAAAATGGAATATGACCAAGCCTTGAGTGGGCTGATGGGGAAGTGAAAATATCAAGTGAGGGATAATTCAAGCAATCCAGGGCTCTACAGTGATACTTGAAGAACCCTGATAGCATGGGGCTGTCTGAGGAGCTGAGACTGTGACAGCCTAAGTCTAGGAGGAGAAGTCGGGTGAGAGATAAAGAAATGAGGAGGAGAAGGCTGGACGGATGCCTCTGCACTGAGATTCCCTTGCTCATGATGCATTTGAAGCATATTTATCTGATTGCCAGTGTGTCTCCAGGCGAGAGGTGTGAGAGCCTGTCAGGGACGCAATCCCTCTGTCCTCCGGGGCTGGGCTTCCAGAGTCCTCTCATCTCAGAAGCCATGTGAATTAAATGCCTGGGAGTGTGAGATGCCATTCAATCTCCCTCCAGAGAATAGTTGATTTCATGATAATTTGAAATAATATAACTTTGCATAATGGGCAGAAGTGGTCCTAGAGTCTGGCTTTTTTTTGGAGTTGCAAGCTAAATAGCATGAAGTTGTTCCAGGCATAGTATCTGGCTTGGAAAATGCCGCTAGAGGATTAAGCGAGTGATATACCTGGAGTCCCTGGTTGATATCTAAAGTCACATCTGATGCTTAGATTTCAAACCACAGGAGGGAGTGGGGAAAGCTTTACTTTAAGAACTTTTTCTGAAAAAAAAGAAAAAAAGAAAAGAAAAAAAAGAAAAGAAAGAAAAGAAAAGAAAAGAAAAGAAAAGAAAAGAAAAGAAAAGAAAAGAAAAGAAAAGAAAAGAAAAGAAAAGAAAAGAAAAGAAAAGAAAAGAGAAAAGAAGAAAAAAAGAAAAACAAGCCAACCAAACAAAAAAACAAAACAAACAAAACCCCCCCAAAATAAACAAACAAACAAAAACGAAAAACAAAAAAAACCCAAAGCAAAACGCACCAAACAAAAACTCTGGGTGGGACAAAGGGGTAGATATTTATTATCCTGAGGATGAAGAAATCATAAGACATCTGTTCTATTTACTGTGTTTAAATTTGTATTGTTGTACAAACTCCACCTCTAGCTGTGCACCTTCTGGAGGGACAAGTTGGTACGGAGTGATCCTGAAAAGATGAGAGAAATTCCTGGAGGAGAGATTTACATTGCCTATCATCTTATCACCAGTCTGTCCCTCTCACTTTTTTTTTTTTCCCTGCACAGCAAAAGAGATGATTAAAGAGCCAGGGATTTAATTACAGCCAGGTATGCCTAGGGGGAAAACCCACTCGGTGAAAGGACCTCGCAACAACAAACAGAAAGTACTCCAGTTTCCTAGCTTTGAAGGATTTAAATCTGTGGAGGGGGGCAGGTTGGAGGGGGAAAGAAAGCGATTAGACTGAAGTTTGCAAAACACACGTTCCTCTTCCCCCTCGGCAAAGTGCTGCCTTCAGCACTTTGGTCCTCACCGTCAGCTCTCCTTCCAGTCCCACCGCTCTGCTCCTCCTCTGCAAGATCTGAACTAGTCCTCAAGCACTTTCTGGCATTGCCATGTCAGTAAAACAACTCCTTTTTGCCCTGCCCAAGCTTTGGCACCACCTTCAGCTGGTGCAGAAAAGCCCTGTGATTTTTGTTGCCCGCTGTGGTCTGCCCCAGCTGGTGCCCACCCGCGTGTCACCCCAGCCGGCATCGCGCTCGCCCTGGGAACCACCAGCCGGGCACAATTTCAAAGGCGAGAGATACGGGTCTGATGCGTGGGAGGCTCTCTCTGATGTGAATCGTGCTATCTGTGCTAGGGATGGGGCCCTGCATCTTCTCTGCTAGGCTGTACCAGCTTATCTGGCCTGATGCGCCTGCCTTTCCAACCTTCTCCTGTCTTTTCATTTCCAGGCTATTGGGTAAAAGGGAATTTATTTTGCTGCTGGGCTCTGCTGGAAAAATCTATAGAAACAGTCCAGTGTCCACTGAGCACAGAGGACCAGCCGAGCATTTGCATAACGTCTCTAGCCCCCACTGATTCAGTTAGCTACTTGCAGATGCCAGTCCTGCTCAGCAGCAGCTCCATGCAACAAGGCTAGTCCTTCACTGTTTGAGTCTTCCCAAAACCAGCACTTTAAACCTTCAAACAGCAACAGTCTTTTCCATCCTGAAATTTGTTAGTGAGGGTAACAATAAAATGGGC
Source organism: Streptopelia decaocto (assembly GCF_964273445.1). NCBI lineage: Eukaryota > Metazoa > Chordata > Aves > Columbiformes > Columbidae > Streptopelia > Streptopelia decaocto. The sequence goes on from NC_138661.1 coordinate 53,020,789, forward strand.
AATTGGCTCTTCTGAGCAAATGGGAGCTGCTGTCTTCCCAGAAATCAAATACAGTAATAAAGTTAGGGAATATGTTTCTATGTGATCAGCTGAACTAATGTAACAAATCCCCAGCTTGACAAATCCAGTATAAAGACAAAGAGAGATTTGGCTGTTCTTATGCATTTATTGGGAGACTTATTTGCCTTTAAAGAAGGAGAGGGGAATGAAAAAGAAGATGAGTTGGTTTATCCTGTGACATGTGTACACAGCCACAGGCAGTGCTTGTTATTTCACTTGCAAACAATTTCCTCTCTCTTTTGTTTATTGATGACAGAAGGAATTCCAGCCAGGTACACTGGCTCTTCCCCGACTTCAAAGGAGGTCAGGTTACAAAGACAAGCACCATCAAGACAAAATGAAATGCAGGAGGGGAAGGCCCAGTGCAGTCAATCTCAAGGAAAGGTTGCATGCAAGAGAAAAGTCCAGAATGTACCAGCAGGAAGAAAAATAGCGATAAATCCCACTGCTGCCTCTTCAGTGCCACCAGGGCTGATGGCCAAGTCGTCCAGGATGCTTCCGCTACCCCCTGGCAATAGCAGCACATGTCCAAAACCTTACATAGCAGAGTACACACGGAGCACCTTTTGCTTTCTCCTTCCCAAATGTGCCTTTGCAGGCAGCTGCCACTCATGTAAACCCAGGGACTGTGCACCTAGGGTGCAGGCTGGAGGTGATGGGTTTTCAGGTCTAAACTCAGACTGTTTGATAGCGTCCAAAATCAAGATGGTGGGTCTTGCCTTCCTGGGACTCATGGCTGGATCAGCAATGACCATGCTGGGGAGGGAGTCTGGCAGCCCAGATCACCAGTGGGGAGGCTGCAGACCATATAGCCTAAGGATGGCTGCTCAGCCCCAAAGGGAAAGCGGGTGACTTGGGCTAATGCTTGCTCCTGGAAAAAATCCCATTGCCAAGTTGGTTTGCTCAGCCGAAGTGATGGGGAAGCGCGTGTTGAATGCCAGCTTGCATTCCCATGCAGCTGTGCACAAGGAGTGTCCCTCTGCCCTACTCACTCTGGGGACAGCCCTGGTGGCCTCTGGTTTGCCTGTCTGCAGGTCCTGCCTGCTCAAAGCCTGGTTTTGCTGCAGCAGCACTTGGTCCCTGTACTTGGGTGCTCACATGTAGTGACAGAGGTGTTTTGGGTAAGGTGCTCTCATGGCCATCAGATTGGGCTGCTCTGGGACGCTGCTGATGATCTGCCTCAGTGACTCAAGGAAGGGCAGGGACCAAGCTGTGCCTGCACAGTGCCTCCCGATTAGATACACCATTCAAGTCCAGGCAAATTGAGAAACGTTTCCTCTGGTGGCTCAGCAGAGCCGAACTGGGGTTTGGGTGATGCCACCACTGAGTCAAACCATGCCCTGTGATGGAGCTCAGCCCCCGTCCCGCGTGACTCAGCACAGCCCCAGTTGGGGTGAGCCAGTGGGAGGGACTGGGAAGTTGCAAAAAGTTAATGACGATTCTTCGTTTTAGGAGTGCTCAGCTTAATAAAGCATTACTCAGTGGCTCCTCCACCCACCCCCCAAGTAGGAGCCACCAGGGCTGGTATCAGCCTCCTCCCGTGTCCACAGCAGGGCTTTCAGCCGGGATGAAACAGGTCACCCCATGTATCGTCTCAGCATTGCACTGTGGCAGGTCCGCTAGTGTCCCCAAGGCTGCTCAGCCTGTGCCACTGTCACATGGCAGCTGGGAACATATGAGCAGAGCTCTCAAGCCCTGCCTGGGGTTGGGGACGGACACAAAAAGGAGGCAGGAATAGCATTTACTGGGAACCAAAACGTCTGCTTGGTGAGATGTGCCCTCGTGACAAAAATCACTTGTGCTCTGAAGCAAAGCGAAGGGTCAAATTCCACTGTTTTCCATTAAGTTGTAGCTTATGGGAAATATATACCATTTGTAGCTATTGTTCTTTACATCAGCTTTGTTTTCACTCTATTACTATTTACTTTTTGATTTTTTAATTTCATTTTAATAATTAAATTGCTTTTTCTGGCCTGCTTGTCCTAGATTAACATTTCCTTTCTTTTTAATAATTTTCTTATGCATTTTGCACTCGTTTCCTTTCAGTTGAGTTTGGTTTTCACCCTTAGGACTAACACAACAAGGTTAAGCTCGGTGTAGCATCATTCCAGCTCCAAGCAGAGCACAAAGTTTTTCCCCAGGCTGGGCTGCCATTGAAACGTTTTGAAGTAAAGTTTTCTTTCAAGTCAGAGAGGTTTTCGCTTCGATCAAACAAACCCTTTCAAGGCAGGGAAAACTCTGTAGATTCCTATCTGTCCCTTCCCTGAAACTCAGTGGGTTGGGGTTAGTTTTCAAACTTATGTCTTCCAGCCTCCGTCCCTTAGTGTCCACTTGGGCTAGTGTCACTTGAAGTATGGGAGATGATGAGCAGAGAAACAAGAGGGAATCTTTGCTCTGTGAAGTGCTGGAAAAGCCAAATGCTTCCTGGGATTTAAATTGTTTTGCTCCTCCTTCTCTCCCCCTCTTCCCATTTTTTATTTAAAAATCTGTAAAACCAGTTCCCTATCCCTTAGATCCGTGCATACTCTTGGGGCTGGATATTAGCATCTCCGTCATACTTGTTTCCTGTCTAAAAAAGATGAACCACCCAATTTGTATGTTTATAGTTTAAAATAATGGAAAGAAAAGATACAGGAAAGGAGGCATTTTCCTCCTCTGCATACAAATGTACAAGGACTTGCCAAGAATGGAGAAATTAGTTATTAATTGTATTTCACAAAAAACTCACCAGTTACTCAGAAAAATTCATTTGTATCTGCAAGCATCTTTAGAAGCTTCCATCACTGCTGGTGAGTAGGCAGTGATGGTAAACTCAGGTGTGCACTGTGGGTAAAGACTTTCAGCAGACAGAATGGCTCTATCCTGGGAATGCAAAATGCTTACAATAATGGATTGTGTTCTCCAGCCACTTACCATGACAGTGAGGTCCCTTTTTCTCATTTAAAAAAAAAAAAAAAAAAAAAAAAGGTCAATGGAATAACCTATTTGCTGCCTTTCATTTCCATGAAGCACCATGACAGTTCTCTTTTGAACTTGTTTAGATTGTTATACATCAGGCTTAATGTCACTCGTCTGCTTCTTTTCCAGGTTCTCCAGAGTCTTCTTGTTGGAAAACTCACTAACTACTGCACAGAGAGGACTCTGCTCAGGCTCAGTGTCTTCACCTTTGCTGGCGTGGGCCTGGGCATGGTAAGGCTTGGCATCAAATCATCCACAGTGTCTTTTAATAACACAGCAGCATGAGGTCTGTGAGACCTGACACAAATTCTGCCCCTTGAAGTGCCACCACCAGCTTTGCTGGGTGGTCCTCAGTGGGGACTGCTGTCCTTGGCCTCTGTGCAAACGGAGCCATGCTCAGTGTAAACACAGCACCAAATAATGATAAGGAACCATATGAGTAATAGTTACGGGGATTAAAAAGAAATTAATCTCACGCTGAAACTCGGTAAGTCCCTCGTGAGTCACTGGATTTACACAGAAATCCTGTCCTCAGTCTTGTCAACGACTGTATTTCCTGAACTACCCAGAAAGTAAATGAAGATTGTGGGGGCGAAATCATTGTGGTTGTACACTGCTGCCAGACAGTGGAATTTGCGTGCTCTTCTTCTAGGGCTTTATCCTTGCCTGATTTCTCCAAGAGGATAGTATTTGTGGAAGGAGACAGCAAGGCGATCATTTTGTTCCTCCATTTTGGGATGAGTGATGTTACCTGTTGCCAACTATGTCTGCATGGGTGACAGTCAATGCCAATCTCAAACAGTAATTGGAAGACTGAGTTGACGCAGGCAACTCTACCAGTAATTGTGTTTGCTCAGATAAGCTGCACTCAGGGAACCAATAGCTCTGCCCAGGCAATGGGGACGGAGGAAGGGTGCGCACTGGTCCCCATCAGCAAGATGGGCCCGAAGGACTGTTGAGCTGTGTCAGCCTTTCTACATTCCCTGTGGGATCTGGCCTCGAGCCTTGCTGCTGGGCTGCTGGTGCTCCGGTTGGCATGGGTAGGATGGGTGCTGTTCCCACAGCCATGCTGCAGCCACGAGGAGGTCAGGGCCAAATCCTGGAGGGTATTGAGGCTCGTGGTTCCCAGCTACAGGGATGAGATGAGGCACCTACGCTCCTTTGCTAACCTGATGCTAAATTGTGTGTCCGAGTTGAGGCTGGGAAGGAAGGATGGATGCAGATGAAGGGTTGGTTCTGCAGAGGGAGCACAGTCACCTTTTCTGGGATTTCAGGGCTTGTAGGCGTGCTGCCAGAGAAGGAGCCCTCCCAGCTGGTATCACAGGTTTTTGACTGGTATCAGTCATGTGCTACCTTAGCATGGGACATCTGCACAGGGGTTGGTGCTGCTGAGCATGGCCCATGAATATCTTTGAAGGTATCACCATTGGTTTTTGGTCATGGGAGGGAGCAATGAGGTGGGACCAGGGTGGACCTCACTCATCGGGAGCACTCTCAAGCAGGCGCAGGTCAGGGTGTCACTGGGACTAGCTCCCTGTTCTAAAGCCTGGTCCCATGGGAATCAGGCAGAGGGACAACATGGATTAAATGTCTTTTGTGCACTGAGATCTCACTGAAAGGCAAGGCTGGATGTAGGAGAGGAAGAGCCTTGATGGCAGCAGAGGGTCACACAGGGCAGCACAGCTTTAGTGGCTAATGCCTGAGTGTGGGCAGGCTTACATCGGCTGTGCAGGGAGAGAAGCCAGCAAGGGAAATTGTTTTAGAATTGGCATGTACGCCAAGCCCGGAGGGCTGTGGACATCCTGACAGCATGGGCCTGGGGACAAGGGTCAGCAATGACCCTTCCCATGATAATTATTCATAGGCAAATGCAGCTGCGATCCTCTTCGCTGGGGATGCCTTACTAAAAAGCCCTCTGTTCGAGCAGCTGCCGAGAAAACATCCGTTTCTGGGATAGCTATCTGTCTTGGTGGCGATGAGTGCCATCACAGCAGCAGACCCCAAATGCAGAGATTAATGTGTGAAGCTTTTGATATTGCACAGCCGCTGGTGGAGAAGCCTCCTGCCCTCTGTGCCCTTGCTGCATCTGGCCTCCAAACAAAGCAGATCCTCTCCCCAAAGCGTGGGAGTGAGTAGAAAAGATAGCTGTTAATAAAAGACACTCTGAAACCCATCTTCATCTCTCTGGGAGGTGGGCTGAAGTGGTTTTAGAAGGTAGTCACCAATGGCGGCAGACAGACAGACAGATGACGGTGCAACTAGAAGAGGTGGCGGGATGTTCCTAGCAATTGGCAGCTGGAGAAGGGAAGGGGTGGGCTCAGACCTCGACAGTAACACCTGGAGAAGGAAAGGAGGAGAGAGCTCCTGTCTGATCTGCAGATACAAGCTGGGAGCGCGTGGGCGGGGGTGTAGGAGGGCTTGGCGGTTGCAAGGGGGAAGTTTTTGTCTGAAGGCTCGGCTGTGCCTCATCCTGCCTTGCTGCCTGCATTTCCCAGGCATTTGCTTTTTGAGTCTGTCTGCTGAAACTCCTGGTTCTGCCTCTCTCACCTGAAAAGTGCCTTCAGATCTGCTCAGGTCAAAAAGATTGCTACCTACCCAGCTGAGGGGTAATGGAGACCAGGCTCTGCTTGGCTTGGTCCTTTTGAAGTCCCAGGGGAGTGAGGAGCCATCTCCCCTGGTTTTACAGGAGGCACAGATGTGGTTCACTTCCTTCAGCCCATGAGGGGATTCATACAAGGCAGGGGAGGTTAAAGTTGTTTTTTTCCTATGAGCTCTGCGATGCTGTCCTGCAATAACATTTGCCCTAGCAAGGAATTATTCTCCCTCCGTCTGGATGTTTATGTAGCAACTACCTGTTCCTCTGTCTTTGTTCTCCAGTTCCTTAATCAGAAGTTTCTAGATCTTAACCAAAATGTAGACAAAGAGCCTCTCTGAGGAGAGAAACCTGGCTGTGTGTGAGTCTAGAGGGAAACTAGGAATAAACCTCAATATTTCCAAGTCATTAGTGAGCAATGTTTCTGGGCTTCTCCATCTTCTGTAGCCGAGAGGCAGGGACCAGGTATTAGGAGACAGAACTCCAGAGAATGAAACTTCTGGCTAAACCAGTGACAGGGATGTTTTGTGGCCACAATAACACACCTTGAGACATGAGTGAGGGCAGAAGATTTGCAAGAAGGGGAGAATTTCCTTTTCATGCCCCAGAGAAATCCATTCATTTGACCAGCAGGGCTTGTGAATGAGCTGAGAGCCGCTCTAGCCCCATGGCTTAGGGAGCCTCACCACTTTTGTTTCAGTATTAAACAGCTGGAGGGATGTCTCCACTAAGAATATGTGCAATAAGAGAATCGTTACTCTCCGTAATTAAGCTCGCTAGTGTGCACTTATGGCCAAAAGACCTATTCCGGATTACTGAATTCGGTGAATTTATTAGCAAGGAAGCAGCAGAACAGGATAAGAAATCCTAAAGGTACGACATTACATAATGCACCATGATAATTTATTTTGACAAGCTCGGTTTAGTTTTAATTATTTATTATAATGAACTGAAATGCCTTCTCTAGGCTATTTTGTATAAGTAATAGAGGCTTCCTGAAGTACACCACATGCATCTGCCGTTCAACATTTCCTCAGGAGCTGGACAAGAGACAGAAGATGGGGGGAAGGGTGCAGGGACGTCACTAATTCCCAGACACTAAAAATACCCACAGCAGTGCCGGAGAAACGTGCTGCCAGATAGTGGGGTATCGTTTGCTACTTGCTCTGCATGCTTGGAATAATTCACTGCAGACAAATGGTGGGCTATGAAAGACCCTGCAATGGCCAAAACCACACCATCATGTATCAGCTGTGGCTCCCACAATTTACCTAAGTCATGAGTTTAACTTGTGATGTTTTTCTAGGTTGTTTCTTGCCACAAAGTCACCACTTGTGCTCTGTAATTGTCTGTGCTCCATTGTGTCCTGTTCCTTAGGCTCTGATGAGGACTGTGTGGCACTACTGCATCGTTGCGGTGCCGCTGGTATTTGCCTTCAGCATGCTGACCACCATCACCGACAGCATCCTCACCAAGTCTGTCCCCGCCTCCGACACTGGTAAGACATATCAAAAAAGATCAGACTGTTTTTTTCTCATTTTTGAGTCCATCAGGTGCTTCCCAGCTCACACCACCACTATCATGTGCTGGGGTACATTCATGGCAAAAGCCCAGATCTGCAGATCTGGCTTGGCAGTTGCCTGCAATGGGTGTCAGCAGAGCAGATGAACAGAGACCGGTGATGCTAATACGGGATGAGCTTGAACAACACCAAGCAATCATCCTGCAACCCAGTGCCCCCAGTCCTGTGCTGACATCCATAGTGGTGGGTGCAGTAAGGGAAGGCTCTCCCAAACTCTACTTTCCGTGGAAAGCCAAGCCATGTTAAAAAAAAAAAAAAAATCTGCTTTTCCACTGTGATGGTGACTGAAAGGGCTGTTTGTTCATACCTTTTAACTTAGAGCTTCTCAGGAGGGTATTCTGGATCGCCCTTTGGAAATATGCTTTGCCTGATGCAGTAATTGTGCCCCTCTCTACGTTTTAGGTGTGTTTCAGTCAAAGAGTTACTGTATTTTTCTGTGCAAGGCAGCTGAAATGCAGTGGTGGACACACGAATCTTTATACCTGGGTTTTTAAGTTCTGTCAATGAAGAAATATGCCTATGTTATTGTCATGGGAGCCTTCCTGAGTTTGTCGCAAGATGAAACTGGGTTAACTCAGTTAGGTGTCTTTTGCTCAAACTCTGTCGGGGTTTTCTCTCAGAGCTGCATTCACTGAGTACCCAAAAGTGTCTCTGCTTTAGCTGAACCTTTCTGGGATGCCAGCCTACACCCTTCATCTTCCCTAGCAGCCGTCTGAGCCAATACTCTGCACAGACCATACCGAGAATGGGGGTTACAGTTTGCACAGCCCATTAGTGAAGTTTATAAAGCACTTTTGAAATGCTTCTGGATTAAGAGTTTTTCTAAATGTCACTTCAGTAGTTTATTTGTAGAGCTGACCACCGCATCTCCTACAAATGCTGGGAGCTTGCGATTTCTGAGTGTGATACTTGTACCTGGGAGGACCGCTTAGTTCCTGGGGAGATGAGGACTGGGAATGTCTCAACCCCTCTGCTTGGCCAGGAAGAAAATCTGCTGTTTCATGAGTTGGAGCAATGCTCATGCACGAAGGGACAGCTAGGGGGAAGGGCACCAAGCAACTTTAGGATGTACAGCCAAACTGGAATTCATCCAGGCTCTTCTCAAAGGGGCTTTGTGAGGAAAACCAGAGCATTGCTTGGCGTTTAAAAGCCCAGAGGCAAACTTTGGTCAGAGAGGAAAATGGGTTTAGTTGCCTCACCCTACTCCCTGCTCGCGTATGTTGTTAGGTCAGCCTGCGTCTTGGCAGGATGGGCGGTCTTTGCATGGCAGGACAGGACAGCAGGGCAGGATGGAGGCAGCCCATAGAGTGGTGCAGAGGGTCAGGAGGGGGCTGCAGGACACTGGGGGAGCCATGGGCTATCTGTGGCTTTCCCTGCACGTCCATCCTGGGCTGATGCCATGCCAAGCACTACTACAAATTGCAGAGTTATGGCTAGCTTGAAACTGGGCATACTGAGGAGGAATGCTGCTGGCATGGAGAATCGCAGTGCTGGGGCAAACCCTTGTCTCTGACACTCCTCCCTGGCCCTTGCCTTTCAAACCATGCTTTCTCCTTGCAATGTTTCTGAGAGAAGGGGCATCTGAGTGTTTTGTGCTTGTTTTGGATGCACCCAGGCAGGGGCCTGGGCGAAGGCAGGAATGGCTGACACAGCAGAGCCAGTGAGCTGCCTCTCCACAGCAGCTGCAGCAGTGATGGCGTGGGTGTCTCGCAGAGAAATGCCGCTATTAAAATGCCTACCATCCATCTCTGGCCGTGGGTGGCACCCCGCAACGGCTGCTCCACCCGTACAGCAGCTAAAAGTTCGCTCCTTCCTGTGTGAGCCTGAGACCAGCTCTGCAAAACAAGGATTTTGGTGGCACATTAGAAATACCCTCTTTTCCAAGAGCATGTAAATCTGGCTTTATGAAAAAGCCTCGCTGTTGCTGCATCAAAAATCCGAGCGCTAGCTTGCAAAAACTTGTAGTTAATGCAAGGAAACCACACACTGAGAATTTGCCCTTGGAAACATCACTTTTGGGCCTTGCTGCTGTGTATTCCTGATGTTTTTGCCAGCCTGGGGCTGGTAGAGCCCGTGGAAGTTTTTCTTTGGGCCAGGGAGAAGCTTTCTAAGGAGCTGGAGTTTGGGCTAAGCTCAGGTGTCCGTCTCATCATGGGGCTGGAACAGATGGGGCATTGCAGGAGAATAACCTGTCCACCCTTGTTGGACACTGAGTCACCCATACTTGCCTTTTAAATAGGTGTCTCGGAGAGGGAACAGAGGGATGTAGGATGGCACCATCCCTTGCACCAATCATCCTGCTTTCAGGACCGATCCAAGGTCACTTCCTGCTGAGCCTGATGAGCTACTAAGCACTTGCTCTTTGCTTATGGCTAGGGCTTTGCACTGAAGAGAAGATAGCGGAAATGATTTCGTTTGTTTCCCTTTGATTTTTTTTTTTTCCCTCTCCTCATCTTCAAAGGCAGGAAGGGAAAATTCTGCCCCACGTACACAAGCTGTTCATCTGGGCATGCGAGCTGGTGGGAGGGCAGCCCGAAGCTGAGGGGGACTTGCATCTGCACAAACACTCCTTGTCAACCCCAGTCACTCCCCAAGAATGGAGGTCTTGTTTCTGCACAGAGCCCCCCGCCCTCAGGGAAGGAAGGAAGCCCAGCAAAGCCTCCCTGTATAACAGGCCTGCATTTCGTTATTGTATTTGCACGTCAGATGCAAAACCTTAGGAACAGAGCTTGCAGCCAGGCAGGGCTCAGTGCGTTGAACCCCTCAGCTTTTCTTGGGCTTTGCTGGTTTGAAAGCGGCTGCTGGGAGTGATGACCTAATCATTAAATTAGGCCCCATGATTGCCCCGCGGGCACGCGGCTGATCTGGGCCAGCACCATCATCCGAGTGCAGCAACAGGATGTGAGCTGGAAAGGAGGGCGAGCCGGGGTGCCTTAACACAGCAGAGGGTGGGAGGAGGGACGGAGCCGCCCGGCTTGGGGAGCGCCAGCACCCAACCCTGAAACCTGCGGGAGGAGAGGCAGGCTGGGGCGGGAGGGAGGATGGGCACCCAGCGAGGACGGGTCATGCTAGGTATGGGAAAAGGGCGAAAAAAGCTGGGGAGGGAGGCAAAAAGGGCAAGGAATATTCAGAAAGTGGGATAACCGTGATGAAGAAGGTGAGCATGTGTGCTGACAGAGCTGCATGAAGCGACGCAGGAATTTTTCTGCTGATGTGGTGACTTGTCCCAGTTAAAAGTCTCTTCTTAAATGAGATCCATCACATGTGCAGCTTTACAACAGAGCTAAGGTCATGCTGCTGAGCTGAGATTTACCATGTCCCAAAGCTCGAGGGCGTCTGACACGAGGAATCTAATTTAAGACCATTAAATAGAAATTATCTTTCTCAGCAACATGTTGAAGAACTGCAGAGGGAGAACCCAGCCTTTTAAGAGGATGGATTTCTGTTCTGAAAGAAAAAAAAAAAAAAAAAAAAGGAAAGGAAAAATAGTGCCTCCTAAATCATAAGAGCCAGTTTGGCAGTTGTACGTAGTAATTAGTTTAATTCAAATACCTAGAGGGGAAAAATTAATTGCAAAACTTGCTCAGAAAGTTTGGTGGTTGTGGGATGGTTCCCATTGGCAAAGGGTCAAGGCGAGGTCCCACCCATCGTCTTTGTGTTCCCATGCGCAGGAGGAGCGCTCAGCAGCGCTTCCTGGGAGATTTCCCTCTCTGCATGGCTACGCCCTCGGCTCAGGCTCATTGCACAAGTATTTTAAGCATGCTGATAAAAGCCCAGCAGTCTCTGGCTGGCATTATGCGAACACCTGGCTGCCTCTTCTCTCCCGGAGTCAGGAATCATTTCCCCATGGCTGCCCACGTTAAATGTTGCGCTCAACTCCACATCTTCTTGAATGAAGGACAGCATCCTTCTCTTCCCAGACGCTGCTGGCCCTGTGCAGAAACAATGCCTCAATGTGTGTCTTGATGGAAAATTGATGCCAATAGCCCAAATAATCATACCAGTAGTCAGATAAATAATTGCAAACATTGGTTCAGAGTGGTGCACGATTTTCTTGCACGCACTGCCATCTTGTCCTTCCTCCCGATGTTGGGGGAATAATACTTTTTTGGCCACCTGGGTATTTTCTGCTCCCCTGAGTGTGTTAGATGTCCTGTACGAAGGCCACAGAGCAAAGATCACGGTGGATGTATGCAGGACATCTTTGCATCCCATGGGACGTCCTGACCGTCCGTCTGCACAGGGGGGAAAAAATATCTGCCTTTGCCAAACTGGAGGTGCTTCCCCATCTGCCAGGTTCCTGTTAACGATGCAAATGGCAGAGCTGCTGGAGGGCGAACTGGCCCAGCCGGGTGAAAGGCTCACATTTCCATCCAAATTGAAATATCTGTTCTCTTGGCAAAGGGGGTGGGGGAGTATCTCAAGGGAGTTCAGTCTTTATCTGTGGTTTTATTTATTTATTCTTGAAGACCTAGTTAGACCTAAGCCTCTCGCACCTGCTAAGCCCTGGAGTGGTGTTCCTCTGTCCCACACTAGAGCATAAATGGCAATAGCAGCTCAGGTGGAATGGGGCCCTCTTAGGTAATTATGATACTGGAAGAACCTGTGATTTGCTTGGAAGTCTCGAACACAACACTAGAAATTACCTCTCCATCCATAACCCCACGCAGTAGTTACCAGCCCTGTTGAGTGCAATGTTCAGAAGCATCTTCTGGGACCAAAGTCATCCCTGGATCCTGCTGAAGGCAGTGGTGAGCACTGACTTGCCTTTTGGGCAGCATTACGGTCGTCCAGACCGCTCAGTAAAGAGCTTAGTTGCTTCATGGTGGAAACTAGTCCTGATGCCTCCAGGAGTCCTTAGCCTTAACAAACCCTAATTGGCCCTCTATAAATTAATGCAAGAGATTATTTGAAGTGATTTGCTACTATTGCAAGAGAATGCCATCAGGGACAAAGGGGCTTCTGCATATTCTTCTCTGCTTTCCCATCCCAAGACTTGCCCCCACCCTGACGTCTGCATCTCTGCCATCTCTCCTAGGTACCGTGCTTGGGATTTGTGCCTCAGTGCAGCCCTTGACCCGGACAGTGGGCCCCACCATTGGCGGAGTTTTGTACAAACAATTTGGAGTCTCTTCCTTTGGCTATTTACAGCTAATTGTCAATATAGGTTTGTTTGTTTACCTCATGAAGAGTAAAATCCCACTGCCAGAGACGAAAAGCCAATAATTCAGCTGCAAGAAAGTAACCCACTTTTTCCATAGAAATAAAGATGTTGTTGAGTTTTATTTTTGATTCCATAAACCTGGAATAAAACCACCTGAACGATATGTTCACCAACGTTTGCATCTAGAGTAAGGGACAGATCAGTTTGCAAAGCCTTGGAGCAGTGCTGAAGCAGCTGGCAGCCACGGGACCCCAGGAGCTATCAGGTTCCTGCCTGCAGCAGTGACTGTCATTGCAGGCAATAGCTCCAGATCCTCAGCTGTTGTCACCAAAACTAAGGGGATTAGAAGCCAGTGCTTCTGCTCTGGTTTGGCCTTTTATTTCATCCCCTACTATGGTTCCAAGGAAAATCAGTGTAAAACATCTGCTTTTGAGTGCCATTTTGCTGAATTAAATACACCTCTGGCATTTTTGTGCTTGAGGGGGACTGAGGCCAAAGGCTTTCAAACACTATGACCAAACATTTGTTACATCCACAACTCAATCATGTGCAGCTCTGCATCTGCACAAGCCTGGAGGGCAGCAGCATGGCTGCCAGCAGCATGCAAGGAGGATGCAAAGGCCCAGTGGAGCACGCTGCAGTGCCAGTTTCCCTGCTGCTTCCAGAAATCAAGACCAATCCTCCTTCCAGTTTTTTTTTTTCCCCCCAGTTCTGAGTCTCTCTTGCACTTGCTACAGGCTGCTTATAATTATATACTTTCCAACTTCCTCTAGCACAAAGTCCCCTGCAAGAATTGTACTGATTTTGGGAGGGGGAAATTACCTGATTGAAATTGCCAAATTTGGAGCATTAGTAGCGCATACTTTGCCTGCTAAACTCATAGTCCTGACTGCTGGAGCCGAGTCATGTGCTGCAGCATTGCTCTTGAGGAAGCCCAGGCTAGTTAGTGATAATTGAGACTCACACGATAAAACTTCAGTAAGTTTTATCCCCCAAAAATAGCTGCTTTTTCCTCCAAGCTTCTAGGTCTGGTTCTGGGTCTGACCATCTCTGTTCTTCACAGTTTTCCTATAGAAATTTAACTCAATCTAGTGAATGCTGAAATGGAGTTAAAAAAAAAAAAAAAAAGGAGTGAGGAGTTCAGCTTGCCTTGTTGCGAAGCTGAGGAATCCCATGGAGCATTGGCACTGTTATTCCAAAATTAAGAAACCAGCTATGGGGGCCGGGGAAAGATGCGGGGTATTAACAGGCAGCAGAGTTTTAGCAGAGTTTTATTGTCACAGGGAGCTCTTTCACCTTCTGTAGCCACCGTTACCCAATTGCATGGGAAAGTGCTTCAAAAGGAGCACTCATCCAAGCTGTGTTAGGCTTTTCTATTTCCACCAGTGACCAGAACTGGACCTCAACACACTTTCTTTCCCTGGTCAGGAGACAAGGTCAAACACAAATGTGTCATAAGGGCTTTTTCCACTTTACACTGCCCAGTCCAAGGCACCAAAAATCTGAGCTTACCTACTCTTTTTAAGCTACTACACCACTACCCACTCCACAAACATGCACCAACAAAAGTTACTGCAGCCCAGAGTATAAAAAGTGAACATTTCAAGTAATTTATTTGGAATGGACATATTAATGCAAAAGCAATATTAAGACAAGTAACTGCTGAAAGACATCAAAATAAATACAAATATAGATACTACAAATAATTTAAATTGTGTTTAACACCACCAGTAAGTGTTGAATCTTCCTTGCGTCTCATAAATAGAAGATAATAGTTCGCAAAGCTGTGCCACTCAAAACACGTGGACGCCTCACTAGAAGTCCTTTATGAAAGTCTTTGGTTTTTCTTTAAATGCATCTCAGGCAAAGCTCAGGGCTCTTTGCTCAGCAGCCTCAATGGCCTTGGAGAAAACCAAGCTGTTTCCAGCTCTCTTCTTCGCTTTCCTTCATTGGTACCCTGTCCCATTTCAGTCCAAGACACTTGATCTGGTTTACCATCCAGTGGTAAGCTCTAAAGGCAGCAAGAGAATGCAGGTTAGTTAAATGAACAGGATAGTGGGGCAGGAAAAAAAAAAAGAAAATGAAAAAAAAAAAGGTGACTTTAAAGAGACAGTAAGCGTTCAGCACATATATTAGCAGATACTGTAGTTTTAGCGAATTCTGTAAGGAAAGCGCTGCCAGGTGCCACTTCTTATTTCCCCACCTAATAGCCGCAATTCCCAGCGCCCCGCATGAGGCCGGCTCCCACCAGAATTCCCAGCGCCACAGCAGCAAAGACGAAGCGAGCCCTGAAACTCGTGGGCTGAAGCGGCCAGGCAGCGGGCCCCGGTCCCGGGCTGCGGCCGGGCACCCCAGCGGACCGGGAGGCCGGGAGTCCCTCCGGTGAAAAACAGGGGGTGAGCAATGCAGGGGGTGGGTTGCCGCCCGTCCCCCTCTGATTTCCCAAAGCAGGCGTGGGGACAAATAATAAAAATATTGTAAAAATAAAAAGTTCAAGCAGGAGCGGGTTAGGGGCCGTGGAGGGGCTCACCTGGGGCCGTGCCGGCCGGGGCGAACGGCGGTGGCTCAGGGCGCCCGGGCCAGCCGCCGCTCCTGGGTGCCCGCCGCCTGCTCCATCTCCTGGCGGCTCTTGAAGTCCTGGATGGCCCGCTTGTTCTGGAAGTCGATGAGGGCCATGGTGATGGAGGCGTTCCAGCAGCTCTGGTCCGGGCACCGAAAGTCAATCTCCTTGCGGTCCTTGGTGACGATGGTGAAGTAGATGTACTTGCCCGTGCGCTCCACGCAGTCCACCTTGAGGATGGAGCCGAAGCCCAGCTCCTTGCCCTTGGCCCGCTTGTGCCCGTCGGGGAAGAGGCTGAGGCTGTCCTTGGTCAGCACCACCAGCTTTTTCTTCCACAGCTGGAACAGGCTGTCACTCCGCTTCTCCAGCTCGCCCTCGCGAATCACCTCGGCTTGCATCTTCATCCTCCCTGCTTGGCGGCTACAGCGGCGGCTCCGCAGTCGATCCAGCTGCAGCCCCGGCTTCAGCGGCAATGACTGAACCTCACCGCGACGGGAACAATTTATTGCAATGAATCAGCGCCGGGCGCCTTCCGGTGCCTCCCCCGGGGAGCCCGGCCCGCCGCCCCCTCCCTGCCCCGCCTCCCGCCCGCCCCCTCGGGCCCCGCTCCCCGCCCGTCGGCGCTGGGCTGTGGGGAGCGGGGGTCAGCGTAGGGTTGGTCCTTCGGGAGCAAACGGGAGGGTGCTGGATGCTGTCCCGTGTCGGCGGGCGGGCTGGGTGTGGGGAGGTGGATGCCTCCCCGAGGGCCCCCCTCTCAGCTGCTGCCATGGGCAAGGGGAGAGCAGCCACCCCGTGAGGGGTCCCCAGTTCTGGGCCCTCCACTTGTGTTTCCTCTGCCTAGCAGAGATAGCCGCCCTCAGTGAGGATGGGGCTGCCATGCCCCTCTGAGCAATCTCTGCCACACCTCAGGTCTGCTCTGGGTTAAAGAATGTTCCCAAAACCACATCACTGAGGTCCTAGGCCTCGGCATCTCTGCCACATTGGGTCTGTCCTGGCATCACCTCCACCTGGCACAGAAGGTCCTGAGCCCCACCTGTGGCAGGCCACTGGCCTCTTCCACAGGCACCTCATGGTGTTTGGTTTGGGCCTTCGCCCCTGGTTGCCCCAAGAGGCTTAGGCAGGACCTGGCTAATCCCACCAGCCCCATTTGAGGCTCCCATATCCAGTCGGCTCTGCACCGTCACCATCAGCCTGCATCCTTTCCTCAGGGCACCCCACCTCTCCAGTTTTGCATTAACACTGCTCCCCCTTATCTTTTTTGCTGTCACCTGCAACCACAAGATATAACCCCTTTTCTTTGCCCCAGCCCACTGCCTCCTCCCAGGGAAGGCATCAGAGTGCCCAGCACCACGGGGAAACCAGTAAAGGCGGTGGCAGTTGGAGGTGGTATTTAAGAAGCGCATGCAAGACTACCATCCTTTCCTCTTGTACAGTATTCATTTTGTCGCTGTTTTACGACAGTTGACACAAGGCTGATCCAGCTTCCCAACCATTACCTTGATGCTGCAGCCGAGGGCAGGGCTGCACTTAATGAACTTACTCACACTGTTTCCAAAGCAGTATTTGCTCAGCTACGTCCTTTGTGCAGCATCACCCTTTGGACTTTGAGCCCTCTTCCCCTCCATCATTTTTCTTGAATGACCAACACCTCTTACAGGTGCAAGCCAAACCCCAGAGGTGAGTTTACAAAGCGAGGCCTGGCCCCTTTGAAGATCTTGGCAGTGTTCCCGGGGACTTCTGCAGGGTCAGAAGCCCGTTCCTGGGAACAAATTAGAGCTACAGCCAAACCCATTTCCGCTGCAAATCACACATTGGCTGGAGTATACGGCTGTGCTTTGATAATTCACAGCAGCATGCATATCTGTGGGGAGGGCCAGAATAAAGGTGGGGAGCTCTGTGATGCTCTTAAGGATGATGAATGAGCTGGGAACAGTTTGGCTGAGCTTCTCAGGGTGGGATGGGCTAGTGACCACTCTGGGAAGACCACGCTGGCCATCACTGCTCATGGAGTGGGGGAGTGGCTGTAGACCATAAGCATGGCTGTGTCCTAGCCGGAAAAGCTGTGGTCTTTTCCCTGAAAGCCAACACTATAGTTCACTTTTCAGTGTGATACAGTTTGTTCTGATCGACTAACTGTCAGGCTGCACAGCTACATTTTCTGGACAAATGTTCATCTGCTCTGTAAAACAGCAAGTTCCTGTCCAGAAGGCTCCAGGAGAATAAAGGAGCTGAATCCGTCCAGGACCAGAGCTGGATTTTAAGCAGAAATAATGATATTTTTAATTGGGCTCCAAAATACAATGGGGAATGATCTTTGTACACAGGAAATGGGACACCACTTCAAAAAGAGCAAAAAAACAAGGCAGCAAGTCAGGAGCACAGAAGGAACATCTGGAGGAAGGCTCCTGGTGTGGAAAGGCTGCAGGACATGGCATGTTTGTGCACACCTTGCTTCAAAAGGTCCAGTAAAAATTAAAAAAAAGAAAAGAAAAAAGAATTTCCTTTTAAATGAAACTCACATCTGCATATGCAGGGTCAGCAGCCCGCTTTAGTCTCTGTCTTTCCACTTTTGCTTTCATCTAAGTGATTTTTCTTATGCATTTATCCATCATTTTGAAAAATTCAAAGCCTCCCCCAGCTGTCATTGCAGTCAGCTTGTCTTAGCAATGGCCCAGTTAGAAAACCACTAGAAAAATTAAAGATTATTAGGAAAAAAATGTGAAAAAATTGCTCACAGTGCAGAAAAAGGTAGGTTTTTATAGAACTGGGACCCCAGTTTCCAGTGTAGGAAGGTTCCACTTTTTCACAGAGCATGGGCTTGTTGAGTGGATAACCACATCAAAGGAAGGTCCAGTGCATGAAAATACCATAATTTTAGGTCGCTGGCATTGTGACCATGGTTTTAAAGACTCTTTACCTCTACTGAGGCAGAAAGCAAAGGTGACTCTAACTGAATCCAATTTGGGCAGCCAAGTTGAAACATGGGCAGTATCCCACAAGGACACATCTCAGAAAAGAATGGAGAGCTTCAAGGAGCTCAGAGCAATGTGACCTGAGAAACACACGGCAATTGCTTATAAGCAAGTAGCATAGCCCTGATCCTAGGGCATGCGTGGCAGCTGGTCACTACTGTTACAAGTATATACCACCAGCTTTGCTTGGAAAAAAGAAAATCTATGTACATTGCCTTATTTTTTAAATTAAAAGGGTTAACAACTTAGGTGAGGAGCTGACAGCAGATGGCTAATTTCACCTCCAGTGCATTTGGGGAGAGGGGTAAGAGCTGTGATGCAGCCCTGCACCATACCCTGGCACCAAAGCTTGGGACAAGCATGGGAAGATGAGTGTCACAGGGAAGTCTGAGTACGTGTAGGTAGTGGGTGGCTTTGATAATTAAGGGCCATGGCACAGCTTTAGCTAATAGGAGCTCTGGGTGATTGCAGTCCATGTGACTGCTGCTATCTCTTTCCAAGCTGGAGAAACCTGCCACTACCTTTAGTTCGGGTTTAGTTTAGTTTGCTTTAGTTATGTTACCAGTGAGAGCAAGAGAAGAGGTTTTTTTCTTGCAACACACCATGTCACCATGCATGTGCTATGGCAGTGTGTGATGTCCCAAATACAAGTGCCTTGTGCGCCATTAGAAAAGGTCATCAGGCACCAGCCCTTCGTCACCCCCCAAAATCAAGAAATCTACAGGAACTTGATAATTTAAGAATCTGTCTCTCTTCTTAGAAAGCAGGAGAAAAGAACACAGTGGGGAGTGTTCGCCAGGGGGAGGAATTGGGAAATGCGCTGAAATTCATTCACTGGTGCATCGGTCCTATGTGGCCATCGTCTTCTTCCCACACTCACCAGGGATGCTGGTACCACCCTTTGCTTCACCCCAAAGCAATTTCTGTTCTAGTAAAACATTTTTTTAAAGCCTACGTGGCAATTTGGCACAAAACAGGAGCTTCAGCCCTCTCCCAGGTAAAGGGAATAGCTTTGGGTCACTGCAGAGGGATGCCTGTACACGTGTGCGTTGCATACAGGGATTTTATTTTTTTTCTTTTATGGGTGTGGGATGGGGTGGCCACACTCCACCTCAATGGATGGTCTGGTGATGCCAGCTTTTGCAGGTTAGGTCACTGGCTCTGCCACAGCACATGTTCCTTAAGTGAGTGTTTCTTCCAGAGAAGGGATTTGATCATCATTTCAGAGTCTGAGACATCATGTATCCTGCTGCTGGCAACATCGGGTTGCCTTAGTTACTTGAGTCATGGTAACACAGCACAGCAGCCACACAGACGCTGCCAGGAGCAGCCCACCATCTGAGGTCGAGGCTGAGCATGGGCAGAGCTCACACAGAGGCAAAATGCAAAAAAATTGGGTTTTGGTGATTTATGTCCGCTGCAGCTCTCCCCACACACCCATTGGGAGGACCTGCTAGATTTCCTGCAGGATTTAGCAAAGCATTTAGCCTGCCAAGGTCTCTGGCTGGCCCTGGCATTGCATCTCCCTCCCAAGAGATGCGGGAGCTCCCACTGCAGCTATCAGCCATTGCGGGACACCAGCATTCCCGCTGCTGTTTTTATTCCTGTTGTCACTCTGTAATCCTGGAGAAGAGCATCTCCTCTCCAAGGCGTCTGTCCCTGGAGAAGGACCCCTGATTTCTCTGCCATTACGCTGGCATCTCAGCAGTAAAGCAGAGACTCAAGGCTGTATAACTTGTTTTATTATAATGATTTCCTTCGGTTTAAACATGACATCTGGAAGAAAAAAAAAAACTGGTTTATGGAACTGGCATTGTAATCCTGCCAGCTGAAGTCAATTAGTAACACAGAAACATATGCTCTTGCATTGTAAATTGTTACCCTCCAAGTTTCTAGTAGAGCGTAGCTATATCCACAGGACGAGTAGCTACAATTCAGTATAGTGACCACCAGGTCTCCTAGGAAACTTGTATTCAAAAAAACACTAAATAACCATAAGCAAAGGGTGTGGGTTGCTATAGCAGAACAGTTGTGAGGAAGAGAGTTTTTTCCACACTTTTCATTTTTTTTTAAATTATTTTTTCACATTTCCATATTCCTTAAAATGTATGGGGGTTTTATTATTAGACTATTCCAGAATATGTCTGAGAGGTTTTTAGTTATAATTTCTTATTATTCTTTTCCTTCACAAGTGCTCTAACTGGCACCGTTGGGTCCCCCCGAACCCCACAGGTCAGGTGGTAGGTGCATGTCCCTCTGCAAGCAGGACATCCTGGGGTGACATGGAACCCATCAGGGGCAGGTGTTCGAGACAGAGAGACCCTGTGAGGGATGTTCAGGTCTTTCCATGAGCACAGAGGGAGGTCAGGTACTTCACTCTAAGATGGCCAAGTTCAGGTGAAGAAGTTCTTATCTTAGGGGCAGCTCACTTAGAAAGGTCTCAGCCAGAGGGATAAAGGCCACCAGTGCTGGTTGTTTAATGATTACAGCAAATGAAACACAGCAAGGCTGGAGCTTTGGGGTTAATTTAAACAAGGGCAGCAGCGGAAGCATCTTTGCTCAATCTGTGAGAATTTTTTTTGAGCTGTACGCAAGTCGTACATTAATCAGCAATATCACGTAGCCCCGCTTACTCAATTTACTAATATTTATCTGACTAAGACTCTTTTTTTCCCTAAGCAGCTTGAAATGCCTCATCATACTGACTCAGTGTGTTACCATTACATGTTGTAAACTGCTGCTTGGAGTCATGGAGCAGGCGTGAGGGGCTGGGAAAAAAAGATGTCATTTCCAGTAATCCAGACATTGGTTGTGCAGACAGTCAAATAAGGGTAGGTATGTGCCAACTCAAACCTGCTTAGGAGGACTTCAAGCACTGAACTTTGAGACTGAGATTAAAAACTGAGTGGGGGAGGGTGTGTGTGTGGGGGGGGGGTGGGTTTTGCTTTATCTTTCCCCAGCAGCCTGGGCATGGCTGTATGTGTAGTGTGTTCCCTGGTCCTGGACATCGGGTAGGTATGTAGTTTGGTTACAAAAGAAAAAAAAAAAAAAAAAAAAAGAAAAAGAAAAAAAAAAAAAAGCCTGGTGTTATTCAATCTTCCTGTCTCTCAAACCATTGTTCATGATGCAGTTCACCGCTGTGGTCCTCCACCTAATACATCTAATACATGAATCTTTGATTTTCTTGGTTTATGGCAGAATGGTGATAGATGGAAAGTTGCTGCAAGGCCCGTGCGTGGTTGGGCACAGCTTGCTTTCCTGCTCAGAGGCACCTGCACAAGGGAACTGTTGATCCAACAGGCTGGTTTTGGTACAGGGCTGTCTAAACAGTGGCAGCCGTGGATTTAGCCTGTTCTCATGACCATCTTCATGAAGCAGGTTGCTGGTCATCACAGGGGGATCCACTAATACCTTGAGACTTATACCAGCAGGAAAGAAAGAGCCCCATTGCGTGGCTGCCGAGGGACCCGTGGTGACTCAGTACTTCCCCTTTAATAAAGACTTCTGCCAAGACCAGCGGCTTGTCAAGTGCTGCCCTGAACTATGTGGTTATTTACTGGCCCCTTTGAATGCCATGGACATTTTCTCATGTCTAATGAGCTCTGGAGATGGTTTAGGCTATAGTTCATGATTTTAAAATGATAGGAAATCCTCCCTCCAAAGCATTCAATTTCCCAAACCAAGTCTGTGAAAGCTAAATACTTGGGATATCTTTATTTTGCAGTAGTAGTAATAAATGTCTGAGACCTTGGCCTTGACTGACGCTGATGTGCTCTTTGCATATGAAGTCTCTGGTGATTACAGCTCATACCATTCAGCCTGACATTGCTTGTCTGCTACTGGACAGCCTTTTATTACCCTGGTGTGCTACAGCAGTAACATTCACCAGAGATTATGAAGGGCCAGCCTTGTAGTAGCATGCTGACACCACTCACTGAGCTGAAGGTCACCACTCCAGATAACCTGTCCTTTTGAAATCTGCAGAGGTCTGTGAAGTGGCTGTTAATCATCTTTTCCCATTTTTATGTAGGTGTGGAGACTCCGGCAGGTCCAGCGCTGACAAGCGCACACAAGCAGGATGTCCTGTGTCACGTCCGAGCGCATCGCTGGTCTGCGCTGTCTGGCGTCAGTGTGGCGTGTGTCCCAGCGTCCCAGCCTGGCTGTCCCACTAGCAGATGATTGAGGTCCCTGCTTGACACATCCTCCTGGCCCTGCTTTCTGCTTTTCTCCGTTTTTCTTTTGAACTAACAGTGTGTAAATGTTAGGAGTAAACACTGAAAGCCATTGCAGGACCACCTAACCACAACATCAGCAAACTTGAGGGAGCTGAGGGAGAAGATGACATCATGGTACTGTCCAGATTTGAGATGTTTCCTGTCTCCAGGCAGGCTGGAGAGCTATCACAAACAAAACCCTCCAGTGCATCATCCCCTGTAGTGGCCAGGGCCAGACTGTGGGGAGCAGCTGGAGAGGGAAGAGCATCCTTTCCCTCCTGGGCAGCCGGTGTGCATGGGAGGACCGGTAGTAGTGCTGATGTCACGTTTCACATTGCCCTTTGGACACCGAATTTTCTTTATGAAGCCGGGACACTGTGTTGTGGCCGGCATGAAGGGAAGCAGTTTTTGGCACTAGCTGTCCTCTCCCAAGGCTTTCCGCCTCCTTGCCAATGGTTCCACTGCTGTGACCTTCACCTGCTACTGTTACCCTGCTGCTCCCCCCGAAACCCGCACCCACAGCCAGCTCTCCACCAGCGCAGCCAGTGGGAGCTGGGGATGCCACATTTCCTTGCTGGAGCAAAACAGGTGTCTGATACAGTGGATTTTTTTTTAAAAAAAAACACTTCTCTCCATTCATCAGCTTCAAGTGCTTCAATGAAATCCAAAAAACATGGGAGGGAAAAAGAAATCCTAAAACTACGGGATGAAAAAGAGAAGGGGAATCAGCAATGTGCATTTTTCCTGTTATGACTGACTTTCCCAAATCTAACCTGTCACTGATTTATTTCCTCACTCCAACAAACAAATAAAAGAGTATGGGGTGAGTTCAACAGCCCTGAGCCATAGAATTTGGTGTGTATAAACTCCAGGTGCCACTAAATTTGTACCTGCCCTTTGCCTTTTGGGTCGTATGGCAGGGATTAATGGCAGACCGCTTGCTCCGTGGTGCCCAAGCTAATGTTTGTTGATGGGGCTAAAATGCAAAGCCAAACTTTCTTTTTTCCTGCCGGTTACTCAGCCTACCTCATGTTCGAACACCTGGCCCCACCTCGGCAAATATTTGCAATAAGTAGCTGAGGGCATGTCCCAGCCTTGGGTCCTGTGAGGGGGCAGCTGTCCTGCTGTCACTTGGACTGGGCTGAGGGCTGGGGCTGGGGAAAGCAGCGAGCATCAGTGTCACTGTTTTTCTCCTCCTGATGGTCCCCAAGACGCTCGTCTGAACCAGGAGATGGGAAAGGGAAATCCTAAATTATAAAAACCTGGGGATTTGATTTTTTTTTCCCACTATGTTAAAGAAACCACTATTTGGTGGAAGGGAGAACCAGGTTTGCAGAAACCTCTGCATGTTTTGTGCAGAAAGCTGAAGCCAGCACTTTTAGAGGCAGGTATGAGCCTTGTGGCCCAGCAGTCTGGTGGCCCGGTGGCCCAGTGGCCCAGCGGCAGCCTGTGCTGGTGGTGCTGGAGGCACTGGTGACTGCAGCCTTTATGAGTGGAAAAAAAGATGAAGCAACAAAGTTTGTGATAAAGCAGGGAGGCAGTTAAGGGGAGGAAATGAGGGTGTTTGGCATGTAACCTTGGCCAGGGTCTGCTTTCCTGGGACAAGCCAAAAATAAATTTCCCTGGAGCCAGGGCAGTCAGCACTTGGGTTGAAGTCCCTGTGCGATGTGGGGGAAGCAGCCAGGGCACACACAGGATACTGGGGGCACAGAGGTGTATCCCCTGGCCAAGGGTGCCCCACTAGATTTCGGGGTCTGGTGTTCTCGGCAGCCTGGAGCCCACACTGTCCCCTTCGTGTGCCCTCCGTCAGCTCAGTCAGACTCCAGTCCAGTGCTTGGTACAGCTGTGGAGGGAAAAGTTATTTTAATTGAGCTGAAAACACAGAAACCCTCCTAATGCTGTGTGATAGCTTAAAACACAGAATCCCCCTGAATGTGGTGTAATCTCTGAGTGCTCACTGCACCAAATGTCAGAAAATCTTAGCTATTAATCCCAAATTAGTAGTGTCCTTCAGAAGAAGGTTGCCTTCTGCGAGCAAAGACAGGTAGCACTGACTGGCATTTACCACCCCAGAATAGGTTTATCTGAGCTTTTCTGGAGGTGTCGTAAGCACAGAGGTTGCTACAGCAGGGATAAAACGCTTCAAATTCCTTGTTTCCTCAATATATTTAGTCCTGCTGGCTGGCCAGCCTTCAAAGCAGTGAAATAACCTCCAAAAGGAGCAAAATGAGTTAAATGCCTTGGCAGGCAGCTGGGATGACTGAGTCATTCTTCCAGCTTTACTGGAGCAGGAGTCAAAGTCATGGATCCGGAGACATTTCCCATAATTGGAGCCGGACGCATTCCCTGTAATTGGAAACCCTGGGCCAGAACCGCGGGATCCGGGGCTGAGGCAGAGGCTGCAGTGGGCTGCAAGTGCCCGGGGTGGGCACAGGCAGGGCAGCTCCAGAAGGGAGATGCGTGTCCATGAACACGGGTGCTTTGCAGAAACAAACCAGTGACCAGAAATAGCAAATCACACATTTGCCCAAAATAGTGGCAGACAAGGCTGGAGTTTCTGATGTGGACACTGCCGGCCTTGTTTCATTGCCAAGGTCTTTCTAAAAGCCTCTTTGGGCTTACACAGGCATATTTCCATCCTTAGCTTTTCTTATGAGACCCTGAAGTGAGAAGCTATGTGAGAGCAGGAGGAGAAATGTTGAATTTCAGGGAGTCCATCTCCTTTCTTCCTTCTCCTCCTCCAGCCATGGAGGAGGGATGTGGCAGTGCCCATTGTTTGCCTGGCCGTTGCCAGGATCACTCATTCCCTAATATTGGCCTTCCCTTCCAGATGGGGCTTTATCTTCAGCCACTCCAGCAATGCGTGACAACAGCCAAGCGCCTCGTGTGGAGCTGTGCAGTTGCTTCACCACCCACGGCTTATTTAACCACCTTATTGGTGCTGCGTGGCTCACAGCACCACCAAACACCATCCTTATTGGAAGTTACTGGGAAACAGGTGATGGAAGAAGAAAGCTGGGCGGCCGCCCCTGGCGTCGCTTGGGTTGGTTCCCCAGGTAGACCCCTCCCTGGCAATGGGACTTTTGGCTCTGGCTGCCCTCTGAGCACATTTCTTTGCAGCACACCCAGCCCAGCCTCACCTGCTTGCACAGCTTGTGGCTGATAAGAGGAGCTAGACCTTTATCTTTGGTGACTCACGGCTGCTTCTGCTTCACTTGCGTGTCAATGGCTGGTTGCCTGCTCCACGGAAAGGCTCCTAAGTGTTGACCAGGGGCAGGAGAAGCACAGCCACACGTGCACCCAGAAATCCCCTTTAGCCACGGCCATTCAATCACTTGTCACCCTGTGGTGCTTCTCTCGCTGCTTCTGCTGCTCCTCTCATGGTGTAACGCAAGGATATAATGGTAGTGCCAGGGAGCACTGCTCAGAACTCAGTGGTGATTGTATTGGCATGATTATTCATTAAAAATAAAAATCCTCTCTTATTTATGCCATCACCAAGTGACCAAGGTCTTGGGTGGCCAAAATCGTCACATCGTTCCCAAACCATGAAAGGCATGTTTGGGTGTCCCAGTGATGTGGAGCAGCTCATCCCCACACTCCTGTCACTTCAGGAATGGGGACACCCAGACATGCTGCCTAGTTTTGTGGCACTGGAAACTTTGGGTGTTTCTCAGTGGAGGGAATGTAGGGCCTGAGGTTGGAGGTAGGATGCTTGGGAGCACCTTGGCCCCCAGGAGGTGTGAGGTGGTGTGTTGCCATGGAGGAGAAACACCCTCCCAGCAGTGGCATCTTCCCAGTGAGCTACTGGCCCATGATGGGGGGAAGAGAGGGAGATTTATATTTCCTCCAGGTTCTTACAGCCTTGTCTTCTCCC
Source organism: Streptopelia decaocto (assembly GCF_964273445.1). Taxonomy (NCBI): domain Eukaryota; kingdom Metazoa; phylum Chordata; class Aves; order Columbiformes; family Columbidae; genus Streptopelia; species Streptopelia decaocto. The sequence continues at coordinate 53,046,769 of NC_138661.1, forward strand.
TAAGGCTATTTGTTTATGTGTATGTACACATTGCATATGTGCAGAGATCAGCACGGTGCACATGGGGTCCCCAAGGGAGCCTGAGATCCCCTTGTCTACCCATGGCTACACCAGCATGCTGACCACAGGTGATGGCCATGCATGGATGAGGATGAGGATGAGGATGAGGATGAGGATGAGGATGAGGATGAGGATGAGGATGGGGCTACCCTGAGGGAAGGGTGGCTGCTCAGCATCGCTGACACACAGCACCTTGCTCCCTAGCCTGAATTGCAGAAGGGTGGTTTGCTTTCCATCCCTCACAAGAAGTTGCCGCAAGTCATCTTGAATCATAAGTGATTTCTCAGCCGACAGCAATGAGGGAAGAAGGGAGAAAAGGCCTTAAGTTTGTGAGAAAGTTGGGCACTGGGATGTTGATGCAGTCGTCCCTGTGGGAGCAGGACTGCACTTCTCTGAGAGATCAATAGGTTGTTGGTCATGGCAAAAAAGACCCCTCTGAAAAATCAGGCTGTGATTACAGATTGCTACAGGCATCAAGGCCAATGAGCTTTTTTTGAGCATCTGGGACCCCAGGGCAAAGGGAGGGGAAGGCAGGGAGGAGGTTTGTGTTCATGGGGGCTGGCGGGGAGCCTGGAGCAGGATCTCGGTCCCGATCTTCAAAGAGAGGAGGCTGCTGGCTGTACTGCTGGACCCAGCCCAGCTCTTGCATGTTGCTCCCACCCGGGTGTTTAAATAAGCAGGTTTCACTTCTCTTTGGTTGAAGGCAACCTTGTTCCCCCATCTGACACAGGGCTGGGGCGGCTGGTTGGCAGCAGTGGGGTGACTCAGCCTGCCCACGCAGCAGCCTGCCATACAGCCCCGGCTATATTTGCCAAGCAGGTGAATCAATCATTGCACAGAAAGACCTTGGACTTTTCCTCCTTTCGCTTTCCCTTTTTTTTTTCTTTCCATTTTTTGTCCCTTCCCCACCCTGCAGCCACACTTCTGTGAGTGGCTCTGGCTGGGTGGCAGCACCAGCTCCCTTCTTGCCCGAAGCTGGTCCTCTGCAGGCAGCGACGTGTTGGCCACCAAGTTGAGTTGCCACAGCAGGCAGCTCGATGGTCCCAGGGCCCCCTGCCAGCCGAGGACAAGCCCAGCAGCACCAGCGAGGGTTGGAGGAACACCGAGGGCACAGTGCAGCCACAAAGCCGCTGGGTTTTTTTCTTAATTATTTTTTTATCTCTGGTAGAAGGAAGTTGCAAAGTGATTACGTCTCATTGAAATAGGAGGAGGGAGGATATCCCAGCTCACGGGACCGAGTCAAGGCCAAAGCTCTGGCCTCCTGGCTGCCAGAGAGAGCAATAAAACGCAGAAGCAATGTGGGACTAAGCTGGCAGTTTGGTCCCTGCAATTATCACTGTTTCCCAATGGAGATTTTACTACATGCCTCTATTTATCCCTTCCTAATCACGCACTAGGAGAGACATACAAGGTGATGCCTACAGGAAAATTGCACACATGAGCTGCGGGGGTTAGTCCCACCTTGGTGCTCACTGTGCAGGGTCATGGGAGGGTGTCTCTATCAGAGTAGAGCTGCCTCCTGCAGGCATAAAATAAAATCTAAAATATATACATATATATATATATATATATATATATATATATATATAAAATGGTGAGCTCCTAACTGTGGCTCTGCTTTTGCTTTCAGACACCCATCCCATCCCAGCAGCTCCTCCCCCTGCCGACAACCACCCAGCATTTTATGCAGAAGGCATTTCTGCTGGTGCAGTGTGGGGGGAGGGCTTGGTTTGGCTTTGGAGGGTTTTTTGGGGTTGGGGTTTTTGTAAGCTGTTCGCTGTCCCTTTGATGTGCTGGCTCCGACACCAAAAACCTGATTGCAGTTTGCCCAGGGCTGCTGGGGCAGGATCTGAAAGTGCCAGAAGCATGGCCAGGAGGCAGCCAACTTCGATCTGCTTGCACCAGTCACGCCAGAGCCCCCCACAAAGCCCTGTCCACCCGGGGTTCCACGGGGGAGCCCCCCGAACCCTACTGCACACCATGCCCAGAGATCTCCCATGGTGCCACCAACACACTCAAAGGGGGCCAGTCCTCCCCTCCCCTGCGCTGCCACCCCTTTTAATTAAAAATTGAAATAGTGTAATTGCCTCTTCATTAAAGCCAATTAAAGCCCGGCTGATGAGGGAGGAGGCAGCACATTTTGCAACTCGCCGCGGAGATGAGAAAGCACACACCGCAATTATGGTATCTGTTTGCTTTGCCTTCACCCAACGTCTTAATCAGGGTTGGCTTTGAAATCGGACCCCAGGTGAAACAGCGCTGGTGCATTCCTTGCACCCAGCAAACCCCGCGTACTGGTCGGGCCAGCTGCTGGGAGAGGCTGCGGCGTGCCACAGTGGGAAAGGGAGGCCAGACTGCCTTCTCTTCCTCCTCTTCCGCCTCCTCCTCCTCCTCCTCCTCCTCCTCCTCCCACCCTGCGCCTGAAGACGGGGCCAAGTGCAGAGGATGGATGCTCGGGAGGATGAGGGATGGAGACAAAGACTCCTCCATGGCTGGCCAAGGAGCCCCCCATGCTGGGGGCTCACTGGGCTCATGCCTACAGCTCTGCAGCTCTGCCTTTTCGTCTCCATCTTTCAGGGATTCTTCAAAGCTGCTGGCGGCTCTTCGCTGGGGTCAGGAACACCCACACGGGTGGTCCCCACCCCTGCTCGGTTTTAGGAACCGCAGTGGCTTCACCCTGCCAGGTGGGGATGTGTGTTCAGAGGGCTCTTCGTTTGCTGTCCCCAGCCATAACAGTAAGGAGTTCACAGGAGTTACCGTCCCAGACTAAATAGGGTATTTGCAGCCTCTTCAGCCTCACTGGGGTTAAAGGAACTGAAACTCCTGGTCCCCCTAAGGTGCAAGATGAAGCTGGGGCAGTGGGAGTGAGGGCACTAGCCCTCTTCTCCTTGGCCGGGAGATCCCAACACAAGTGACCGCAGGAGTTTCCAGTCACAGAAGCTCTGCCAAGCCTACAAGTGCAGAGCCAAATACATGTGCGGTGCTGCAGCGCTGCTGCTCAAGATGCCGGCTCAGTGATTTACCCTCTTGGTGCCTGCCTTTGAAACACCTGAGCAAGCAGCTCTTGTGAACACTTTGATGCACACAATGCACTTGTCTGTTTTGACCTGAACCCTGCTTATTAACCTCCTTTTTTTGGTATAATAACAGTCCAGTGCTCTTTGTAGGCAATCTGTCTTCAAACATCTCCTTTTTGATCTTTTCATAGGCTAAGCAACAATTCATCCCATATAAATGTCAGATTGAAAGTACATAATTTGTTTTTCCCTGCTTTTTTGAAGCGGCAAGAGATTAAATGGCTTAGGGGAATGTCAGCAGCAGTTATATCTTAATTGTTTTTTCTCTGCATCAAAACGCCTTGAACTATTCACTTGTGTGCAGGAGCGCTACGTGATCTTTACAGCAAGTGCTTTAACTCCCCTAACAAGTTATATCCCATTGTCAACTTGAGGAGTTTGCTTTGGTAGTGGCTCTGATACTAATTTTGCACCCAACCCCCGTTCTCTCAAGCTATTTCTGATGAGGCGAATAAAAGAGTTTTAAATGTGCCCTAAGTCAGAAGCATGAAAAGAAAGAAGGAAAACTAGATAATTGGGTGAAATAAAAAATAACATAAAAGAAGGAAAAAAAATATCCCAAACTCCTCGTGTGACATGACAACTTTGGTCAAATAGGTGTTCATGCTAAAACACTGAGGAAAGTTCCTCCTTTGCTCCTAAAAGGTGGGTGAATTTGGTCTCAATAACTGCCAGAGTGAATTTGCTATCAGCTCACAAGAAATATTTGCATGGTGCAAAGATTTGCATCAGTCACAGACCAATAGTCCTTCTTTTCCAGTATCATCCTATGCTGTTTGGTTTCTACCCCAAGCAGGTGCAAATTATTATTTTATGGTTTTGATTTTTTTTTTCTTCCACCTTGGGCGACATTGCATAATGACTAAATTCCTTTCTGTATCATTTCCCTTCTCTCCAGCCCCTTTGTTAAGCTGGGATGGGTCTGGTATGGGTTATGTTTAACTTGCCCATGCTAGGGGGCAAGAAGCGAAGCAAGAGCGAGTGAGCGAGAGGCCACTGTGCTGCTGCTGCTGCTGACTCCTTTGGGAAAGGACAATTTGCTAGGAGGTGATTTTTCCAGTGTGGGTCTGTTACCGGGAAAGCTTGTAGAAGCCGGGAGGCTGTGCAGAGCTGCGCTGGCAACTGCAGCACACGCTCACTGGGTTGTATTAACCTGGTTTGGCATCCCCACAAGGTGTCCGGATTCCCACGGTAAAAACCAGAGGGTAAGGCGGCTTGTGCAAGAGGCTCACCGGGCTCGCTGCTGGGTGGAGCGTGCGTTCTGCTTGTGTAATGGCAAGGTGAACAAGCAGAGAGGAAAGCCAGTCTGGAAACAAAAACTGGCACTTGGCAAGCAGTTCAGCCTTCATTCATACAATGCTTCACAAACAGTGTAAAGGCTTGGACCTTTTTTTTTTTTTCAATGCTCGTCAAACCAGTGTGATTTACAGCATTTTTTGTTTGGGTTTCCTGACCCATGAGAGACTGGAGGTGTTTAGGACAGCAATATGAGCATATGGAAAAAATAGCTCTGCCTGCCATTAGTGTGAAGGCTATGAACTGTTTGGGAAAGGGAGGATGAAGGTTCTTCCATGCACAGGTGACAGCTACAGTGACAGAGCTGTTTGCACACTGGCTGTAGTGAAAAACATGGGCAAAAAAAAAGGTAAAAAATGTGAGGACTGCAGCTTCAGGGAAGGAGGCCTGAACAGACACTACACTGCCAAAAAACAGTGCCTTCCAGACTTTATTTGGGAAATAATACAGATATTTATCTGTGGGAAGGGGCAGAAGATAAAGAAGCATGAATGCAGCACCTTTTTATTTTTTAATAGATTGCCATTTGCAATAGGCTATCAAGAGGTGATTTGGAGGAGCCCAAGTAAACTTCATGTTTTTCTAGAAGCCACACATTGGTGGACATAAAAAGCTGTGGGACCAGGTGAAGTTCAGCATGTAACACTTGCTCAAGCAGCAGGTCTCCCACCCAGCTGCATCATCTACTACTTGTGCCTTTAAGCTCAACTAGAAATGATGTTTCTTCTATTTTCTGGTTGAGCTATAATTGTTTCCGAAAGAGGTCAAGCTAAGATGCTTGAGAAGGTGAAATTTCAAGAACAAGTTCATAAGGTTATGTGCTACCTCAGTGTAACGTCAGCCAGCTGGAGCATGTCTCGCGTCTCAGAGTCACCTCCTGAATCGCCGAGCTCACAGGAACAAGCGATTTCCTCATGCCATTACTGGTCTGACCTCTTCTTACGTGTTCCTCTCCAGCGTGGCCTCCTCCGGACGGCGCTGTGCTGAGCTGGCTTCCTCGGCGAAACCTCATTTGCTTGAGGAACTGCCGTCAAGGCAGCATTTAACCAAGGATGAATTTATTACGAGTCTCCTTTATTTCAGAACAGGAAAAGCCTGTTCAATAAGGAGAGTGGAAACGCACAGAGACAATTTTAATTTTTTCCACCTACCACAAGTCCTAACCCAGATAGCAAACCCCAGATAACTGAACTTAACTGCAGTTGGCCTGAAAGCCTACAGCTCCTGGTTATCCCAAAAACCAAGCTCCCATGAAGGTTCCTTAATGCTCTGCAAAATGCTCCTGAGAAACCACAACCCTTCCCCAGTTTTCAGCCGGAAGCAGAATATTTGGCATTTATTCCTGTATGAGATAGGGCAGCGGGGTAGTACCTCCAAGGCTTTCTTCCTAGACAACCAAGGCACTGAGAAGCTATTAATCATGCTGCAGCCCCAGTAGGTGACATGCCAAATTAGTCTCGCTTGGAGCGCTTCCCGCTGCTTCAACTTTCAAACCCAGAAATGGAACGCTTTTTTTTCTTCCTCAAATGAGAAGCTCCCGACATGAAGATTGCATCAGAAGAGTGTGTTCCCACAGACTGAACCTAGAGTTTATCATGTTGCTGCGATGGTAATCAGGCTTGTATGCATGCAGACTCACTTTTTTGGTATCACCTCACCATTTTTAGAACTTCCCCCCATAGTTTTGCATAAGGCCCTCAACTTCTTTGTCTTAAGGCCCAGTCTTCAGAAAACACCAATACTGATTTTTTTAAATTTTCTTTTCCAACTGTTAATCACAGTTATCTTCTTTTTGCACATCCTCACTCTCTGTTTTTACCATCCAGCCTGGATTTGTCCAGCTGTGACATTCTGAAAACTAAACCATCAGTTCTCTTTTCTGCTGAAAGAACAAGCCGAGCTGTTCAAGTACCTGTTAGTTACTTTTCCCATAGACAAAGTCTATAAATAACCATCTGAAAACAGAGAAGTCTGTGAAATGCTCATCTTTGCCATTATCAGCTAGATCCGTAACGCCAACATCTTTGACAAGATCTGGTTTCCATTCAGCTGTGGCAAGTGGTGTTAACTCTGCTTTAACAAATCCCAGCTCAGCTTTCCCATCGCCTTTCTGGGGACGAACATCTCGCTAGGCAGCTTCAGCTACCCACCCATCCCATTTGCGCTCCCTGAATGCTGGCACATTTGCTCTGTGTTCTGGAATTTCCCGTCTTCTCAAAATTAAAGTTAGCCTTTCAGGATTCGCGCACATAAATTACTTATGTGTGCTAATTTGCAGATGTTTATCTCCAGGTAGCAGCACTTGTGTTTAACCATGTAGTGGAAAGTACTTCTTTAGGATGAGGGAACTATCATTCCACTTCTTTTGATGTAGAAAGAAAAAAAAAAGCTGGTCAAATACCTCTATTTGATGTGCCTAACATCATTGGCACTGTAATTAGCCAGTTTGCACATTTGCGAGCATCATCCAGAACACCTTTAAAGCCCAGAACCTACTGCTATTGCTGACCACCTCCCCCTTCCTTCGTTCCTGCCTTAACATTGTCACTTGAAAATTAGTGCTATGCGTTTTCTGACTGTAAGGTATTGACATGGGGATATCATAACGTCATAAACCCGTTTCCAGTCCCCAACACCTCATTTAGTCCCTGACAAAACTGCACAGATCACATTGCATCTTTGATAATGACACTGCCCCACCAAAAAAACCCAATTCCTATGAAACATTCCAGACAGCTACAAGTTAAGGGAAATGTTCACTCGCAAATTGAGCAAGTTGGTTCTGACTCACATCAAACAACTCCACAAGGCAGTATTTACAAGGGCTCCTTTTCTTTGGCTTTTGACAAAGGACATGAGCAGGACATTCAGACAAGAAGCCAAAAGAGCCAGCAGGCCTCTGCTTTAGCCCTACTGAAAGTCAAAGGAATATTCATTTTACCTAGAAAGTATTATGGACCAGAAAGGCACCAACAATCATGTTTCACAACTTTAATAGAATATTCTATCTAGTCTGTACAAATTGAAAACACTGTATTGTTACAAATGTGTAAGGTAAGGCTGGAGCACTCTACATGCCTGGTCACAGTGTTGATACAGCTGCTATTCAACTGCTGCCAGAGGTTGGCAACGGATGTTGAAACTAGAAACGTGTACCTGAAGTGCCACACAACAACAAAAGGTAGTTTTGAAGACTTCAGAACTTAAAATAAAACAAATTGTGGAATGGAATAATTTCAGTGTTGCAAGTAAGACACCAAAACTTCAGATTTATTGAATTGAATTTCTGTAAGTTGCCGTGTTCATAGTGAAAGGTCCTCCCATGCTGGACATTAAGCAATAAGACTACTGGAAATTTTCTGGTTCTTTGGCTGCAACCCACTTCCATCAACAGCAACAGTTTGGCCTTTGTATTTTGATCTTCATCCAGAAGAGTTGTCATTTTGATGCAAGTTCGTTTCTTCTGTCTAGACTACTACATTTGAGACCAATTCAAAGTATTTGTTTTACAAGTACCCATATTGTATGCAAAAGAGGAAGAAGTTTTTCAAGTATATTAAAAACTATTAAAAAGCACTAATTCTGTCAAAGTACTTACAAACATGAATAAATAAATAGTAAGATGAACAACTAAGTCTCAAATATGACACCCCCTTCAATGAAGTAAAATTACTTCAGTTGGTTTACTGAGATAATAAATATGACATTTAAAGCTGCTCAAGCACTAGTTCAATTTGTAGGTTGCAAGAAATATTAAAAAAGGGGGAGGGAACTAGCAAAAAGTCATATTGCTCTATCCGTTTCAGCTACCATACATGTAATCCATTTACTTTAGCTTCTCAGCACATTGCTATTCCACAATTTTCAATGTTTAACAAGAAAATGGATAATCCTCACTTGGTAGTCTGGACTATTCCCCTATGCATAGGGCAAAAGGCTCTAAAGGCCTACTGACATACTTAGCTACAGTGTACCAACGGCTGTAGAGTGTGCTTTATTTAAACCTCATATTTCCCAAATGCATTGAAGTTGCCACTGTACATGTTAAGCAATAAAGAAAAGTTAGTGAAAATCATGCATTTTAAAACAAATTAATTTTAAGCATTGTTAATAAGATTGTGCTGCAGCAATGGAATATCCTGAACTGCAGGCCAGGTATCCAAATATTTGTTACAAGTTGTTCAAATATCACTTCCAAGTGGTATTTCCTTATTACTGTTGTTTGCATTCAGCAGGTTGGCTGGAATCTTTCTGTATAAAGGGAAAAAGAAAAAAGAAAAAAAAAAGTAAAAAAAAAATCAAAATGGCATACAAGAAAATACTTGAACAAATAGAAGACATTTGCTATGCAGTTTTGAATTAGCTAGAGATATCATCAGCACATACAAAAAAGCTACATGTAACCTCAACCTAGATCATAAAGGTCCGAACAGCAGCCACCAGATTTACTGGGTTCCCCTCACCCACAACTGCTTGGTATCCAATCATATTTTTAAACTACGTTTGTGTTCTTTACATGCCATCCAATAGACCGAGGCTCAAACAAGAAAGCAAACCACCTTCTACTCCCCCCAATCAGAGGCTCAATATGAGTTTTAGTTCCTATTAAAACGGTTTCACAATCAACTGCCACCTCCTCAGCAACTCTGAGGAGGGAGGAAGGCAGGCTGCTTATTCCACAGCACGCTTGAGTTTTTCCTTAGAAGCCTTGTCCTTTCTGCTAAGGTGATAAAAATGGAATTAATGTGTTGTTTTTTTCTAGGTTCTGCATCACCAGCAGGTAACTATTCAACAGTTTAACACTGGGCAAGAAGTCCACATGTTGATCTGAATATGTAAGAGTAAAAACACCTTCATTAGGTAGTAAAACAACTTCCCCTTTGGCAAAAGGAAGTGTATTTGTAAAGGAGAACATGTACTCAAACAGCTAAGAACTTCAGGTTTTACACAGCACTTCTTGCTTTTTTGTTGTAAAATTTGAATTGTTAGAAAGCAGAAGAATTTATTCAGTGTATTTCCTGCTAGCTTCTCCCTAGTTTATTGTAAACCAAAGCAGTCACTGAAACCTGTTCAATTCTAGTAAAGTAAAATACAGGCATAAAATATGACAACTTGAACACCACTTACTGCAAATAAAATGTTTCTTAGAAACCATCCTAAAGAAGATGTAAGAAGATGTTTGTTCATTATACATCAAGGGACCACAAGCTAAAACAGCTTAAGCATTTGCCTGTGGTGAGGAACAAGTACCCTCGAAAATCTGCACTAAACCCAGACTGTTTTTTCTCTTCCTCACCTAAAAAGTTTTAGGGTTATAGTGGTCACTGTCATTCCCACTGTAAATCACAGATATGCCTAAGACTCTTTTAGACTTCTTCCTTGTGGTTGCCCTCCCCCAGCACCCCAAGTTGACTTAAGCTTTGCACCCTCTCATCTGCTTGGGGTTCCAAAGAACACTGATGTAAATTCATTTTCATAGATATGGGCCTAAATGCGGCATGAATTCCCTCTGTTTACACAGAACACGAAATTATCATCGTCCCTCTCAAAAAAAAATCTGCCTGCCACTGATAAGAAGTTGCATGCTATTCCTTTACATTTAGAGGCAGACAAAAACTGGCAACATTTTTATCAAAAAAGCTTTCAAAAACTGTTTTTCTTATAACTGCTTTGTATTAAAACATGGCCACAGCATAGTGCACAGCATCACTTCCCCACCATCATGCATTCTGGACAAGAGCCATAATCAAGTAATAAACCTGTTATTTAGAAAATACTTCAAATTCTTTCTATCTCCCTCCTTCCTTCCTATTCACCTGTTATATCAGACACATTTAGGCTGACCACTGCAACCACTCCGGCCAAGTTTTAATGATCAAGCAAAGCCCCTGTTATATTTTCTAATAAACTTCATTATGTTTATACTTGTCTTTATTTCTGTAAACACTTAAATCATATTATTGCATATAAATCTTCATCCTGTAAAAACTGAGTCACGGAGATGACAAAGTTCATTCTTAAGGCCCTTTCAGTATTTATTACTGCTCTCAGACAAAAAAAACCCACAGTTTAAGGGTTTCTCAGATATGAGTCAGTTGTTGGAGAATTTTGAGAGAAATACTGCTAGTTTATGCTATTTTTAGCTTACAGTTCAGGGCATAAACATTTATATTGTCAAGACTGATATGCAGGGCACAAGTAAAAAGGCAGTATCTCAGATCCAGATTCCAACATAATCAATTTTCTTCCACTATTTCAAGAGCACAGCATCACTCTTGCCGAGCAAGCCTGTACATTAGCTCCACCTTGCCTTTTGTTACCTGTCATCCTCACATAAAACATCTCTAGCCTAATCCCAACATGACCACAATTTTCTTCAAGTTACAGCTGCCACATCAGGCACACACATGTTGAAATTAATCTTTGGCCTCTAATGGCTCCTGTAAGATCAGAGACCAGACCCCAGGCTGCGAGTGTGATTGAGATACTACCTCCATACTCTCACAGGCAAGGCTATTAGTAAGTTTGAGCCTGCCCTTCCCATGGTGCCCAGGCTGTTGGTGATACGGGTCAGCCAGCCACTACCAAGCCATTTACTGGCCTTAGACCCTGTGCTATATATCTCCCCATTCTAGCAATGTTGCCATTCATGCTCTATTTCCCAAAGTTAACTTCCCAAGATATCTTAGAAATAGCAATGAAATGCATCGGCCAAGCAATAAAGACTAGAGAGACTTTAAATGGCAAAGATGAAGAGGAACTGCATCTTATTTTAAAATAAATTTAGCAGCAAACACATGTTCCCTACCAGTGGTACAGAGACCAGTAAAAATTCTTGTCTTAAAGAGATTCTCTATAGTAGTTATGAGCAATGATTTAAGTTCATATGAAAAGCTGTAGCATTTTTAAATTTTTACATCTGTAAACTATTTCATAATATTTACTTATTCCGGGCAACAAATTTAAACTACTTCAGGCCTTTGATTCCAGCTTGAGACACTGTTCCAATGGAGATATACAAGCTGAATAAGTTTACACTCCCACCTTTTTTTCTCTTTTGCTAATAAGCATCAACATATGACTACTTTTCCACTGCCTCTTATTTACTGCATCACTTGCTCAGAACGAAAAAACAACACCACACAACAACAACAAAAAAAACCCCTCTTGCCACAACGTACATGAACATTTTTCTCCTGGCATTTGATTACCCAGGGGAACAATGCAAGAAACTCGAGCTAATTAGCTTACGTACAGGCCACTTGCCCAGACATCAGCAATTACATCAGCCAAAGCTACTTCTGGACAGAGGACATGCATCAAATTTAGAGGGGAAATTTGACCTAAAACTCACTGAATCATAGCACTAAAATGGAGAAGAAAAGCAGGTCTGAAATAATGTTGCTTTCATGACTTTCACACACAGAGCCCACTGCTTCTGCCCATCCACTTAACCCAACATCCTGGAGGATGGGGGCATAAGTACAGAGTATCTGTGCCATTTATCATAGCAATTTAATCCTTTCAAACCAATCTTTTTCACATAAAGTTACTGCTGAAAGAGACACTGAATTTCTGTTCATGTTCAATATTTAAACAGATTAGGAAGGACACATTTCTAGGTGACTCAAAGAGCAATCAAGCCTTTACCTCCTTACTTTTACAAATCACTTCTCGGGAACCTTCTCATCTGCTAAAGTAGCCGTGCAGGCATAGGCAGCTCATCAAGATCTCATCTGACTCCCAAACAGACTTTGCTGCCAACAGTGAGATCAATGCAAACAGCAGGCACTAAAGCTGGTATCCTTTCCAGCAGAGAAGGAAGAAAGCCTTTCAATATTTCAAGTGTCCTACCACGAAATAGTCCAGTTAGGGGTTCTAACGCTAAACCTTATCTTTGTTCATTTTCTAATCAACGTTATTGAATGAGGAAAAGCAAGGATATCAAATATATACATGGGAAGTAAATTAAGATCTAAGTGCAGCTAAACAAGCAAGTGGTCTGAACTGCCTCCGCCACAACTGGATGGAACACTTCAAAGATTCTGAAAATTAATTTGCTGCTAACAGGTCCTTCTGCCACTGGTACTTAAAAGACAGAATAAGCATCTTGAAGCACATGCAGTCTCTGCCCACAGCAGCCTCTTAATTCATAATTCAAAACAGCATTCTGTATTACCTTGTCAGCTACTTCTCTATTAAAGCTTAGCATCAATAACGTGAAATAAAGGCAGCTAAAGGAAGAGGGCATGCAAGCACACAACAATATACTAAACAAGCTACATTATCTGTTTTCATAGCACCTTCTGAAGCTACTTCAAATCATCAGCTCAGTCTTCCAAAGCCACAACTTATACATAGCATAAGTGCTTTGTGCAAGAGATGATAATGACTTTGTTCTAACTGAACAACTCAAATGTACTTAAAACTGACAGGAAAGGAAGGAAAAAGGAAAAGTTAAAGTGGAGAGTGTTGACATTTATGTAACAAATGCAATAAGACAATAAAGGAGGAAGTAATATGGAAGCAACTGAAGAAATTTGATTTGAAAGGAAAACAGACCAAAGAACAATTATTTATTTGTGTACATGCAAACTATTCTAGATGCAAGAAAAGTGGGAGGGGTGGAGAGGGAAAAGTGGGGAGCAGGAACTGAAAGGCAAGGAGGGGCAATGGACTAGGAGAAAGAGGACCAGAAACTAGGATGGACAGAAGGAATGAAAAACAGGATCAGAGCTATGAGTCTTAAAAGACAAAAAAACAGAATTCCAAGTTGACTGGCAAAACCGGAGCCTGGCTAACAACTTTTAATTGTAAGAAGTGAAGACAGTTGTGTAACATAGTGCAGCAGGACTACATATAAACTGTTGTGACAAATGGATGTTGTACTATCGCAAGTGAATAAACAGTGCATGTATGCTGAGGCAGGGTGGCTGGCTTCTCAAAGCATATCAGATTAGAAATAAAATAATTTAAAAACACACATAAATTGAGTTTAACAAAGGCAAAGAGAGGCATTATCTATGCCGAGAGGGAATGAGCTGGAAAGATTACAGCCTCTCCTAAGTAACCAAAGGAAAAAAGATACAAACCTAAAGTACAGGGAGAAAAGGTATGGAGTGTGTTGCAGGCATTGTTCTCTATGAGGCACAGGATGAAAGGTGAAAGAGGACAGTATACAACAGAAGAATTTTTTCTTCATTTAAATAAAGAGACAGATGAGGAGGAGAGCAATACCTGATCAGAATCAGAGTCTTTAAGAGTGACTGACAGCCTTTGTTAGGCAGCATAAGTAAGAATAATGTTGGAAAAGACACACTAAGTAAGCTGATGACTTACAAGAGTTCTCAAGAAGAGCAGAGGAGACATTTAAGAAATAATTTGCAATTACACTAGAAACAGTAAAGAGATGCAACATCAAATCAGAAACAAGGAAAAAATCTGACAAGCATGATCTTTGATCATGTGCATATAAAATACAGTTTGACTGCAATAAAGGCAAAGCAAAGAAGTTGTGCCAGGATGGTAGAGAGGTCATTTTGAAAAAAAAATCATCTAATTTAATCACATGATTTAAAGGCATTCATCTCTACACACATTTCTTCCTATTTTTTTACTAATAAAACCTAAACTCTGAAGTCACCTTTCCCCCATTTCTTTTACCCATACAAGGAAAAAAACCCACAACACCAGAAAGCCCTACAAAACAAACTACATTGCATGGCTATGAATGGGACTCTAGGAAGTTAGGTATGAACAGAATTCCACCTTACCTAGAAATGTATGAATGATAAACAGACTTAAATTACACCTAAATGGGAAAAAATTGAAAGGAACCGTCAGCATGAATGAAAGTGAGATGTACAAAATAATACAGGAGGCAACAACTATAACCTTCCACGATACCTTTTTTTTTTCTATAGAATACCAAATCCTTTAAAGGCATATTCGATACTTAACACAAATATAATTTGACTCACATCTAACAATTTTCTCACCTGTCCCACTCTTTCCCAGAGATCCACCACTGAATTTTGACCCTGCAGAACAGAGTCACAATACCCATTTCGACCACACTAAACCTGTTTGAGCAATCTTTCCACAAGACTGACTTTCTTTAGTAGACAGTATTCCTCATTAAAGGAATCATTCTTGATATGATGATAAAAAGCATTTACTAGTGATATGATGATGTAGATAACCTCTATGTCAAAACAGTGACATGTTCAGCTGCTGTTCAGACTTTCACTGAAAGATCAAGCAGTTGTGCACACCCTTCACTTCTTCATCTGCTTTTATAAAAGTTAAAAGCTGATGTTTTAAGAAGTCTGTTATCACTGTCCCAGCTTCACTAAATGTAAGCATTAACTTTACCATGATGGAAGGACTGAAAAATACTTATCAGAAGAAGCACTAACTGTTAAGGCTGAATTTTAAACAAGGTCTCAAAGTTTAAAATTCAAAGTTGGGGACTTGTTTTTATTTCTAGCTGAGTACAAACATGTGGAGTCTAACCTGCAGCCATCAGGACAACCAAAAGAACAAGTCTAAGAAAATAAACAAGCTAGTTGAGACTTGTCAGACTAATTCTAAGTTGAAGTCCAGTCACAGAATCTTTGAAGTAAGACCTTTCTAAAGGAAAAATATTTGTCATTATTATACAGCAATACCATTAAAGAGAAAAGGCAAACAGTTCTGAAATTATCTTTTTCTTGATATACGTTGGAAGAAAAAAACCCTGTGTTTTCTCAGTTTATGGAAACATGAACCTTTCTTTTAAGAGCAATGTGAGTGCTAAAGAAGATGAAAACATTGCAGTCAGAAGACAGGGGTTGTGGGGTTTTTGTTTTTTAATAATTTATCAATCTTTTCACTACTATAACCTTAGTTATATTGCTCATCATTATAGTTTGTGTTATGACTAAGCAGACAAAAATTTCTTACCTTCGGATCACTCTCTGCATCATCATCTTCTTCTCCCTCCTCTTCCCCCTCCAACTCCTATGACAAAATAGAGATAAACTAACAGAAATTAAAACAGGTTAAAAGTGCAACTTTCTGTAATGGAGAAAAAAACCAAAATAAATTATTTTGTGTTTCAGATGTCAACATTAAAACTACTTGGGCTGACTTAAAAGAATTCAGCATCTTCAAAAACCTTAAAGTAAAATCTTTAAAAGAAGATTTAAAACACAGATTTAAAAGATTCAGCATGGCTTAAGGCAACCTTTCTACATAAGCTGCTGCAGTCTCACAGCATTTTTTTTTAACTGCTGACATATTATTTTGGAATTTTATAGTTCTGGTAGTAAGAATGCAAGTCAGATTTTGTTCTTTGTTTTGACTTCCTTCTAGACAGTCTCTATTTATTTGGATTACTGTGGACAGGGTATGTATTCCTGCACAGGATTTTACAGTATCTTCACTCTGTTGTACACACACCTACATTCAAGTAGTCACATCTGGCACTCGAGACAGATTAAAAATACATGTACACTTCTATCAAGACACATCTTAAAAAATAAGATGTTTAGACGCTCAACAGCCTGAGCCCGGAAGTCTGGATTACAACTTGCAAAGAGAAAAGAGACTGCATGCTGAAGGCTGCCAGCTCGTATCAGACCACCAGCTTGGTAACTTCTCATTTACTCTGCTATGGTGAACTTGATGACAGTCAAGCATGTGTCTTTAACCAATTAGTAAGAACACAGTAGAATAAAAAAAATAATCTGTAAAGGGCATTAGTTCATAGTACAATAGTATAATACAATAGTATTACAGATGGACCTCCTGGTATACTAAAAATTCTAGCCTAAATCAAGCCTTTACCCTGAGCATTTGTACATTCTCCCTTTTTTACTTTACATTTAGCAAGGCCCAGTCTTCAAGCTTATGACAACTAAAAGCTGACAACTGAATTCCAGTACTGCCACAGTGGCAGATATTTAAAAATAAGACTAAATATTTTTACCATGCAACCCTCAAGAAAAAAAGCTTGTCTTAAATTTTAGAGTCATGTCAGAAAGCAGCTTTCAAAATAATAGAAAAAAATGCATAAATGTTCTTGCAGAAACTATTTTTGTGAACAGGAAGAACAGGCATAGATTTGTAAGTCAGGAACGCCGAAGTCTTTTGGAAAGAAATATCATACACAAGAGCATTTATGAATAACTATTTTCTGTCCCACATAGCACTGTTTCTGGAACTCAAATGCAGTATGTATTTATCTATAAAAGACACAGTGTGCATCTCACCTCCTCTTCGCCTTCTTCACCTTCTTCAAACTGAAAAACAAACCCAAAGTGTTATTAGCTTCACTAATATTTGCACAAAATCTTCGCAGCAACAGGGCTAGTATATTCAAACACAGTAACTGAAACTAAGCCCCTTCCAGAAGGGCAGATTAACAGCTCATAGCAAGTTGAACAATTCTTTCCTTATGCTAAGTCACAAGAATCTATTCAGGTTTTTTTGTTATTCTCATGTCATTAATACTACATACTAGTCTAATCAAGGAAGGAGGAGAATGTTTCTATCTACACGGTGACTAATAAAATGCTGACAGCATACATACGTTATCATCATCCTCTATGGCTTCCCCAGTGAAATAAAGCACAGCACGAGGGACTATTCTTTCGCGGAAGAAGTGTCCAATTTCAAAATCTGCTGCTAAAATAAATTCTGAATCTTCATCCTGTAAGGCAAGTCAGTTTGATTTTTCTACTAAAAAGGTGACGTGCTACAGAGGAGCAAAAGTATTTAAAAAATACACATTTGAGAAACATCACACTGCCATCAACATCAACCTTCAGGTCACATGTACTTTCAGTATATTTAACTTTCTAACAATAAAAGAAATATTACAAGTCTAATTCCAGATTTGCAGAGTTGAGATTTATTTTAGAAGTTTCCTACTTTCTACATACAGGCTACTGGCCTGCTGGAACACCTTTTATTAATTAAAAAGTTTCACAAAGACTTTGCTGATTCTGACACCTCATGTCACAGAATTGTTCATCATATTGATTTATGTAAGTCAGATACCAGCCACACAGTAGAGCTGAGAGCCTAGAGAAAATGATGACCTCTTCACAGCCGTGATCATTATGGATGTATTAGATTAGCAAGACATGTAACAGCAACATGTCAACAGATTACTTGGAGAAGTCTGTCTTTCATTTCATCAAGAAGCAGCTCAGCTTTGGCAAAAACCAAAATAACGATTAAAAAAACCACAGTACTTAATGAAAGAATCTGAATAGTCACTATAGAGATGTTTAGCAAAAAGGATATGGCGAAGAGCAATCATGCCATTTCAGAAATGTAAACTCACCAACAACTCTCCATCAGCAGATACTGAAAAAAAAAAACACAACATTAAATTTAAGAGAAGTTTTTATAGTCTAGCGCACCTCAACGTTCAAGATAACAAAATGCAATATAAATAGAGACCTTCTCATAACAGAAAACACTGGGGTTATAAAGTCTCCAGAAGCTAACTATTAAACCCTTAAAGACTATTCATATTCATCCTAAATCAAACCCACAGATTTTGCACAGGAAATACCCTTTCTATAAAGATGGGTTCAGAAGGCATGTAGACCACATTTCTCCTCTAAAGGAACAACACATTTTGTTTATTAATGCTGTAATTACAGTAACTTTATTTTGCTGGAGCAGTACAAACCCTCTTGTCTCCACAAACTTAGGTGCTATGAAGTAGATTAGCATTTTGTCATGAATTTGCAAAGCACTGTTGACAAGAGGCCTGGTGCTGTAACTGTAACCAGTAAGGAATGGGGTAGGGTTTTATGTTTGTTAAAAAGAAACCAAACCAACCAACCAAAGGTCTCCCTTCTGTACTTGGGTGCCATAGTACTGTGATCCTACTGTAAAAGTGGTAATTTGGCCCAGTCTGTTCTCAAGTTGAGAATGCAAGTATCAACTACCAGCAGACGTCATAGTCTTATCTGTTTTATACAGCTACCTCCAGAGTACTTTAAAAATCTAATATAAAGCCATGATGAGGCAAACAAATCTTCCTCCCTTTCTGAAAGCAGCAACTACTCGTAACAAAAAGATAAAGTTCTTTAAGAACAATGTTATATAACAAACAAATTCCAACTCTAGAAATGCTTATCGCTTGTTTTTTATCCCCATGTAGATGGGCATTTGCAGTGGTATTTAGAAGGGACAGGTAGTTCATAACAGCCCATGACTGAATCAAGAACTAGCATCTGTTTTGTTCAGTACATCTCTGAAGTCCACAAAGTAAACTGCTCTTCCACTCATGTTTGAAAAAAATACGACAATGGGAGATGTATCAAGAAGAAATAATGTTTCTGGAATTCATCTAAATTGTTTTAAATATGTGAGTACACGTCTGACTTGAGATAACTAGGAGAATTAGGAAGCATTAGTCATCACTAATTAATCACAGAAGAAACCACAGGAAGCTCTATCACTTAACACAAAGATCTAAATGAAACCCTAGAAGAGATTTCTTTTGCATGCTAAAAACCTCAAATTGATGCATGGAGCCATCCTGTGGTAAAACAAGTCAACTTCTTTAGGAGATTCTGCATGAGACTCTTTCCATACTATGAATTCTGTTTACATGGCACACCTAATGATCAAACTCTACAGAACACCACCAGCATGACGTGATCTGTTTGAATGGGCCGTTTGCTACCCTCCTCTAGTTAGAAGAAAGTATACAAGGCAGCAGCATAAACAGTTTGTAGGTTTAAGCTGTATAAATACAAATACGCACAAATAAAACATGACAAATTTTAAGAATCCTAAATTCTCGATTTTCAAGCTTACCTTTTATTGGACTGAAGAAGTTAAAAAAAGAATCATTAGGTACTTGTTTAGTAATTGTCCGAACTGTGCCACGACCCTTGTGTTTCTGTTTTTTCTTGATTGTTTTAACTGTAACATTTTTTCCTTTCTTCCAGTCAATAGTACACCTAGAGACAACATGTAGGAAACAGCATTTTAAGACAAGACATCAGTGAAAACAAGAAACTAAGCATCAGAGCAACAGACATCAAGGCAAAGATGGCTTATCATTCTCTAAAGCTAGTTTTTACTGACACTGGCAACTTAAGTCTCTAGCACTACAATGCATCTACTTGACATCTTGTCTATCAGATTATATATATGTTAGACATAAATATTTCCCTAACATGAAAAAGCTAAATTGTCTTCTCAGAGTAATAACTTTCCCCACCCATATTTTAATACTACTTTGCCCCAACTACTACAGTTTTGTAACTGAGGACATGATTAAGCTATTAAAAAAAAATCTCCACAGTTGAGAATTATTCTTCCAACAGTCAGACCAGTAGAAAACAATATGTCATGTCCTCTCACTACAGGCCAAGGCAGCGTCCAGTTACCCTAAAAATAAATGCACAAAGAGTGGGCAGGGAGAGGAACATTTCAGCTCTTCAAAGAAGAGTGCTGAGGCTGACTTGGCAGTCAAGTACAGCAAGCTAGAAAGAGCTTACTTCTCAGTTCCTTTCTGCTACTGTGCAAACTGACACTTATGTCAATTAAGGGTCTCTCTCCATCCACCTGTAGTTTTACCCAGAACTGCACATGGCAAAGAATGAGTAGTCAACATAGCTAGTTTTCTTCTAATGGAAATAATGGCATCACAGTAACCCTTAAATGCCACCACATATCTTCTCCTATAGACAAAAGCTCAAAGTCAATGGTTTTATAGCTCATCAATACGAAAAGTCACAGAAAAATGTTTTCTGTTCTACTTATTCCAGTATCTATAACATTCATCAGGCAACATGAACCGAAATCAAAGTTTTGACATACCAGCAATTTTAGAATGGGATTCCTCCTCTGTAAGACTTAAACATAAAACATTTTGTTGGAATTAACTAAAACTATATTTTCTTCAAAATGGAGTAGCCTTTTACGTAGACACAACTCTCACTAAACATGCAAGTGGACATTTTGCCTCACTGTGGGTGAATACTGAATTCAAAAGCCAACATGTAGCACTAAAAGCCAATGGTTTTGAGGTTGTCAGGGTGCCTTCAAGAAAGCAAGAATTTGGCATATCTTAAGTGTTAGTTTACAATACCACCACCCCACAGAAAATAATTTTTAAAACCCCAAAACACATTAAAAAAAACCAAACACACACCAAAACCAACCAGAAAAAAAACCCACCACCAAACCATCACATAAAAACCCCCAGAACAACCCTGTAACTAAAGCCCTACATCCCATCCGTGAAGGTGGGGGGAAACCAAGAGGAAAACAAACAAACAAACCAACCAACCCGGAACATAAAGAAGCTAAGAAAAATAAGGAACAATAAATAAGGTGGCCTGGTGTGGCACTGGACATTGGTCACAGAGCAGAGATCACGGATTGGAAAAGAATAGATTATGTAAGACAGAGCCATCTTTTCCACAAAGTCTAACACGGTGTCCAATTCACTAGACTTCCAGAACAGAAATGAGAATTCAGCATCCTACAGACTATTTCTGAACACATTTAGCCAATAAATTTGCTGTGTTCTGAGTTCATTCAGAAGTACAGTCACAACTGCCAGAACCAAACTGCATGGCCAGTACATTCCAGCCTCAAAACAGGCTGTAAGAACAGATCCTACATACAAGCAATTCCTGCCAGATTCTAAAGTACTGCTGAAATAAAAATAGCTGAGGAGATAAGTGCAAGAGAGTCTAAGACTACTTATCAGAATGTGGGTGAGGTCTATGAAATATAACAACTAAAATCAATTTACACAACTATCTGGAAGTAAAAGGTTTGTCACCTCACCAATAATGTATTAAATTTGAAAGGTGTAAGATTCAAAACACACAGTATGTTAAAATGTATTTATATATCTGCTACATCTGCATACTGAGGCTAAAATTATCATCACCCCTACAAACATTCCCACTTTTTAAGTCAGCAAAAGCTTTACCTTCATTAATCATTGTCAGAGTAAGAAAAAACAGCATCTGGAATATATGGACTATTACTTCAGGAGGTTTTTTGAATTTCAAATTTTCCTTACCCCTCACAATCAACTATTTCAGGTCCTTCAAATGAAAAGGGATCTGTCTTGTCTGGCTCCGACTTCATCTTGTATGTTTTCGTCAGGACTGAATTAGAGAAGTAGTCATTGGGCCCAAAGTGGAACTCTAATGAGAAAGACTGGAAAAAAGTTCCATTAAAGTTTTACATTACCACTAATTCTTATCTTTGAAATAGTGCATCAGTAGAACTACCACTGAACAAACTCCAAAGAGGGGGTGGGGAAAGAACTTGATGGCAAGCGTATCTTTCAAACTGTAGGGGAAGCAGGAAATGAATAATATCAACTAATTCTGAACATGCAAGAAACTATAACAACCTTGGCTAATATTAACGCTCAAATGACAATCAGGTAATCTAGCAGATTTCATTCACATTTACATATAGAACTTTCTTAAAAGCAACCACAGAAACAGGTACTTTGAGAAAAGTCTTGGTTAAGTTTTCTGTGGAAGCTCTGTCATCACCTCTGTTTTAACAGGATATCGCCAGAATAAAGTATTTCTGCTTATATTTGAGTTCACCCCTCCTGTAGCACCTGAAAACTGCAGGAATTCAGTTTCTGACACGGAGAACAAAAGGCTCCAGTTATAGAAAACTGCAGCACACACAATCCATAAATTATCAAATACATAAAACTTTCAAAATCAACTGTGCAATACTATATATGCCCACCTCACACTCGAGATCAACTATGAACTACTTAAAACAAAACTCAAACTACCTTGTAACAGGGTAAACAAGATTTCAGCAGCATTGCTTTAGTTACTTGAAGGATGAAAAAGTCTGCTTAGGCAGGTCAGTTCAACAACACAGAAGGGTTGAGAGTCAAAATCCCTAACATCACCGTATCTACTGCACACAGCCACAGCATGCGTAACTACTACCTTGAATATTTTATTTACTACCCTGGCAATATGCCATAAGAGCTAGACCTAGTGCACATATGAAATAGATAATTGCCAAAAACACTAGCCTTGCATGTTGCATAGCTCATGGATATACTTCCCCAGGTACCCTACAGACTCAGATCAGAAAATGGCCTGTTATCACCCAAGGCTGTCTTGGCTTCCCCTCTTCTTAAAGGTCCACCGTACAGACAGGATAAATAAGTCTGGGGACAGCAGCCTGTTCATTAAAGACATTTATCCCTCACTCATCTCCCAAAGGCCCCTCAGTCTTTCCACACCATCTCCTTTCTATGATCACATGAATCTCCTAATGTGACAGAAATTTGGAACGACAGTGGTCAAGGAGTGATGGGGACTGGTGGCAACAGCAGCTTTCTCAACTCATGTGCTCACAGTTTCAGGAAAGGAAGCCACTGGGAACCAGATATGCCTTGAAATATCTGTATTTGTTTCACATAGTTTGTTTCAGCTTTACTTCCTTATTAAAGCAATTCAAGACAGCTAGTATGGTTTGGAGGCTGCAAGTGAGGCTTGCCTTAACTGAAGACAAAGATGTTCAAGGGATGAGTTACAAACAGCTTATCCACTACCAGTGACTAGCATTCATACTCAAATAATCCCACAAACTGTCACTGTGGTTATAAATAGGTAGCCAGTGGCATCACTTAGCATGCAGGATCCTAAAGACTAGCAGGACAAAAATATCTGCAGAGATTGCATTTTGGTATTTCATTCCATACCTGCCAATTAGGAGACAATAATAACAGGCTTCAAGTTTCACATACTATTTGAAGAGCTGTAATAATCTTTCCAGTAGTCTTTATGTGGCTGGCTTTGCTTTTGATATCAGCTTACCTTTGTAGCATGCATTTCTAGATTTCCCCTCAAGTACGAGATGTTCTCATGAAGTTCAAAAGAAGAGAGAACTTCCTTATTTTAAGCTACTTAAGTTATACCCAGACACATCATCCAAGTCTGAATATGCTAGCTAAGGATCCTGATGTCCAAATAGATATCTAAGTAAAAACTGTATTTATACAAACATATGTAAGTTTACTCATATGATTATATACAACTAAAAGCAAATAGTAAGTAAATCACTTAATGCAGATAAAAGTTTATATATACAGGCTATAGCAACTTTGTAAGCACCATTACTGTAGCCAGATAAATTACTTTTGGAGGATGGCAACTAGTTAATCACTTTGGGTCAATGGTATATCAGAAAATTACTAACTATCATGTATTTCTCTTAGCGGCAAAACCTAATCCCCAGCAGAATTAGCTTATTTATTACACACTGGTTATGTGAGCTTTCTACAGCACTAAGCTACCATTGCTGCAGCAATTTTCAATAGTCAGAGAATTTCAGACAAGACAGTCAACACAACTGGAGAACAGGTTTCACTTAGGTAGTTAGGAACGCATCCTTTTGTCTCCAAATACAGAAGGGACATGGAATTTGTCAGCCTTCCATTAATGGATTTAATGTAGCACTGGAATGGAACCTATTCACAGAAATATGCTGTCAAGAGGTTACGAACAGTGCAAGACAAGATGATGTTTTAAGAGCAGTTCTTCAATCTAAGGTAC
Source organism: Streptopelia decaocto (assembly GCF_964273445.1). Lineage (NCBI taxonomy): Eukaryota > Metazoa > Chordata > Aves > Columbiformes > Columbidae > Streptopelia > Streptopelia decaocto. The sequence continues at coordinate 53,070,782 of NC_138661.1, forward strand.
TGTAAAACAAAGCTGAATACGAATACAAAAATGCTGTGGGCAAAAACTATTCCCAAATCATCCAAACACCACTGAATAGATATGCTTCAAGATTAAAAAAAAAAAAAACCAAAACAAAACCACAAAAAAATGCACAACATCAAAACACCAACTTCTTAGAATACTTCACTTTGTGCTTAAACAATTTATTTTTGTTATAAAACTCATATCCCCTCCTTCAGCCCTAGAAATATTTAGGAACTTAATTCCCAATTTTTCTCTGTCCATACTACTTCCCTTGCCTATTAACAGCTCAAGTTTTTGGTACTAAGAGGAGAAAGACAAGGAGGACTAAAACAAACAACTTTGCTTCAGCTATTATTAACCTTTAAAAGGTACTTTGAGAGAGTCCTTCAATCTTTCTTACGTGAATCTCCAATGAAGAATTTATTGCATTTATTTTAGACTTTGTCAGAAGATTACAACTCCATAAGACAAACCAAAAACCACCAAACATAGGGAAAAAGGCCTTTCCCTCAAAGGGAGTTCAAGGAATAAGTATAGTCTCCATAAGCAACAGAACAACTTTTTGACAACCACAGTATCTGTTTCAGTACACTAAACAAGAATACAATTTTCAAAGAAGGCAAAGTTGTACTCTAAGAATTACTCATTATGTACACTCCTAAAAGACCATCTGTTTTTCTATATTTTTCAATAGGCTCATGGAAATATCCATCACCGTTTTTATTGGCTAATATCCATCACCGTTTTTAATTACTACATCACATCTCTTCTTTTGATGAAATACTCAATACAGTAAGTAGCACCAAAATTTCTTCCATAATTCATTTTCCAACCAAAAGCAGCTACACTAGCTACTCCTACTAAGAAAATTAATCTGGAATTTGAGAGAGAAAAGAAAGTGATAACTAGACAGAATTGGAATCTAGAAACTAGAACGATATCAGAGATAGCCAGGCTAAGGACGAAAGAGCAAAGGGACTGGAAAGCTGAAGATAAATCTTTAAAAGGTAAAGCATGAAGATATTAGCCTAGAAAGACATCACCCACATGTATTCCAGCTGAAAAGAATGGAATTAAAATTCTGAAATCCTGTTCACTTCATTACTACAATCTTTATGAGAAACAACCAGAGAAAACTCACCATAGGCTGCCCGGGTTCAGAAAACTTAACTTTAATATCCTGCAGGTGTTTCAAGATCGGTTCATCATACTCCTAAAAGAAAAAAAAAAAAAAAAAAAAAAATCCTATTCAACAGGCAATATGTAGAAAAACAAATTTTAACCGAGCTTGTTAGTTTAACCTGTTCTTAAAAAAAGAACCAAACCTTGTAATTATTCAACAATTTCAGCTAAAGTTCAGATTTGGATCTAATTTTCTTAATTGTAGTTGCAAACACCATGAGCCAAATTCTCAATTGCTAAGCCTCATCTTCAGTAAATAAAGCTGCTACCACGCTAGGCTGCATGAACATTACTGAAAACAAAATAACTTCATTCAGGATACTTATTGCTGGTGAGATTCACAGAAAGGCTTCAATTCTTCCTTGACAGCATTAAAAGCAATTAATATAACTGATGGCAAAACTATCTAAGCTATTTAACACAAATTCAACAAATCCATGGGAACGCTTATATTATCCTTGTAAAAATAATCCTTTATGGACTGAATTAGCAAACCTACAGGGGAACAGCTACTGTAAGTAGCACATAAACTTCCACTTTAGTATCTATGAAGGTTGTTACATGATAATTTCTTAAACAATCCATACAGTATTTAGCAGGTCGGGTCAGCTGTTCTGCTTGTCCATTACCAGCCTTTCATGCATCTTCAGGAATATTAAAAATTCTGAAGACTCTAAGATTTAGTCTCTCACGCACATTAACTGGAAAAAGTAGTAATTCACTTAGCATATGACAGAAGTTACTCTTTTCAGAGGAGAAACTTACTTGTACTACTTCACTTAGCATATCTACATTCCTAAAGATAGTAAACCAGAAGTCTGGAATTCCTTTGACGTTTGTCTCTTCTGCTTCCGCTTTTTCTTCTACTACCACTACATTTTTCAGGTCTCCCTGCGAAACAAATACAGAAAAATTTAAGAAATGAAATAGTGACTTCTTAATATAGTCAATAAATGGTGGTAGATGGACAAAACATTTGCTCCTCTGAAGCTGAGTTTAAGGAATGTTTAAAATTTATACTGTTTTTTCTCCATAAATAAAGTTAAGAGACATAAGGTTCATTTAATTTACACAACTAAGCATATGTATGTTTAATTCAGATTTACTTTCAACTCATCTGGAATTCTTCTGTACAATGACTAAATAGTCCAAGTGACCGTTTCACTGCCTTGACAAATAGAAATAATTAAAAACATTTCTATCTTTCTACAAATAGAAATATTTTTAATTCATCTCATGCCTATAGCTTCATGTACCATTTACAGTACTTCATCTAAAAATTTAACTTTGCCCTTTGAAATACAGGTTTAGCTTCCTAATTTTGCAGAATACTTGGAAAAGGTGGCTTTCATGCTTATTTTTCATTATTACACTGTCTTCAATTCTTAATCTTTTGTGATACAGGATTCCTTACATATAACTGACGTCAAATGTTATAAAAAAAAGAATGACTAAGTCACTTCACCCCCCAAAAAAACCCAAGAAATTCAGTCTGATTTCGTTGTATTGCACCTTCCCTTTTCTACCACTAGATGGCAGCAAATATGCAATAGCTTCTGAACGGCAGCTATTTTGATTATTAGCAGCCAAGAATATGAAACAGCAGTTTACTTGCCATCTAGACATGTTTCTGATCTTATAATTGCATGGAACGTGGCCTATCAATATTGTATTTACACTAAGCCTAACAAACCTTTTTTGCTTATGCACACAGAGTACAGTGTGATGCTAAATCTGATGACATCAGCAAGAAACAAAGAACAATTCACTTTGTATACAGAACAATGTGCAAAAGAAACGGAAGGAAGACAAGCCAAGGAAAAAATGCAAAGAAAACCCAACAGAATGGCAAACACAGCACTGTAAGTAGGTCATTCCTCCAAGAAAAGGAAGCAAACCAGGAGTACAGTTCTCCAAAAATGATGATAGGAGAGTAAAATGCATCCTATCCTACAGATCATATTATCCTTCCTAAATCTAGGTAATTCCTACTCAACAGGCAAGTAGTAATCCACTGGCCAGCATGCATTTTATTAGGTAAATTCCATTTTATGACTAGGTGACATTTGTGTGTCTAATCTGTTATCTATGAAAATGAAAGCTAACTATGTCCCCCACAATAAAGGAGACAGGCAGACAAACAGCCAGCCTTCTGTTATCTTGGGGTATCATGTAGCACTGGAATGGAACCTGTTATCAGAAAGGTACCGTTAACAGATTACGAACAGTGCAAACAAAGGCATCTTTTCAATTCACTCAAGTTAAATGAAAAAAACCCATGAGTTTTTCAATGGAAAACACTGTAGAGGAATTAATTCCGAATATGTGATTTATTTGTAGTTCGTGACCCACAGCTTGTACTCACAGCTAGTTTATCTTCTTCCTCATTTTCACTGTGCCACTCTGATTCTGCATCTGTGGGTTCAGCTTCGCCAGTAATAAACTCTCTTCTCTGTGTTAAAAAAAAAAAACACAACACCAAACAATAATGTAATTGAAGATGTAAAATTAGAGAATGTATGTAGAGATGTAAAATGGGAACTGATGCAGCTACGAGGAGACAAAAACCACACACATAGTCTTCCCACCTTATCAAAAAGGGGTTGATAGAGTGCTGCATATTTTCTCTCTAAATCGTGTACTTCTTCATAGAATTTAGCTTCTATATGGGCACATTTCACCTGGAGCTGTTTCAAGGCATCAATTCTTCTTTTCACTGCTTTTGGTAAACTAAAAACCAAACAGTTTTTTAAGGTTAGAAGTTAGTTGCCTCAGCATTATTTAACATATCACTGTGGAATAGGTTGCTTATAACTAAATGCATTTTTAAAATAAACTTCTATCAAACATATCTAATTCTTCAAAACCTATTTCAAAAAGTTGAAAGAATCCTCTCCTACCCAAGTTGTTCTCAAAGGTGTTATCTTCTGTTCCATTCCCTGGGGCCACCACCCTCCCCGTGTAGTTCAGAGATCTGAAATTAATACCTTTGTTTACACCTAATCTTTGTGACTAGAGTTATGGTGATCCAACTATGAAAAATAAGAATCATGCATTCTACAAAAGAAAGTTTTGATTCATGGGTCGTACTCAGAAAAGTACACAACTGCCCACCTGTACTTTACATTATTAAGCATTTATATAAAGTTGGTAAAAATAACTTTAGCATTTTTTTTTTAAAAGAGGTCTACCAGCTATTCCCAGTCAAGAAATAAAAGCACAAATATCTACTAAAGGCAAAATTCAGAAGTTTAAATCCACTCTAAATTTAATATAAAACTAAGCTCCAAACTAAGTATTTCTAAGTCCTGAACTTTCCACTATATCCTGGACAGCAATCTTACAGAAATGATCCACCAATGCAGCACATACTCTGACAGAATAAGGGTCACAGAAGAAACAAAAGGGGGCAAGGTGAGTTATTCCTAACCAAAATAATAACAGCCAGGGAACATACTGAACTGGACAAAATTTTGCTTGCGCTTTTGTGTAAATAATGTAAAACTTGACCCTTCCAGAGTAGGCCACTATGAATCACACTTAAAGCCAACCACTTTTCTTCATGAATCATTTGTTCTAATTTCCTACCTTAATTTTACAGTAATAACATTATATTACACTTTCAGTCTTTCAAGAATTTTATTATGCCCTGTACTTACGTTTCAATGTAACTTGAAGGAGTAAGTGCTGTGTTGTCAAGACGTTCCTGTAGAGCTGCCAGGACCTGTGGATTTTGCATCACTTGGTCTGCTAGCTTTTCTATGAAGACAGAAACCCACTTTTAAAACAAGTCTGAATACATAGCACTTTCACTATACTGTGTGTCTTAGAGCAGTCACAGTAAAAGTACTCACTATTTTCCAGATCTCAAATAGCACCACTGTATTAATAGTTAACTAATAATTCCAGCAAAATTACCTCAGGATCAGATTTCAGAAAGATAAAATTGGAAAATTACAAAAAATGCACTTTTCTCTCTGCAAATATACCAAATATTTGCTTTTAGAAGCAAGTAGCACATTGACAACATAAACAAATTTCATGTCTTCCCTTTTATGTAAGAAAGTGCAAAACAGGAGTTTCTCCATCCTCCCCCTACACTAGATGTAGCTCATATGCCACATAGATATTTGCAAGAGAAGAACCACTGAATTATACGTCCAACACACTTGTAGAAGTGTTTCTCAGTCTCACTCCTGAAAAAAACTGACAAAAACTTTGTGTATGACAAAGCAGCATAGCACCACAACCACTTCTTTGACAACTACTAATTTTTTTACATCAAGATAACTTTAATAATCTTTAAAGCTCCTCAGTCATCACAACAGTTCACATAAGACTATTTTTACAGGACATCAGAACTAAAATGCTTCTGGTTAGCAGTTAAAATCCTTACTAATAACTGCACAGGTGGTCATAGTGGGAAGATATTTGCTTTTCAAATCTTTCCATTCCTTCTCACTGCTCTTCTCTCCAGACATTTAAAAAAAAAAAAAAAAAAATCGCACAGAACATGCTAACCTGATGAAGCTTTTATATAGGTGGGTTTGTGTGTTATTTTGTGTTTGTTTGGGAGGGTTTTTTTGTTTTAGTTTGTTTTTTTCTTAACCCAACTTTACTATAAGAATTATTCAATGGCGTCTACCAGTTTATATGCCATTTCCAATTGCCAGTCAAAGACTTTCTTAAAAAATAAATTTTAAAAAGTGAGACCTAAAGAATATTCAGTAACCACATACATGAAACATATTTCATTATAACTTATAAATTTGATCATTCAAGTTAATAACAATGGAACTGTAACTTTTCTGTGCACAGGAGTATTAATTTGAAAAGCATTACTCAGCAGTTCTGTAGACCTTCCAAAGAAAGAATAAAAGCCTCAAGAGGACACATTATAGACATGCATTTTCCTACAAACAAGATAGTAAAGCACTAGCATACATACAGGTGTGCTCATTTCATAATCATGCTGATAAAAATTACATGTTGTTAAAAGCTAGTCTACACAGGCCTTATTGCGAGCATCTACTGTTATTTCACACAATAGTAAAGCATCTCAGTCACAACATATGCAAAAATACTTTCACTGTTACAAAAATATAGCCTTTATTTTGCTCTTGGCTGCAATACACATGGAAAACATCAAAGTGAACAGGTACCCTAGAAACCATTGCTTTGCTTTCAATAGTGAACATCTCTGTAGTTTTCACTGTAAAGGTTTTGGACCTGTAGATAAAGAAGCTTCAATACACAAGGCAATAGGCTTATTCCACCTTTTTAATGCTAGCTGCTACCATGTATTTCTTACCTTTTTTGTCACTTGCATTTTTAGCAGCCTCCACAGGATCTGAAGCAGTATCTTCTGTTTTACTAAAAGAATTAAAAATGTAACATACTAAAAAGGCATCACTTTACAAAAAAGTTAACACTTAAGAACAAAAATATTCTGAATTTTCAGTGTTTACTACAGGACAAGTTCTATAAACAAGTATGCCACTAAAAGGTATTTATGGCTTCAAGCGTCTCAAAACTTAAGAGTCTGGATATGAAACTAGTTCTCCTAAGATGAAAAGAATGCAAAGGAGAGAAAAAAACCCCACAAATACAAAAACAACCAAACACCACAAGCACCTATCAACATACCAAGAATGCAAAACAAAACAGAAAAACCCCCAAACAAAAAGCAGTGACAGATAAATTCATCTCATTAAGCAAATGGCTGGCCTTTCATCTGTACTGGGTCCCTCTGAACAGGAAAATGTTATCACTCACAAGTGGAAATACAAGACACCCTTTTAGGGTAAGTGATGAAGAAAAAAACAAGAACAGACAGAGTTAAGAAAGTAAGATAAATAAGAGATAAAAGCTCTTTGTTTCAAATTTCTATAGCAAGTTGTTTTGATTAAAAGTAGAAACAATTGCTTCTACACTAAAAAGCAATGTTCCTGTCCTCTCCACCTCTCTGCCGCAATGTCTTCCATCACACTTCCTGTGCTGGAGAGGGCCCAAAATGAGCTAGCAGCCAGCAAGCTTTCCCTGTGCTCCTTGCCAATTTATAGGTTGCAAAATACAGATTGAGTATTGCTGAAATTGACCCTCAGATACAAAAGGAAAAAGATATCACATATGCAAATGGGTAGTTACCAGATAGACTAGCTCATCCAGCTTACCCTGGTGCACTGCAAGTTTTGAAAGTCCAGCATCACATACGTATTTACACCAGTTTAACACTGTTACTTGTTTCAAAAATGCTACAAAAACTAGAAAATATGAGTGCCTTTTGCATGCTTAAATCATACAGATCAGAGGAACACTGAGGATCACTGTTCAAGTCTTTAGAGCATTTAAATATGAACACTGAAAACTGAATCAAGACAACATAAATTACATTAGTCCAAGAACAGAGTAATTCTGTATCCAATACACTATACAGCTTCTATACCTAAATGAGTGTTTTGTCCTTGCTGTATGGGAACACAGTCTAGTTAGAGAAAATATTATAACATTATTCTTATCCAAATTTGGTAATCTGTTCCTCATGGGCAAAAGGTACTCTCCCACAGAAGATCAGGTTTCAATAAACAGTCCAACATACCTGTTATCTGCCATCTGTGTGCCTGTATCCACCTGCAAGATAAAATACAGTTTAAAAATACTTTCATGGTAATTTGTTTACCCCAAGAGAATATGAAAATAGAACAGGTCCTTGTTTAAAACCTCGATATAAATTAATAGCTGCTGGTTTTGCTAAGAAATTCATCAGGCACAATCTCTTGAAATAAATAGCTCCCATAATACCCAATCCAAATTGGAACTTGCTCATAGTTTTCAAACAGTCTGTTATGTGCTTTCCTTTATCCCTCTTATATGTATTTTTTTTCCTGTTAGGTATTCCAGATGTTAACCCATTTCTACCAGGTCATAAGCATTCAGTCTGCAAACAAGTGTCACAGACTCCTAAACTAGCTCCACATTCTATTGAAAAAAAAATCAAGCCAAAGAGAAACAAATAAATATATTCTAATTCCTTGACAGTATCACAGTACATAATGAATTTTTAATCTCTGCATATACTATATTACTATGCCTGATCTGAAAGCAATAAAAGTTCAAATGAATTACAACAGAGTCCTTTTTTTGTCACCTGAGCAGAAAAATATGCCCACTTGTCTAATAAGGGCTATTTTTGTGAACAGCTGCTTCTGCTGCACTATACTGAATGACAACGTAAAACTGTTCCTACATAAAGAGAAGCAAAACACTGAAGGAAAGAAAATTATCTACCAAGAGAAGGGTTTCTGACAGCAGCCACAAGGGCAGAATCCCTTATACAAAGCTTTGCCTTGAATTTATTTCTTAGGAGTGAGAAAACAAAGAGGAAACATAGAAATTGAAGTTTCGGTATTAGTAATGATTGGAACCAAGTTTAGTGCAGCTATCCCAGCTCCAAGGTCTAAATTAGCTCTCCTGAGAAATCAGAGGAAGCCAAACTGCGTAACTTATTTTGCTGTTATTTCTTTACTGGGGCAAAATATTCAAGCCTGTATTATCTACAGGGTGTTCCAAAAAGATAGACCCCATTTCAAATTATGTGTGATATCAAATTCGGTCCATCTTTTAAAAACAGCCTGTATTTTAGTCATACAGGTTGGCTTTTTTTCCCCCAATTCTGAACAGTTTATCATAAACACAAGTAAGAACTACATACCATAGATAGGCACAGGTGATATTTTTCACTATCAAGAAAGCAGATGTTAGTCTGCAAGCCAAATTTAGAATAAAAAGTACCTTCCATCATTCATTAGAGTCAACCGATCTGATTTCTTAGATTCTATAAAGGCCAAGCAGGCTGATCTTTAGCCCAGCTTCCAAAACACGGCTACCAAAGAAGAGCTTAAGTGCTAATGACATCTTGAGTGGCAGCCAAAGCAGGGGGGCCAGAGATTGCATGCACTCTCCCATCTGGAAAACACTGATTCCTGCTGTAAGCTAAGAGAAGTAACACTTTCACAACCACTTCAATAGAGTTGAAAGCTCTGTTCACTTACAAAAGTACTAAAAGTATATATATATATTATATATTATTTCACAAGAAGTAAATCTGCTTGATATCTACCAAATAAGCACGAGCCTATCCTACAGATTAAGTCCAGGAAGAAACAGAAGGGGCTTCTTGTAGACTAGGTTTATTTCAGCAACCCAGGCATATTTATTTGCAAACACTCTTGCCTTAAAGGTAACAAGGGAAAGTGGCAATGCAAGCAACCATCCACTAGACCAAAACAGAAGAATTTTGCAATCTTACAGCTGAAGAAATAAAGGAGCACTTACAAGGAGCTCTTTCCAGAGCAGGCAGAAGACAGGAAAAAGAAAAAAAAAAGATAACGATAAAAAAGGTAATATATAGCAAATTGACCTAATATCAGAGTTCATCCAAAAAGTTGTACAATTCAACCCACTATTATAGCAAGGAATGATAAACACCTAGAAATACAGACTCGCATTACTTGAAAATTAGCCTCAAAGACTTGTCTTTTCCAACCCAGGCCCAGTGACAGAGCTAATGGAAAAAAATACACTTCACATCCAAATTCTTCTGCTTAGTTGTTTGTGCTGTATTTCCTGCAGGGAATTACTTCTCAACTCTGCTCAGGGAAGACAAGATTCTTGTTCCGTTCTCATTTATGTTTGGAAAACATGGAATAAAGTTCCCATAACTTGAATAACTTTTAAACAGTAGTTGAATTAATCTCCACTGGAACAGACATGAATTGGACATGTTCTGACAAAAGCCATTCACCTAAGAAACAAGAAAAGCAACAACAAAAACACACCATTCCCTGATGCAAATACATACTTTAAGTCTTGTTTTGCTCCTTAAAGTTGCTCCCTTGGTAACTAAAAAGTAAAAAGAAATATATAAATAATTACAAGAAGCTTTCTTACAAAACAACTTGTGAATACCCACTGCACCACAGCTGTCTCCTCTAAAGACTTACCTGCTGCCAAGTTACCAACAAAACTGTTCAGTAAAAGCTGGTGGGGACAGGGGATGGGAGAGCAAAGTGATTTTAGAGAGACAAAGTTAAATGCAGACAGCTAGTTGAAAAAGTACAGTAGCAAAGCACTGAGCCTTCATACTTGTTGCCTTAGTTGTTTTCCAAGCAAGTGAGCTCAGTTTACAGACAAGGCATGAGAAAGCTATCAGAACTCCAAGAAAAACAGAATGTAAGGTATTGTTATTATTGCTGCCACCACAAATAAGGGACCAAATCCATATCTTATTTCTGCTGGACTGTTCACTGTTTTCAAATAACTAATGTGTTTATTAGGCTTTTGAAAAAGAGCGGACTACAACAACCAGTTGTCCCACAAAGCTGGCTGCTGCAAAGCACAAATGTCACACACCACTAGTCACTTAAAACAGCAGGAAACCATAAGCTTGATGCACACCGAGACAGCAAAAATTCATTATAAGGACATGTCCTGATGGATGCAACTTTAAAGAAAATGTCTGTACCTTCTAATGGCAAGACATATTTATAAATACAAGAGTAAGTATTCTCTGCTAAAACCACCTACATTTTGTTGTACAAACCTTCTAAACACAACTAGAATATGAAACAGGAAACTAATGGAGTCTTGAACTCACAGGAAGACTTCTACCCACAATTGTTACTGTTTTTCGTAACTACAACAAATCAGAAGGGAAAGTCATGACTTCCGTTTGAGAGCTGCTGGGATGCAACCCTGTGGGAAGCCACAAACATAATAGTCTGATACTTTTTGTAAGGAAAATGAGAAGAAATAATGAAAAAAATAGTCAAGAGGAAAAAAACTCATTAACCTGTGCACAAGTCCTGAACATTGGCAATGCTTAATCTCACCTTGGAACTTTTCTGGAGGGAATACTATTTTGGTTAGATATGACTTTATAAAAATTTGACTAGTGGCTCTGGTTTACCTACAACTTAGGAGTAGTTACATTTATACAGTCCTAAAATTGCATTTGGCCCTTTGAAAGCAACTGCAAGGCTGATGTTGCCCCGGGTGAAAATGAGTTTGACACCCCTTACATACCTGCTTCTCTACCTTTTTATTTTGAAGCTTTGCAGGCAGACGTTACAGGAAGAGACTCCGACAAACCTCCGACAAATCCTACAAACACTGGTATTACATATATAGTAAACAGCTGCTGCAGCAGCAAAAATTGCAAACAGGGCCTCACTGGGGAGATGGAGAACCTCGAAATGAAAACTGAGCGCCCAAGTTCCCACACCCGGCTGAGGGAACGCAAGACCGCGGATGAGGTCAAACGAAAGAACCGCGCCTGACCAAAGCGGCTACGGGCCTGCCTCAACTAGGGCACCGCAGGGTGAGAGAGACGGAGAAATTGTTCACCACAAACAACAGCTCTCCCACCCTCTTCCTCCCCCACTTCCCCCGGGAGGGCGGGGAAGGGAAGGCTCACTGGCAGGCTACCCAGGGCGGGCGAGAGCGGCCATAGATGTGGCCAGAACCGCTCCGTCACCCCAGGGCCACTAAGAGCCACGCAGAGTCCCCGTTCTCCCGGTCCAAACTTCTCAAACCTACCTTAAGATGGTGCCTGACCGGGCCGGGCCCGCCCCTGTCCGCCAGGCGGCTCCAGCCGGCCCCGCCGCCACCGGGCTCCACCCCGGAGCAGGCCCTAACGGCTACCGCACGCGCGCCCCGTCCCGTCCCATCCCCGCGCTGCAGTCGCGGCGGCCAGCTCGGGCCCTCCGCGGGTCCCACCGGCCACCCGCTGCCCAAAGGCCGCGAGCTCAGCGCCGCGGCCTCGCCGAGCCCTCACCTGCCCGCGCCCCCTCACGCCCGCAGAGGCAGCAGAGGCAGCAGCGCCAGCCGCTCGGCTCCTCGCAGGCTCACCCGGGCTGCGCCGCCGCCAAGAAAGCTCTCTCCCGTTGGCTGAAGCGCGGGCGCCCCCCTCAGCAAAGCAGCCGCCAATTGGCCCTGGCAGCGCCACAGCCGCTGCGCCGCACGCGGGCCATGTTGACTACACCACGACGCGGCGCTCAGCCAATCACAGAGCAAGCGCGGGAGGGATGTGCGCGCGGGGCTGGCGGCGCGCGGGGAGAGCGCGTGATGCGGCGCGGGGGCGTGGGGGGTGAGGCGCCTCGTGCCTTCGTCCTTAAAGCGACAGCGGCCGCGAGTGGGGTGGGTAGCAACATGGCGGGGGCGCCCGGCGGCCGCCGCTGCTGCGCGCTGGAGGCCGCGCCCTCGGAACGAGCCGGGAAAGGCGCTCGGCGGGCGGCCCTGGGGGGTGGTTGGGGCAGTGGTTGGACCGCCCCGTGTCCGAGGGCCGCCTCGCCCAGGCGCAGGGGGTGACCTCCCGCTGTTCGTGTTACGGCTCCCAGGTGTTCTTTAGCCGCCCCTGGCGGTGCCGCGGCGTGAGCCCTTGGCTCAGGCCGGGCCTCGGGCGGGCCGGGCTCTGGCCGTGCTGGCCGCGGCGGTTGAGCGCTGAGCGCCGGGATGTGTGCGCCGAGCTGCCGGCTCGGTGCTCCCTGCAGATGGGAGGAGGCGGCGGGTGGAAGGCGTGTTTGCGGTGCCGAGGACCCGTAACCGCTGCATGTGGCAGCCGCACGCAGTCAGCTGTGCCGGGCCCTGGCCTTGTGCTTGGGACTGTCCGTGCAGGGGGCTGGGAAACGCGGTTTCTGAGGCGCCAGTGCCTGGGTGCTGGGATGCGGTGCTGCTTTCCAGTTTCTTCAGCTGCAAAGACAAGACCTGGCGATGCCTGTCACCTGCAGTGTGAGGTTTACTGTCCTAGCAGGTACATGCACCTCTGTTGGAGGGTTGCATTTTAACTAGATGAATACTCTGATAATGATTTTAAGAACCGCTCTGTATGTAATCTGCATGGATAAGACTAAAGTTTCAAAGTTGATAGGCAAATCAAAGACCTGAGTGCTTCCTATTAAAAAGCCCTTTCTGGTGTTTCAGATTGAGCACCTTTTTGAAAATGCAGATGTTCACATTTCCAGCGTTGTTTCTTAGTATAGATATGGCTGTAATTTACTCTTCTGTAAAAAAGAAGCAAAACAAAACAACAACCACAAAACAATAATCCCCTAACAGTCCGGCTTCTTTTTGTATGGTGACTTGTAAGCAGCAGATGTGTAGCATGATGTTAGAACAGTGCAATTTCAGCATTTGAAGCCACTTAAGAGTTTTAGTAATCTTTCACTCAGTAGGAAAAACCTTTATCCATTTATTGTGTCACTGGATTCCCTTGTTCTAAAAAATGTGTTCTGCAGGTCTGCAAATTCATCTTGGATTTCAGTAATTAATGACTAGGATTTATCACAATTGTGGGCAAAATTTGGAAATTATGAAACCAATATTAATTAATTAACAACCAAGCGATAGATTAATGTTGTATTAATTCAGGTTTTTGTAGGAATTTAGTGCTGGGAATAATTAAGGAATAGTTAGTTAAATAGGTACCAATACTGTAACTAAGGAATAAGGTAATTTTGAGTAATGTAACAAACCGTTAAAGAACTGCAGGAATGTAGAGTCACTTGTACAAACAAGCAGATTTGGTGGGCCAGACGACATGCTCCGTAGAAGGTTCTTCCATTTATTTTCTTTGCTCCCAACTCTTTTTCCCTATTTTTCCATACCAGACCTTCTTCTAACATCAGTAGGTTAATGGCCTCTTCATACTTCCATGAATTCTTATTTTGGGACAACTTTAATCATTACAGTGGCCACAATTATCAGTCTTCCAAAGAAGAGCATAATGAACTCTGAAAGGAGGATTTATCTGAAGGTATTCCTGCCTCACACTTTTGTTCTTGCTGCTGGTTCACAGCTGTTAACTATTCTTTCAAGCTTTTCCTGTCAGTCTCCAGTTTGTTAAAAGCTATTTCTCCTTTCCACACAAAAGATGTTTGGAGATGTAGGAGGTTTTGCTTGAGTTTTGCTTGAGATGTAGCTGCACCTTTCTGCTGTTGCAGGAATGCACTGCAGCCCTGTTCAGACTTTCTGTTGCTCTGCTGTATCTTCTGTGGCATGTGTAGCATTTGCCCCTTTGCATTAGTCACCATCTTGTTAATGCAGTTCTCATAAATGCTACAAACCATGAATTATATTAGAACTAGGATGGTCTTGTAAAAGTAGATTGGGTTTCTTCTGGACCAATTATTAAAACCTTGAAACAGTCCAGAGTGCTGGAAGTATTTGGCTCTCTTCCTCCACTGATGTCAGTTGAACGCATATATTTAAATTACTTTACATCCTTGCATTTAATGCCCCTCTCCAAAGGCATTAATCTCCCACGATCAGCAAGGGCTTTTTGCTGACTGTTGTCTAACCTCTCGTAGCACGGTGGTGGACACTAGGACTACAGATAGGCATGATCTGTGGAGTCATCTTGCTGTCAGGTGCTCATACCCTGCAGAGAGCTGCAAAAAGATATTTGCTGAATCACCCTGGCTTGATCTAAACACGCAGCCTAGCATACCCGAGAGCTGGGAGAACCAAAACTGGGAGAAGGGATTATGGCAGAGCTGCTGAACAGATGCACTAGACACTGGAGAGAAAGCTTAGGCTGAGATCTGAAACTGGCATTAAAGCGTCTGTGGCTTCTGCCCTTGGGTGGGTATTAATGGAAACTGCTCTCAGTGAGATGCCAGACATTCACAAACTAACTTGAGAGATAAGACCTGGTTCGTCAGTGACTTTTTCTGAAGGAAGAACTTTGATCATTGCTAAGTGGAGTCTTGGTACTAAATAGCTAATGTGCTTCTTAATTAATTTGTTCTGTCTCAGGAGACACATTAAGTACTATGCATGCTAAATACTATGCATGTGGTGCAGTGACTTGTATAGAAATTGCCCTGTGAAATCAGAGAGACGAGTAAAAATTCCTTTCCATATTTGTTTGGTAGAAATTCTGTAATTAAAGAGGGAGCTAAAGTTGGTCCAACAGCTACCACCACCAGAAAGTGTTAGCTTATAATGTAGAAAAATAAGCTGAAGGAATGTACGGTATGTTGCAGAGATTTGCTTATTTGCACAGCAGACAGCATATACAAACATTAGGATAAAGAGGTCAAAGACAGTATCATAAATGTAATTAAGCACTCATTAGTTAAAAGTGTTTGAGAAAATTGGAGGCAACAAGACCAGGGTGAACAATTCACAGATTCTTCTACCAGTATCTGAACAAACAGTGATGGAAGAACTTATTCTCGTCAGTGGAGCAGTATTGACATTTGACATCAATGTGAATATTCACATTGCAAAGGCTGAAAAGCACACTCTGAGCAAAATACAGAAAATTTGCTACTGCCAAGTTTGGCCTTCAGCCAAGGGTGCAATTAAAAACAGAAGCACCACACTTTTACCTTACCATCTCTCAATAAATTCTTAGATAGACGGAAAATAAAAAGTTCCATGTTTTACAGACCACTATGAGGTCTGTGTTCCAAAAATTCCAAGATTTTGCTGTGGGAATTTTAATTTTCGTAATGCTTAGAAAATCATATTCCAGACTAGCTTCCCTGAGCAAGTGCATGCATACATGTACATTGTAAAATGAAATAAAAAAAATTATAATACTGTGGAGTCCTCTCTCCATTTGCCTTGCTGAGAGACAGGTGACTAAGACAGGGAATGCAGATCATTGCTGTTGCATTTCTCTTGTGGTTGCCAGGTGAGTCTCACTAGGCAAGTGCAGTGGAATTCACTTAAGTGCCACCTTGATGGATTGCCAGGGAAGAGGTCTTACGCTGTGCATTTCAGTGATCACACAGATGAGCTGGAACACCTTCACCGAGTAGTCATCTTAGTGTGCATCCAATCCTGGCTGCAGCATTCTTTGGTGGTTACCAAGTTTTCCTTCACCAGGACCTTTGGCACAGTGTTAAGTTTTTGCTAAACTGTGGCTCCAGAGAGGATAAAAGGAACCAATCTGTAGTAGCTCTGCAACTTGTTTTTGGTTACAAATTCTTGGCTCTTTGCCAAGGTCATTCTTTCTATTATCCTGGTGCTTTTGGAAAAAAAAAAAAAGGAACTCAAAATATTAATTTACTCTGATTTTATTTGGAGAGCACAAATTAACTTGCTGTTAAGTAAAATCTTAGCAGCTTCTTTACAGGAAGAGTTGCCAGTTGTGTGCCTTTTTTTTTTTTTTAAATAGAAAATACTTAGTCCGGTCCACTAACTCATAGATGCTTCACGAACCAGACATTTTCCTTGCTGACAATACTGACTTCCAAGGATAGCTGAAACAGATAGGAAGAAGAAAATTTTAACTGGAAAACCAGTTCAAGTATTGGAAGAAACGTTCAAGTATGGGAAGATTTTGAGGGCTTTACTGCTGGAGGATTCAAGTGAGAAGCTTGCTTGAAGGCGGCAGCTTCAAAAATGCATGAACTAGATAGCAAAAGACTATGAAAAGCAGGGGAGAATAAGTAGTTGTGTTGAAGAGCAATGATCACCCAAGACACAAGGTGAGCCTGAAGAGGAGAGGATTTCAAAGGCTCTGATCCTTGTGATGTCTATGAAAAGAATACCATTAATTTTAGGAGACTTTTGATTGTGTTCAAAGAGAATTCAAAGACAGGAATGCTGTTTCTGCTGTAGCAGAAGATGGCTTTAGCAGCACTGATGTTTCGGATAAGGATTCTTTCAAATCATCATGGTTTAAAACAAATTGTCAATCAGACAAAACACAGAAATGGCAAGCATGAGCTAAATAATTTTGCAGGTAGAAGACAACATTAATGGAGCAGTAAATACAGCAGAGGTCCTTATCTGACATGACTAACTATGATTTTTTTAAAAATATTGAGCAAAGAAGGAGTATGTGCATGTGGGAAGCATACAGAAAAAACGGATTATAACTTTTCAAGAATATGACTCTGTGCAAGGAGAGTTGCCCCAGAAACAAAATGAAGCATTTGGGAAGGGAAAAGGCCATTTTAAAAAAAATGCTTCTACATTGAAGTAGTAGATAAACCATGGAATTGAATGAGGTGCTACTGAAAACACAGCAGGAAGAGAAAAAACTGCGTGTAGTAGGTGGAAAGCCAGTATATTATCATGAAGATGTCCTGAAGAAACTAGAATCCCAGACAGCGATGGATTAACAGTGGCTTCTCAGTAGTGACATGCTAACTATTAATAGCTTTAAACAACTGGTAACTCAGATCACCAAAAAAGAATTTCTGTAAGCAAATTACTCTCACTATTTGACATTAAGTAGCACCTTCAGAAGCAGTTCATGGTCAGAAAGGTAGGTAGAGCAGTGAAGTCTGTGCTGTCGTTAGAAATTATTCAGGTCTAGGATTCCTGTGAAGTTTGCAGAACTAACCCTGGAATCTGTCGAGGACTGCGGGGAGTTTGGAATTGGAGAACCTTATCTGGCTGAGAAGCAGCATCTTGTGACTGCAGCTTAGGCACATCCCATCCCTTAATGGATGTCCTGAGTGCACGAGTGTCGTGGAGGAGCATGTTCGGAAGAAAACAACGAGCTGCTAATGTTGAAGGGGGTTAGAATTTAGAATGGTGTAAAAATGCAACTGATCTTCTTCTGTTTGCAGACCAAAGGATGGAGAAGTGGCCCTTGTGACTGTGGCTGGCTGTTTAAAGTACAACTGTGCAGTTTAAACATGTGTTTATACACTTAATTAGAAATTAGCAGAATAAAAAAAATACTGAATGCAAAATGAAATTAGAAATAGCAAGCTAAAGGAAAAGCTCTGTAAACTTCATTTCAAAAATATGGTTGTGGCATAAAGATCTACATTCTTCCCAATATACAAAGGTCATATACAATTTGTACTTCACAACAGATTTTATTATACTACCTGCATACAAGACGCATGTGCTTTACTGACCATATAATTGTTTTCAAAGGCAAATACAGACAAACTGGGAAAAAAACCTACTAGACCTTTCTGCTACTCCAAATATGTTCATTCTTCAGAAGGAGGAATATAAATACAAAAAAGATAAAGCAAAGATGTTTTAATTAAGGACAGGAATATAGCCTAATGGTTATAGCATGGACCTAAGAGTTGAGAGAACAGAGATGTCACGCTATAACCTTCCGCAAGTCACCTTGAGGTTTATTAGTTGATTAATATAGTTCTGCATATCAGACACATAGCTGTTATATGCAGTTGTGAAGCAGGTGAGATGTTTTTTAGGATTTCGTGAAGTAGATACTGCCAGTGAAATGCATTACTAGGCAGCAGAGAACTGTCCCTGCAGACTTGTGACCATATGACATCAGAAAGATTATTGAAGCAGGGTTAAACTGTCATGTTAAAAACATCAGTCTTGAATAATAAGCAACTTATAGCTGTATTTCTTAATTGCAAACCAATCCACAAACCGTATCTCAGTAGGAAACCCTCTGTTAATTCCCCTTGGCTCTGAACAGGTATCAAGTCCTTTGGCAGCACTGCTGTTTCCTTGGAGGGTTAGCTCCAAGAACACACCACCCACTTCCACTAGCCCTTCATGTCTTCCCCAGCTGTTCGTTGAATGTCTGCCTTGTACTCCTCCACTTGATTTCAACTGCAGGTTGAGCAAAGATGAATATCTGTTCCCTTTTGCAACAAAGGGACTGTTAGCTTCTACTGTGCAAAGTGTTCTGAGTATACTTACAAGAATTTTTAATAACAGCAGCTAGAGTAAGTATCATAACGGAATTACTCAGTTTTTCCTGCTTATGTAAAGATACTAAAGTCATCTGGAAAATACTGTTCTTACTGTGGGACAAATTACTCAGCTCCCATTTAGTAATAAATTCTGCTGACTGTGATATATTCAAGAATGCAAGCTACAGTGGGGTTTAGATAGAGATCAGTATGCAGGACAAATTAACCAAAGCCTGGACAGCTATAAGAAACAGGAATCCTTACGTGGATTCACTGACTAAGCAGCACCTTCCCAAATAGAACTGGCAACCATTCAAACTGCTACTGTTGTTGCAAAGAAAGTTCTTACAGGTTGGCTTTTTTTAAGAACGGATTTTTATTGACTTTCCAGATGACATTATTAATCCACGTAAACAGGATTTTTACTTTGCACCTAATAGAAAGTGTAAACAGGAATTTGAGCATCAGTATATGCTCTCTTCTTCAATGGTGACCCAGCACTCGCCTTTAAAAAAAAGAGTCCTCTTGTTTTCAATTTGCACTTCCATTCTGAACCATTTGTAGATATTCCTTGTATAGCTTTTCTTGGGTTTCATAAAGTTTCTTTAGCTTCTTAATTTGTCCTTTGCTGAGTTCTTTGCCTTCTGTATCATGGGTGGGAAAGCCCTGAAACATAAAAAAAATAAGATAAATTCTTGGATTTCTTTTGCTCCTTATGAAATCGTGTTTTATAAAGATAGGGGGATAATGACATAATGACAAACTGTCAGGATGAGGTGCATCTTAGCTAATTTTAGTCACCTAAAAGTTTGACAACTTTGACTATTTGTGTATTTTCCTTTTTCAGGTAATGAAGAGTCATGGGGTGTATTTATTTTCTGTCCTGGACTAAGTAAGGGAAGCTTAGACAACTAACTTCTAGATGGTTACAGTTAAGAGAATAATGACTAATCCCAAACCAGATGGTTAAGAAACCACTTTTAATCATACTAGAATATTGAATCCAAGGTTTAAAGCAGAAGCAGTAAGAGCTTTGCATTCTTGATGGAGAAAGTATGATCAGAGTTTTTTATGGATTTCTCCTTGACTTGCAGGGAATTTTTCCAGTATTTACAATCTCCATTTTTACTGGCCTTCAGGGCCTGAATTTGCATGGGTGAAGAAGACAGGGAGAAGCGTGACCAATGTCATGGATGAAGTGCTGAAAAAGCAGTGCTTTATGTTTTCCAGGTAACAACTTTATCCTCAAGGGGAGCAATCGAGCAAAGTTCTCTCTGCAGCCCCTTGAGATATGCTTTGCCATGAGAGAGCAAAACAGTGGGCAGAACCAAAAAGGAAGCATAGGAGCTCTCTGAGAAACACGGATGTCTCCATCAGTTCTGGCAGAGTTGGGGAGTTTGTACATGCAAGTGAATTCCTTGCCTTGCAACAGAGTAATCCATGAACAAACATCATACATATTCCTACCCACAATACCTACAGAAAAATTTTCTCTGCAATGAGAGGGCCCAGAGGAGACCAGTGGACAATTAAAATACCCTTGAAATGATGGCTAACAGAGAGCCTTGCTCCTCAATGCAAAGTATGTGCAATAAAATCAATGTATCACTTTTTCTTTCTCTCCTTCCCTCCACCCACTACATTAATAGCACTACCCTGGAGGTTTTGGAACAAGATCAGCCAGGTACACATACAATTACATACCACTGGGGAAGGAAAACCACTCCCTATCTAAAGAAAAGAGTCTTACGTTTTCATCAAACATAGAATATTTGTCATGTTCTGATTTAAACATTTCATGTGGTGGAATCTTCATTTTTGCCAGTTTTGCTGCCTGTAATATAAAGCATGCATTAACTGCATTAGCATCACATTCATTACTGACACCCTGTCACATGCAAAACAAAAAGTAGACTATAATTTACAAATCAAATAGCATTTAATTCACAATTATTTATCATTTGAAAATAAACTTCCAGTGAGGAACAACTCAGTAAGTCTTAGCTGTGCTTGTATGGTGGAAAAAAAAGTTTTAAATCTGTAGAGAACAACTGAATAAAACAGATGCATAGCAGAACTCAAAATAACTCGCTTTAATAGGTCAAAAACTACATCTGATTTTTGCTGATTGGGTTCCTTAAAGTTTTAGGTATAAACACAAAAGTGAATAGTTGCTGTGAGTAAAGAATATTCAGCAATTAACTCACTGCAAAGGGAACCACCTTTATCAACAGTTTCCTGCTGAAAAGCAACAGTTTCTCTGCATGTCACAGCAGAATCAGGATGCAAGTAATTGCACTGAAAATAAACTGAACTTCATCTTATCTGTAAACAAACACATCTTGGAATCCTTTCCAAGTAACTTATGCCCAAAGCAAGGGAATCAATTTTTTGAAAGAATGCAAAAAGCTACTTAGAATTTGTGGATAATAAATACTATTTATCTGATTGTCTCTCTGTACACAGTGCTCTCTAAAAGTTTACTTCCTCTTTTAAGCCAGGAGCGCATTTCCTGTACTGTTAGAGTCATCAGCATAGCAAACAATCTTTTCTCCTTGTGAGTCCATCTCCTCTGGCTGTCTACTCCTCATCCAAAGCCTAAAACCTTTGAGCTATCTCAATTCCAACTGCAGAGATAAAATGTGTTTTTTACAAAACACTACATTTCAGAGTTCAATCATAAGGAACAGGTGGATTCTTAAAGAGAAAACAACCAACCAAACAAACAAACCAGCAACTGTTTTCACACATACCTACAGCACTGGAAAGGGAAGAAAATAATAAATGACACATGCAAAATCTTCTCTAACAAGCATGTAAGAAACTGCTTTGGGAATTAAGGAAGTAATACTGTCTATAGACTGAAATATGTGCTACAAGATCTTCTGAGAAGCCTTTGCAGTCTGTAGTTGTGTTTTCGAAGATGGTTTCCCTATAATAGGACCTGAATATTCAAATTGGAACTGCAAGCCAAAGTCATTCTGAGCAGGAAATTGGAGACAAAAAAAAATAAATGGAGGCCCAGCTAAGGCCGGGCAGAGAGCCTATGTTCTAATATAATCTTTCCTGCACGTGACTATCTCTGTTAACACTTTTCTTCAAAACCAGATTAAAAGGATCTGAACACTTACTTCCTGCTCTTGTTTTTTCCTGGCTGCTTCTTCTTTCTTCCTTTTTTTCTCTTCTTCAATCTATGAAAGGCAATGTTAATGAGTAAAAGGTAACTACTTGGTTGTTTTCTAGAAATCTGAGCCAGCTAGCTCCCCTGGATATCTAATTACAGGCAGAACTGGCAGCATGACCTGCAGCAAAACCACTATGCCTTATAATTAGGATTGTCTGATCCTTTCCACTGTACGACTTTGATTTCATTTGCTTTTCTTCACAGTTAAACCAGTTTTAACTGAGGAGAATGCATTTTGCATGCAGATTGCATACATACGAAAGAAAACCTACAAAGCCTGCAGAAGAAGTAGTCCTGCCATTTCACAGGGAAAAATGTTTTTCAAATGACTTTTTTAAAAGACCATATTTCACTGATATTTTAAGCTCTTGCCTGAAACTGTGAAGACATTACAGTTTCTCAAGAAGCAGTTGTACCGCTTGATGTTCCTACGGAAACAACTATCCAAATTTAGCCAACTTACAAAACTTTATGAAAAACAAAAATCTCATCTTGCACTTGCTGAGGAGAGACCAAGGGTTCTGACAGTACTGAACATAGTACTGTTTCCAGGGAAAATGTATTCTGGGTTCTACGCAGCAGCTACATACAAACTACCTTCAAATGTCTCTGATGAAAATATCTGTAATTGGCTGAAACTACATTTACTTCTTCCTTTTCTGAAAAACATCTACATGGAAAGAGAGGTGTTGGAAAGTCTTCCAAATATTTCTAGTCATGGAGGCATTTTATCATTCATTAAAACTGAAGAAAGACATATGAAGTGTTACTTTTAAATTTTACAAAGTCACATATTAATGCTAGGAAGTGCCAAAAGGAGGGTTTCTGTGCAGATCTTGTGCATTTGAATTAGGATTCACAATCTTTATACAGTAACGTGAATTATTATCCCCACATTCTGAATATCTCACTCATCCATACTACATTAATTAAGATTTAGCCAGGGCATTTTGTTCTCACATATCAGATAAATACAGTCTAGTTCTATGGAAAATGTCAACTTCATTTGTACAGACAAAAAAAGTCCCCATTAGCTTCTCATTGGAATTGTTCTTCCAGAGAGACAAGATAGTGTGCATGCAACATTCTACATCTCTTAATTATATGAAGATTTTTTAAAAAGAAACAAAAAACCTTAGGGCTATTCATTAGGTCCCGTACAACATTTTCAAGAAGCTACTGTTTCAAAAACTATTTCCCTGAACACCACTCAAATTTTAGTGCAAATTCTTTTATGTTATTTTCCTTGTTGTTAGTCTAAAATTTTTCTTACAAGTTATCAGATATGTAAAAGTATCCACACCTTACACATTACTTTAAATTTGAAAAATATAAAATGCTTAAAATAATAACCTTTTTCTTTTCTTCTCTTTCTTTCAATAACGTGTCCTTATCCACTAATTTAACCACAGTTGGAAGTCCTGAAGAAGCAAAAACAGATTAATAAGTTTCCAATGCTTGAATAGTCAGAGGTAAATGTATTTACCCCATGATAACTGTTTTCTTTTTGCTAGCTGAGTGCAAATACAACTGAGTAACTGCTCAAAAGTTACTAAGAAATTAGGTACTACAATTATATAAAAAATATTGCAGTGTACATTTTTATATTCCATTTATATATTCCAATATACAGATTTATAATATACATGCATACATACATCAGAAATATTATATGCTATAGTTTTGCAGGCCTTGAGTATGCTGGATTATTCCAGATTAGTTTTGACAGGTTGTTTTCCTGCTTCTTATGAAAATAGTAAGATTAAGCTACCTACAAAGTTGCAAGACATATAATTGGGTACCTTCATGATCTTCAAACCGAACACCAAGTTCAGGAAGGATATCATCTCGAAGAGCATCACTCAACTGCAGAACTTCAGTTACTACAGAGGAAGAAAAGTACTTTTAGTAAAGTAAGATTTATTGAAAAGTATAGTTATTTAAATACAATTAAAAATCACCACTCACACAGCCCAGAGAAAGGTCTTTTGTTTTAAAGTTATAAACCTTTTAAGTAAGTTCTGCCTTCTTTCAGCTGTACAGAGAAGCAGCATGTTTTTCTGCATGGACTTGAAATTCACAAATTTCTTCCAAGATACCCTCATTGTTCCTGAAGGGGAACAGAACGAAAACCCAAGCCAATTCAGGAATGGTGCAACACAGTGGAAGGATATACGACTTAGGAAGATCCTAATGGTTGCTGTAGAATTTCCAGTAAGAAGGGTTAAGAAGCCTTTTTTAGAAAAATCACAGATTAACATATCCCAAGCTACATCTAACAGTGCCTCTGAAGGACTATGATTTTGATGTTTTGATAACTACACATATTTTGTCAGAGCAACTGTAATCCAAACATCTCCTGTTTGTACAGAATAGGTTTCATCTAGTCTGACTAAGCTGCTTTTTTTAAGCAAACAAGTTGTAGCAGAACAGAAAATTTCTATTTGGCTTTCTGGATGGTGATCAGGACGCCATGACTACCATTTTTGTTCCTTGCAAACTTATTAGAGAGCCTTTAACGACGGCAAATGGTTAAGAAGTCAAGATGTTACTGAAATAGATGCTATCAAGCCTTAAGAGAAAAACAGATCTTCATACAAGTTATTTACCTGGATGAGAAATTGTATCATCAGCTGAGAATTAGCAGAACTGTGAAGAGGAATTAAATGCACCAAGAAGACCCTGTATGTTGCTGTTGTGAACTTAATTCAGGGGCATTTTTTATAGACGGTCTTGTATTTAAGAGGAAACGCTTACCAAGTGTGACAAGATAAATTCTCGAGTTAGATGATACTACGTGCTTGCAATAAGCAAATGTTCTCCCTTTCAGCAACTCTCGGCTGGTTAAATGTAAGAAGTAATAGGGGTCTCAAAGGTAATAATTCTGGCAGTAGAAGGTACCATCTAGAGACTGTACTCAACACTGCACATATCAGTAGATAAAACTACCATCCCTGAGCCTTCATCTCTTCCGTAATTCTTAGAGCCTCAGAGAGCTGAACAGTGAATAGCATCAACTATCCTAATCCTATAAAAAGGAACAGCCTCCCTATTTCATTGCATGGAAGTGTTCTGTGACTCTCTTTGTATAGGAAAGCACTTAATTTTATAGAAGCTCTTTTGTGTGCCACAACTAAGTAGTTATTTTTCGTAATCCAGAACAGTTATACACAGTGAAACACATTCATGTTCGATGCAACTCTAAAGAAGCCATTAAGATAAACGAGGGATAAGATCACCTCACTGGCTGTTAATACTAAAAGGTGTTGAGTCTAACCTAGGCAAAGGAATTGCATGTCATACCAAGAACGTATAAGATATACCTACTGCTTATTCAATAAAACAGTGTCTGCTAGGTTATAAATATTTACTTGTCTGAAATAATGAATAATTGGAAGTTTAAGAAGAAGAAATCCATCAAGATAGAGAATAATGAGAAATGTATAACAAAACATATTATTTATGAAAGGACACATCATCTGATCAGTCCTGTTATCCAGACGAGTCAGCACCATGCTTCTTAGGGCTGAAATGTGCCTGTTCTTTGCATGTGGTATCTCCAGAGCACAGGTATTTAGGGATTGGGCAGGGGGTTGTTTATGGGCTGCCTCAAGATATAAGCCTTTATCCTCACTGAGGAAACCAGTGGGGTAGTATCTTATCACCAGTGCCCATTGAACGCCCTGGTAGCTAAGCACTCTTTGAGCCTGTAACTGTTTCCCAGGCCTCTTTTCACATTTTCTGTGAGTTTCAAGCCAAGGGCCTCAGATGTGAAGCAGATGTTGTGCTGTTGTGAATGAGAACACTGTGATGGGGAGGAAAAGGAGGAGCTTGAGGTATCTTGAGAACGCTGGATGTCAAGACTGGCAGCAAAAGACAAGAGCAGGCACAGTTACAATGAACAAGTTTGTCCCGATTCTGGCCAATTCATGATACTTCAGGAAGAGGGCAGAGGGTTTCCCACTGTGTCCTAGAAACAACTTAGAGTAAGATACCACATGGCACCAGCACCCATGGCTGAAATGAAGACGCAGGCAGAGTTCAGTCATGGACACCTTTACCACAGGGCAGTCAATTTAAGCAACTGAAGACACTTGCTCCTTTTGAACATCTGAGTAATGATTTGTCACTCATGAGAATTCTTCCCAAGCATTAGGGGCTGCACTAGAGCACAGATCTGCTCCACTGTGCATCTTTGCAGAGACAATCATACAGGGTCTTTGCAGCTGGTCAAGTACTCAAGTAAAACATCAGGCTATGCAATATAGAGATGTTCTGACCAACCAGTCACTGATGTCTTTTGCAGAGGTTTTCTGTATTTCTTTTGCTTGTACAGCTAGTGCAGCTTTTTCGTGTGTACCATCACTGCTAGATATGCTCACAAATTAAGTCAAGACTCAACTGCAAATGATCAGTACAGATCTCCAGTTGCATACTAATAAGCTTACAAAATAGAGAATTAATGTTATTAATATGTTTGAATGTTAGCTTTCTGGACGATGGTAAAATTTTTGTAGAGTATATACATTTTGGTTCTTACAAAAAGAAAAGTTTTACAAATAGCTGTTCTGAGAAATGTTTTGTAAATATAGATACATTTTTAAAAGTTATATGCATATGAATGGGGACATTTGTATTACTCTGCAGGTTTTACAGACACAGCATACTTTTTATTTAACCTCTACGAATACTTGAAGCAATACAGATTGTGGACTATGATGGGGAAACCCCCTTTACTTACAACCATGTAGAGGCAATATGCCCAGCCATTAATCCGAAAAACTTTTAGAGTAATTTAACACATCCTGCATGCAAGAATTTAATGGATACAGGGAAACAAATCAGTTGCATGTCAGTGCAGGTCCTGCCAACCACCATTCAGCTTCCATATATCAAGTAGTTTAATGAAAGTTGCCTCCCTCGTCCCACTGCAGATTGTTCCATATCCCAACCAAATAGCAACTAGATCCAGCTTTATTCTTACTGCCCAATTTATTTCAGGCAAAAAATCAATACCTTCCAAGTAAGAAACTCATGTGCCAGTAAGCAATCTAGTGCTAAGTATGTTCTAAAATTGATCTACAAGAAGCCACATGATAGTTAAACCTTATCACTGTTAAGAGTGAGGATCAGTTTAGCTCAACCATCAAAAAGCAAGGGGGGAAAAAAGCCTCATATAAATTGAGTATTTATGTTAAATATTGAAAGACCAAAGGTCACATTTTTAGCTGAGGATACACACACAAACTTCTTGAATTAATTCAAATTACATCAAGTATTTGCTGTTGGAGCTAATATGCCTATTTCTCACCATCAATTAGACCTATAGGAGTCTAACAGCTGAGTAGTCAAATTAAGAAATACAGTTTTGTGCTTTTAAGGTAAACTTGTTAGCTCTTAGAAGAATGCAAAACAGTAGCAGCATTAGGGTTCAGATTCTTTGCCAACTGAATAGGTTATCAACCAGACACTACAAGTAATTTTATATTTCTGTATAATATATGGGTTATTTATATATGTTTTATGTATTTTAAAATGCCCTATTTTGCCTTCAAGTACAAATTTCCATGTAAAAAGTTTTAAGAAAACAAGGATCAAATACATATTGAAGACATGTAAAATTCTACAGGGAACAGCAGAAAATAGTAAGAGCACCATTTGGAACTGGTAAAATCAAAGAGGGCTTAATGGAACAACCTTTTTAACACTCTGTAGTTCTGCTGCCAACACATACAGCATGATCAAAGCTTTTCAGAGGTAGAAAAAAAAGTGCCCAAAACAACTCCTAGCAAACTCCCAAATGAATTCTCCAAGGAGAACACTCAGTTACCATCAGGGGAGCTACAATTCCAACTATACTAACAAATAAGAATGAATATCTCAGGCTACTTAAGAAAATCTCAGGCTATTTACACAGACAGTACCATTGTGTAGCAATCTACACTTAAAAGAACTGAGCTCCCTTGGGGTAGAGATCATGGGTATTTTAATACCTAGAAAGCAGGGAATCCCATAATCTACAGAAACAACTAGACCTCATCATTCCAGAACTTTCAGATTCTTTAGGAAATTAAAAGAAAATTACTTTAGTAGCCTGTAAAACTTTCTCAAATTAAAGAAACAAGTAGCAGAGATTCAGATATTCAAACCTGCTCTGATTTAAGGATGCCCTTTTTTTTTAAGATGCCTCTAAGCAAATAGAGACTATCAGCTGGCTCATCCCCCCAGTTTGACTCTTACAAGCTGAGTCTCTGGCACAACAATACAGGAAAAAGTGAACTCTCACCTTTCTTCTCTCTGGCAATTTGTCGCACTCCTTCTCTGAACTCAGAAAGAACTTGTAGGTATGGCATCACTGTAGATTCAATCTGCAGGATAATTATTTCTACAGTTAGCTAATCATCATTTAGATATAAAACATGTCCTTACCCACTTCATATTTATGTGCTCTTGGATGGAACTTAACCCTCAGGGCAGATATGCATCAATAAAAATTGTCATTGCACTATTGATGTCAAAGGATAGATGACAATTTGCATTAGCTGACAATTTTCCTTTTGTGCAGATAAAATCAATTTGTGGACTTCTGCCTCTACCCTTTCCTTTTTTGTCTCCTTTTGGTTACAGATCTATCAGTTCCACAGGGATATGCTAACTACAGTCCAGCTAACTATAATGCAGTACAGCAATAAAAACAGCATCCAGACAAATTTGTCCCTTCATCTTCTGTGTTGCCTTACTTAGGTCCAGCTGCTTGTCAGACATAATACCAGGTGAAAATGATGTTAGGACTTATTTTCATTAGAACATAGATCTGTTCCTCAGATGTTAGCTTATGTTAATCATATTTATTTCCAATACAGTGCAGTTGTCCGTATTCTTAATGACTCCCTCCCCAACAAAAAGTGGGGAGAGATTACTGTTGAATTATTTCAGATGTAAGTAAATGCTGGTCATGAAAGCTCAAAGAAAAAGTCCTGAGAATCCTGCTCTCAATGGTAGTGAATAGCAACAGCAAGCAGTTAGTGAAGAACAGCAGTGAGCAATTACAAAAAACAACTAGAGATCAGCACTGTCTGCCAACACTGCTCTGGAATCCCAAGAGAAGCCAGACACCCAGGGGACTGCTTAAATTAAAAGTGTCATTACTTTGGAGGGTGGGGAAGAGAGAGAAAAAAAAATGCACACTTGTTTCCCCTACAGTTTCCACATGTCCTTCCCAGCTGTTTAATCTCCATGACAAATTTCTGTACAATTAACAGGATAGTCTGTTGTGCTCTAAAAGTGCCCATGTGAAAGGAGCTGAGGGGCTCTGCTAAAACTTTTCATAAATGTGAATACTATGCAAAAAGCTTCACAACTGGAACCATTGCTGACGGGTTTGGCAGAAAGAACAGACTATGGAAAGTAAGCAA